>NC_133898.1:100472846-101097846 GCF_964199755.1 Larus michahellis | reverse complement strand
TTTCCTATCATCCATTAGAAGTTTTTCCACTGAAAAATGGAAACATTTTGGAAGGGAAAGTCAAAGGATCAAAGAAAATTGATTACATGTGTTTAAATTAGAAACTTCTATGTGAAGTTTTCCTGCAAGGACATCATAATTGATCTTTAATAGTTTAAGATTTGTCTCCATATTCTACAGCAAAACAGGCTGTTAGAAAACCAAGTGAATATAAAGAGTAATTGTTGCCTTTCACTAAGTGGAAAACACATTTAGTAAAATTATATTATATATTTGAAGAAATATCATGAAAGAATAAAGAGAGTTTAGGAAGTATTTCTTAAGGAAATGGTATAAGATGTGTTGAAAAAAAAGTGCAAGAGTAACAATGTTTCATTTTGCCTGTATAGGTAGCAGAAATTTTCAAAAGTCATGGTTAGAGATGATGAGGAAATCATGTGAAAGAATAAAAATGTATAAAATATGAAAAAAAAAACCATAAAAATTTTTAGCTGTTATTAGCAAGACATTCTTAATGATTCCTAATCATAATGATTTATGCAGGTGAGATTTATAAGAAAACTCATGTTCAGAAAACTCAGAGATTTCATGAATCAGAACACATAGTTAGCTGGCTGACTGAGAACTGCCTTAGTGTCACCATGCCCACAGCAGCTAGTGCTACAGCACCTTGGGGACGCAAAAGATGCAGGCAGGGTACCATGCATAATCTGTTGCATAAACCAGCTCTACACATTAGAACTACAGTACATACATATGGTGAAAATACAGAAATTATATATCAAATTTTACAGATTAACAATATGATAAAAAATGAAGATAGAATTGTGAGTGACCTGCAAGCACAGAGAAATCGTTCTGATAGCAGCAGAACTAATGACATTTAGTTTTCTAAAGATGTATGTGCTATATAACTTGCAGTCCCATTCTGTAAAACTAATCTTTGCAATTTCTCTTAAGTTTAAATGTGATATAAAGTAAACTTTTCTAATTTTAAGGAATTTTTTCCCAAAAATTTTATTTAAAATTTTATAAAGCATATCTAAAAAAAGATCATGCTCACTCACAGCTCCTGAGACTCTAAATCCTTAGCTAATCTTTCTGGTTTCAGGAAAGTACCTTTAAAAACAGATCTGGATTAATTAAACTGTTAAATGATGACAGAAATGAGTCTGTTAAAATGACAATAAAGGATTTAATGTTTAGTTACTACACTCTGAAAACTGTCATTCCAGTGTCATAAGGTTCTGGAAATTTTTCACTGTGTGCTTTGCTTTTAAACCTGGAAGTTTGCATTTAATGACTCCTAGTTCTGGTACAGAGTGGGAGAAGTAATTGTAGGCTCTGAGACACCTCCTTTAAACTTGAAGTAGTCTGTAGTGAAGGCAAGAATTCAAATTAGTCCCCCATCCTTTTCAGTACATACTGGATATCTCTCTATAGGTCCCTGCCAGGTAGCTGGCTGTGCTGACCTCTTCTGCCGAGCCAACTTTCCCTACTGGTAGTCTGACACAGGATCTCACCTTCCCCGTGTCTTGCCTTAGAATGTGGCAGAACACCAATAATGGTAGCAATTTTCTGCATGCATTTTATAGGGACTGCAGATACATGAAAGTACAAAAATCAGCATTAGAGTAATTAAACTGATTAAATTCTAGATGTTGTATTCTTTTGATTACAATTTTGCAATGAATGATGGAACTTTCTTTTCTCAAGTGTAATTACAGACTCGGCTGAGTTTTGTCTGTCTTGCCTCACTAACTTCCTAACTGCGAGGTTACTCTGCTAAGGAAGATAAATCTATGTCCCCCCATTGATATTGCTCAACACTGACCAAATGCTTTAATGATTCTTTAGGGTGATGTTCTGAGTTGGAGGGAGAGGTGATAGTCTTCCACTTCCCGCACTTTTGTCTTGCACAAAGAGAAGCTGTGTTTGCACGGGACTAAGGATTTCTGTCTATTAGAGTATAGAAGCTGTATGCATGGTGAGCCAATTCTTCTCAAAAAGGGGAGAGAATTAAAGCTAGGACCTTTACCTTCAGTGTGTAGGTTTTAACTCCTGAGCTGCTGGATGAAAATACAGGCTTTTCTTTTATGGCCATTTTTTTCAACTTTATCCTTCCTCCCTCCCTTCCTCCCTTCCTCCCTTCCCTCCTCCCTTCCTCCCTTCCTCCCTTCCTCCCTTCCTCCCTTCCCTCCTCCCTTCCTCCCTTCCTCCCTTCCTCCCTTCCTCCCTACTTCTCCAGATAAAATTATTCTGTGAATTCAATACTTAGTTCAAAGACATTTATGAAATAAAATAGAACTTCTCTTCCCCAAAAAAAGAATTATCGTCTGAAATAATATATCTAACTTGTAGGTCTAGTTCAACTTGTTATTCTTTATTCAAGGAGTACTTTATACTAGGGTGACTGCCAATGCTTTCCACAAAGTTAAAGAAAATTTGACCAAAGAAGGAAGGGTGGTCAAAGATACACTTGCTATACATGGCTTTATTGCCCCTTCTGTCCAGCCTAAAATGTTATACTTTCATATAAAGCTTCAATTAGAGCATGTAACTCCCCATTCATATTCTGTTTATTTTTAATCTTTCTCCTTTTAGCATTTTATCTAGGCTAGCCACACATACATGTAGATAAGCTAGTATGTTTTGAAATGTTTGCTATTTTACAGGTAGTTGTACAATTTGATTATTACTTCTGGCAACTACAATCCAAGTTAGAGATTACATGTTGAATTTGTATTATAACACTTCTAAGGAAAAAAATAAAAGGCAATAGCTTGATAAATAGAAAAAGTAAAGGTGAAATATATACTTGCTTTGAAGAATTCGTATTTGACATATTAGTGAATATAAAATATTTTAATCTGCTACATTTACAAGTACTTGTAGACATATTTTTTCAAGAAAATAATCTAAAAAATAAAACTCTACTGTTCTACTGTGTAGAAATTTTTTTCTACAATAATCCACCCATTAAACGGTGCATATTTCTGGACATTAACCCAACCAGCAAGCCACCTACTCCAGTTTTATATTCTACTGAGTACTGTAAAAGTAGACTAAGATTTTTGTTGTGTAGCTTTAGAATTTCACTTTTCTTTCAAGAGATAGCTCTGCAAGGCAATTGATTTTGAATGGTAATGCAAAATAGACACTAATATTAGGACTCCAGGACTATGCTACTTTTTCTAGGCCAGTCTTAGACTGTTTCAGATCAGCTTGCTCTCCAATAAAATAACCAGACACTTTATTCAGTTTAGGAAATACTGATGTTTTTGACAATACAGCTGGGGATTAGCCTGCATTCTTTACACTGAAGACACTAGAGAAATACTTCTAAGTTAGTGATACAGCAAAATATAAATAAATTCCACTTCTACTGATAGCAGTGGTAACAAGTAAAATAGGTTACTATGCACATCACAGAAAATAAGAGTTGCAACACTAGTACAAAAAGGATGCATTTTTTAGTAATGCTTATGATCAGAAAAACTTCATATAGCAAAAAGTTCTGATTTTTTAAGAAGATCACTGTGAACACAAATCCATTCCATACAGAAATTAAAAAAAAAAAGAAAAGGAAAAAAAAAAAAAAGGTAAGGATATCGTCAGTTTGGGGATGGATTGAACAAGGCCTTGAAAGACAGATTAGTATACAAAAACCCTACTCAAAGTGTGCAAAAGAAGCTTCTGACTAAAGCAAACTTGCCATCTAAAAACGGTGCTGAAATTGCAGTGTCTATGGAAACTGTGTCTTAAGATACAAAGAATTTTATTCAAGGACAAGCAAGAGGGCAATGTCCATAAAATATGTACCACATCAAAAGCCAAACAGTAAATTGGACATAGCAAACAGCTAAAGATCTTGACATTTGCTACTGCTCTGGAAGAGGGTCAGACATGCATTCCAAAATTGTAGAAACTGTAATAAAAAGGACATATCTGAAGTGTAAACGATCCAGCAAAGACTATGGTAAAGAATAAAAATGATATTGCTGTTGATACAGGGATAATATCACATTACCTAACAGGCAGATAACTCAAAAAAGCTTAGTAAGAATGAAATTGACAATGGTACAATTAAAGGTTAAATAGGAAACTAACTTTCAAATTAGGAAATTGTTCAGGTTTGCCAAATAACTAGATGAATCTCATTTTAACAGGACCAACCACAGATTTACAGTTTACTCAGAATATACCGTATTTGAAGTATTTGATTTTCAACTGTCTCCCATCATCACAAAAACTTTGTTTCTGATTCAGAAGACAGGGATAGCATGTCACTCTGCACGGGTGCAAGGAATTGCACTTGACCTACTCAAGTCCTCATCAGACTCTCGTCAGTGTGAGATAGAGATAACACAGCTTTATATTAACTGATTCCCTGTTATGTCTTCTGTATTTTTTTGAGTGAAAAATTTACATTAAATTCCCAATCACATCTGCTTGAAGAGCATGTATGGTACAAAGATTACTGTGCCATCCACAAAACTCTGGGGGAGAAAAAAAAAAAGGAAAAAAATGTTATGCAGTTGAATTATATATATAGAGAAAGCTATTTTCTTGCTATATGACACTGATATAACTCACTTTCAGCAGATCCATTTCCTGCAAAAGTTATTCTTCCTGTCCACAGCCAGAATTGGGATTGTTCATGTAATGCCTTGTTTGAGGTTTTAAGCTGATGCATATTTAACATAAACATGTGTAGATATGCATAATAACAAAAAAAAAAGTTTTATGAATTAACATAAATCACAATCTTTTCGTTATTCTGTGAAACTCCAAATTTTACTTTTCTAGAAGAGTTTTCTAATTTTCCAAGCTTTTCTTTCATCCCTGAAAAACATTTCCGTTTCATAAACCAAGAGTTCACTTGTAAAATAATTTCTTTCTTCATTCATAAAATTTTCTTTGAATGTGCGGCTTTCCTACTCTGCTTTAATTGCCTAACTACAGGGTACTGTAGGGTAACAGCTCTATTGGTGAGTCACATCACATAAGTAGTAAATACGTGTCCTTTGGATCACAGACTGGAGATTAGAGACCAAACATCTCAGACAGTACTCTGGAGAAATAATTCTTTCTCCTGGAGATTCAGCACTCACTTCTGTGTTTTCAACCAAGTTCTGTATCTGCAATCACTGAGGCTGTTCTCTTTAGAATGTGTAAAAATTTGGTAAGTGATGGGTGTATAAAAGGTATAGTATTAGTAATGGGTACGGTAACTGAAGAAAAACTTGTTCAAAGTCCTGACCCAAATTGTGTTCAGATAAAATAACAGACACTGTAAGGCTGGGAGGCCATCTGGGAGGCATCACATTTGGTTATGTTTGTTTGGTTTGGTTTGTATTTTTTTAACTCTAAGGACTGTTTGCAAAAATACGTCTTTGTGCAACCTATGACAGCTGTATGGAGAGTAAGTAACAGTTCCACTGAGGAACCTACAACTTGGGCATCTCCTGGGATGTATAAGTTCAAATCCCTATGGAAAAAACAGAAAAGAAAATGTTTGTTTAAATTGACGTCAGCTTACAGATGGTTTAGGATAAGTAAAACTACATTCTTTAGGGATTAAAAAATGACACAAATCAATATATCAATTAAAAGTTATTAAAATTCTCTAAGTTGATTACTATGTTTTTAATTACTATTACTATGTTATTAATTACTAATGTAGTAATTACTATTACTAAGTGTCAACAGTTTCTGCTCTCCTTTCTATGACTCCAGAACCTCAGATTGTAGAACTCAGCAAGCTGTCTGTGAAGCATCCCTGTGCTTGCCAGGACAGGGGGCTTGATAAGGAATGTAATTGCAAAATAAGTTAGTTTCATTTAAAATTTCTTTCACCCTGTGAAGCCTTACCTCCAAAATTTTAACTTTGGCATACACAGACTTGTAATTCCTGTGGAAATTATCGTGTTCATTTTTAGAACAAGGAGATTTCACAAGATAGAGCAAAGAAGAGTTCAAAAGGAAGAACAGCGCTTTGGTGGTTGAGGTACAAGAACTTGAGGTATATTGTGTTGTTAGAAATGTATATTACTGAAAACACATTTTTCACTGAACAGAGTAAGTGATTGAATTTCTAAGGTGATGATTACAGTCCTTTTGGGCTAAAATAACATTAAGGGCAAAACATGTGTGCTTACATGTGTGCTTTGGAGAGACAGTACTGAGAGTAAGATGGTTGAATCTCACTTTCTTCTTCAGTCACAATCAAAAAATTTCTTTAGTATTCTAACAGTCCTCCACAGTAGAGGAAACCATACCCTTTCAAACTGGAATTACATACTGAGCTTCTCTTCCCCTGGGTTCTATCCGGTACTATTCAGTGCTATTCAGTACTCTTGAGAGTAAGTTGGATGTTTTTACAGAAATTTAATATTTATTACATCCATATACAACACCACTTTGGGGGAAACTGTAATTGCAGGAGGACTGGATTAGAATTACAATAATTTTGAGAAACTGGAAAAATGGTGGGAAAAAAGGGGACAGTGTTTAATGAAGTCAAAGATGTAATTCTGCACTTCAGTGGGAACAAATGATTTCACGAACTGGAAGAACGGTGTGAGGGTAGACTGCAATTCTCCAGAGAAGGATTTTTGGATTATGATACAAAGTAAACTAGAGTGAACTACTGTTGAACTAGCCTGCTGTTCTGAAAAAGACAAATATTATGTTGGGATGTACAGTTATGTGGTGTCTGTAAAGGTAATGTCTCTTCTCTACCTGAACATGTTAAATTATAGTGTATACTCTGCCTCTAATGTGTGGATCAGCTAGGAAGAGCCAGAGATAGAAAAGTGTGATTTATAAGAACAGTCAGGAAATATTTGGATTGTTTTTTTCGGGGGTGTGGGGGGTGTGGGGGG
Source organism: Larus michahellis (assembly GCF_964199755.1). Taxonomy (NCBI): domain Eukaryota; kingdom Metazoa; phylum Chordata; class Aves; order Charadriiformes; family Laridae; genus Larus; species Larus michahellis. The sequence continues at coordinate 101,090,959 of NC_133898.1, read as the reverse complement.
GTGGAAGTTATAGACTTCTTCAAATACACAAAAATATGGTTGCAAAAAACAAAGACAAAATAAACTGTTTTGCATGCCTACAGTGGAGTGAACTGGAATTAATGGGTATAAGTTGCATCAAATGAGACTTTTGTTACAGATTAGGAAAAACATAAGCTATTTTTAAAACCTCTAATACATTTCCTACATGCATTATGGACTCTCCCTCACTAGAAATTTTTAAGAACATGTTGATCTATCAAAAATCATTCAAGCAGAAGAAGAGGTATAGATTTGATGCCTCTTAAAACCCACTTGGCATATTTTTGGATTTTGATCATTTATATTGCAAACATGATAAATATGGATGGCTCTTATCTATTACAAAGATAACTAACAGGATGCACCAAGCTATGCAGACTGAGAATGAATGTGATTGATAAAAATGTTTTTCAAGAATCTGAAGCTGTTAGCGTTGTTTTTGAGTTAAATGGTCAAGAATCAAAAAGGATTATTTAAATGACTGGTTTTCTTAAAGTACATGGAGAGAAAAAGGAAATGCAAAGTTGCACAGCCACGGGCTGGGAGATAAAAATGTACATGCCAAAGAGAAAACTGTTTCAAAGACCCTTGGTTTAAAAATTTAATTTTCTAAATTAAGAAATACATATTTGCCAATAATTTCTCCATAAAGAAAATCAATATTTTAAATAGATGATGAAATAATAATTTTTTCTTTTCAGAATCTCTGCTTATTCTGTGTGAAATTTAGTCCTGCGCAGGTTGTAAGAAAAATGGGAGAGTATTTTCCTCTTGAAATGCTGGTATTTCCTTTCTTAATAAAGTATTCAATAGTGAACGATAAAATATCTATCCCATTAAATAAAGGAAATCTAGCATCTTGCCATTTTAATATAGGCAACGAAGGGTTAATTCAAAAGGTGTAGCTTTTCAAGACATTTTTCTTGTGGATGGAAAAATGCCACATTTGGCCTCTGAGATTGTGGCATTATTTCTGTGCTTGAGAAATACACTAAAAACCTTTACTTGTCTAGGCAAAGGAAAGCTTTGACCTTTTTTCAGATGAAGTACCTGAATAATATGGTGATAAGGACCACATAAAGAACCATAATGTGAATCTTCACTTTCCCTGAGGGGAGAAGCTGATCTCACAGGTTACTTGTTCCAGATCAGAAGCCAAAATAAGATAAAATCTTTTCCAGTTCTACTGTGTACTTAGCCCTCTCCTCTGTAGTTTATGCTGTTAAATATAACTTTTTAACCTGAGCCTTTAGCTTGGGACTTTAGTTATTATTTAAGATCCCATGTAGCAGAATTTTGAGTAGAAGGGTTACATTAAAATTTTAACCCTTTTTCGAAACTTCAATGTTCATGGAAATTGTTTAAGGAATTTAGGTCACATTTTACATAGGTATGCAATAAAAGAATCTATATTTACTAAATGTTTCCTAACTGCTGATATTATATTTAGGATAGATGTAAATGTATTACACTCATGGAGTCATTGACTAGCAGTAAGTTGAAATCAATTTTATGCACTAAATCCTTTACATGACTAGAAGAAAACAGTATATTAATATGGAAATCTTTTTATTTTGCTTTTCAGTAATGCTTTTCAAAAAAGAATTAGATTCTTGAGTATTTGGTCAACTGTACGTAATAGTGTATTTTCCTATGTAGACTAAAATAAAATAAGACCTTTACAGGCATACAATATAAGTGAATTTCTGGTCAATAGATTTAAAGTTAAACTTGCAATGTCTTTACAGCTCCACTTTTAAAAGTGTTTTAAAATGGCTAAAGTGCTTCTTGATTTTCTTCTTTCTAAATTTCAGTTGTACCTTCTACTGTATTTCTATTATATGTAGGTTATAATGTAATGAATTATCGGTAGGAAATATGGCAGTATTGTGGGGTACAAATGTCTACCAGACCCTCTAGAAAAATATATGTGGGATACTTACAGGCAATGATTAAAACAATCTACCAAGTTTTTGGTTCTGTGACACTCTCCTGCTACTGATCTGAGAGTAAATCACATATTAGCTATTTATTATTTATAAACTAGATCTCAATACACCCTTAATATTGTCCAGGACCATCTGTACAATATTTTGTTACTTAGTATTAACTAATCTTCCCCAATTTCCAGAAATGTAATTCTTAGCGCTTTTCTTCTGCAGTGGAATTAATTTCAGGGGCTCTGAAGCAATGCACAGCAGCGTTTGCTGCAGTGTCAGGCACTACCGTGATTAGTAGTGCCAGCTGGCTGGTCTCACAGTGGGGCTCTATTCCCATTGAATAAGCATCCTATGACCCAACGAGGCCCCCCATGCTGCTCTCAGTGATTCAGCAGCCTGTAAGTGACAATCAATACACAAAGGAAAAGTAGTTAGTCTCGTTGTACCACTCTGCTCATGGAAGGGAATTTTGACTCATTAAAAGCAGTAACATTGACTGCATTGGTACGTCTGAATTTTGTTCAAGGTCTTCCCAAAGTCCCATTGACTATGTTGGCTCATAGCATAAGAAAAAGATGAAAATTCAAAAGAAGGTCAAATGACATTTATGTTAAAATTTGATTTTACCTGCTTTGTCTGGAAGTGAACTACCACAATTAAATTAAAACATATATTTTCTTACTGAGAGACATGCAGAAAATCAGTGCTTGCTTCAGGCATTCTTCAGGCTTCTTTCTGCATTTGTTAGTCCAACATGACGAAAGTTTACACTTTCTTTTTTTTTTAATCAGGAGCTAACAGGCCATGGGAGCATTATAAATAAATACATAGGTAAGTACGAAATAATATTCATAAATATTAAACCCACATATTTTGTAATAAATAGATCTACCTTTTTGAAGTTGTAGCTGACTGTGAAGAAAATTAACAAAACCTTTTGCGTCGTATGGTCATTCTTATATTAAGTGTTGTAGAAAAACAGTTTCTCATTCATCTGCAGAGGTAGCAGCAAAGATGATCTGCAGAATGTGAAGGCCTGTCTGATACTGGGAGAGAAAAAAAAACACAAGCAAATCATCTATTAAATTGCCACAGCGAAAATGTAACTATATCATTAAAGTAACTGAACTCTCAAAATTAATGTCCAGTACTAAGAAGATTACTAAATTCTTGGTCCTGTATATATGTGAAGTGCAGATGTAGCTCAAGTGCAGGAATCCTATTGCTTCTAAAGTTAACTCTATGTTATTATTCTAGTGTATTTGAACAATGTAGTGGGAAGCAGAGATCACAAGGATTTTTTGTACTGTCTTTTCTCTTTACACTTTCCTGGAACAGTTTATCATGACTGAGTCATATAGGGAACAGATTGTAATATTGTCTTGCAAAAATCCACTGACCTTGGTAGAACATCTTGTGAAAGAGAACTCAGCTTAGTGTAAAACATAAAAGCTGGGGCACTGAGTGAGTTTTCTACACAGAAAGAAGTGGTCATAAGGTGGTGTGGTTTTTTTTCTACAACAGAGCAACAAAACAGTATCTTTTAATTAATTTACGTATTTTGAATTTGACTTTAAAAAGTTATATTAAAAAAATTAACTCCATTCTGCTCTCATACAAACAAATGTTCTATTTCCCTACTGGAAAACAATCTATTAGATAAGTAAAAATGTGAATCTTGTATTCCTGAATAAGTTACTTATGCAAATGAACCTAAAAAAAAATAAATCCATGTCAATTGTAAAGTAGGAAAAGAGAAATAAAAGTCTTTATTCAGCATATTAGTTGTGATTAAGGACTATGCAAATCCTCATCTTCAATCAGTCATTTCAAAATTAAACCTTAAGCAAAATAACCCAAAAGCTGCTCTGCAAATCTCTCATTACAGTGCCATTTACAAATGAGATTTCCAGCTGAACTCCAGTTGTGTTTAGTTAAACAAGCTGTCAGATGGCAATTGGTATTTTCAATATGGAAGTTATTCAAGAGTAACATTTTGAACATATGCAATAATTATCAGAAGGAAAGATATGCGATGTATTAATTTGGTTTCCATTACAGAAAAAGCAAACGTGAACTACTGACTGCAGTAAACAAAGGAGTTTGACTTGTCTGTATTTGATCATTTCTTATCTGAAGAAAGGAAAAGAATACTGGATACTCTTGATCTTTATTTTAAGTCACCAGTCATCAGTGTAAAAGGCTGTCTGTGTTAGGAACCCACTGCTGCAGGAGAAGGTCAAACTGCATGTTATGATTCTCACTGGAGGAAATATCTGTTTTACTACAACAGTACCTACTTAATAGCTGTAATCTCTATCTTCTCCTAGGTGTGCAAAAACATCTGTATGCATAAAACACTACTTCACAGAATCATAGAATGGTATGAGTTGGAAGGTACCTTATAGATCATCTAGTTCCAACCCCCATTCCATGGGCAGGGACACCTCCCACTAGACCGGGATGCTCAAAGCCCCATTCAGCCTGGCCTTGAACACTTCCAGGGATGGGGCATCCACAACTTCTCTGGACAACCTGTTCCATTGTCTCTCCACCCTCACAGTAAAGAATTTCTTCCTAATATCTAGTTTAAGTATACCCTCTTTTAGTTTAAAACCATTACCCCTCATCCTATCGCTCCACTCCCTCATAAAGGATTTCTCCCCATCTTTCCTGTAGACCCATCTTTGGGTACTGGAAGGCCTCAGTAAGGTCTCCCCAGAGCCTTTTCTTCTCCAGGCTGAACAACCTCAACTCTCTCAGCCTGTCTTCATAGGAGAGGTGCTCCAGCCCTTTGATCATCTGCATGGCCCTCCTCTGGACGTGCTCCAACAGGTCCTTGTCTTTCTCCTGTTGGGGGCCCCAGAGCTGGACACAATACTCCAGGTGGGGTCTCACAAGAGTGGAGTAGAGGGGCAGAATCACCTCCCTCGATCTGCTGGCCACGCTTCTTTTGATGCAGCCCAGGATGTGCTTGGCTTTCTGGGCTGTGAGCAGATATTGCAGGCTCATGTTGAACTTCTCATCAACCATCAGCCCCCAGTCCTCCTCGGTCTGCTCTCAATCCATTCTGCACCCAGTCTGTATTTGTGTTTGGGATTGCCCCAACCCACGTGCAGGACCTTGTGCTTGGCGTTGTTGAACTTCATGAGGTTTGTACAGGCCCACTTCTCAAGCCTGTCCAGGTCCCTCTGGGTGGCATCCCTTCCCTCCAGCATGCTGACCATGCCACACAGCTTACTGTCACCGGCAAACTTGCTGAGGGTGCACTCAATCCCACTGTCCATGTCTAGAAAATCCCCTAAATAATTCATACTTAGAAATGCCAGATATCTTAAAACCAGTCATTTGAAAGCAGATTGACTAACTCAACTGCTTCTGAAAAAAAATTATTAATAATAATAACAATAACAACAACAACAATGACAATATCTCATATCTTCAACAAACAGGAATATTAGCCCACTATTTTTCTTAGTGTTTAAGCTCCAAAATTGAACTAATGGTCTTGGTAAAACTTTTATTTTAAATAATTACAATGGAAGAGTTTCTCTGAGTTGATGGTTTGTTTTTTTTCCCATGTGATACAGGTGGATTCAATTTCTAGGTGAATTGAATCAAAGATGAGTATATAGTTGCAATTCGTGCAGTTATATAATGTTAAGTTGTAATTTTTGTAAATTTACAGTGCAGAAGGCCCAAGTATTTTATGTATTTCTTAAAAATTCATAATAGCATTTCTTGTTTGCATACAAATATTCTCAACTTTTTACAGAAGAGCTTCTTAGAGACTGTCCCTAAATCACTAAAAAAGCTAACAGCTTTCAGTGTTTTTAACCAAAAATCTCCATACTTTCTTCCTAAGTTTATTTCCAAATATATTTTTCCATAGGATTACACTATTTACACTACATTATGTTATCTTTAGCGTTACTTGTATCATGATCATCAGTATTAAAGACTTATTGAAATACAATACCTAACACCTAGTGTTTCCCTGTATAATTATTATTTTTTTTGTGTCTGAAATCAGTCGTATTCAGCTAAAGGTTTGACTGTTCCAGATGACAAAATGAAATTACACAGGCAGCAGATATTTCTCACATGTAGCATATATATATAAAAATAAATGATGAATGGCACTACAAAGGTGTCTATACATAATAATGTGTATATGAGGTTGTTACAAGGTTGACACCTAAGAAGTGTGTATTCCTCCAATATCAAATCATTGACGTGAATATTTCTTCCATTACTTCAATGTTTGTTTGTTTGTTTGTTTTGTACTAATAGCAAATATTGCACGATTCTAAGCAGAATAATAGTTCTATTTTAGTGTGGTTGAGTAAGTTTAGCTTGCAATGGATAGATGGATATATGTAATAACTCTCTGTAAATAATCAATTTGGATAGCTTTTATGTGTATGACAGCAGACAGCATATCATCGGGATAATTTTTCAGATCATATTTCACATAAAATTTTACAAAAAGTTAAACTGTAGATTAGTAGGATTGGATATTGTGATATTGAGTTCATGTACAGATGTGACAGAAAACTTTTCAAAATTTGCTTAGATTAAGCTTACAACAGTTTATCGCATGCTTGCCCAAAGTTAATACAAAAAAGTATTGAGAAGATACCAATAATCATCAGAGACACATGAAATTATAGCAGACAAGTGAAAGTCTTAAGGACAAACATTGAAGTTGTATGTCTGTGGACTCTTTCCTTTCCTCTGCAAAGTAAATCCCATTTGCTTATCTTTTCATGACTTCTGCTTTCTAATATAAGCCAACAGGTTTCTGCATCAACTCCTGTTAATAAGAAGGTTTTCTAGGGCTGAAGAACCAAATATTTCAGTTCCTTCCTCAATCTAGACCTGATAAAGTGTTTCAGTTATTTTCCCATTATCTGCAATAGCCCAAATTCTACGGATCTTGTTCGTCTTGATGATTCATTATTCAGGGAGTTATACAATCAATGTGGTTTTTTTGTAATGACAGCATTGTAAAGCAAAAGCTGGATTTATTTATGTGTGAGAAGAAAAAGAGAGGTGGACAAGGGGAAATATAAAAAAAAGACAGCAATTATTTTGATTATTTAGAAGGAAAAAATGCTTCCAGTTATCTTCTGCTATCAAAATATTTCCTGTCTGAATCTGTTTATTAAATTATTATTATTAATAAAGTCCAGAACTAATATTATAAAAACATGAGCCTAAACAGATTTAAAATTTCCTTTTGTCCATGGTCCTGAGATAAGATATCTGAAAGTTTGCCATTTAAACCCAGCACTTCAGTTCGGAATTCCTCTTTAAGTTTGCTGTCACTTTTTCTGTTTCTGATATTATCTGTGTTTTCTTCTCTCTCTCTCCCTCTCTATGTATACAATCTTTGACATATCTGTCACCTGTGTAAATTTCTACTTGAATTGAAAAGTGTTCATATAAACATTATTGGTTGTTGTGAAACACGAATAAAAAGTTCCTAAAATTTCTCAAAAGAGGATAAATCAGCTGTGTAATTACAGGAAGCCACAAGTAAACAAAAAACCTCCACAAACTTTTAAAATATAATAAACACTGAAATACACCAATCACATTGTATAATTTTTAAATAGTTTATTAACAGGAAATAAGGACGTTTTTAAATTGTATCTTTTTTCAGTAATTTATGCAAAATAATATCCTTAGTAATAAATGTAATTAATATAATATCTCCTTCTAATTTCTATAATATCTCCTTCTAATGGTAGCTTTATGGCATGAAGTCCTGCAATTTCTGTTTGGGGAGAAAATAAGTGCTTAAAATGCTCTGTGTCCTTGGTCTGACTAGTCAAATCTATTTTGAGGCTTTTCCTTTTATTACTATGTTCTTTGTTACAGCAATGACTTGGCTTAGAATATTCCAGCTCTGTTTTCCTATTCATAATATTCCTGTTGTACAAAAATGGTATTGTTTACGTTTTATGTGATAAATGAGTAAAGCACTGTATATGAGCCTTCCATTTGAGACAATTTTGTTTCATTTAGAGTTTAACAACAAGTATTGTCTATTTTCTGTATGCTTTCAGTGCCATTAGTTAATTGCACAAATTTTTTAACTCTTCTGAAGAAAGGGAGGGAGGTCATTTGCTCGTGTATAATAGGACTGAGAAGTTTCCCACAAGTCATGTTAAGCTTGTACCTTATCTGCCAATAAATTAAAAAGGAAAAAAAAAAAAAAGAAAAAGCCTAATTGGATAAACCGTATATATTTTGAAGACCGGATTTCATAAAACAGTGTCCTGCTATTAGATCTGATTTAATACAGTGAAGAAAGAAAACCCCTTTTCATTTGACTAACATCAGCAGAAGATTTCACGATCCATATGTATGCAAAATGAAAAAAGGATATTACAAGCATAATTTTTTTTAATAGTTTTTTCAGTTAAACTTGTGTATTTCTATGATAGTTTTCTGGTTTTGATAAACTTGTTTTGTTGCATTTAGGTACACATTTAATCGCAGAATCACTTCAATATTTATTTTTTCCCTAAATAAAATAAATTGTCCACAGCACCATAATCCTTAGTCCCTATAGGAAAAAACTGATATTACTAGCTAAGTGAAAAGAAATGTTGGGTTTTTTTGGTTTTCGTTGTGGGTTTGTTGGTTGTTTTTCTTTTCCTTCATAGAAGTAATGTTTCATATTGTCATCAAATTTCCAAACTAAGTGATTCATAATTTCATCAAATGTACCTATTAAATGGAAGTCTTTCTTTTAGGGAAGATCTCCTTTGTGTCTGAGTGTGCATTTATATATGCAGTGTGGAATATGTATTTTTTATGAAAGCTTTTTTACCTCTTATTCTAGTGCCTGATGCATTGCCTGAATTTGTAAGCTTGGAAGCAAGCGAACTACACACAGTGGGGTGCTGAGCTTTCTGAAGGAAGGGAATCTGCGCTGTCACATGAGCTGTGTGGAAAAGCATAACAGCTTGTAAAAGCACACAACATTTCATGAATAAAAGATAAACCCAATTCAGAAAGGCGTTTGTCCTTTAGACTACAACTTTCAAGCTGTTGTGTGTAAGATATGTCATCATTTTTCTTAACTTTTAATATTTTGTGACGCAAATTTCCCTTCTACAATACCTTTTGCTTAGTTTTATTGTAATATATCATCTTTTCATTGAATCCCAATGATTCATTCAAGAAAGTGATGAAATGTAATAATGAAACATAGCAACATATTAATGAAACATAGCAGCAGAGACAGAAGATACTGAAATTTAAGAATACCAAGACCACAATGCTCATAGGTGTTGCTTGCCCCAGTAATTGTGACATTCAAATATATGTCTTTGTTACTTATTTTGTAAGGATGGATGCCCACCAGAGACTATTTTCTTAGACATAAAATGCGTGTGCTACTACACATACTTCAACCTTTAAGAAATATTAAAAAGAAGAAAACACATCTTTTTCATATCATTAGAAAGAAACACTATCATTTAGGATCATGATTAATCTGCCAAAATGAGATGAGGACCCTAACTTTAATGTGTGTTCTTGCACAAAATCTCACTGCGCTCATCAATCCTGACAGCTTTAGTAGGCTTCATTAAGCATTAGTTAAATTAGCCATAACTTCTTAACATTATTGGCTAATTGCTTTGTGAGCCTGAGGTAACTCCAGAGTATACTAAAACTCCATATCAATACAATAAAATTGTGCTTCTCAGTACAATATCAAACTATTTAAAACTTGATTGATGGGTGATCTTCAGAAGCTGGAATGGACTTAATTTAATTCCTAAACAGGAAGAACTGAATAATAGAGTGAAGATTTTATTGTCTGGTGCAAATATAGTTTTCAACAGGCTGAGAATACTGGTGAAGATGACCAGCTGAAATTTGCAGAAGTGGCTATTGGAAAGTATTCCAACACAGAAAAAACCCCCCACAAATACTAAAGACAACACCACCTTACATCATTTGTTGACTAAATTATTGTGGTCTTCTTCCAACATAAAGCAGTATGGTGCAAATTCCAGGTTGACATTTCAATCAATAAAATGTGTTATCTCTTTCTGAAAAATGTGTTTTAGCTTACTCAGGAGTTATTAACTTAAGGAAGGAATTTCTGAATGAGTGGTCTAACCTCCTATACAAGCAGACACGTAAAAGAGTTGCAGTTACCTATAAACTTGCTACAAAAATACAGCAAAGCAGGAATGATTCCCTTCCAGCAGGAAGGGCAGAGCGTTTAACCTTATTCTTGTCTTTAGGAATTATTGGGGTAAAATTTTGAAGATAATTACATGTCTGCATATGAACAGATGTAGGCTGAGTCCAGTAATGCACCTTCATGCCAAAAATGCATTGTTATTACACTTCAGACATCTTAAAGGGTTTAGAGCTCATCATAGAATCATACATGCAAGCAGTGCTGAGGGACAAAGCCAAGGAAGGAATGGCACAAGAAAGGTGTACCTCCTCTATCTTCTGGTAAATTAGAATTTGGCCTTAGGTGTTCTCTGGAACCTGAATTCCTCCACTTTTCAGATAAAGCTGACAGTATTGTGTGGATGACACTCAAGCGATAGGGAAATTTTATCACATCCTTTTGGAGTTGTCTGAATTCTCAGCCTCATCACTATCTGAATAGCAGAGGGATTCAGATAACTAAACAACTCCTGCTAGCACTCTGGTCCATGGCAACAGCTTCCCACAAGGGGCCAGAGAGCTTATCCTGACTACTCATGCCTCAGGAGGCAAAGGGCAAAGATGAAGCAGGAATGTCCCAGCTTTGGTGATTATCTTAGTTGTCAAGGAGGTCAGGAAGAAAGAAGGTCTCATGTGATGGTAAATGGTCTCCTAGAAATAGAGGTAGAGGCTAATTTCCTTGCTGGGAAATCAAAAGTGGATAAAAGAAAGTGCTAAAAAGAAGGTTGCTATTTTTTTTATTTTTTTGAATAGCACCTGCTAGCCCAAGGAAAGTTTTAAGAACTTCCCAGTGAGATTTCTTATGTGGCAGAAATAAGTGAATGAGATGATGGCACACACTGAAATGAAAACAAAGGAAGATCAAAGATAGTTAAATCACTGTAACGGTTATGGCTAACTGTATGTTTTGCTTAATTACCCATCATGTTAAATCATGTTAAATCAGGGATGAGGTTATACGATTTGGTTAGAGAAATGTGAATGAAGGACTGTTAGATATGGGGATGGGCAAAGAAATTATAGGAAAAAACTCTGTCCTCAGAAATAAGTTACATCTCAGGAGAGCTGTTGTGAAGGGAATTGTTCCTTAAATGAGAGCTTGGGATGTATGGCTGGAAACTGCGAGCAAATGGCCCCAGGAGGTATCCTGTGAGACTTCTGTCTGGGAGGTGTGCCATGCAGGTGTGTTACAGATAGCACACGCCCATTACACTAGGACCAGGCTTCAGAGGTAAAATACATGGAAGAAAGCTTTGGAGATAAAAGCCTGATAGCCTTCACGTGAGGGGTAGGGAATTTTTGTAGTTTAGGAATAAATAGTGGACATCTCTGGATGTGGCAAATAGTTTCTATTTGGTCCCACAACTTTGGGCTACAGATATACTTTTCACATATGCAATATATTTTCCTGTAGTAGGAGACGTATGTAAAGTTTGACCCTGTTATCTTAGTACTATGCCTAATAAGGCTATCATCCTGTATCTGAGTCCAAAGTAGTCAATTTCCTTAAATTTTCACATCTTATGAAAAAATTACACATATCATAGTGTCTTGGCTTGACCTTGGTTGGCTGCCAGACCCTCTGATGCCCACCCCATTGCTCTCTCACTCCTCTTCCTCAACAGGACAGGGGAAGAAAGGATGAAAAAAACTTGTGGGTCAATTTAAAGACAGAGAGATCACTTACCAATTACCATCATGTACAAAACAAACTTGATTTGGGGAACATAAATTTAAATTACCCTATTAATAAAACAGAGTAAGATGGTGAGAAATTAAAACAAAACTAAAAACCCTTTCCCCCAGCCCCTTCTTCATACCAGGCTTCCCTTGGCATTTAAATTTGTTGTTGGCTATTATGCAAGAAGGTAAAACTATCTAGGTGTTATCATGTATAGAAACAACACAGACTAAGAGTTCACTCTCAAAATTCATCACAAAATCAAGATTAGGATAGTAGCAAGCATCTAATGGGACACTGATGGGCAATTGGGCAGATGTCTGGAGATTGTTGTGCCATGCAGTGGAAAAAGGAACGAGAGACCTGACACCAGTGAGATATACATGTTAAGGTCCAGTTCACTTTCAGAGTGAAATAATTGTGTTTGAATGGTGCACTGTCAGAGGTAGGAAACAAGAACTGACAAGCCTTCCTAGCACTACTGAATAAATATGGCTATCTTGACTCAAATGCAGGTAGCTCAAATATGTGTCATTCTTTTTCAGTATTTCACACTCAGAATTAGAGTGGGCAGAGGGAGCTCAGGTCAGTCTGTCCAGTGGTGGTGTCACAGGCAGAGTCCCTTATGTTTCTTTGTGAATCTAGCCTTGAATAGCTGCAGTTGTTTCTTCTTTGAAGTGACAATGAAAAATAGATTTCGACACTGTAATTGTCAACATAGTTTGTTTTTTTTAGGAGTGAATGCAGCATGAATTCAATACATAGCTTCAGTACATGCTACTGCATTCAGAAGTGAAGACTTTTTTTTCCCCTAGATGGCCAATAATTCATCAAAATGATCTGGGTGGACAAGTATGTATTATGTCACTAAATACACCTACTAAGTTGGATCCCAGACAGGGTACTTGTATATTCAGTCACAAATGTAATTCCAATTTTCATCACAAGCAATTGTTCACAGCACTTTTTCTATCAATACGTTTTCTGCCAATTAGTGTTACGCATCCACATTCTCCATATGAAGTGAAACTGCACATAAGTACAATGTATGGAATCTTAGAAATATAATGAGGTTTTTCATGTGCTTCACTATGTCACCACAACTCACATTAGTTACTGCTATAAATAGTTCTGAAGAATGCTTTAAGCTACTGCTGATGTTAAATGTGCACATTCATAGATAAAGATATGTGATATGTTTCTTAGCAAAGGGCGCAGAAACAGAAGAGCATGTGGCTTTGTTCTTACACATTTTCTAGTAGTGAACGGAGCAGGACACAGATATTTATCCATTTAAAATGTCAGAAGAAAAAGAAGCTGAAAGAGCTGAAAGAGCTGAAAGTTGGGGACGTTCAAACTGGTAAATGGTATCCTCGTAAACTGGTATCCTTCCCATTTACCACTTTGAACATCCCCAACTTTCACTTTGCTCTCAACATTTTTAAATGAACAACCTCTTTATTACCATTTTAATCTTTCAAATGCTTTCCAAAGACAATATATCTTCACTATAATCTCTCTGTACATTTTGTATAAACTTGATTTTATAAATTGGTAAATTAGAATATTCAGATCTAATTTGTTGAAGAATTCATATCTTTATACAATATCATAAGACTTAGCATTTACACACAAGTTCTTAGTTCTTAGTCTTGTTAAAGAGTTTTAGAGTTTTACAATGTGAAGGCAGATAAGTGAAAAAGAGAGTTGCAACAAGCAGGTTTTAATTAAATGTTGGGCCCTGTGGTTTCAAAACGTTTGTAGTTTTTCCCATGATCCTCTGCAGGAGGAGGAAGTAGGAGCAAGTGAAAAGTTGCTATAATGCAGAAGCTATTCCTCCAATACAACATTGCAGGGTTGCTCGTTAAAAAAACAAACAAACAAACAAACAAAAAAACAAACCAAAAAACCCACACCTCAAAATGTTATATATACAGAGTGTATCTGTGGAAAAAGTTATTCTCAAATGAGGAGACAATTCTGTTTCTCAAAGGAAAGCAAATCAGTAAAAAGTTAAAACGGTGAGAAATTAAATGATGGTCGGCAATATATTTCGCTATCTGGGCTTCCCTGAGGTCACAGACTTTCCAATAGATCTTCAGACGCAGATTGTAGATAATAGACTTTCAATAATTTGTGAGACTAGGAGGATTAGTGGATTAGTGCACAAGTCTTTGGACTCTGAAGAACTGGGTTAGGAGATCTGCTTTGGGTCAAAAGAGAAATGAGTTTGATAATCTCTGCTTAGTCCCTGGGAAACATTTGTACAAATCACAAAACCACCTTTAAGCATTTCCTACTATTGAAATTCTTTACTTACAAAGGTCAAAGCTGGTGTTACATGCAAAGAAAATCATCCAGCCAGGCCATGTCTTTCTGATTGAAAATGAGCTGCAAAGCCAAGGCATACTGAGACACTTGAGCCGTGCTCACATGTATTATAACAAGGCATATGCATCAAACATCTCCGGTTAAATATTCACAATACTTTTTCTTTTTTAAAACATCTGTTTCACACTTGTTATTTTTCAGGTCATGTAGTGGGGCAGCCAGTGGACTTAACTGTCTGTAATTGCATTTAGAAAATCGGCATTACTATTTTTCAGTGTAGACTAAAACAAACCCAAGGAAAACACTTCTATCTGTCTGTATGGGGTGCGGGTGCCCAGGCGCTGGCAGCGGGGGCTGCAGGGCGGCCTCTGTGAGGAGAGGCCGGGGCTGCCCCGTGCCGGACACAGCCGGTTCCAGCCAGTTCCAGCCGGCTCTGACCGACCTACCGCAGGGCAGGGCTGAGCCCCGCACTGGTAGAGTGAGGAGTAAGGGGGAGAGAAAGAATGAGAAACAGTCCTGTGGGCACCAAGGTCAGAGAAAGAGGGGAAGAGGGGCTCCAGGCACTAGAGCAGAGATCCCCCTGCAGCCCACGGTACAGCAGGTGCGTATTTCCTGAAGGAACTCTGACTCATGGAGAGCCCAGACAGGAGCAGGGCTACAGGACTACAGACTGTTGAGAGGACCCATCCAGGAGCAGAGAAAAGTGTGAGGAGGAGGGAGCAGCAAAGACTGACCACAAGCCCCCATCTCCCATCCCCTGGGCTTCGTGGGGTAGGGAGGAGGTAGTGGAGTCTGGAGTGAAGAAGTGAAGTTGAGGTTGGGAAGAAGAGGGGGCAGGGGAAAGGTGTTTTTAGTTTTGTCTTTATTTCTCACCATCTTACTCTATATTAACTGGCAATAAAAAAAAAATTATGTTCCCCAAGTCAATTCTGTTTTGCCCATGATGATAACTGGTAAGTGATCTTCCTGTCTTTATCTCAACCCGTGAGGTTTTTCATCCTCTTTTCTCCCCCTGTCCTGTTGCAAAGAAAGAGTGAGACACCAGCTGGACAGAAGTCTGGCAGCCAGCCGAGGTCAACCCATCACAATCTATTTCTGAATTTTGTGAGTCCAGCTAAAAACGTTTTAAGACCACGGCTATGAAAATAAGCCTTATCCCAGGAGCTGTCCTCAGACTACTGCAAACTTATTCAATGTTCTTTTATGATGGAATCACAGATAAAGGAGATCAATCAAATTAAAATAGAACCTGCCTAGATTTGGAAGTCTTCCAGATCTGCATGTGGAATCTATTTCAAAGTAATTATATTCGGAGAATGAAATACTATTTTAAAATAATTATTAATGATCTGTTATGGTAATAAGTTTGACAGCAGCAGAAAAGTCCTTACAGGCCCACCTTTTCAAAAGACAATATTTCTGAAATCGTTTATTTAATCAGTAATGAAAAAGTGAATAGATTCAATAGAATTTGAATTTGATGTATGGTAAGACAGGGCCAGTTACACCAAAATAGCATTAACGCCAAAACTGCTGTTGTTATTTGGGTTTCAAGACTAGTAACATATTTAGCGGTTGAATGAAAAAAAGAGAGACGCATCAGGACATAATCCCAAACCTTTCTGAAGGCATTGTCTTGCTATTGTTTTCACTGGGCACTGAAAAACAAGTGATTCTTTGAGTGTTCTAACTAATTATTGTAGAGGGCGGCATGCAGTAGCACTAGAAACAGTTAAAACTTCTTTTATACTAACAGTTAAGCATCAGTATCTTATCATCATTATAGCAGTCCAGGAAACAGTCCGTTTGTCTTTAGGGAGTTTTTTTTTTCTAGCTGTGTTTGTATTTGCAATTCAGTAAGAACAGAAATATAAATGCAGTTAGGCCAGGCTATTAAATTAAGCAAGCTTATTTTTATGAATAAAATTATTCTGCTGCTCTGAACTCACTGTTGCATCACTGTGGGCCAGATGACAGCTTCAGTTTTAAGTCCAAATAAGTGTTAGAAATAGAGCTTTATATATAAAAAAAGAAACCTTACTTATGTGAAAAAACTATTTACTAAGTCAAAAAGACTTGTGTGTAACATGGTTATGAGGCCAAATGAGATTGTATATAAAAAGACAACCTGGATCAAACTAGTGAATAGTTCAATCTGCTCTCACGTCCTTCGTTGCACACTCAAGATGGTTGGTGAAGGAGTCAAAACTTCAGAAGAAAACTCTACATAAAGTAGAAATCAATCCCACTCTCAATGTTATCAAGTTAAAATAAAGCTCATTGCATTTAAATATAACTACAATAAATACAGTACCTTAGTTATCTTGGAAAAGACTCTGAAAAATTAGAGTGAACTACGGTTCTTGTGAAAAATAAACATTATTTACTATCACAGATAGAACTACTTAGGACAGTAGATTTATTCATGTTTTCAAGTAAGAATATACTTAAGAATTTTATAGAGAGGTTTTGCTCTTAAAAAATTCAGACTCAGTAGATAAAATCACCTATGTTCTGAAAACACATTTTTAATTATTTTAGGAGAAAAGATTTCTGTACTTTTTTGCATGGTACATTTTATGTCTGATTTTCTTCTGCATAATCTTGTCAGTACACTGTTAGGTTCATTAGGGTCTTCTCAGTTTTATATTTTCACCTAAAAATAACTTTGTAAACATTTTATTTACAAAATCTTCATGGGAAATTAGCCGTTTCAAAAAATCAATTAATCACAAATATTAATTTAGTTATTTTTAAACAATATTAAAAATGGAAAATATTACTGGTACAAAAATATGTAGCAAAATGATATTACTGTAGGGAATACTTTCAAAGAAACAGAAGAAAATCATAACAATTGACTTTTCAACATCACAGTGGGATGTACTGGAAATGAACTGTGCTGGTAGCAAAGCTGGAAAACAATAGATACAGTAGCAATACATCAAAGAAATTCTGATATCTTTCATAGGAACATAAAATTTAAGTGGCCTTTGAGGTCGTATATACTGGACCCTGGCTGTGGCAAATCTATTGGATAGAAACACTACCCTTGTAGGAGATTGCTCCCAGATCGTTCTTATCTTAATAAAAGTTCTTATCCAAATAAAAGTTCTTAGCCTAATAAGTTTCCAAACTGAATTAGTTCATGCTTATGTTATAACCATTTCCCTCATGACATCATTTGTCCATCAGTTTAAACAGCTTTTTGTCTTCAGTATTTGCCTCCTTAATGACTTAGGGACAGTCATCATATTCCTCTGATTCTTTTCTTCCTTTCCATTTTTTTTAGACTGCTTTCTTCATGAACAGTCTTCAGACCTGTAGAGCAGTTTACCTGATTACATGCTTTACTTTGAATATATTTTTTTTAGTTTTCTACAACATTTCAATGTTATCACAGCCTTGTAAAATGGCATGATACTTCTGCTTTTTTGGGGTTTAGTAGCATCCTAGGGTTATTTCCT
The DNA here is from genome assembly GCF_964199755.1 of Larus michahellis. Taxonomy (NCBI): domain Eukaryota; kingdom Metazoa; phylum Chordata; class Aves; order Charadriiformes; family Laridae; genus Larus; species Larus michahellis. The sequence continues at coordinate 101,073,308 of NC_133898.1, read as the reverse complement.
TTTTTCCCTGGCCATGATGTAGTCATGGCACTAGTAACTGACAACATGCCCAGAACTTTTTATATTTTTTTTTCTGTGTGTTTGTGTGTGTGTGTAACTCAAGGTGTGAATCCCCAGTTCGTTTGACCCACAGTGCTTGAAGCCATGTGTTACACTATTCAGTCTCATTTCCTTTTCTCAGTATGATACAGTTTCCTGAGGCTAATATTGCTCCCTAGTTTACTGTCATACTTGAACTTCATTACACAATTTTAGATTAGGTGCAAAGTAAGTCAATGAAAATATTAAGTATAAGAGCTGCTCCTTAGGGAAAGAGCATTCTCTTTACTAAGAGAGCAAGTATTTGTAAATTATTGTCGTCTCTTGGTGTCTCCTAATTATACTAATCATTTCCTCTCTAGGGAAATGCAGTTTTTGATCCTTACTGTATTGGAAGTCCAGCTGAGATATATTGTACTAGTTGTATCTAGTCATCAGGAAAAGATTTAAAATTTATCAGGCAGAACATAACAAATGTGCTAAAACTCATATTTTCCTCTATTTTATTTTCATGTAAGTTTACAATGTGAAAACTTAAGTGACTCATGCATATCTCTTTTGTTTGAAATGTACTTTTGGAGAAATTATCTATTTGAAGATGTTTTAAACATAGAGATGCTGATTTCTTACATATACGTTTTTACTAGTACAGATGTTTAATAACTCAGAAGTGTATTGTACTAAAATTAGGATGATAAACGTAGCAAAAATGAAGGTATCAATGATTAAGACCTCAACCTCCAAAGTTTTTGGAATTAAGCTTCCATTAATAATGTTGTTTGACCTTTTGTCTTTATTCATGCTCCTAATTCTTCAAGATGCTTAATACATGCCTAATTTCAAGCACACATTAGACTCAGCATACTTAATAAGATTGTATAAATTTAAAATTAAGCATATGTGTTAAACATCTTCCTGGATTGTAATTCCTTCTATTGTCATGGAGTTTTTGAACGCATCCTTTAGAAATTCAGGCAAATTTTCAAACCTGTAAGTGCAATAGTTCTTAAAATGCAGTACTCCATACTGCTTTGATGTTTTGACTTGATGCTCACCTGCTAGGATTTTTGAGGATGGGGGCTCTTGCTCATAGTGAATAATCTTTGGTTTGATTTTCTCTTCCCATCGTATGACATTCGTTTACTGACTATGTGTAAAGAGAATGATGGAAATGACATTTCAATGTCATCTGTATTGCTGGTGATCTAATAGGAATTCCACGAACATTAGCAAAGGCTAAAACAACGTCTTACAATGAGGACAGAATAACTCCATGTAACAGCACAGGCTGGGTTTGCAGGGAAGGCCCTGGAGGTCAACAACTTGAACATGAGCCAGTGGTCGTGTTCATGCATTGATGTTCCTGCATTGATCAATGCCAATGGCATCCTTTGCTGCATTGGAAAGAGCATTGCCAGCATGCCGAGGCAGGTCATTCTTTCCCTCTGCTCAGCACTGGTGAGACACATCTGAAGGGCTGAGTCTAGTGCTGAGCTCCCCGGTAAAAGAAAGTCTGTTGGAGCAAGTCCTCTGGAAAACCACCATGATAGTTAGATATCTGAAGCCCATGATGTACCAAGAGAGGCTGAAAGAGTTTGGATTATTCAGGCTGAAGAACAGAAGGTTGCAACTTGTCTTCAACTCTGTTGTGGGAGGATACAGAGGAGGCAGAGCCAAATTTTTCTTGGGGCTGTACAGGAAAGTTTGAGAGAGAGAGTGAGCACAGGTTGCAGCAAGGAAAATATCAACTCAGCATGAGCAGAGAATGTTTTACAGTGAGATTGGTTAAGCACTGGAATAGGCTACTCAGCCTGTGGAATGTTCATCTAGGTCAAATCTTACAGTCTTCAAAATATGATTCTTTAAAAGCTATTCATCAGATATATTTCCTACTAGCACCTCTTCAGAGAAAAATAGATTTTATTTAATTCTAGAAGTGAGGTCTGAGCCTCACTGACTAGTTGGGGAAAAAAAGTCCTATTTAGTCCTGTTATTTGGTGTAAGTTGCTAATAAAAATCAGCTTTATGTAATCTACCGTGTCTGTTAAGATCCTTATAGTGGAGGAACAAAAGGTGCTACAGCCAATTTGCAATAAACAAATCAGCTAAAATATGACATTAAGTGCATAGTAGGTCATTATTTCATAGCCTGCATGAACATCTTATTCACTTCTGGATCCACTTCACAGTTCAGAACCTAACTTTCAAAATGTTAATAGGATTTATCAATTAATTCAAAATACCTTCTTCAATGCAACAGTCAGCTTTGACTGATCTGCTTCTGGTTTGACAACTTGAGTCCAGTCCAAAGTGAAAAGAAGCCGTGGCTCATTGACTTTAGGACACTTTGGATTAGTTTTATTAAAACTAATAGGGCTGGGATACAAACAGACAGAAGCAAGAGACAAGCTTTCTTGATAGCTGGCTTTACACAAAGGAAAATTTGATTAAAAAATGAAAACGAAGTATACAATGAATCACACACTTGGACAGGCATATTTTTCTGTAAGGTGCCAACTAAGCTCTTAGTTAAACAGTCCCCTTGTACAGTTCTCACTGTTGTTTGTTTTTTTTTTTCTTTTTAACTGTGGTTCAAAGGATGAGAGGAAAGGGTTCTGTGGCATTAAACATTTCCACGGAATAAGGATGAGAATACAGGATTCATTTTCTCTGCTGAATGCCCTTACAACTGAGATACTACTGTAAATTCTTTTCTTTCTCTACTCTCAGTTATCTACCTTGAATTAATTTCTTTGCAATGAGCAGATTTACACTGACAGGGATTAGACGGTGAGGAAAGTAGTCATAGCCTGGATTCACTGGATCTTATGGCTTTTGATTGATGCATATGACTGGTCCTCCTAACCTAACAAGAAGGTATTGAATCTCAACATCCTTATTTTTTGATAGGTGTGCTCATTGTTATTATAGAACATGTGTATTGACATTAACTCTTTCTCTGTCTCTTCACACTTTTTCCCTCTAAAATTACAGGGTGCATGGACCTATACATAGAAGAGACTCTGAATCATATGCTATTCCTTGCAACCCTGATACAGACATCTTAATCCTGGACATAGGGGATTTAAGGCATGTTCTTATGGTCTGTCTCAATAGTTGGCATAAAGTTTTTTAATTTTCTAGCTGTTCTCTTCATTGACTAGGAAGTCCATGTAACAAAATTTGAGTCTTAGAACCTATGGGAACTAAAAGTGCTAACCTCCAGGTGCCAAAAATTCTTTATTGGATCAAACTGTTGGACTTGAAATACTGCATTCAAATTGCAACTGAGTCTGAAGGGCAGGATAAAAGACCGGTTACACTAAGCAATTTTCTTGGGTTGAAAACACATGCCTTTATATGCAAAACAAAGCATTAATTGTTAGCCTATTAGCTTAATATTAGTGCAGCTACAATGATACTAATACTGATAGTCCAAAGTAAGTGATTATTAAAGAAAAAGCCTCACTAGTAATGCAGTTAACATTGCTATACAAATGGTGCTTTCCTCACTCTTTCACTGCCCCTCTGGGTCTTCAGGTCAATGGCAGCAATTTTCCTAAAGAAGATGAGGCTGGAAGAAGGCTGCTTAGCTTGTCAGCACCCCAAGTTCTTCGCTGAGAGGATATGATGATGTTTTTCCTCACCCTTGGAAGTAATTTTTATGCATTTGTTCCTGTAGTCCGCTTAATCATTCTTCCTTCATTGGTCTACAAATTCTATGCCATCTTGAAGTTTTACTGTACATGGTATGTCTTGCATATATTCTATACTTGTTCTTTTTTCCCTTTAAAATGCCTAAAACATTTTTTATCCAACTCTCGAAATACTGTTCTGTTAATGATCAGTAGTTGGTCATTGAGGATTTACTTATAGACCTATACGCCCAAACTTTCAAGGCACATAGGTCTATAAGTAACTTCAATATAATGTGCGTAACTTTCAATAAAATGTACTTAATGCTACATATCACATATATATTTAAAGGTAGATACATATTCTATAGTGACTAGCTACAGAGGTCTTCCGCACAGGGAGTAGTCTGTCCTAGCCTTCAGGTCAACATAAGTTGAACCACTTTACTCTGGCAAAACTCTTGGGTCCCAGTTTACTTCCTGATGTCCTGATTCCCCAGGGGATCATCCATGCTGCAGGTATGCTGTTTCACTTCTCTGTCTCTTCTGTTGTCAGCCAAATATATCCATCCAAGAGGATGTATAAGCACTGTCCTGAGACTTTTGTTCTTCCTCAGTGATTCCTCTGTTTATATCACTGAATCAGCTGTGCCAATCTTGGCTACTTTTGGTTCATAATTTACCACAGCTATCTCAAAAGTACTTTCACATCCAAGTATTTCCTTATGTCACTGCTCCATAACATATGACATATATCCTTAGCAAAACATTGCAGAAATACCACAATAGAAAGCTGTAACACACCTCTGACATTATTTGAAGTCCACCCAACTGAAAAACACAATTAAAATATCTCACTCATATGCTTATCACAAGGGTTTGAGAGAAAAGGCAGGTTAAAAGTGATCCAGTGTCATCATAGCCATTCTGCTTTAGAGGTTCACACTGAGACTATGAACATGAAACTCTATGCAACACTAGCTTAAGAACAGGACATTTCTCTGTTGGTATCCAAAGTAAAAATATTTTAATATTTTAGTCACTGATTCTAAATTTTGCTGGTGAAATCTCCTTGTGTCACTATGATCATGCATTTTGTTGTGTCTACATTTAACTCCAATCTGGGGAAATTATGAAAATTGTAACTTGTATTTGTATTGAATGACAAGTATTAGTGTATTTCTGACTTTGACCTGCGAGTAGCAGTATTACTGTATTATTCATTGTTCACGACAGATGTTAATGTACAATTGGCAAAATAACAGAATATAGCACATTATAATTTTTATTGGAATAGTCATTCTTTGAACACATGTAGCTGGGCACAAAATGTTTAAGTAAAATTTAAATTTGGACTTTTTCCCTTCCCAAAATTTCCATGTAGAAGAAAACAGATGGTTGAAATTATTTAAGTATTATATAATGTGATTTACTTCTATTTTGTTCTTTGAATTTTTTAATAAAATTTTAAGAAAGAAAAAAACACCAGAAAAGGGAACTTGCATTCTGTGGAAACTCTTTAAAAAAGTAATCTTCTATACTAGATACCATTTATTTAGAAAGCAGGCAATCCAGATTAATAACTGGATATAGAAACATAGTCAACAGTAAATTTAATCTTCAACAACATTGACCCATTTATATGAAGAAGTCTTTTTTCATAAAATCATCATTCTCAAGGGAGAAATATTTTATGGCAAAAATTTCTATTAGCTTTATTAGAAATATGTGTTTTTTTGTAAGCGAGTTTTGACTTTCAGTTTGTGTGGCGTGAATCAAATAGTGTTCAGAGGCAGATGTAATAACATAACAAATTCTTAGATCTAACCTAAAATCGGCACCTGAATCAATATATACATATTTGGAGTGGGACTTCCACCAACGGTTCGTCAGATGATAAAATAAACAATTCATTTCAGAAACTGCATTTATTTCAGTACTTCACCCAGTTAGTTTAATTAGAACTTGGGTTAGTCTAATGTGATAAAATGTTAATTGACCAGAAATCTGGTTTACAGGTAATTTTGGACTTCTTTAAAAATCCATTAGAAATATTTGGTCTTATTGTCAGATGTGGAGGCAAGTGCTGTAGGATATATCATGTATTTCTTAAATAAAGCATCTATTTTGGATTGGATATTTTTATTTTATTAATTTACAGAGCCTTCAGATTAGTTCAACAAGATTATTGCATATGGAAATATTATGACCGGTGAAATACTCCCTTTGTTCTCAAATTCCAGTACACTGGTGTCTAAGGTACAAAGTTACAAAGTGAGTCCATTGCATATAATCTCTTAAATTCTTTACGTGCCTGTAGGCACTCTGTGCTCACTCTGAATCTGAAGTTGACACTCAAGTATACCATAATCTGCTCAGAATGTATACCAAGTGTGTTGGGAGAACAAGAAGAATAATTTTGGCTTCACAAACTTGTACCATAGCAAAGCTCAGTCTATCTATAGGACTATATTTCAATTTTACATACAGGTCTAAAAACTTTCTTGAAAAAGGTCTTGATTCTGTGCAATCTTATTGGAAGAATGTACTGCTCCACTAATGAGCAGACAAGTTGACTAATCATGATCTAGCAAAATTTGATGTGATGCGCCATTATTAACTGAGAAAAAATACAAAACCCTGAAATAACTGAATATAAATGAATTGGCACACATAATTAAATTTTTTCCTGTTGGCTAGCTTGAGAAATAAGCACCTGTATCTATGAATGGCTTTATTTAGGATTATGTTTTTCCTTTTTCCCAACAATGTTTTCTCAGTTCTACTGTCTGGGCAGTTCAAACATTGTTGGTATCTAGACTACAACATTATCATTGTAATCAAACAGATACCTTTTCCTGGGATTGGAAAGTAATGGAGATGGGGAAAATCTGAATCAAACTAAATCTAAGCAGTTTTTTTGGGTTGTGAGAGAAAAAATTTCCAGGGGCTAGCCAAAAAAAAGGCTTTTGTAGCTTCACACAGGTCTGCTAAATAAGTGAGGTTTTGTCACTCTGTGCAAAAATATAAACAGAAAACTGTTTAATAAATCCATCCAATTAATACAAAATTTGCTACGCAGAGAGAATATTGCCAGTCAGAATCAGCATAGTATAAAAACCAGAGGATCATAAGCTGCAAGTAATCCTTCAGAATTTTCTAAACTACATCTTTTCTGAATGGGGAACAAGTCCTTATAAAGACAAGAAAAATTATTTATAATTTCATTTTAAAAACTCAGATTTTTTGGCATTTTATTCAAAAAAGCCCCAAAATCTTAAAAATACTATCTGTTCTGAACCCAAAAGGGTAACAGGTACCTGAATGTGATTCATGACGTTTATGGATATCAATGGACTAGGCTCTTTTCTTATATCTCTACCTATGTGAATTGAGTAACTGTATTAAAGGCTTTCTTTCTCTAACAGGTTCAGGGAGCATCACAACCAGAGTCTTTTGATTCTGTCAGAGCTTTTCATTTCTGTCTGTACATGAAAAAGTTTATGTTTTAGAGGGGAGGTAAGAGTGTGGGAGAGAGAGGGAGAAAGAGCATCAAAAAGGAAACCCATCTCAAGACTGACTATTATAGAATATAATTTTAAAAATCTTCCCACTGGCTTTAACAAAAAATTCATTAAAAAGTATTTTCATCTCCAACATGAAATATATGTACAGAATTAAAAAAAATCTAAACTCCTTTTACTGTCCTTTTCTTTTTTCAGCATGAATGAAATACTGTGACTGGAGCATTTATGTTAAACTTGTGTTACTCAGGACATTAGTCTGAATTGCTCAGTGTTCGGTATTCAAAAAATGAATGATCCTTCCAAAAATCTGTAACACTATCCATTGTTCAAGTTGCTTCTCCTTAAACATGTAACTCATACATACTGCCACATTCCAGATTGTTCTTACTTCACTGCTTATCTAGTATACAAGCCATGTACCTTTTCTGTTTTAATGTTTGATATTTTCATGTGTACTGGAATATGAAATATATTAAATATCTAACAGATTTTTTTTTTCTTTAGAAATGTTCATTGCCAAAATATTTGCAAACATTTACAGGTTGTATACTTTATTAAATATAATTTCCAGTCCACCTTTTACTACAAGGCTAAGGGTTTTATTTAGAACTTCCACATTCTACCATTCTGCATAACCCAGCAGTCTTATTTCTTTTTGTCACGCCAGTAGCATTACATGAAAACACACTGGCTACAGCACTGTCGACAACATCTACTGGGTATGGTTTTCAATGCACTTTTCTTCAAACCACAGTAGAGCATAGCTGTCTAGAATATTGGCCATTGCAACATCACTCCAATATCAATAACCATACATATAAAATTTAACATGACATATTCTAATATAAACACAAAATTAGACGTTCAGCATTCTATATGTTTTTCAGATTGCAACACACTTGCATTCTCTTTCTTTTGACATTCTGCACAAGGAAGAACAGAGTATCAAATGTTTATAAAACATATGCCTCCCTTTACATTCTTGACTTGGCACAGCTCAGCCTAATAATTTTTTATTCCTGCAACCATAGAAAAGGTATATATCACAATCATTTTTTTTGGCAGAAGTTCGGTGGTTTCACCTGAAAAGCACAAAGAAATTACTTGTCCTGTACTTTCAGTGTTAAATTTTATTGACTATTAATGCTGATATAATTGAAATACTGAAATTTAATAGGAAATTAACTGAGTTTATTAATATTTTGCTGTTTATGGTATCCTTTTTGCATTTTTACTTTGATAGCCTAACTTGTACAATTTTTCTGTTTGTTTTGGGGTTGGTTTTTTTTCCAAACTTAGCTGTTGATAAAAGTTCTTTGCTTATTGTTTTTTTAAATATGCATTAGAAAATTCACTCTAAGTATTACTTGTCTTAAAATATCCTCTAGTGCATGGCAGAGGTAGCACTGACTTTAATGAAGATCCAATCAGCTTCTGATTGCCTCTAGTAGAAGAGAAATTAAAAGGAAAAGGCAAAACAAACCAGCAAACAACAAGAAAAAGAGAATGTGATCCAGTGATCTCAATTGGACTCAGGAGTTCACGTCCTTTGTCAGTTCTGCTGTCTGTCTTGCTGTCTGCTGTGAATGGCTTATATTATCTTCCTCAGTTACCTCTGTAAAATAAGGCTAATTGTACAAAGCCTTGCACACATAAGGCATTTCCTTCATATTTTGAGACATTGTTTGACAGGGAATGAAGCCTAGAGTTCAAATTTATTATGGATATATTTCTTCATGACAGGCTCCACAGCTTCAGTTCTGTAGAAAAGACTGTAACCCACCAACTTCTATTCCCACAGTGATTTATATCTGGGTTTATCTTTGTTTCTGGGGAGACAGTTTACTAAAATCAATACTAAGATTGGAATCTTAAATAATATTTTTCTCTTGGTGCTATGATTTCATCTTCCCTAAACTTTTTGGAGATTAAAACAATATATACTGTTATCTTGAGATACCCCATAAAAGTAAGCGTTTCTCATCTTTAAACAATATGAAGTACTGTACATATGTTGTGTAAGCAAATTTAAAAGGTTTATTGGACTTCGGAGATCAATATATTCTATTTCTCTGTATGTCCTCTATAATAGAGGAATTCCATCAAAAGCATGATAGCATCCAGATTAACAATCAGTTGCACAAGAGCAACCATCTTTGATGCCTTTCTTCATCTGAAATCTGTGACTGAATAATTTCACAAAAATGAGATAGAAATAAACTTAGAGAAGTATAGAGCCTGTGAGGTAAGAAGAAGCAGAACTGATACAAGCACAGAATAGAATGTGCTCTATAGAGCAGAATTAATTGGTGGAAATGTTACCACCAACTGGTAGAAGAGGCAGGGCAGGGAAAGTTCAGTAACACTGAGTTCCTAATAAATAAATAAATAATTTTTGAGCTATTAAAATGTCAGGTAAAGTTATCAAGTCAAGCGTTAACTTTTATCTGAACAATGATGGGGATAACAAAATAACTTGTTTGATTTGTAGATAAACTAATATAAAAAAAAAACCAACCTGTTTTGAATTTTTATTTGATCGCTTGCAGAAGTTGCTTCCCCAGGTAGAAGATGACAACAGCAAAGAAATTAAAGGAATAAAATGAGAACTGTTTCCTCAAGCTGTACCTACATTATATGCTTTTGAAAAACTGCAAGTTTTCCACGAGCATTTTTCCATTTATTAATTTCAAAGTGAAAGGACAGCTATATACAACTCTGCAAAAGATGCCTCACTTCTGCAAAGTAATAAAAGGTGTAGATGCTCTGTAACTTGTGTGCTCCTGTTACGTACTCCCAGATGTGATGTCATCCCAAGGTGCTAGTAATTTAGACAGGAAAATACTAGATTTATTCTAATAATCTTTTCCAAAGTCACTTCAGTGTCATGGGTTATGGTTTAATTATTTGACAACTTGGTGGAAAAATAAATATAACATTTATTTTAGAGAATACACATTTACCTAGAAATAGGTTGTGCATTGCTCTGTATTTTGGAATGAAAGAAGGTTAACATTGCAATGCATTTATTTTATATTTCAAAACAGAGAACCTAGTTTTGATGCACAAGTAGAAGATACTAAGCAGCTGCAGTTGCCATGTTTCTATCAAATTCCATCACATCAAATGAGTTTTTAGTGTGAAGTTAATTACTTGCTCTCTACTGAGCAGCAAATTTTAAAATTAAATACACAAAGTATGTTAATAATTTCTTTTGGAACAGAAAGAAATACTTGAATATTTGTAATGCCTTGATATTTTATAAGTAGTAAGCTAACATTGATATTCAGTTTCCAAAGAGACGTTGTCCATTCCTCTGTTACTGAGCATGAAAAGAATGGAATGACAAAAGCTTGTCTTCTAAGTGTTTGAGTTATGGAATTAAAATATTTTCTTACATTCAGTGTGTTTCTGAGGAGATGGCGATATCCCTAATAGTCAGTAAACAGTATGTGGGAAATTCTGGGGATATTACCTGCTAAATCTTGATTGTTCATATGCGTCCACCTATGCAAAACCTGATGATAAGGCCATGTAGAGAAATTGAAGGACTTGCAGGGAGATCCCAAAAGCAAAGATCTAGTATACACAAATGTAATTTACGTACTCCGCCTGAAAATATCAAACTAAGTGAAAATTATGTCTCTGATAAAATTGCAAAGCTCTTTGCATGTAACAAAGAAGAAAAACAAGACAGTTTTTAAAGAATAAAATTACAAAGAAAGTTAAATTTTGAGAGAGAAAAAATACTAAAATACTATGTCAACAAAAAAGTGTGATTTCATAGTGAACTGATACTTTACTGAGTACTGAGTAGTTTTACTGTACATGGTTTTTTTTTTTCTTACTCCCTTTAAGGTTTTATATTTATTTATTTTTTAATGGACAGTGTGTGAATTCAAGAACATGAAATAAGATTTCTTCTGACACTTATAGTCAAAATTTAATAGATGCAAATGTTAAAAGAAGAAAATAAATAAGGAGTATTTAATATAGATGATATCTTTTCTTTTGTTTGTTTAACAAGAACTACTTGTTTAACTGAAGAAGCACTTACATCTGCCACATGGAACCTTGCCATGTATTCCTTATTTCAGGAAATGTTTCTTCATGTTCCAGAAAATCAAGACATGTCAATGTAGCAGCCTTTGTTTCGAAATACTGAAAAGCTTTTCAGTAGACCTAGCAGTTCAGTTAGTTTCCGAAGACTTTTCAGTAGATCCAACAGCTACAACAACACAGTCAAAATAACAACATTGTCCAGTTTCACTAAGAAGCTGGGGTTTTTTCAGTGACCAATTTGTGTTTTCTTTTTTTTTTCTGTTACCCATTTCTTACTTTCGCTGATGATGTTAGAGTAAATCTAAAACAAATGCACTCTAGGGAGAAGATAGTGACTTTATTTGAGGTGTCAGGCACATCTTAAAGAATCCTGAGGAAAAAGAAGTTATTCAAATGTATGTGCATATGAACAGAAATGATCAACCCTTGAATTGTCAAATCTAATACAAAGTAAAGCTGAATTAACACTGTGAGATTTCCAAGGACTTACATATATATTAACAGGCCTCCTTGCCTTCTGTGATTTAGGAAAAAGTTTTTATCTGAATGGACCTCAGTTCAGTGATAAGAACTACTTCAGAAACTCAGAATCCTTCCTGTACTGCAGTTGTTAAGTGGTACCTTTGCCACTTTGTAGGACTCAAAGTCAAATCCCCTCCATGATATCACAAAGTACTGCTACAGTAGCAGTAAAGCATCATGAAGCATAGGTCAAGGCTTCAGTATTTCAGAGATAAGAGAATGGAATTAACTTTTCTTTATCATCCTTAAAATATTCGCTATGAAACCTGAAAACTGGTGTATGGTTTAACGTTAGCCTGCCATATGAGCATCACAGACAGAAATCTGAACCAAACTGAGAAAGTACTCCACACGTTTATGTGTATACAAGCCTAGAAATTGAAAACTTTTATATAGTCCGTACTAATCAAGACTTTCATGTGATCTAAGAATAGCTGGGTTGATAATACTCAGCTGAACCAGAATGTTCTATGTGCTCCTACTGAAACCCGGGTCAACAACATTTGACAAAATTTAACTCCGTAATCAGTACTCAACAGTACTCAATCGAAACTGCCCTTAGATTTTTATAAATTATCTATATGTCCTAAGAAGAAAAACCCACACAGCTCCTAGTCTATGAAAACTAAACACTCCAAATTATTTTTCTTAATGCTAAAATTTTGCTGCTTCACTATACTTAAATTATCCATGTGTAAAAGGATAATAACATCTTTCATACTGCAGAAAATAAAAATGGCAGTTTGGTCACTGAATGTGTCTCCTGCAGTTGTCAGCGCATACACATTAGATATTGAACTAGTGATCCCCAGAATCCTACAAGCAAATGTGTATTGTAGTTCACAGGACAGAGAAACCAAACAGCACAAAAGCTTTCTGAAGACATCAAAAGCTCAGCCAGTGCTTTAAAACCCAGAAAAAGTGTGAAATATGCCCAGATGATCCTTGGAAGCGAAACATTCTTCACACTACAGATAAAGGTACAAAAATCATAGTCATTCTGCTTGTTTCAAGTGGAAGAAAATTCATTCTTCCCCGGTCTCATTTTAACATTTAACAAAGTGATCAGACTAACATAGTGTCTCTTGGGATAGTTAATCTTTGAGCTGACAGTCTTAATTTCTAAAAATAGGAACTTTGTTTTCTGTCAATAGGATGAAGCTTCAATAACTCTTAAGAACAAGGTTAATTCATAGAAAATAAATATAATTCAGCACGTACCGCAAACTCAGAAGTGGGGAAGTGTTCTAATATTGGTATTTATAAAGTACAGACTGAATGTCTATAAACTAGCTCATGAAAAATAAAACAAATCTGATTTTAGATCAAACAAGGTTTGTATAGTAAGGCCTCATGCAACATTCTGAATAATACATAAAAAAGAAATATTCAAGTGCTGTACTGATAACCTTTAAATTTGCAGTCATATTTTTAATTATTCTATGATATTATGTTTATACAGATAGCCAGGTTTGAATTTATTAGGCAAAAGACTGTAAGATGTTATAGATGGATGAATGTTGGCACAATCTATCTAATATGTAATATTGTGTAGCTTATGTTACAGTGCATCATACACTTTATATATAAATATATATGTAAGAATATTCAGAAACATTCTGGTAGAATGGAGATTTTGTCATAGCCTTCAAAGGGCTCCAGTTTGTACTGTCCATTTCTGGGGGAATGAGTGTTGGGGCATTTCCTACCCAGGTAAAGGATCTATTGATTTTTTGATAACTGTATTAGTTAAAATGTTCTAACTACATGAAAAGACAGATTTTCCTCCATTAGGTCATTTTCTTGACCTAATGCAAATCTATATATCCTCTGATATGCCAATATACAGCTGGAAAGCAGCCTTGCAGAAAAGGACCTAGGGGTCCTGGCAGACACCAACTTGAACATGAACCAATGAAGCGCCCTTGTGGCAAAGAAGGTAAATGGCATCCTGGGATGTATTAGGAGTATTGCCAGCAGGTTGAGGGAAGTGATCTCTACTCAGCAGTGATGAGGCCACACCTGAAGTACTGTGTCCAGTTCTGGCCTCCTTAGTACAAGAGAGACATGGACATACAGGAAACAGTCCAGCAAAGGACCACGAAGACGATTAAGAGTCTGGAGCATCTCTCTGAGGGGGGAGCTCATCAATGTATATAAATACCTGAAGTGAGGGTGAAAAAAAGATGATCGAATCAGGCTCTTTTCAGTGGTGCCTTGTGATAGGACCAGAGGCAATGAAACAAAGGAGGTTCCATCTGAACAACAGGAAACACTTTTTCCCTGTGGGGGGGACTGGGCATTGGCACAGCTTGCCCAGAGAGGTTGTGGAGTCTCCATAAGTAGGGGTCAAAAGCCATCTGTACATGATCCTGGCTGTAAGTGACCCTTCTTGCGCAGGGATGTTGAACCAAATGACATCCAGAGGTCCCTTCCAACCATTCTGTGAATCTATAAATACAATTTTCAGAATTTTCAGTAAGTTTGTAATTTTTATGTTCATTAATTTTATTAGTGAATATAACAAGATGTGGGCTTGAAAATTGATTTGAAGAGATTGGAAGTAAATTAATTACTTTGTGGTTAAAAGAGTGAATTGAAATCACCAACATAGAGTTGACAGGACGCATTATAGAAAATATATATGGGTCATCATCTGATTTAGGCATCCATAGTGGGTTAGCGTTGGCTAAGGGCCAAACTCCCACCCTGCTGCTATCTCATTTCCCCTCCTCAATGAGACAGTGGGAGAAAACAGGATGTGAAAACTCATGGGTCTAAGTAAAGACAGGGAGATCACTTGTCAGTTAGTGTTGTGGGCAAAAGAGACTCAGCTTGGGGAAAATTAACCTAATTTATTGCCAACTAAAATAGATTTGGGTAGTGAGAAACACAGACAGACATTAATACACCTTTCTTCCTAGCTCTCCAGAGTTCAACTTCACTCCTTAACTCCTAACTCATCTAGCCCCCACTAAGCAGCAGAGTTAGTATGGGCATGGTTAGTACACAGCTGTTTCTCTCTGTCACTGCTTCTCTCTCATACCTTTCCCCTGCTCCAGTGCTGGCCCTGTCCACTTGTTGCAGTTCCTTCAGGGAAAAATCTGTTCCAGCATGGGGTCTCCATGGTTCTTCCACCTGCTGTGGCATGGGGTCGTCTATGGCCTGCAGTGTGGATACCTGCTCTGGCATGGAGAACTCCTCCTCCTGCTCTGACCTTGGTGTTCCCTCTGCTGTTTCTCAGTCTTCCATCCTTCTCTCTCCGTTGTTCCCATATTTCTTCAGTTTTAGCTTTAAGAAATCTTATTTTAGATTTTATCATTAAGACCTGTACTAAGCATTTCATTAACAGCACTTCCCAGGATCGGGCTAATTTGCTGGTACTATAAAAATGTTTTCTTTCTTTACATTTCATTTTGTCCAAAGCAAAGCATGTAAAATGAAATTACATAATCTGTTGAAAAAAAAATCAATAGAAGCTTTATTATTAGACAAAGCAAAGGATAGGAAAATTTTTTTTCCATCCATCTGGACTTTTGTTCCAAACTATTTTATTAAACTGTGGAGTTATTTTTGTATAAAATTGCAAAGAAAAGGAGTAATCACTGAGAAAAAAAAATCTTCTCTAATAGTAGCAGGACTTTGTTTCAGCAACTTCAGATTCAAGCTATAAGTATATTCTGGCACTCACAGATTCAGGTGACATTTCTGGGGTAGTTAGAAGGCTATAATGGTTTGTAATGTTCTTTTGTAATGTTCTGTCCTGGCAGGGATTAATAAAATTAAGACCTCTCTCACTAAGATTTTATTTCTTGTATATTGTTAAGTTGAACAAGAATCTGAGTTTTAGGGCCAAGTCTTTATTCCAGAGACCATCAGTAACTCTACTGGCACACTTACAGTCAGATCAAGTAACACAATTTTGAACAATAAGCATAATGTCTCATGAGTTATGTTTCACATTATGATGAGTTAAAACCTTTTGGACGCAGGGCTAACCAATATTGAATTCAGCCAAAAAGGCCAGGGTAAATACTTGACTACTTACCTGAGCTCTCAGGGCTTGAAAGGTTTATTTTCATTCTTTGGTATAAGAGCAAGAATTGCAATTTGCCTATAATAAATGATCATTTGCTAATTTTACTTCACCTTAAGGTTTGAAGTGTTACCCTCATCTTTTGGTTTCTTCTCTGTTGCAGTTCAAATGAATAACTATATAGTCCTTACAGGTATGTTCTTCATATTATCAGAATTATGAAGCTGTCAGAGCAAAGAGGCTTTGATAAAGCCACGGACAGCAGTAACATAATTGAGCAAAGGCAGATACCTAGAAAAGCGATTGTCATACTTTGTGTAAAAAGCTAAACAGTGAGAAACAAATTTTTTTTTTTCTTCAAGAGCTTGTTTCCAGACTAGTAATTTCTACAACAACAAAGAATGAGGAGGATTTGTAGCCAGCCCCAAAGAGCCAAATTAAACAATGGCTGTTTCGGCAAGGTCCATTTTTTTCTCATCTGGTTTGTTTTTTTTCACTGAATATTATCTTTCAGTCAAAAAGAGCCTCTGCAAGTCTAGCAAGACCTGGCAATTAGTGAGATGAAATATAGGACATATTCCTTCTTGGTAAATAAAGAAGGAATTCAAGATACTAAATCAAACAAACCAAGGAAAATATGTGCTCAGAATTTTAATTGCTATTGTCTGCAGTCCTCGCTCATTCCTAGGGAGGGTAAAAGCTTTTCAAATAAAAGAAGTAAATAATGAAGACATTGGTGTCATATCAGGAGGAGACGGATAACAGAGAATTAGTCTAAAGACATTCCCTATATGAAAAAAATATCCTAAGCAGCTTGACAGAAGAGAAGGCTCAAAAGATGTATTTATTTGAAAAATATTCATGTCAGGAAGCTTTCGACGAGTAGTACCAAAAGGACTAAGAGAAGAAAAGGTGCCAAAACAAAGAGAATTGTTGATTTAATGTGGTATGTACTTAATATACAGCATCTGCTCTTGCAATTCAGCACAGTCATTTCCGAGAAAAAAAAAACATCAAAAAGGTATCTTTTTCTTGCTGTCATGAGTCTTCCGTCAGATCTTAATTAACAATAATGTTTTCAAGTTTTCAGTTTATTAACAAGAGATCTAAAAAGATCAAGGGAATGCACCAGGGCTTCAACTCTATTATATCAGTGACCTTGTAATTCCCCTGACAGATGTGTTTGAATATTCTAATGGACCCCATCTGATCACAGGCACATCAACAGTTCACAGATAACGCTTTCATCATACATTGATTGTGGGTCTATTCTATCTCACCTTATCATGTAAAATATTTGGAGTATTTAGAAGTAAATCTCTGCAACATGAGTGTATTGAGGTACATGCACTTACATAAACCCAAAATCTCTTGCTCTGCGTTTGTCACACCTTCCCAGTATAACTATGATTTTCATTGCTTTTTACCAAACAACTGAATGTATCTAATGTAATCCCATAAAGCAGGGCATGCACTTACATACCATTTCTTCCCTCAAACATCAGCAGACCTTTGTTTCCTTATGCAAATAGCTGAATTTTTCCAGCTCAAAAAAATAATCTGTTTGTTTCTGCGATCTTGTCATGGGGAAATAGTCAAAGGAAGTTTACTTACTGTTCCTTTTAAAATACGTGAAATATTAATGGAGCAAATGAACTATTGCATTTTTTCAAAGCAAAGTCTGCTTAATAATAATTAAATAATGATGTGATTACTCTCTAAATGAATATGAATTACTTCTTGATAACTACTTTTTTGGTAATGCCAAGTTTAATTACAAGATTTACAGGACATAAATATCAAAGTATGGGAACAAAGGAAAGGCAGGGATGATGTTGCACTAGCATACCGCCTGCAGATGTTATACAATTACAATCTTAAATCCATGATGAAAATATTTAAAAGAGAAAAAAAAACACACACAAAACCAACAACTCTCAACAATGCTATAGAGTATTATGTCTATTTTCACAGATCATTTCTTCTCCTTTAAAAAGTCATTGAAATGCATGTAAAATGTTATGATAAAAAACCTGAGTTCCTCTACATACCTGGAGAAACACACAGTAGGTCCCGACACAGACTCATAAATCTCATTTCTGCATTGGAGAGAATTCATCTTTTTAGTTAAGAACAATATCTTTGTTCCTTTAAGGAAAAACGTCATGGACCCACATAGCAATTTGCAAACACTCTTGTGTAACAGGACGCATCCTTACTTGGAAAAGTAAACAGAAGCATGACCATGTTAAATTAATTATTTTTCCATGACATGAATGAAGCCCTTCTGTTTAAAATTGCATCCTGAAAGGCCCCGAATACCTTTATGGTACCTCAATTGCTTGACCATTCAGCCTTTAACAACATCATGGAGAATGGTAAAATTATGACTTTTTAAAAAAAAATAATAAAATTAATGCTTTTCTTTTATAAGTAAGATTTTTGGTTATCACATCATTTTACATAGAAATGCACAAAGCACTGACTTTCATTCATTACCAACTGGGAATGGTTTTATCTACTGATCTAATAATTGTCATCATCCCTTCTGCAAAGTAATCCCTCCTGATCTGTTTCTTCATGCGTGCTTTTAGTGAAACAAAATATCTAAGGGTTAAAATCTCCGCCCCCCTTCCCCCCAGTACCTATTTATCTATCTTATTAGTAATTGGCTTTTTTTTTGTGAGGGACACTTGTGGGGGTAAGTTGGTGATTTCATTGTAATTACAATGTGCCATATTATGCTATGGACATTGTACAGTTACATACACTCGCCTTTCTAAAGATCATGTAGTTGCCATTTTCTTGTGGGCCAAACATCAAGAGCTATAACCAATGAACTCTTTACTCAGCTGCCATTTAGTCACTTTACTAAACAAACGTCTACAGTCAGATTAAGGCAATGAAGCTTTGGGTTTGGGTATATTAGTGAGCATGACTTTCTACAGGATATTTTTATGTCATTATAACGATATAGTATGCCACTGAAAAGTAGCTTTGGAAATTTGACCAACAGCAATTGCTCCCTTTCTCTTTTCCAAACAAATTTTACTTTCATGTTTATGTGCCACATATCCATTTTGGGGGATGATTTCTCCTGATGAAAGTTAGAGATGCAGGATGATATTTCAATTTATAATCGGAATGTTATATAATATAATGTTACGTGACTATGATATAGTCACATATGTATATACTATATTGTAACTACTACAAGTTACAGAGAACACTGAAAAAAATAGTATGGAGGTAGGCATTTATTCTGAAGTTGTTCTGCCTTTAGATAAATAAAAATACTTTTTTTTTCCTTTGTATTGAATAACAGTAAAGGCAGTGGATAAATGGAAGTCGGTATTTATATAATATTTGTTAGTGTTCCTGTATAGCTAGACCAAGACATATATAGTCTTCTACCTAATTTAGTAGTCAATATTGTCACTGTTACAGAAGTCTGATTCCATTTGGATTCATACTATTCCTCCCTTTACAATAATTTACTTTAAAGGTATTTTTACTGTCCTAAAAATTGGTGCCATTTCAATTTCATGTAAAGTGTTTCTGTTCTGTGGAGAAGACTGTCAGGAACACCCAGTCTAACTTACTTCAGTAAGTTAAAGTAAAATGAAACTGGGATTATTATTGATAAGATTAAAACGTTTAAAAGAAACAACCAAAAAACCCCTAGGCCCTTTAAATTTATTTAACCTGGTATCTATTTAATTCTTTCATTTCCTTCATGTTTGTCTATTAAGATACTAAGTAAATTCTAAAGCGCAGCTTGAAAAGTGCCTTGTACTGTATAAATACATGTTCTCTTTGAAAGGATAAAAGCCATATGTAAAGGATGAACAAAGGAAAAAAACACACCACAGAAAAGGCTGAACACTGTATATGTATTTTGCACCATGAACTGGAGAGGCTGCAGTTGTAGCTTTAGAATAAATGAGAAATTGTTACAATCCTTCAAATGACTTTCCCTTCTCAGCATAAGATTATGATTTTTTTTCACAGTTAAAAAGTGCCAA
This sequence comes from Larus michahellis, assembly GCF_964199755.1. Classification (NCBI taxonomy): domain Eukaryota; kingdom Metazoa; phylum Chordata; class Aves; order Charadriiformes; family Laridae; genus Larus; species Larus michahellis. The sequence continues at coordinate 101,053,462 of NC_133898.1, read as the reverse complement.
CTTCAGTCTGTTCCTGGCAAGGGTAAAGTCAAAAATAAGAACACTGGGCAGACAATAAGACAAGAACAAAGGAACTAGTAGATTCACAAGGACTAGAAAATTTCAACTGGTTTCTTACAGATTTGTCTGTGGTTGACTGACTTGAATGACTAAGAAAGTGCAAGTTTTCCCAGAAAGCTTTCATTACCACTGGGACACTTACAAGAGCTCTCTCTCCTCTGCCTAAATGGTTATTTCTCTGAAATTTTTGACACTTGAGACTTCCATTCTTTGTGACCATGTAATTGGTTAGAGTATCACCATAAGCCTTGTACTGAACTTGCAAGGCCTCAGGACTGAGGCTCATCATGCTTATTCTGTCTGAGCTTTTCCTGACCTGCCTGCAGCTTGAGAAGTTTCCAGAACAAACCAGCTCACTGCACTGGGGATGTGCTTAGTTTAGTTCTCTAGGTGGACAGTATTAAACAGGACTACTCTTTTACTTTATTTCTTAAGTATTCTTTTGTGAGTAGTTGTTACTATATAGGATTGTAATTTTACCTTGGTTCTTGACTGTTCTTGTACTCAGAATATACCTGTTCTACTCAGCTACCTAGCAGGCTGAAGTCAGCCCAGAGAAGGGTTTGTGGCAGCGTCATGGATGGAGTGAGGCACTTCACTCGTAGCAGCGATACATTTGTTGATATAAAATAGGGACTTAACGAAATTTGATAATAAATGTGGCAGTGTTTTAACAAGTTTTGATGGAAAGGCATACTTGGTTATTTACTGCATAGACGAGGTCAGACAGAACCGCCAGGGAGAATTTCCTGTTCAGTCAAGGTTCAGAAAGGACCCCCTTGCTTTCTAAACTCCTTCTCAGAGAGGAGTCCAGATGCAGCTGGATCCAACCCTGGTCCCAGACTTGGTCAACAGTTTACGTCTAAAGGATTGTATATGTACAATCAATCCTTTATATAACTTAGCTAAGATTTCAAAGTTTAGCATGCTATTAGTCACTTGCTGAGGATGTGTTGCAGCAAGGAACCTCTGAATCTTGAGAAGTAACCTTGAGATGTCCCTGCTCAAGGGGAGATGCTGGTGTACAGCTCGCTGCTGTGCAGGAGAGCTCAAAGGGCTCTTGGGCTATTCACTGTTTATGGGGATAAGTCGATTGACTTATAGTCATATTTGCATATTGACCACAATATGGGAAGGCTACATGACCATATATGGCTACAGGTGAGATTCAAATTTGAATAAACGGGGCCTTGAGAGAGCCATTTTGAGCTGGTCTTCCTCAGAGTAGTGGGTCTGCAGTTGGGGGCTCTCACTGTGGGTTGGGACACCACCTATAGTTCATTTTCTGATGAGTCTGAGAGATCTCATCTTATATAGGTGAGTATGCGCATTTTGGGGCATCGACCATAAACCTTAAGAATTCTTAAGTTGGCAGTGTAGTATTAACCCCTGAGTGATGTCCTGAATCTGTGGATTGTTAGTGTTTGTCAGAGTCTCAAAGCAGTTTCAGTTAGAGTAAAACTTAGTTTGATTTTGTTACCATCTTGTAAAAATAAATCCCGTTTTTAGTTTGTTAGTTGGTCTGGCTTGGTTTGTGAGGTTCTGTGACAGGGGTCCTGAGCTGATGGTATGAATAAATTCAGAAAGAAAATAGCAAATAAAAAAGTACTTGGAAAAAACAAACAAACAAAACCCACCAAACAAAAAAAGACAAACCATGAAAAATAGTTGCAACCATGTTTTCATAAATCAAGAAAATTAAAGAGAAATCTGAAAAAAATAAGTTGAAAGATTTTATAAAACATATAAAATAAGACTAAATGGCTTCTAGACCTATAAATGAAAATGGAATGGGATGTCTCATCAGAAAGGATGGACTAGAGGTGAATGATAACCAGAATTAGGTCAAGGTTTTCAGGAAGAGTAATAGTTATGGCTGGACACTAATGGAACTAAGCACATGGAAGAAGAGCTTGCTACATTTAATGAGAAAAGTATTAATTCAGATGAGGTAGGTAATAAACTGTTCCCCACCTCTCACAAATAACTTGAATTGCAGGAATGAAGCAAACTATTTTATAGATACCATGCTGTTAGAGTATGCATGATGTTATGGGAAAATATGTTGCACTTATGTTTATGAAATAGAAAACTGTGATCTATCTGTGATCTAGATAAGTATGATCATGTTAGTCCAATATTAACAATATGCCAACATTTAAAACTATTTTGAAGGAAAAATAAATATAGAGAAGTTTAACTGGAATTCCTTAAAATGGACCATCGTATCTAGAATTAATTATAATTACATATTGATAAGCATTTCTGAGAAAAAAAAAAGCTAGATAGCAATCTGTAGAATAGGATTGCATACACAATCTAAGAACTGTGAAAAAATCCTGAGAACCTTTCACAATAGAATTGAGTATTAGCATTCATTTAGGCATAGATACAGTAATATACCTTTTGCTGTATCTACTTACCAATTTCAAATATGTGATAAAATAACCTACACCTAGCCACTCATATCCAAATTCATAATTTTTCTGTTTGAAACTCAAAGCATGATGCAGTCAATGCACTGTAAAATATCTGCAATAAAAAAAAGATGAGCGTGCATAAATACACAAATCAAAATAAGGTTATACTCAGGATAGAAATGGCTCTAGTCAGGATCTTTTCTCCATTCACTCTTTGCAATTTATTATAATCATCCTGTATGGCAGCACCCAGCAGAGTTTCTATGCTGTACTTAAAGCTGACTTGCTGTTTCCACCATAGCACTCTTCTTTTTTATTGATTTTAGCTTCACTGTTACATTCATCTTTTCCTAAAATTAGGGACATATATTTTCAGGTTTATAGTCTTCATCCTACATCTCACCCCTCCCACACTTCCTTCTAAATCACTTTACTAGTGCTTAGCAGTAAAATGGATGTTTATAATAAATTGGCTTAGCATTTACTGTTGTTGGAGTTGCACATGGAGAGCGAGGAGGTGAATGTAGTCTTCATCACAGATATTTCAGAGTAAAAACATACCCAAAATAATAATTCTAAAATGCAATATTTTCTGTTCTCTGCATTTTGAGCACAATAATATAATTGAATCAAAGACCTACCTCATATGCTTAACACAATTCTGGTGTATAAGAAGATGTACCTCCTTCCTCTCTAGTGAAACTTAAAAGAATCAATTAAAGAAATATTTTGATTAATTCCACTAGGATGATTAAAAATGACAATAAAAATGAACAAAAGCTTATGCATAAGAAAATCGTTATTCAGTCTCTTGCCCGATAAATAAGATGCTTCAAATCTGAGCTTTTTCTCAGTTCCAGCTCTCATTCCAGGAGTGTTTGCCTAACCATGAGGCTAAGTGATATGCAGGATTTGAGTACTTCCATTCTTGCTGTTCACATTAAGCCCATCTGTAACCAGGAATGACCAAATACCAGAAGTAAAGGGAGGCAGATAAGCAGAAAACTGAGTTCAACCTACTAGGTAGGTGGAGGTACAAGAACAGGTAGGTTCTGAGTGCAAGAAAAGTCAAGAATCAAGGTAAAATAGCAGCTCTATATAGCAACAACTACCCCCAAAAGAATACTTAAGAAATAAAGTCGAATAGTAGTCCTATTTAATATCGTTAATCTAGAGAACTGAAAACTCTGAACACATCCCTTCATGGTTTGTTCTGGAAACTTCTCAAGTTTGTACCTAAAGGATTATGCCCAAGACCAAAGTCTCGGGTTGTCTGTAAGAGGTTTCTTGAAAAACCTAGTGCTATTCAAACAACTTAAGATGACCAGCAACTTAAAAAGTCCAGCAGGAGAGCAACTTGGGTCACCTGCTGCTCATGATACGGGAGCTCTGAAGTGCTATATTGTCCCAGTGCTGCTCCGCTCAGGTTGTTAAGCCCTTACTCTAAGTTGCCAGACAACTAAGTTCCTGAGGTGGGTTGCAGCCAGGGTTGAAAAAGTCTCCACTGGCTTATTTCCTATCTCTCCTGGATTTTTATGTATCCTATTTAAAAATACTCTTAACATACCTTTGTTTATGTCATGGTTTAACCCCAGCTGGCAACTAAACATCACACAGCAAAAAAAAAAAGCATGGCGCAGATCAGATAAACTACTATCGTGACCCACAACTGTGAACAGATGTAAATCCCTTCTAATACGCTCTGGTCAATCTGTTATTATTTCAAACCCTTTGAACTCCACATTAGGTGCCAAAAAGAACTGTCATGGTTTATTTAACCCCAGCTGTCAAATACCACCACACAGCCACTCCCTCCCTCCCTCCCCAGCAGGATGGGGGAGGGGGGTGGAAATTGGAAGGCTCAAGGTGAGAAAACTCATGGGGTGAGAGGAGAACAGTTTAATAATTGAAATAAAATATGATAATAAATTACTGAAAAGGAAAATAACAAAGATAGAGAAATAAAACCCAAGAAAGACAAGAGATGCAAATGAAACCAATTGCTCACCACCAACTGACTGAGGCCCATCCAGTCCCTGAGCACTATCCCCCCAGACAACCTTCCCCCTAATTTGATTGCTGAGCATGACGTCATATAGTACGGAATATCCCTTTGGTCAGTCGGAGTCAGCTGTCCCAGCTGTGTCCCCTCCCAACTTCTTGTGCACCCCCAGCCTACTTGCTGGTGGAGAAGTCTGAGGAGCAGAAAAGGCCTTGACTCTGTAAGCACTGCTCAACTGTAACTAAAACATTCCTGTATTATCAACACTGCTTCTAGCAGAAATTCAAAACATAGCCCCATAGAAGCTACTATGAAGAAAATTTACTCCACTCCAGCCAAAAACAGCACAGTTTAAAAGATTCACGTGCAAGTTGAAACAGTGGAAGACACGCCAAGAAAACAAAACACACTGGATTTTGGATGACCTACTGTGTGATGCCAAGCAGGTTTACCTTTCTTTGCAAGTTTATTCTTCTATATGGCTCATCTATTTAAAATGTAATTTATATGTGTATACCACTAAATTTAACTATAGGTTTATATTGCCAGATATGGTGTTTTACTTAAGTTAGGGATTTCAGGGAGCTACTTTTGTACAACTTTTAATACTATTACCCTTAAAAAGCAGTAACACATTGAAGCAATCATGGTTTTATGTAATGGATATCCTCAAGTGCCTCACTTCCAACTAAAGATGTCAGATATTTGTTGCTCATTTTTGCCCATGTTTTTTCCCTGCAATACCTAATCTTTACAGACACCAGGTGTTTTTGGCAAAGCGTCCTCTGACATGATGCTTAGGTAATTTGTTGCAAACTGTGAATATGTACATATTAGATCTTTTAGACGAAGAAGATTGTGACTGACCAATAAACCCCTACAACGGAAAAAGGCTCAGTAGAGATTGGCCAGGGTAATATGCCCATGAAGGTCAGAGAATATGTAGTGTGACTGACCACAGCTGTTGTAATGAAAGCTGATTTTACGTCAACACAGAGGGCATCAGCAGATGACTTGTGTTTTAGAGAAAAAGCTGTGTTAGTTGAATAGATCAACTGGTGGGGTGTTTCTTCTTGTGTTCATGAAGAGTGTGAATGTATCCCTGAGTTAGCCAACCAGCACTCTGTGGCGGGTGTATGAGGTTCAGCCCAACATAGAGTATAAAAGCTGAAAAACTAACAAAAGAATTTTTAAGACAGCAAGGTGTCTAAGTGTTTAAGACAGCAAAGTGTTTAAAGCACTTTGAGGCGGGGCCAATTTGTTTTCCTTTGTAGCAAGTAGGGATGCCTAGTGTTGTGCTGGTGAGCATATCATAGAGACTGGTAACAGGGATTGTATTGGTTTTGTGATTGAACTGTGTATTGCTCTATTTTATTAAGCATATCTTATATTTTTACTGTGGTTTTGATAAATTTTGTATAATTCTGATAAATCAGAAATCCTGAGTAACATCAATTGTCTTCAAATAAGTAAATTTTACTTTAAACATTGCACCCTCTATGCATGGAATATCTAAAAGACCCAGGCAAGAGAGTATTGTCTAGGTCTGACAAAGACCTAGAACCTTGATCTCCCATTACCTAAGTGAATTTTATGTTAAATTTCTCCTAGAGGTAATATTATAACCTAGATTATTGTATTCTTCTCTCACGTAAATTGCCTTTTTCCTCATCATCTCCATCTTTTTCTGAGTCATAGTATTTTGCAAACAGCATTGAGTAGTCCTGTTAATGCTAGCTGTGTTTTGACCTGAATTCAATGGTCTGTGTGGTCAGATATTAGCAAATCCAGGTAATCAGCTTCTTATGGGAATTGTCTCTAACGCTCAAGTTACCTGTAAGATGTGATAAATGCCAATATAAAAAGGCTATAAGCTAGCATGCAAGGCTGTAAAATTTTAGATGAGTCAAAAGGCTTTTGCTAGAAATATTAAATGATTTAGACAAAAAGATTAGCTAAAGTAAGGTTTCTTGCCTTAGTCTTCTGATTTTGAGGAATGTTCACTTTGCCTAGAGTGTTTTTCAGATGTCAATATGGTATTTAGGATTTCACTTCAGGACTCCAAGAATGTTTTATTCTTTACAAAGTTCACTTACTCGGCTTCTTCCAGTTTTTTGGTATGAGGTTGTGGGTCCCCGTCTGCCCGCAGGTACCATTCAGATCCTTCTTGGATGATTATGGTTTTGCTTCTTTCTGACATGACTATCAACCTACCGAACTACAAGTTTAAGTAAAATTTATAAGCTGTTTCAGGGAAAAGAATCGACCTTTACTCATTTGTCCTATTAATGTTAGGATATCAGAATAAATGACCTAGAATAATAATGCTAATTATTATTCTACTTTACCAGCAGAAAACTTAAACGTGCATATACTGTGGTTTTTTACAATACTTAGATCTTAAAGTGATGAGGAAATCTGCACATTTCTGTGCTTTACAGTTAAATTTAGATGTTTTAAAGACTACTAATTTTGAAAGGCCATACAAACTACTTCTTAAAAGTCCCCTCAATTGTCTCATCTATCTTTGTTTTGCCTTTCCAGTGTAAAACAAAGTACTCCTGCTTTTTTCAGGGACTGACTTTGTGAATACATACACAAAAAGAAGTGAAAACCTTGTGATGACGTTCATGAACTTTGTGTTTAATCCTTTTTTTACTCATTTACTGTAATGTCAAGTTCCTAACTGAATTTTTACGCTTTATGGAAAATCCAAGAAGGCCTTGAGATGAACCACTGCTCTTCGGAAAAAAAAAAACGAAACAACCAAACAAAAAAACCCAAAGAGACAAACAAGTGAAAAACCAAAAACAAGCCCACTGAAATGGAACAGAATGAAGTGTGTTTTTTTAATTTCCTTTTTTTTTTGTTTGAGAGCATGAGAATTTTACCAAAATGTTAATATGCAACTCTGTATTATCTTATCCTTCTTATATTGATTTATAAGAGCTTCCTTAAGCAATTTGTGAGTAAAACCTCACAGTGTAGTTCAGAATTTGTTCCTTTGAGATAAAAAGAATAAATATTCTGGTTTTAGATCTATGAGTGAAATCAATTTCTGTCACCTTCAAAAACAGCTTATACCTTGGCTTACTCTCTTTTATTGGTTTTAGTATATGATTACTAAGTAAGTGTAAGTAACTCATATTTTCCCCAGTTGTCAATTGCAACCTCATTGTACTTTGCTAGTGGGTTCGCATTATTAGCTCAATGTTTTATGTGTGAATACCAGCCTGCTGATATGCTGGTTTCATTTTAACTAAGACCGATTTGCACAGGTATCTTTCCAATGAAACTTTCCAGTTTGTACACCTTTGAGACCTATGGATTTACTCCCCCTTGTCCAAAAGTTTGTCTGAGTCTCTTAGAGAGATCAAGACACTGGTGGTCTTTTTTTTTCATGATTCTGTGGTCTAAAAGTCCCTATAGACTATGGCTTACACCATAGGTATTTGTAAGGGAAAAAGTAAAGGCAGCTCTTTTACCAAATATTTCATAGACAACTAAGTACTGTATTTCCTGAGGGTCAGGTTGTTCCCAAAACAGTGCATAGATCAATATTTCCAGACCTAAGAACTACACAGGGCTTCTATGTTTTATACAAGGAAATTCCCTCATGTATGCCTCATAAAACTCAGCATGTGACATGAGAAATACATTGTTTAACAAACGTGGATGGATCCACTGGACAGTCAATCAGAAGCTACTGCGAATCCAAGTTTGAGGATTTATTGGATTCATAAGATTCTGCTTTTGTCACAGGGCAAAAATATTCATAACAAACAAAACCCACATATCTTATGTACACAGGCAAGAACGAAAACACAGCCATTGAAAAAGTGCAGATCAAAAAGGTAGCTTAGCTCAGCCATTCTCTCTCTTCTAGTATAGTTCTTTCTGTCTATATTTTTTTTTTAATTCTGTGATATCCACATGTCTCTTGGCCATTTTATCAATCTACCTCATTTAAGGTTAAATGCCAAAGAGGAGGGTAAAACTTGCTTGTTTTGTTTCTCAAAAGAATGATGCAGTTGAGGACAGCCTTTGGTGAGGGCAGAAAATAAACACAAAAAACCAAGCCTTCAAACTACAAGCTTTTTTTCTAATCCTAGAACTATGAAAGACCACGTGTTAAATTGGTTGTAGAAGTAGGAATGTCACAGAAATCATGGCCTTGTCTACACTAAGGACAATTTGAAAAACAAATTCCATTGCTGTTAATGTTAGCTCAGCTGAACTTACTAGGGCCTTAAAGATGTCAGAGGAACCAATCTCAGAGGAACCAAGATCAGACAATATATCATCCTTAGGCTGAGCTTCAGGATCATCAGAAAAGCTAGCTTCCTTAATACAAGCAGCAGATGGAGAAATAGCAGCAGGCTAAAGTTTGTTCCAAAATTTTATACGAAGTTTAACAAATCAGTTCAAGAAAAGAACAGAAACCAGTGCTGAATATTTTCAGATAGGACTTTTCCTTCTGGCTTCCTATGTAAAAAGAAATGACAATTTAACAACTGAAGAAAATAGGTATATTTTTGTGGCTTCTGACTTGGAGCTTTGGTGATGAACATTCCCTTATCAGGATTTTTAAATTACTTTTTTTAAAAAAGTCTATAAACTTAGGAGTTCAAATACCCTAGATTTTAGACAGAAACCTCTGGAAGGAATGCATTTGATGGTGAAAGTTTCTTAAGCCTTTGTTCTTTTATGTTTAGATTTCATCCACATCTCTGAAAGTGTTTATCTGGTGCTATTTTGAATTCCTCCCATTCAGTAAATAAATATCTTGGTTACACACAGATAAATATTTCCAGAGATTGCACACTCACACAGATTGAGTGTGCAGTCTCAGAGCCATCTAAATTTTGTTTGAAATTAAACTTTCAAAAATCTGTGCTGGCTTTATGTGCCTTAGTTATGAGTACTAAGTTGGACACCTGGGAATTGTTTCATTTTTGTGTGATAGGTATTAAAAAATAGGTCAGCTGGAATACCCGTTTATGATGTGCACGAAAGTGGCAGGAGGCATGATGAGAACACAGAACACCTATTTCACTGAACTGCTGCATATCAAAATTTATCCTCATTTTGAATAAAAATGAATAGTTTAAAACTTAATTTTATACAGATTTTAAAACTTCGAATGCATGTGAATCTTGGAAATACTCAGTAACTTTCATTCCAAAACGCCTTTACTCACACCTGCTACTTCTACTGTTCAAAACATTTATGGCCTAGGGAAAACTGGATTGTGTATCCCTTCCCAACATTTTGACTTGGACTCTGCAACTTGTCAGTTGAATCCTATAGAGTTGATATCAATAATAACAATCTGTGATGGGGTGAAGCCTCCCTGAAAGCACTGCTCATGTAGATGGGACCTTGAGCATATCTACCTAGCTTTAAGTCATTAGATGATTCTGGTATGTGTCAGGAAAACAAAGAAAATAACAATAACTTTAATGAAAAAGTTGAGGACTGAAAGCTGAGGACTACATCTTCCCTGTTCTAATGGTTTAAGCATATACCAGGGGAAAAAAAAACCACAAATGAACTCTTAAAACCCACAGATGAACACTTAACAACTTTATATCTGTATAACACTATTGGGGTAGGAGACGGGAAATTGATGGTAACAATTGATGGGTAACAATTGACTTCTGATATAGAGCAAGTCACAGAGATTGGTCTGGGGTGATGGGACCAGCAAGGCTATCAGCAGTTTATGAGAAACTGGAAAGCAAAAAACAGTAGTCCCTTGCAGAAGACACATCCACAGATGTCCAACAGTGTGCTGAAGGCTGACCCAAGGTGGAAGTGGTATGCATGAAGTTCAGCCCACCAGCCAGGATTGAGATTCCTCCACCAGCAGGAGTGAGTGCCCTGTTTCCCTGAGTCTGTGGTTAGGTCTGAAGGAGACAGGGCCTTGTCTGCTGTGAGTTTGTGGGTCAGAGTGCTGTGGCTACATCACTCTGAATTACCTTGTGGCAACAGGGAGATTGTGGTATATGATTAAGGCCTCTTTTTTATTTTTTTTTTTTGTTTTTGTTTTAAATGAAGTCAGTAGCTAAAACACAGCTCTAGAACTTTAGCTGCTGTGAGAACAGTCCTCTGCTTAAAAAATACAGCTGCAAAGCAACTGTGCCTGCTAGTGCCTATCAGGTGCAGAATTTTCTAAATATTCTGAAAGTGTCATCAGATAAACATATCCCTAGTGTGCCTAAAAAATTGTTGCAAAATAGAAATTTTAGTAGCAAGGCTCTTACCGTATGTATTTGCTGATAAGGGTGACTCAAAACCAGTTTCTGAAATTCAGGGCAGTGCTTAACCATCCATTTATGGGGAATAAAAAAATTAAATGGATGTAGAATAATGCTCCTGTTTCCTGTTCAAGCAGGGCTACTGCACAGAAAGTAACAAGATTCAGTATGTCAGGAGAAAGAGTACCGGCTGTACTGAGATTCAGAAGTATGATTTTACTTATCAGCTACTTACTTTGGAAAAGGGAGGACTGGGCTGGTCCTCTAGGTTTTTGTTTGTTTGTTTGTTTTTTATATATAGATACATTTCACATTTTAGTCCCTGGATTTAAAAAAAAAAAAAAATTAAAACCACTAAGTCAAAAAGTATTTTTCTTTTTTTGTGTATACTACTCTAGTCCCAGAAAACATCTATTAATTTCTGAAATTTCAACTGAATATTAACCCTTTAATTTTAGCCTTTCTCACAAGGCATATGGGAGTTGTGTTCTTGTAGAGATTAAATTTCACTTAAACTTTAATCTTCATGGGAGGTATTCTAGTTACTACAGAGTGGAGTTAGCATCATAACTCAGTAACTTTAGAAAAGAAGACAAAATTTTAAAAAATGCTTATTACTACCTTGTCCCTATAGGAAGAAGGCACTTTCTTCAAGTCCTGATTCAGGCATTGAGTCCCTGGAAAGACCGGTATTGGAGTTTAATGTTCGTCGTTTTCCCTATTGAGTAGTTCTGGATTGTTCTTCACTGATGAATTTTTTAGATCGTCTTTCCAAGGCAGCTATTTCTTTCAGTGCACAGTAGCCTGATTCTGGTAGCTGAATTACAGGCTCCAAATTGTGTTCTGGGGATCAGTCACTTCACTCATAACTTCAAGGCACCTCCTTTTGGTTACAACACCTGGAAGAGTCAACAGATTTTAATAGCTATTATGTATTGAAAGATCGTGAATGAGCTATATGTTAAAATATGATGTAGTGAAAAGATCTCTGCTATTTACCTCAACAATTTTGTCAGAAAAAAGAGAAATTGAGAATAAATCTAGAGGGAATAAATGGAAATTCAGTTGTAGTTGGCCATGAAGTGCTTTCTCATTATAGTTTAACAAATGTTTAATTAATTAAATGTTCTTGCATACAGATATCAAATTACATATTAGAATTTAGAGATATCTCTGCTTAACTAAGCTGTGTCAAAGAATTCAATTTCAAATAATAGCAGTAATTTTCAGTTCATTGTTGAACAGTATGCTTTCAGAACTGTTATACTTCTATAGTAATATCCTATAGAGAAAGGCTGAAGTAAACCAACGAAGGATATAATTAGAGTTAGTAATTTTTTTCAGTTTGTAGAAATGAACTCTTAATTATTCTGGAAATTTTCAAGACTGTATCCAGTCCCCATGTCACTGCGTGAGGACCTGAACTAGTTGGAGTCTGTATCCTCAGCAGCTGACCTGCATATTCTTCCACAACTATAGAAACCAAATTCACCCTCTTAACTAGATTTTAGATTTCCTTTCCCTTTCTGGATGATACAGACTGATTACGATTTCATAGTATCTTTTATTATGTGCAGATTTATTTTGCTTGGTCTGAGGTCCAATCATCTGGTAGTCTCTTGAGGAAGCTCAGACCATTCTATGTAGCTAGGATACATCGAAGGTTACTGTTGCAACCCTATGGGTTGTTTGGCTGCTGATGGATTTTTTTTTGTTTTTTCTTAAAGAATCTGAAACATTAGGCAATAGGAATAAGGATCATAATTGTTTCACTGGGCTAGATACAATAAAGAACTTGAGTCCATAATTAGAGATTTAGGCAGAAACTAGCTGTCTAAGAAGCTAATCAGAAGCTGCATGCCTAGATCTGAAGTTGTGAACTGAGCAGGAACAAGTCTGGTGGGGGAATCAGAGGTGCTTTAGCCTGCTAACAGCAGTAACTCGCCCCTCCCCACAGGCATGCTGTGGCAATGGGAGGTTGCACATTAGAAATGCAGTGCCATATCCATGTTACAGGATAAGTGAGAGCCCTGAGGCAAATTTAATTATTCAACCAAGGAGGAAGTTTTCAGGATAACAATGCAATCAATTGAACTATGCAGCAAATAGGAACTGATTCTACAAATTGTAAAAGTTCAAATAGGATCAGTTCATATCCTGTGTGTTGTTCAGTTAATTGAATTACCACTTGACATTAAAATTAAAGGACATTGTTAATTTCTCTCTGACCCATGCCATTGGAAAAATTAAAAGTACAACTACAGAAAGAAAAATGTTAATTTAGAATATATTTTATTGAAAGTGTGTGGTTTGTCCTAAAAGGAATGTTTAGGAAACTAATGTATCCTATCATATTCTTAAGATTAAAATTAAACTTTATTCAGTACCTCTGTCAGGTACTTTGAGAAGCAGGCAAGAAGAATTTTAGGTCCTCTCATTTATAGGAGGAAATGAGATGAAAGATTAGAGGAAGAGGCTCATCTGTATTGCTTTGTCTTAGAGTATATTTTCAGATGCTCTATGTCATATTATGAATGCATACCTCTAAAAACTACCAATCAGATGAATAAAATAACATTTGAAATAGCATTTGGAATTTTCAAAATGAAACCGCAAGTTTTTAAAACTCAGGAGTTTCTGTTATGTTTCATGGAAACTTTTTTTAACGTTTTCATGATTCTACAGAGGAAAAAAAATCCACAGTTTCATTGAATCAGCTTTGACTGGCAAAACAGTTTATTTGAAATTCTTTGCAATATTTTTTGTTATATGCACACCTAGCACCAAGACAGAATTCACATTCATGGCTGACATACATTTCTCAGATTTGCCCTCCTCAGTCTCCTAGGTATGAAGTATGTTTGTGTGTGTCTGCATTAGTAATTCAATGTACAATAATTCAGTGCAAATTCGTACTCAATCTCTAATCAGTGTCCTGAAGCACACACTCAGGAGCACTCCTGATACATGCAAAGTAGTTTCGCTCCCAGTGGATGCAGTACTGAAGCTGAACACCTGGTTGCCACCTACAGTGGCATCTGCTGTGTGGACAGGAGGTCCTCCAGAAGGTCTTCCTCCTCCACACTTGTCTGATGGAAGTGGACACCACTGGTGCAGATGCAATGTGCGTTGGCGGAATGGATCACAGATAGTGAGCCCTAGCCTTACTCCCCCTTTGGTGGGAGGCAATATCTTGTCGACATTGTTTCTTGTGATCAGACTAGTTTGGGAGTCTGATGTCTGATACCTTGAAGCCTGCAGGGTGCCCAGAAGCTCTCCAATTAAGATGTAAAAGCATTACTGCATTCTGAAGTACTCTCTGCTGTTCCACCTATGTCATAACATGCAAGATATACTCTGTTCAAAGTTTACTTAACTAAAAACTGCTTTCTCAATCAATATTGTGTCTTCACATCACTGCACTAATGTCTCAATGGTATCTGCTGTACATAGGGGCATATTTCTGTGTCTCTCCATAGTTTCTGTTGGCTTGTGATTTAGCTGTATTTTTATCATAAGCCTAGATATGACCAGAAAGCATTGTTGCACAGTGAGAGCACAACTAAATTTTTTTTTTCCTCTCTCTCTGTCAGTCCCTTGTGTACAGAAGTTTTCTGTCAGTAAATGGTACAGACAGCTGACTTTATGCCAGTGCAACCCATAAGCCTCTTTTGCTAAGGCTACATGGTATTTTGGGCTTGGAAATAAGGTGGTAACCTTCACCTCGCCTTTACATTGAGTACAAATTGTCATGGCAGTAGATGAGTTTATGCAAATCCTCCAGGAGAAATTACAGCTTACGTCACCCTCTAGGATGCAGCTGTCTGCAGAAGACATTGTCAGGGTGCACCTGGGGCCAGTGGCTCCCCGAGGTTGAGGGCTTGGAGTGTCAGGGGCTCCTCAGGGGTCCGTCAGGGCAGGGCCTGGCAGCCAGGCCCCATCCCACCACCCCAGACAGGAGTAGGGCAGCTGAGGGTCAATGGAGCAGCCCCAGGCCTGGGCATTGGGCACATCTCTGGGGACAAGGATGGACCCAGGCTGGGCTGGGACATGGCCCACAGGTGGGGTTCAGGATCAGGGTCCATGAGGGGAACCAGGGATAGACGTAACCCTGTAATGGGTTGAGCTGTGGGGAACAGCACAGGCCAAAGCCATGCAAGGATTTCAGCCCACAGGTCAGGGTCAGGGTCAGGAGAACTCATTTTTTTCTAAGCAGCATGATTTAAAGCATTTTCAGCTGAAGCTGAAACAAGTGTCGGCTCTTTCATATACTAATTCTTGGATCATTGATGTTTTCTATAAAATGTGTTTGCTGTGTAAAAGATTCAATTTACATGAATCCGAATAGTAGTCTCTGAATAGTAGTCACAGAATGTGGAAACTAAATTGACCATCTGTAAGTATTCATACACGTTCTAAAATTAGTTTCAGTGTAGTTTATTTTTAACTTCAACTTGCTAGTAGTGTCCATGTCTTTGAAATACGTCACGTTTCAGACTGTCAATAAGAGGTCATGGTAACTCACTCTCGTGTCCATGTGAATCTTCTGATTCAATCATCCCTCTAGACTGCAAACATCTGGCATCCAGCAGAGCATAGTGCGTCTTTCTGCCAGCTGTTGTAAACTCCAAGCATCCAGGCTTCTGTAATTTTCTTAGTAGAATGGAATTTTTTTGCATTTTTTAATCTACTTTAGTCCCACATTATCTAATATTTTTATAAATCAGTGTTGTTAGGATCACTCACAACTGGCTTTGAAGACAAACTGAAACAAAGCAGGTCACTGATCTATTGGTTGCAAATTGTAGCTTGGTTGCAGATGTAGGTGCTAATTGGCTGGCAGCTGCCTTCTGTAAAGCATATTAGTTTAACTACAGGATCAGTTAGAGACGGTGACAATCATGCTCACTATTCAAAACATTTCCATCCTCGAGCTATGAATATGCTTTTTTTTTCAGAACCCTGACACTGATGTCCATGTACTGAGTATTTTTGTATCTAAGTGCTCTTTTCCAATGCATTGGTTTATGATGCACTGGGCACAGCTTAACCAGCTTTGTGTTGTTGCCTCTTTTGCTTTAGCTTTAGCTTGCATATGCATTCTGTAGTACTTGCCCAGGATAGTTTATTACTTTGGGGAACATTTTTTTTCTGGTGTTAGAGGAATAAATCACAGGCATCTCAACTTTGCATATTAGAATATCCTCAGTATTTAAAACATTGCACATGGTTGTGAGCACTGTAACATAAATATGTGTTCTCACTTCTGATCTTCTCTTCTACTGTCTTTGATGCCACTTTTGAAAGCATACAAAAAAACCAAAAAATTTTTATGTTTGTAGTGTCTTTCTGCCATGACTCATAGAATTTATCAAAAATACTTTTATCAACTGTTTCAATGTCTGAAGAAGGATTTTTTGGTAGGAAGTGTAATGCAGGAATTTCTCTATTTCAGTCTCAAATATAGCAGCCTCCATTAAACTATATAATGTTACTTTTCTTCCCCTGTACATATACTCTTAACATGGAATGCAGGACTTGAAGCTGATTATTAGTGCTTTGTACATAGAAGGCCATCACATTATGGAGCCTATGTGAATCTGGAATTGAATCTGTTCCACATTTCAAACTTTAAGAAGCTGTCCACCTTCCCTGGAAACAGTGTCTTGTTCACTTTTGTTCTTTCTTAGCTGGGGCAAATAGTAATAAAGGTTTGCCTTTTCTCTTTTTCTCCCATTCATCAGTTCTGTAAAACTCACTTTTTCCTGGTAGCGCGTCTATACTTATGCAAGTCTTTTGTTTGGTTGTTTTTTTTTTAAAAAATGATAATTCACCATTCCCTGTGCTCTGAGTTTGACCACGTTCTTTGTTCTGTTTATAGGAGGTGTTTTGGTTGCCTAGTGTACTCTCTTGTACTGCGATTAACTATGCTGAACTTGTCTACCTTACTTTAAATAATGTTTACTGAGTAATAAGATAAAAGTTTTCTGGGTCTTAAAATTAAATAGGTTCTTTATTAATTAACATGTGCCACAACTGCTGACTGTTTCAGGCCACATAGAAACTTACTGACTTGCTATTACCCACTACAAATCTTTCTTTTTGTAGCCTACAGGCTTTCTTCCAGCTTCCACAGATATTGCTGCAGATGAACCTTTAAACAACCTTCTCTGATCTTCCTAAATCACTAAGTCAGTAAATTGTGATTCACTGTGACTGAGCAGCTCACCTGCTGAGCCTGATCTTTGCACTTATGACCAGTTTTCAGTTTCTACACACTCTTATGAGGACTGGAGGGTGAGCCCTTGTGACAGAACACAGGTTGCTTAGTGCAAAGTTCTCACTGAGAGCTATTTCCTCATTGGATGGCTATAGGACACGTGTCAAAAGGCCACAGGAGACAATTCTTCATAGGAAGCTCCTTGGCCTGATTCACATCAACGTCATTTAGACCTGGAATAAGAAGCCAGTGAAAATTATGATAATAAAAATGATATATCAGCCTTCTATCATGAAGGTTTGCTACTTCCTGACCCCTTTTTGTTCTCTTGAACTATACAGAGTTTCTGAGCTGGATGGTAATTACAGTATCTCCCTATTTAGTACAACTTGTAAATGTCATTAATTCTCTAGCAGTTAGACATCTTAGGAAAGAGACATGATTTTCTGAACTGCTGACCACTACTGAACCATAATTCAGTGTGAGAATATAGTGACTGTAAAAGTGATGGCAATTGACCTTTTAAATGTTATAGTAGCTTTTCCTTCTGATGATTGTTAAAGAAATATGAAAGTCAGAGTATGGTTTATGTAGCAACAATTACAGATGAGCTTGGGAAACTGTGATGTGCATGTGAAGTCATCCTTAAACTAGCAGGAGGATTGTAAAGCGCTTGTCAGAGTAGCAGCCAAGTATCCAGCATGGTCCAGAAGGATGCCTCCAGGCTCCACCAAAATCAGGCTCATTGAAGTTCTGTCTTCAAAACTAAAAACATATTTGTGAAGTTCCTCACACCTCTGTTATGAGGGATCAACCACACAGTATTTGAAAAACTATAAATCTTCCGCAGGCTCTTTGAAATCTTGGGGGTGGATGAAAAAACACTTATTTTCCATCTGCTAAATGTTTAAAAGGAAAACTTTAACCCAATTCAGCCTGTGAACACATATAGATGAAGTCAGAGAGTGCATGGTTGAAGGCCATGCTGCTAGAGACTGAGCCCTGCCTCCTCTTACTTCGTCTTGTTTTTTCGTTTTTGTTGTTGTCAGTTTTGAAAATCATTTTGGTCATATAACAGATTGTTGCCATGACATCCTTATTATTTGCACTGCAAAGGAATTAGCAGAAAATAACATCCCTGCAACTACTGTTGCAATATAGTAATCCTCCCATTGCCCTTACAGGGTCTTCAGTTCTTTCATACTAGACTTCAGACCTGCATTATACTTTATATTGTGTGCTTGCCATTCTTTCATTCAGCTCTGTGCTAGTGCCACAGCTGAGCCTGCATTCCCTGTACATATTTGAGCATCAATGTATTTTATACTTATGCTGCTACTGGCTACTGCTCACATCCCTTTTTCCTCCCAGCTGTGTGTTCAGAGCTCAAAGAGCTTTTCACTTGAGCAGAGGCATAATAGATGACATTTTTTAACCTTTTCTCAAATTCTACTGCTTGTTACAACTACCTGCAGATTTTGCTTGTCACGGCTAATATCTTCTTAAGACAGCTTTTGTCGCATGGAAATTAAAAGCAAAAATCCCAAACCCACAACTCTACAATGCAGAATGATTCAGGCGTGATGAGGAGGTGGCAGTATCTGACATTCCCTGTAGTTATCTCCTTTATCTTATTGGGTGGCATGTGTTTTCCCCTATATTTTATGATCTTTATCCATATTAATTGGTGAGGCACACAGCTGTGGCAATGGTAGCTTCTATGGCTGAGCACTAGATCAAGGTGTATAGGGAGGTTCCTGGAGCCAGGGAAACCCAGAGAAGAGCAGAGAGCCCTAGCAGGAGCCAGCAGCTCTTGGGAGTGAGGCTGATGTGGCTTGAGCATCACCAGGAGCAACCACGGGAGATTTAAATGGCCATAGGGAGCGCTATCTACCAGGACCACTGCAAACACGGCATACAAACAAGGATCACGAGGACGCAGCAGTTTGCGCAGCAGTTTGCGCATTAGGGCGTGTGAGAAGGGCCATGCACCCTGCTTGTAGGCCCACAGCCTGGGGAAGTGCTCTAGGTCTCTGCCATAATGGTGGGCGCTTGCCTCAGAATTAAAACCAGTGTTTCTACAAAGGTGGCCCCTGAGATGACTGATGCTTCCACCTAGATGAAACGGATAAGGAAAGAGACTTCAGTACACACAGTAGGTTGTAACAAGTGCCCAGACCATTCTCCAGGAGAAAGGGCAAGGACCTGCAAAAGTTATGCACAGGTTGATGCTCCACACCCATTCAGAAAGTTGTGATATTATAAGAATAACTGAAGCATGGTGGGACAACTCACATGACTGGAGGACTGCAATGGATGGCTATAGGCTTTTTTCTAAAGACAAGCAGGGAAGAAGAGGAGGAGTCATCATGCTCTATGTTAAGGAGAACCTTGAATGTATATACAACAGTTGTGGAAGCCCTATTGAATGCCTCTGGGTAAAGATCCAAGGGGTCATTTCCAAGGGTGATCTTACAGTAGGCATCTGCTACCAACCTCCATACCAAGAGGATAAGGCCAATGAAGAAATATTTGGGTCACTTAAGCAAGCTTTGGATCTACAGAACGTGTTCTTATGGGTGCAGAGATGCAGTTAGAAAAGCAAAAGCTCAGCTCAAATTGAAATTGGCCAGAGATGTCAAAAACTACAAGAAAGGGTTCTTCAGGTACATAAACAACAAGCAGAAACAGAAGAAAAATATTGGCTCACTGTTAAACAGGAGAGGTCACCAACATGCTGAAAAGGGAGAGGTTCTCAACACTTCCTTCACCTCTGTCTTTGCCAGCACTGTTGGGCCCCAGGCCTTGGGAGCAACAATCCAGGTTGATGCAAACACAGACCCACCTCCAGTGAAGGAAGAGTTGGTATGTGAACTATTACAGGAGATTGACTCCTACAAATCAATGAGCCCTGACATTATCCCTCTGGGGCTGTTAAGAGAGCTGGCTGACATTGTTGTGAGGCTGCTATCCATAATCTCTGAGAAGTCATGGAGACTGGGAGATGTCCCAGAAGGCTAGACACCCCCATCTACAAGAAGGGCTTAAAGGAGGATGAAGGAAATTATAGGCCCATCAGTCTTACTTCAGTCCCTGGGAAAGTTATAGAACGAATCCTCCTGAGGGCTATCACAAGTCAAATGAAGCATGTCATTCAGAAAGCCAGCACAGATTCACCAAAGGCAAATTGTGCTTGACAAAACTAAATGTCTGCTTCAACAAGGTAACCTGCTCGGTTGATGTGGGACAAGCGGTGGACATTGTCGAAAGCCTTGAAGAAATCCAGGTCGACACGGTTCCCCACAGCCTCCTACTATAGAAACTGATGTGTTATGGTCTAGACAGGTGGTCAGTGCAGTGGGTGGGGAACTGGCTGACAGGCTGCACCCAGAGGGTGGCGGTAAATGGCTCCTTTTCAAATTGGCAACCTGTCACAAGTGGGGTCCCCCAAGGATCAATACTGGGCCTGACGCTGTTTAATATCTTCGTAAGTGATCTGGATGATGGGATCAAGTGTACCCTGATGAACTTTGCTGATGACACCAAACTGAGTGGAGAAGTGGACACTTCGGAAGGGAGAGCCACCCTGCAGGAAGACCTGGATAGGCTGGAAGAGTGGGCTACCAAGAACTTATGAAGTTCAACAAGGGCAAATGTAAGGTCTTGCACCTGGGAACACATAACCCAGGAGTGCAGCACAGGCTGGGATCTAGTTGGCTGGGGAGCCGCTCTGTGGAAAGGGACCTGGGGGTCCTGGTGGACAACAAGCTCAACATGAGTGAACAGTGTGCTGTTGCAGAAAAGAAAGCCAACAGGATGTTGGGTTGCATCAACAAGGGCATCACCAGCAGAGATAAAGAAGACATTATCCCACTGTACTCAGCACTTGTCAGGCCACACCTGGAATATCGTGTTCAGTTTTCGTCCTCGCTATACAAAAAAGATGTGGGCCAGCTGGAGAGGGTCCAGAGAAGGGCCACACAGATGATCAAAGAACCGGGAAGCCTGCCATATGAGGAAAGGCTGAGAGAATTGGGTTTGTTCAGTCTTGAGAAAAGAAGGTTTAGGGGAGGCCTTATCACCATGTTCCAGTATTTAAAGCGTGTCTACAGAAAAGATGGAGACTCCCTTTTCACATGGAATCACATGGAAAAGATGAGGGGTAAATATAAAATTAATGTAAAAAAATGTAAAAAAAAGTAATGTGTACAAGTTACTGCTGGGGAGATTCTGATCAGACACAAGGAGAAAAAAAAATCACAATGAGAACAATCAGCCATTGGAATAATCTCCCCAGACAAATGGTGGATTCCCCAACATTGGACACTTCTAAGATTCAGCTGGACAGGGTACTGGGCCATCTTGTCTAGACCATGCTTTTGCCAAGAAAGGTTGGACCAGATGATCCTTGAGGTCCCTTCCAACCCGGTATTCTGTGATACTATGATTCTATGATTATTTACAACTGTGAGAAGAACCTTAAAAATGGAATACTGCGTGGATAATTCTTTTAAAAGATCTCACTCTAACTTATGCTACCATAAACTGATAATTATATGGAACCATTAGTCTAATCTATCACTGCATTAACAATACAATCACATTTTTTTTTTCTCAGGCTTGTGAATTTTAGTAGAAAGGCTTGTATGAAAAGTTGGGATGATTGTGGACTTGCTAGTATATCACATGAGCTGCAGTATGTATGCCACTCCAAATTTTCAATAGAAATGTTATAGCCCATTTAGTTCTATCTCTGTCCCCTACAGAATAAACAAGAGCTTGATTACAAGCACAGACAAGTCAGACATGATGTTTTTTGTCTAACAGACAGTTCTGAACTTTCAAAAACCTCTCCCTTTTTATTGCAAAAATATTGTCTTTTCAGAATCTGAAGAACATACATGCCTTCTTCAGAATATCTAACATACTGGTTATTAAAGGATAAGAAAAATACAAGTTCCTGTTTGGTTTACTTGGATATGATGAAACTGATGAAAGTGTGTCTCCTATATGTTATATGTTCTCTAATCTCCAGATTAGTGAACAACTAGATGGAATTATGCCTGTCTTTGTTGATGATGCTGTTTCACTAGGTTTCACTAGGTATGAATAATTAAATACCCAATACTTGAGAAAGAACAGATTTAATAGCCTTGACGTTAGAACAGTTAAGGAAAATTGAGGTTACAAAAAAAAATACAATCCATTTTCTGGATGAAAAACAACTCAAATCTGAGAGGCTGAGATTAATCATTTAGAGCTAGCTCATGCTCATTGATTATTAGACACTGAGTGAGAATAACATCAACTATAAGATGAGAACATGTGCTTTTTATATCCTGTATGAGTATATAGGTACCTGGACTATTTTTCCAGGCTTTTGAATATAAATTCCACTCTAGTGTTGAGAAAAAAATCCTAATTAAAAAAAAAAAAAAATGAAACCAGATATTACAGTATCTCTTAGTAAAAATACTTAGGAGACCATCATCTTAAATTTAATAGAAGTGCAAATGTTTGATTATCATTATCATGATGGTATTTCATATCTATATCTATGTCCTTTCTACCACTTGTAAACTTATTTTTTGAGGATATTGAGGTAACAGACTACAGATAAGCACAACAGTCTGGCAAATAAAAAATTAACATAGTGGGACAGTGACAACTGTATTAACTGTGGTATTCCAAAGTTTTGAAATGCTGTGGGGTTTTTTTGATTTGTTTTGATATTATTTTTTCCCCCAAAGATAACAGTAAACCAGTGTATATCAACTTGAGACGTGGTTTGCAGTTTCAGGAGAGAAATAACTGTCTTCCCTTGAGTACTGGTGGATGAGAAGACTCTGTGTCACAAGGATTCCGGTATGACATCCTAACTTCCAGAGTTCGTGAGAAGTTTCTGACATTTGTTCCCACAGAGCTTTTGGGTTTGATTAATTTTACAAAAAAATAATCTTTTCTGAAAAAAAATTTTAGTTCACTCCAATTACAAATTCATGGAGTGACAGGTCAAAAAGGGTCTCTGAAATAATGGGAATTAGGGCCTTCTTGCTAAAAGATTAGGTATTTACGTATTCATGTATGCAAGTGTAAACACGGTGGTGATCTCATTTTCTGGACCTGAGATATCCCGAACTTCATGAACAAGGAGTTCAGGCACAGGGAGTTTCTGTTTGTCAGGAGTGATAGGTTTTTACTTTAAATGAGTTTGAAGAAAAAATTGAGAGAAATTGTGCGTACTATTAGTCTGAAATGAGAATTATAAAAATGAAGACAGGAACATATAAGAAAGCTTTGCCTTTAGGAAGCATCAAGGCCAGCTCCAAGCTCAGGTGAATGAGACAGTTGCCTTGGGAACAGACTACTGGGGCAGCAAAACTGTTGCCTGCTTGCTCCTATCAGACACCAAGAAAGGATTTCTCTCTGTTGCCTATGAGCTGTGTAAGCTTGGGGTTCATAAACTGACATCTCCTGGTGAGGGAAGGGGGAGAGAAGTATAATCCTTCCCACAGGCAGCAGTCATTGCCCAACTCCCATAACTTCCCTCTAATGGACACAGAGCAAGTTAAGTCTCCAAAGCATTTTCTCCTGTCTCTGACCTTCCCCTTCTCGTGGCAAGAGAAGGCTGGTTCTTCATCTCCAGAATAGTAATGGTAATTCTGTGTCATACTTCTGAGGAAGTTTGAGATGGTTTTCTGAAGTAGTTATTACAGAAAAACAAAAAGAGAAAAGGAATTCCAATTGTTAAGTGTTTAATAGTATAACCCCAGAATTAACAAGAGGCAATAATCTAATCCAAGAAATTATATGGGTACACTGAACTTCTCCAGATATGAAAAATTTAAAGTACCAGGTCCCACCTTCATGGATTTTATTGAATTTTCTTAAAATGTCTGAAATGGTTACTGTTTATTTTAGCACTTCTATATATGTCATATAGTCTGTCCAGCAGCAGGTCTGTCTTGAGAAGTCATAGCCATCATTGGTAACCAACTCAAAAAACCTTTCATGTGCAAATCCAAATGCTAGCATTCTGCAGGCTTGGGTGAAATCAGAATAAAATTCTAACAATCATGTACCTTTTCCTAAAGGCAAACTCAGAACTGGCAACTATGACATCTACAGCATGTAAGACTATAGATTTTTTCTGGAATTCATCTTTTTCCAGGCAGGAGGCAGATGAAATGATCTTTTTGCATTCGATACATTCTCTAATGTGTAACAATACTGCATTCCTGACACTTACATAGCTCAAGAATTACATTTCTTTACTAACAGGTTCTTGAAACATCACAACAGAATTTTTTATTTAAAAGAATTAACACAGTTAGATGATAGTGCAGCTTATTTAATTTTTTATTATATTGTTCTGTCAGATTCTGGATCCACACCGGTTACTTTACATCACAAGATGACAAATATGTAACTTAATTTTTCAGGGGTGTAATCTCTTGCATTGCCCTAATGTCATACTAATTCTTTACTTGATACAATGTTTGGAGAAAATTGCATCTAGATCAAGCATGGAATACTGGTATGCAAAAATAATTTCACCTAATATTCTTAAAAATGTATATAATTATAAATAAGCTAAACAAGATATATATATGTATATGCACACACATGCATAAATTAAGTATGCAAGATTGATAAGAATGACTCAGCAGCCTGGATAGCAGATACCATTGCTGCAGCTCAGTTACCTCATTTAATTTCATCAAGAATTGGAAACAGATCTTATTTTAGTAAATACGTTGTATTTCAAAATGGTATTAAATATGCTGTACTCTGCCCTTGAATTGAGTGCAGAAAACAGTCACCAAAAATTTGGTAAGTGTATTTAAACATATTCTTTTACGTATTCAGATACATACATTGCCTAAACCAAGAATGTAGCTAGGGATCACATTCACTAATATCTTCACAAAACAGTGACGTTGTACCTGAGAGATATTTTGCCTTATTTCTTTTGCCTTATTTTTGCCTGTTTCTTTTTTGAAACTTGTATCAGACTCTATCAGTTTTAAATCATCATAAACAATTAAAGATAGCTATCTCTGGGCTACATCTGACAGTGATGTAAGCAATGTTGTATGTGTGCTAGTGGAGATGGATTGACCCAAAAATAGTTGGGGCTGGGGAAGGGCATATTATAAATCAGCCAGGCCTTCCTGGATTGTATACAGTAGAGGTAGGTTTTTTATGACTGGAGGCAAAAGAAAAAAAGGATGCAGCAGAAAAGGCAATAATCTTCCAGATAGAAAATGATAGGAAACAGTATTTCAATTATCACAGAACTGAGGCTAAGTCTCTTGCGTATCCAGTGAAGGGCCAGAGCAGCAGTGACACTTTGTTAAAGAAAAATATCCCCAAGCCTAATAATCTAGGAAATTCTAGAATTAAGGTTGCTTTTCAACTCTGCACCTCCTTGTAAATTTGCAACTATATATAAATTGTGCAATTGCATGCTTTCCTCCCTGTTACCTCCTCTGCGCCCCAGGACTATCTCGTGAAATGTGTAAAATAGATGATCCTCATGGAAAAAAAAAAAAAAATTCAATATTTTGTCTTATCTTTTTATTTTCACTCTACAGCTGTATATTTCATTTATTAGACTTTATTGAAACCATGTCCTCAAGACAGAGTTACTGCTTTTCTCGTAGCTTTTTCTATTACAGTCATCACTACATCACTATAGCAACAGAGTACTTCACAAGCATGAAGAAACTTATTTCACAACTTTCTGCAGAAGGGAGGTTTGCAGCTGAAGCTCTGTATTTAAAAAGGGAAAACTGATAAATTAAATGAACTTATAAATGATGTCAGCTGTACTGAAAATATCAGTCAAATAAATATGAAGATTTTGAGTTTTTCTTTTAAACTGAAATTTGAACTGATTGTATCTTTAAAAAATAATATTGAACATTAGAGCTACTTTAATATGTACGATTCTGTAGAAGAGTACTAAAAGTAGTCAGAAACCTGTAACAAATAAAAGAAAAATTGAGCAGACAACGCAAATTATAAATACATAGTGAAAATTCCCCAAAAGTCAGATTGAGTTATTTTTTGAAGAGGAAAATCCAGCAAGCAGTAGAAACCATATGAATACTTTTAGTAATATAAATACGTGGGAAAAGTAGCATAGCTGCTATGCATGAAGTCAGTAAAGGCTGAAGGGAGAGGAAAATGTTATTGACTAGAGGGTAGCATAGGCAGAATAGGAATGAGAGGTGGACCAAGTCACAGAAGGCAAAGACAGGGACTGGGAGAATGAACTGCCCACCATAGGAGAAGACCAGGTTCAAGACCAGCTAAGGAACCTGAAGGTCCACAAGTCCATGGGACTTAATGAGATACATCTTCAGGTCCTGAGGGAACTGGCAGATGAAGTGGCTAAGCCACTATCCATCATATTTAAGAAGTCCTGGAAGTCTGGTGAAGTTCCCACTGACTGGAAAAGGGGAAACATAAGCCCCATTTTTAAAAAGAAAAATAAGGAAGAACTGGGGCAGAACAGGACAATCAGTCTCATCTCTGTGCCTGGCAAGATCATGGAGCAGATCCTCCTGGAAACTCTGCTAAGGCACATGGAAAATAAGGAATTGATAGGTGACAGCCAACATGGCTTCCCTAAAGGTAAATCTGACAAATGCCTGACAAATTTGGTGATCTTCTATGGCGGTGTTATGGCGTTGGTGGGTAAGGGAAGAGCAACTGATATCGTCTACCTGGACTTGTGCAAAGCATTTGACACTGTCCCACACAACATCCTTGTCTCTAAACTTCAGAGACATGAATTTGATGGATGGACCACTGGTGGATAAGGAATTGGCTGTCTGGCCGCACTCAAAGGGTTGAAGTCAACAACTCGATGTCCAAGAGGCAATCATTGATAAGTGGCATTCCAGAAGGGTTGCTGTTGGGACTGATGCTGTTTAACATCTCTGTTGGCTACATGGACAGTGAGATTAAGTGCACCCTCAGCAAGTTTGCCGATGACATCAAGCTGTGTGGTGCGGTCCACATGCTGGAAGGAAGGGATGCCATCCAGGGGGACCTGGACGGGCTTGAGAGGTGACCCTGTGCGAACCAAAGGAAGTTCAACAAGGCCAAGCACAAAGTCCTGCACCTGGGTTGGGGCAATCCCAAGCACAAATACAGACTGGGTGGAGAATGTCTTGAGAGCAGCCCTGAGGACTTGGGGGTGTTGGCTGATGAGAAGCTCAACATGAGCCTGCAATGTGTGCTCACAGCCCAGAAAGCCAACTGCATCCTGGGCTGCATCAAAAGAATTGTGCCTAGCAGGTCAAGAGTGTGATTCTACCCCTCTACTTCTCTCTTGTGAGACCCCACCTGGAGTACTGAGCCCAGCTCTGGGTCCCCCAACATAAGAAGGAGGGTCCAGAGGAGGGCCACAAAGATGATCAGAGCTCCTCTCTGGCTGGAGCACCTCTCCTATGAAGACAGGCTGAGTTAATTGGGGTTGTTCAGCCTGCAGAAAAGAAGGCTCTGGGGAGACCTTATAATGGCCTTCCAGTACTTAAAGGAGGCCTACAGGAAAGCTGGTGAGGGACTCTTTATCAGGGAGTGTAGCAGTAGGATGAGGGGTTATGGTTTCAAACTGCAAGAGGGGACATTTAGATTAGATATTAGGAAGAAATTATTTACTGTGAGGGGGGTGAGATACTGGAACAGGTTGTCCAGGGAAGCTGTGGATGCCCATTCCCTGGATGTGTTCAAGACCACGCTGGATGTGACTTTGAGCAATCTGGTCTAGCGGAAGGTGTCCCTGGCCATGGCAGGAGGGTTGCAACTAGGTGATCTTTAAGGACTCTTCCAACCTAAACCATTCTGTGATTCTATTATTCAATGATGCTATGAAACTTAAGCGAATTTTCAGTGTTTTGAAACCTTTTCATTTACTTTATTTCGCTAAGCATTTCTGAATCTTCCCTGGGGAGGGGAAAA
Organism: Larus michahellis; assembly: GCF_964199755.1. Classification (NCBI taxonomy): domain Eukaryota; kingdom Metazoa; phylum Chordata; class Aves; order Charadriiformes; family Laridae; genus Larus; species Larus michahellis. The sequence goes on along the minus strand of NC_133898.1, from coordinate 101,025,526 downwards.
TTACCTATCTGCGGTTATTAGACTGTGTTCTAAAAATACCGTGCCTAGGAGTTTGGAAACTATTCAATATCTTTTGGCATGCTCACTTCCAGGAGAGTGAAACTCCACTCTGAGGCTTAGTCTGATACCTGCTTATAAGAAGGATAGGAACAGGAGGTTTATTTTTATAATGGAACCTAACAGATCTATGAATTGTTTATTTTAAATGGAAGTCTCCAAAAGCATGAGAGTAAGCTAACTGGTTCTTCCAGTCCTCTACCTTGCTTCAGCTAAAAAGAACTATTCAGCTAAGAAATGGAAGTTTCTTTTATTCTTGATCAGTTTGATTACATTTTGATTTCTTCAGTTAAAAAAATTTCCTTGGGAAATAACAGAATGCTGGCATAAAACTTTAATTCCCAATAATCAGAGAGGATTCAAAAGTACAGTGGGAATACCATTAAAAGAGTTGTAGAGTCAGTGTGAAATGCTATAAAATGCCACTCAGAGCTTGTTTATGGCATGTCATCAGTACCGGCAAAATTGCATATTGTTGTTAAGAAAGAGGAACTAGAAGTTCTGTGTGGTAACCTGCTTCTGCCACAGGCAGGGGGGAGGGAGGAGGAGAGATCTTGCAAAAGGACTGAGGGGAGGACAGACTCCTGCAGATTTGGGCTCATTGTTCCTATTGGCCTCTAGGAAGGGATAAAGTTGAGATACACTGAAGGGAAAGCTGATCTTGAGCACTAACTACTACCCCACAACCATATCCTCCCTTCTTAGGATTCTCATAGAGACATCCCAAGGGTTATTATGCCTTAATAATAGCCTACTTTGTCTATGCCTGTTTGTTCTGACACTACTATAACTGAATGCTGCTGCTATATATAAGTTATAAAATAATTACAGTTATTTTCTACAACACATAATATTACACATTGCATGCTACATTACATACGAGTATATTATTATGTTATATTATGTTATATTATATTGTATTATATTGTATTATATTATATTATATTATATTATATTATATTATATTATATTATATTATATTATATTATATTATATTATATTATATTATATTATATTATATTATATTATATTATATTATATTATATTATATTATATTATATTATATTATATTATATTATATTTATTATATTATTTATAAATGCATTTACAGATAAATACATATCACGTTGTCCTGAGTTTGCTATAACATAAATAATCCACATAAGTCTTTGAGAGTTTGCGTTCCACAAAAGTTGACATAAACCGTCCTACAGCAGAAAAATTGCACTGTTTCACTGTAAAACTAAAAAGGTGTAGACATACCCATCTCCCTTGAAGTTCTCTTTGCTGTGCTAGGTACTAAAAGATACTAGGTACTAGGTGTGCTAGGTACTAAAAGACACAGCACAGTACTAACACTATTTTTCAAAAGTTGTCTCATATATTCTGCATGTTTAAGTTTGATAAATCAGTCTGCTGAATTTGAGTATGAATTTGAGAAGAGAATTCTGAAGTTGGAAAGCACAGTCTGCTATTGGTTTAATGAATAACTTCGCATTCAGAATTGAACATCTTTGTTGTGTTGTAGATCTAAGCATTAAACAACTATTAAACCTCATCCCCAATTTAATGCATAAATGCAGCCTTATCTCACTAGAGGTCAAGATGAAATATTATAAATATTATCTTAAATTATGATAGTTTTAATTATTAAAATTATGATGGAAGGTACATTTGTTAAAGATAATTTGATTGATATTGTAACCTTTAACATGCCAATTAAAACACAATATTAAATATATTCAAAAGAATGACAACATTAATTGTAAAAACAGCAAAATATAAGATATAGTCTAATTTACTTATTTTTACTGGCTATAATAATAGCTTTTTGGTTCTGGTTTTGTTTTGAGAGGGAGGTTGTTTCTGTGTATTAGAATAATTACTAAATATAATACAGGCATACAGGCATGCTGGAAAGCTTTTGCTTTTGCAGCTGTTTCAGCAAATTCCTCTTCCTGAAACTATTTGCCTTATGTAGGCAAAAGATATTTATATCAGTATGTTATATATATTTCCCTAATTAAATTATTACATCAGAAGGACTTTGGAGAGTCTTTGATAAAATAGCATCTACAGGAAGTAACAGTTTGTCTTGGACAGCTATGTTTGGTGATTTGTGATTGTGCTTTTTTTCCAAAGTTAAAAAGAAATTGTGATATTTTTTTTATATCCATCAAGAACCTTGATTATCCCTTCAGTTTAGATTTATATTGAGTCCACATCAAACCCAAAAGTAACTTGTGCTGATAAGGGGCTAGGTCTCTTTCTCCCTTTCCCAGATTAGCAGATTTGCTAGAAAATTCCTGAGCTTTAATCAGTTTTCTCTTAGACACTTGTCTCATTACCTGCTTGACCCATTGCTAGCAAAAAAAAGTGTTAAAGCACTCCCACTGAAGTTATAGGACTTTTCTGCTTTTGCTAATCTATTTTTTTACAATACTGTCCACTTTATCATTTACTAGAACTGTCCCTAATAAAGCTTTCATCCCTGGTAAATAAAAAGATACATAGACATTATGACTGCAAGTTTGATTTCCCCTCAAATGCGGGCTGCCTACGTGAATGATCACTCACTGTCTTTAGCTCAAAGACAATAGCTGGTTGATTTCCTGGAATAGGGCAAAAGTAAGTTCTGAGCCTTGTTCATGAGAGCCATTCATGTGTTTTTTTCACTAACTGTTGATATAAAATAATCCCTTAAACACTTAGTGGAACCAAGGTCTCCTCTCTCCTGAGTGAATGTCTTAGTTGCTTTATATCCTCTTCTTTCATCTAACTGACCTTAGATTTTTTTATTCTTATTTTTCCCAGGGAAAAGGATTTAGGCAGAGAATTGGAAATATCGTTCCCAACCTCAGAACAGCATATAATTCAATTCTGTTACTCTCCTAAGAGATTTAAGATGAAGTCTTGAAATCCAAAATACTGAGGAAGGTTTTAGTACTTGATCTTCACATGTTGGACACATCCCTTAATCACTTGCGCTTTAGATTACGAGTAGTACTGCTATTTCTTAGGCCTGTTGTGAATCTAGGCTTGACATACCACAGTTATGAGACTTGAGTTATGTCTGAGCCTTACAGTTATGATACCTCTTGAGAAACAAAGGTAGAGCAAAATCTTATTAGAATCAAGGATATTCTTTTACTGCCTTTGAACTGCCTCTTATACTGATGAAAGCAACCAGTGACTGAAACTTGATGATTATAACGTGTTTTTGTGTTATAGTATCAATGATGGCATATGTTCTGGCAGTTTAGAAGCATAAAACAGTATGTTTGGAAATCTTAGATGGTATGTGAAAACCCAGAAGATATTTTTGTAGTTGCATGAATTACTTGCTTTTACTTTATTACCGTATCCCACTTAGGAAAAACATAGAATATCCCTCATTGCACTGCTGCAGAAAAACATGTCAAAACATCAACTAATGCAGGAAGTTTCAACTCATTGAAAATCTACTTATTACATGCTTGAGTGGCCTTGGAAGCGAAGGAAACCTGCAAGTAGACACAATAGTACAAGATAGACAAGGCTGACAGTGGACTGACTTCTGCTCTTTTTAATCTGCTTGCCATTTTGGTTATCTCTTCTATTGTTGTAATGGCCATATGAGGTCAGTTCAGTTATGTATGTTTATGCTAGGTCTTAGCAGACCCTTCCAGACCTAGATTTACTTGGCAAAACACAGACCTTATCTGAGAAGGAACAAGGTCATTTAAACACTAGTTTCAGCAGGGAAAAGAAGCAGAGGGAAAGATAAAAGAAATACTGCATGTATTTACAGAATTGTGGACAGTTGTGACCCACATGTCTACTGGCAACACTTCTAACTTCAGATTTAAATAAGAAAAACAAAACCACATCTCAACAGGAAACAGTTTTCAATCCACTTCTGTCAAAGAAATAACATAGGGCGTGACATCTTTCTCTAGCTCCTCCTTCACAGGCTATACATGCATTCGAGGAAGGGATTTCCTGATGCAGAACATGAAAAAATTACACAGAAAACAAATTGTACCTGTTAAAAATGCAGAGTAGGTTTACAGCTGTATTGATTTCTAAGGAAAGGTGGTGAAAGAAGAAGTAATGGTAACTTTTATTAGATAAACAAAAAAGGTTTAATCTCCCACTTCAAACATAACAGTGTTCACTTTCCCAGATGGCACTATCGTGTAGGAAATCTTGAGGTGTTCTGTGGGACTCAGTTGAAAGGTTATCATTTGCTATTAAATTTTATAAGTGGCTTAGAAGAGGATTTATACAGAAAAATGGAGTTTATTACATCCAGCAAGATGAGTTTCCCTGAAAATGTGGCTATTTTTTATGAAATGCTATTGGGAAATAGATTCTTTAAAACCTAGTGTAGCTTGCAGCTGCTCAGCCTACTTGAATATCTGGTATATCACATGGACTATTCCATAGAAATTCCATAGAAATGCAGGATCATGTCAGCTAAATTAGGAATTCATGAAAAAAGAGCAAGGTACATCTATTAGTTTGCCAGGCTGAAGGGATGTGAAGACTCACTATCAAAACTTGCTATTTTGGCTGCATTATTAATACCTCTAACACTCTGTGCCCCCACTTATTTTCAATGCAATTAATCTAATTTTCATGTCTTTAAATTTATAATGCAGCTGGTTTAGGCTTTGCTTGGCACTCCATTTCATGTTAAATACTATAAAAACACATTCAGCACAATAATTCTATTGTTTTCCATAATTATTCCTTTTCTTTAATTCAAGTAAATAATAAAATTATATCTGCCTGTCATGGGAGTATTTTCCTTTTAGTTCAAATAGTTGAAATGAATGTAATTGCCAGTAGTTCTTTCAAATTTAAATACCATGTACTTGTCCTGAAATAGCTAATACACTGATTTCTTCATGCCAAATATTACAGAAACTGCTATTTTAGAAAAGGTGCAAGTAATATTTTCAGTTATATAGATTATCTATGCTATACATCTATGCCATATCCAAATGTAATGTAAACTCCACTCATTTCTTTGATGTTTTAAATATATTTTATATGTATACTATATGTCCATACACGTACACACACATGCTTATTTCTCTATGAACAGAATTATTAACAGTCCAGTTTCTTCATATGTTTTTTTCCTGTTGAATTTACATTTTTTTAATAAATATATTTTTTCCCTCTGATAGTCTTTTTACAGTGTTTTCCTATTACTGATGGTTCTTTCCTGAAGGGTCACATGGGAAAAAAAGTTTATGACTATAAAACACATGTGTGTTTTGCAGTTTTCTCACTGCAAACTCCTGCTGCGTGGATGGCTGACTGTCATCAGAGAGTCTAACCCTTGGGCTGGCAGTTCTCTTATCACTGACTATACTGTAATTGATCCTAGAATCATAGAATCATAGAATCATAGAATTGTTGAGGTTGGAAGGGACCTTTAAGATCATCGAGTCCAACCTTTAACCTACCCTGACAAGAGCCACTTCTAAACCATGTCCCTAAGTGCCCCATCTACCTTTTTTTAAACACCTCCAGGGATGGTGAATCCACCACCTCCCTGGGCAGCCTATTCCAATGTTTAATAACCCTTTCAGTGAAAAAATGTCTCCTAATATCTAATCTAAACCTCCCCTGACGTAACTTGAACCCGTTTCCCCTCGTCCTATCACTTGTCACCAGGGAGAAGAGGTCAGCCCCCATCTCTCTACAACCTCCTTTCAGGTAGTTGTAGAGGGTGATAAGGTCTCCCCTCAGCCTCCACTTCTCCAGGCTAAACAGCCCCAGCTGCCTCAGTCGTTCTTCATAAGGTTTGTCCTCCAGACCCCTCACCAGCTTTGTAGCCCTTCTCTGGACACGCTCCAACACCTCAATGTCCCTCTTGTAGCGAGGGGCCCAAAACTGAACGCAGTACTCGAGGTGGGGCCTCACGAGTGCCGAGTACAGGGGGATGATCACTTCCCTAGTCCGGCTCACCACACTATTCCTGATACAGGCTAGGATGCTGTTGGCCTTCTTGGCCACCTGGGCACACTGCTGGCTCATATTCAGCCGGCTGTCAACCAACACTCCCAAGTCCTTTTCTGCCGGGCTGCTTTCCAGCCACTCTGCCCCAATCCTGTAGCGCTGCATGGGGTTGTTGTGTCCCAAGTGCAGGACCCGGCACTTGGCCTTGTTGAACCTCATACCATTGGTCTCAGCCCATCGGTCCAGCCTGTCCAGATCCCTCTGCAGAGCCAACCTACCCTCAAGCAGATCAACACGCCCGCCCAGTTTAGTGTCATCTGCGAACTTACTGAGGTTGCATTCGATCCCTTCATCCAGATCATTGATAAAGATATTAAAGAGAACCAGCCCCAGCACCGAGCCCTGGGGGACACCATTTGTGACTGGACACCAACTGGATTTAACTCCATTTACCACCACTCTCTGGGCACGGCCATCCAGCCAGTTTTCTACCCAGCGAAGAGTACACCTGTCCAGGCCATGAGCAGCCAGTTTCTCCAGGAGAATGCTGTGGGAAACAGTGTCAAAAGCTTTGCAAAAATCCAAGTAGATAACATCCACAGCTTTTCCCTCATCCACTAAGTGGGTCACCTTATCATAGAAGGATATTAGGTTTGATAGGCATGACCTGCCCTTCACAAACCCATGCTGACTGGGCCTGATGACCCTGTTCTCCTGCATGTGCCGTGTAATGGCACTGAGGAGGATCTGTTCCATGACCTTCCCAGGCACCGAGGTCAGACTGACTGGCCTGTAGTTCCCCGGATCCTCCTTCCAGCCCTTCTTGTGGATGGGTGTCACATTTGCTAACCTCCAGTCAGCTGGGACCTCCCCGGTTGTCCAGGACTGCTCATAAATGATACCAAGTGGCCTGGCGAGCACCTCCGCCAGCTCTTTCAATACCCTTGGGTGGATCCCATCCGGCCCCATAGATTTGTGCACCTCCAGGTGCTGAAGCAGGTCCCTCACCATTTCCCTTTGGATTACGGGGGCTTCATTCTGCTCCCCATCCTTGTCTTCTAGTTCAGGGGTCTGGGTGCTCAGGGAACAACTGGTCCTACTGCTGAAGACTGAGGCAAAGACTGCATTAAGTACCTCAGCCTTTTCCTCATCCTTGGTCACTATGTTGCCGGCCCCATCTACTAGAGGACAGAGATAGTCCTTAGTCCTCTTCTTATTGCTAATATATTTATAGAAACTTTTTTTGTTGTCCTTGACAACAGAAGCCAGGTTTAGTTCTAGCTGGGCTTTGGCCCTCCTGATTTTTTCCCTACATAGCTTAACTACCTCTTTGTGGTCCTCTTGAGTGGCCTGCCCTTCCTTCCAGAGGCCATAGATCCTCTTTTTTTCCCTAAGTTGCAACACTAGCTCCCTGTTTAGCCAGGCCGGTCTTTTTCCCCGACGGCTTGTCTTCTGGCACATGGGGACAGCCTGCTCCTGCACCTTTAAGACTTCCTTCTTGAAAATCATCCAGGCTTCCTGGGCTCCTTTGCCCTGGAGGACTGCCTCCCAGGGGACTTTGTCAACCAGGCTCCTGAAAAGCCCAAAGTCCGCCCTCCGGAAGTCCAAGGTAGCAGTTCTGCTGACCCCTCTCCTTGCTTCTCGCAGAATCGAAAACTCTATCATTTCATGGTCACTGTTCCCAAGACAGCCTCCAACCGTCACATCCCCCACAAGACCTTCCCTGTTTACAAACAACAGATCCAGCAGGGCACGTTCCCTAGCTGGCTCTCTCACCAGCTGTGTCAGGAAGTTATCCCCAGCACATTCCAGGAACCTTCTAGACTGTTCCCTCCCTGCTGTATTGTATTCCCAGCAGATGTCTGGCAAATTGAAGTCCCCCACGAGGACAAGAGCTCGCAATCTTGAGACTTCTCCCAGCCGTTTATAGAATATTTCATCTGCCTCCTCATCCTGATTGGGTGGTCTATAACAGACTCCTACTACGATATTTGCCTTGTTAGCCCTGCCCCTGATTCTTACCCATAAACACTCAACCCCATTATCACCATCATTAAGTTCAAAGCATTCATAACACTCCTTAACACACAGGGCCACACCCCCGCCTCTCCTAGCTTGCCTATCCTTCCTGAAGAGCCTATAGGCATCCATGGCAGCACTATAGCTATGTGAGTCATCCCACCACGTTTCTGTGATGGCGACTACATCATAATTATCCTGCTGCACAATGGCTTCCAGCTCCTCCTGTTTGTTACCCATGCTGCGTGCATTAGTGTATAAGCACTTCAGCTGGGCTATAGGTCCTTTCTCCTTTTTACTGGCGGGAGCCGAAATTCTGCCACCCCCAGACTTATTCCTAAGGAGCCTGGTTACGCCCCCTACCTTTTCCAAGTCTAGTGCCAGCATGCCACCTTCAGGCTTTTTGCTAGCAAGCTTGGATCTATCCCCATCCCCCTTCGAATCTAGTTTAAAGCCCTGTCAATGAGCCCCGCCAACTCTTGCCCTAAAACCCTTTTCCCCCTCTGAGACAGGCTTTTGCCGTCTGTTGCCAGCAGGCCTGGCGTCCTGAAAAGCAGCCCATAATCAAAGAACCCCAAGTCCTGCCGATGACACCAGTCTCTGAGCCAGGCATTGAACAGCTGGCATTTCCTATTAATCTTCTCATCTATCCTTGCAACTGTTGGGATAAAAGCAAACACTATTTGTGCTCCTGATCCCCTAACCATCCGTCCCAGGGCCCTGAAGTCTTTCTTCATTGCCCTCAGGCTTCTTCCTGAAATTTCATCATTGCCTAACTGAAAAATCAATAAAGGGTAGTAGTCAGCAGGCTTAACTAGGGTAGGGAGTTTCTTCCGGACATCCTTAACTTTGGCCCCAGGGAGACAGCAGACCTCCCTACAGATTGGGTCTGGTCTACATATGGGACCTTCTACTCCCTTCAGAATCGAGTCCCCTACTACAAGGACCCGTCTTTCTTTCCTAACCGAAGATGTTGTTATACGAGGCTTAATCCGTCTCGGCCTCAGTGACAACTCCAAGTTCAGTAAGCTGTTGTCCTTCTCATCCTCCGGTTCCCTTTGCAGAACATCATATCTGTTCTGCAAGGGCACCTCGGATGGTGTGGGGGTCACCTGGGTGGCACGCCTGCCACGCCGGACAGGGACTTGTTGCCATTGGCCCCTGTCCTCTGAATCTCCACATTCAGCTGTGCTGCTAGAGGGTGGGGAGTGCTCTGTATGTGGAGCTCTGTCTGCCTGAGGTGCTTCTTTCAGGGAAGGCAGGATGCGACTCCAGTTATCTATCTCCTGTTCACAATCCCTTATACTTCTTAGACGACTTACCTCCTCACGGAGCTCCATCACTAGGTGAAGGAGTTCCTCTACCTGGGCACACCTCCCACAGGTCTGCTCACCACTGCCATTCAACACAGGCGCAAGAGCAGGGCACACCCTGCAACCTGACACCTGGGTGGCAGCATGTTCCCACGCAAGCTCCGTCTGAGTGGCCACATCGGAGCTGCTCGGTGCAGAGCTCAGGGATAGCATGGCCTTCTGCCGAGTTCTTACTATGACGTCCTGGTCAGGTCGAGGCAAAATAACCTCTACACACTGTGTTTGCTCTTTTTTAATGAGTGCGCTCATACTGTCTGCCCTATAAATGATAACTTACTCCAATGTAAAACAATAAAAATAAAATATACTATACATTAATTAGTTTACAAAAGATGTAGTATAGTATGGTTTTAAAAGTCGTGATTTATTATAATTAATGTTTTGGACCATTTAAATTCTTTCCTGATGGGTGAAATAATGAACTCAAAAGCTTTCAAGTGAAGCTGAAACTGAACCAAGTAACAGCATTACTGTATGAAGAAATATAAAGACAATATTTTCTTACTATACAGAAATATTTTCTTAGGACACTGAGGATGATTGCACAATCGTATCAAGATTCAGCTCTACCTGTTATGATTTGAAAATTGTTACAGTAAGTGTTGTATGGGTAACTTGTATATCTGCTTATATTTAATAAAATGATGAATTCCTTCAAAATACTACATGTGATAGCTATTTAATTCTTTATTTCACTATGAAAAGGTTTCGAAGTTATCAGATTCAAATGCTTATGTTACAGAATGAACTACAATTTGTTTCCACAATAAATTACAGTTTAAAAATTAAATGTAAGTTGATTTTTATTGGTTTCACGATGATTTCTTGTGTTAAGCACTTCTTTTTAAGCCATGAAGAGTTAATAGACAATCAATTGTCCACAAACCGCTTAAACCAGCAATGAAATATTTTGAAGTTAATGCAATTTCTGTACACTTCATGCTGTAGGGATGTTTTTATTTGATTAATATTTCATTGATTGAAGAAGAACAATAATGAATGAGATTTTTATGATGGGAGACTTGTTTTCTTTCCAAGTTTGAGTTGTTTCCCATAGAAATTGATATCAGACCAGCCAGGCTACTGGCCTATCAACCATAATAGGTTTAATTGTCTCTTCTGGCCGTTTTGGCACAGTGGATGGAAAACCTGCTGCTCTGGGAAAGGAGCCCGTGGCAGAGCAGGATACTGCCCTACTGCATTGTTTTTTCTTTTCTCCTGCCTGACCCCCTTAGCTCTTCTGTTGAGACCCTGTGAAAAGATATGGAAGGAGAAGAAGCCAATCAAAGCAAAGAAAAACCAAAACAAAAAAACAAGATAAAGAGTTAGTTCTATGTGAAAATGTCCCAAAGCTTCAGAGCTTGATGGATGAGCCAGATCTGACTTTATCTGGCAGCTTTACCTTTCTCATTGGATGTAACAGCAAGGTTATCAAAACAGTTATGTGTCAGCTGTTTGTATTTGTCTCTGACATACTAGTCTTGCATGGTATTTTACTGAGAAAGTTTAACAGTGGAGAAAACATCAAAGAAGATTATCTTCAAGGCACACAAAAAGTGGCCTCAGCTACACTGAGATAAGTTGTCCTTAAAGGTATTTTAAAAGTGCAGTTTGATGACTCCAGGTAATATGAAGTATGGGTTACAACTTCTGTGGAAGAAAAGTGATGTCCTATGTTTTTCAGAAGAAAGGGTCATGAAATAGGTAGCATGAGAGCACACGAATAAGAGGGTTGGAAATAAAGACAATGGGGGGGGGGAAAAAGAGTATAAAAATTAAATTGCTTTTTATACATTTCATCGAATCATAGAATGGTTTCGGTTGGAAGGGACCTTAAAGATCACCTAGTTCCAACCCTCCTGCAATGGCCAGAGACACTTCCCACTAGACCAGGTGCCTTATCCAGCCTGGCCTTGAACACATCCAGGGATGGGGCACCCACAACTTCTCTGGGCAACTTGTTTCAATGCCTCCCCACCCTCACAGTAAAGAATTTCTTCCTAATATCTAATCTAAATCTCCCCTCTTGCAGTTTAAAACCGTTACCCCTCATCCTACTGCTACACTCCCTGATCAAGGGTCCTTCCCCATCTCTCCTATAGGCCCCCTTTAGGTACTGGAGGGATGCTATAATGTCTCCCCGGAGCCTTCTCTTCCCCAGGCTGAACAACCCCAACTCACTCAGCCTGTCTTCATAGGAGAGGTGCTCCAGCCAGAGAGGTGCTCTGATCATCTTTGTGGCCCTCTTCTGGACCACTTCCAACACATTCATGTCCTTCTTGTGCTGAGGACTCCAGAGCTGGACACGGTACTGCAGGTGGGGTCTCACCAGAGCGAAGTAGAGGGAGAGAATCACCTCACTTGATCTGCTGGCCACACTTCTTTTGATGCAGCCCAGGATGCAGTTGACTTTCTGGGCTGCAAGCAGATATTGCTGCCTCGTGTTGAGCTTCTCATCCACCAACACCCCCAAGTCCTTCTCCTCAGGGCTGCTCTCAAGCCATTCTCTACTCAGCCTGTATTTTTATTTGGGATTGCCATGACCCAAGTTCAGAACTTTGCTCTTGGCCTGGTTGAACTTCATGAGGTTTGCACAGGCCCGCCTCTCAAGCCTGTCCAGGTCCCTCTGGATGGCATCCCTTCCTTCCAGCGTGTGGACCACACCACACAGCTTGATGTCATCGGCAAACTTGCTGAGGGTGCACTTATTTGCCTCTTTCCTATATTTTGTTCCAATAAGGAAAGTCTCTGTCACTCACAAGAACAAGAGATGTAAAATTAAGTGTCTTTTTATAACAAATCCATTTTTTCCCCTTCAACATATGTTATGAAAGACTTTTATAAATGCCTTTTAAGGGCATAAAAAATTCCAAGTTGCTGTTCAAAATATAGAAGTGCAAACAGGCAGAAAATTGTTACCATAAACTATAGGCATTGTTACCATAAACTATAGGCATTCAAAGTAAGTACTATTGTTAAAAGCTTCTTTTATGATACATTTCTTTGTTTAGAGATGTTGGAAAGAATTTTCTTATTTCAATAACAAAACATTTTCTAATTTCTTACTCATCTTATCTGAAAATGAATACACCAGTGAGGTAGATGTATAATTACAGGATAAAAGTGGATTTTTTCAGGGAAACCCTTGCAAAAATATTGGCAGCACATAACTATCTTTTTGTATGCTCTCTGAATTTGTCTTACACAAAAGAAAAAATTGGTTTGGATGAAAAAAATATAGAGAGACAGATAAAAAAGAATGTCACATTACTTCTGTGATTTCTTGGTACATGATGGACAAATCTTAAATTACTTATATGAGTTTATCACTATATCAGAATTTTCTACAATCTGATGCACATGTATTTGTATATATACACATGCAAATATGAAACTCATAGGAGAAAATTTGTTTGAAAAGTGAATATGATTTAAATTTTCAATATGAACTTTACAAATTAAATCAGAAGAACAGTTCTGAGTATTTATTGCTCCTAAAATATGGATTTCCTCTCATCTAACTTAAAAAAAGAATTTACTTTAATTGTAGAAACATTGGAATCTGTGAAACAAAGTGAAACGTCATATTCAGGAGCATTGAACAGGTACACAATACCCAATACACTACATAACTTATAATTAAATAAATTAGTGAGAAACGTGTTCTACTTGAATACTGTCTCTCCAGAATTGAGCACTGCAACTGACGAACGTTCTGTTTGCCACAGCCAAGCCTATAGTCAAGCGCTTTTCTTGAATGACTGGAGATAAAATAGCAAAGCAAGTTGGTAATATATACCTTAATGAAATAATAGGGATTGAGAGACTATCATTCACAGAAGTAGCTTGGAGATGAAATAATTAAAAGCATACTGGAGATGCTAATGCCATTATATGTTATAAATTTTTAACACCAGAACATGTAACTGAGATCACCTACTCTCACCTTCTGCAGGACACATATAAGAGGGGACTACAGTTGACCAACACTAGTTCATACATTGCCTTCAAGATGTTTCCTAGTGTTCATTTAAGATTTTATTAGTATCATCTAATGACACCAGAGACTATGTAAAGATGCCAGAAAGGGACCTGCAAGTCATGGTGCACAGCAAATACTAGGGCCTTGTGGCAAAGGTGGTCAAATGCATTCTGGTTTGTATCAGCAAAAGTGTTGCCTGTAGGTCAAGGGAAGTAATTATTCAGTGGCTATGAGGCTGCATTTGGAGTACTGTGTCTAGTTTTTACTCCCCAGTGCAAGAAAGACATTGATGTACTGGAGTGGGTATATCAGAGAACCACCAAAATGATTAAGAGGATGGATCACAAAATATTTAAGAGGCTGAGAAATGTGAGTTTGTTCAGTGTTAAGAAGATGAGGCATAGGGGAGATATTAATGAAGGTTTATGTGTAGGATAGAGACAGACTCTTCTTAGAGGTGCACATTGATAGACAAGAAGCTCTGGGCAAAAATTTCAATGAGAGAAATTCTGATACTAGGGAAAATAATCTATATATTAGGTTAAAGTTTTTCACCACCATAATAATGAGGAGGTGGACTCCCATCCCTGAAGGGATTTATACTCTACTGGCCAAACCTCTTAATAACTTGATCTAGTTGGTGCTGCTTAGAGTGAAGTCTTGGACTAGATGTCTTGTGGAAATTCTTTCTAAATGATTCTATGATTCTGAGATACATTAACTTAGGTGTCTAAAATAGGAAAATAGCTTCCCTGTACAGTGTCCTGAAAAAACAGGCATCTCTGGAGTGCTTAACAAAAATGTAATGTAGATGCCCCAAATGGCTTTCTGAAGGATTAAGTGTCTCTTCATGGATAATAAAAGAACACTGTGAAAAGCATTGCCCCAATTTAGGAACATAGATTTTCCTGTGATTAATAAGGCAAGTATGGTCCGCAAAGGATTTTTTTAGACTAGTTTCCAACTCTTGGTGTTTGTGTGTGTCCATTCTTTAAGAGCTTCAGCTCTTATATTCAGGGATGAATATAGCAGCTGCATCAGTGAGTGAGACGATGAATGAAATACGGAAGGCATACAGGATATAGAACATATGATTACAGAGTAGAGAAAGCAGATTATAAGGGGGATTATTAGATTTTAGAATCTCCTTTTCTGTGGCTACTTAAGGCCTGGTATGGAATTTGTCACAGTCTCCAAAAAAAATAATTATGGATAGTACACATTTGTTCTCCTACCAGGTGGGTAAATCACCAGAGGAAATAGCATCATCTTTTTCATTTTTCCATTCCACAACACTGTTCTGTATCACAGGTTATTGATTGTTCATTTTGTTTTGTGTTTTGGTAAGAATATTATATTGAGGTAGAAAATGAAATTTAAAACAGGCAGAATCACAAAAGTACAACAAATGTATGATTTAAATTCTGTCTATATTCTGAGATAAAAAGAGTACTAGCCATGCTTTGCAAAAGTATTTCAAACCAATACAAGAATTGTTATGTATACATGGTCTAATTAACAGATTAAACTTGCTGACACAAAATGAGAGTAACCATAAAAAATGATGCATAGGTTTAAGAAATGAGAGACCATAAAAAGAAAGAAGACCACATAAAATCTCCCCAAACCCCTGAAGAATATCTTCTTGGGTTTTGCTTCCTTATATATATTGCAATTAGGGACAGAGTAACCGTTCAGTCCTATGGAACATAGGACTGAAAAACTGTTCAGTATAGTGCCACATAGTGAGAGAGAAAAATGCTGACCCCACATATGCCAATAGGTGACATTTGATTAACTGGATTTATAATTTCATCCTTTAGTCTTCAGTATTCCAAACATCTTCCTTTTCCTTGGACTTTCCTGATTTCCCAGAATCAGCCAGGATAATATATTTTAAGTGAACTGAAGAAGTTTAAGATTTCAAATGTTTAATATGCTTTGAGTTGTGCAACACATCTTATGTAACAGAATCCCAGTAAGGATATGATTTCAAGAAACTTGGGTCATATCACAGTAGGCAGTCACATTTGCAAGCTAACAAAAGCCAAATGAGATGAACAAAGTAAACTAAAATTAGTAACAGCATGTTTCTTGCCTATGGCAACATATATAATAAGTAGTGGATGATGACAGATGACTCCTAATTTTTCCTCTTACTTCTACTGATAAAGCAAATAAAAACATTTTATCAGTAGCACTGAACCTCTGCCTGTCTGTGTGGGCTAGGAAACAGAGAATTTTAGCCCACAGATCTTTTCCTTTTCCATTTTCTCTAAGGTGTAGAGAAATGCAAAATTCCACTAGTGACAGAAACATACTGCTCCCTTGCAGAGCTGCTCTGAATGTGCTGCAAGGACTGTAGAGTGCAGCTGGGGGCTGCAAAGAGGCAGCTGCTCAGTAGAGATGAGGAGATACTACATGCAATTCTCACAGGAAAGGCTCTTCCACAGGTACCAGATACTCTGCTTTCACCAGAAGAGGCCCACCCTGGGACCTTGTCCATTTCATGACTTTTCAGCCCTCTTCTCAATGAAACCACTGTTAGGATCATCAATTTCACAAAAAACAGAAGATATTGATGAAACACTTTTTCATAGAATTAATTGGACTGATTTGAGCTAAGTGGACAACAATATAGTCTTTTCTTTATTTCCTCTTATTAGCAGAAGTGGAAAGAAAATCCGAACTTGTTCCATATTGGTCAATAGAGAAGAAAAGGGAATCAGACCCCACCTATTCAGTGACGCTCCTACAAGAACAATCTGTATATAATTTGTTTGTGCTTTTATCTTAATAAATGTATACACTAACAAACGGTCCTCTGTAAATCCATTGAGATTATGCCTAACAGCCTGTAATTTTTGCCTAATATCTTGGTATAACATTTACCTGTTCTTTTCCATATTTTTATTAAAATGATGATGGATGTACTAATGAATATTATAATTAACCAAGTATTTTATTTGATACAGTGATGCAAATGAAAACAAAAATGTACCACTTTAACAAGATGAGATTTTACTGTGATAAACTTTAAAATTTAGGACAGTATATTTTCCTACAATTAACATTTAGGTTTTCTCAAGTTGATAACATCTGATTATCCTAAGTGTTTTACCAGGGAATTCCTACCATTTTTTTTTGCTATCATTTTCCACCAGAGTTTCAATGAGATTATTAAGGAAAAAGACTAGCAAGGAAAGTAGTGAGATTACCTATCTCTCTAACATATTTCACTAACATATTGTTATGCAATAGTCAAACCTCAGGTATTCAATGCAACCAAACATTCTATGTTTCAAATTTTTTAAATGTGTTGTATAAATGGGCTAGTGAAAATGAAATAATTTTATTTTTTCTGATGCAATCTTTTTGGTGCATAATAACTTCTTCATCTCTATACTTAGACCTCCAACCATAGCCTCAGACTGAATGTTTTTGGTTTGGGTTTTTTTTAGTGTTTTGTCACATTGCTTTTTATAAACTAGAAAAACTGTAAAAGCAAAACACAGCACTAAGATTAGATAAAGAGCTAATTATAAGAATGCAGCATTTCAGAAAAATCTCTACAACTATGGAGCTGTCACCAGAAAGAGAAGGGAAATATTGCTGTTTGATAGCATATATATAGTTCCCTCAACTAGTACAGCTGGTTATCTAATTCTCACCTATCACAGGTGTTACAAAGCCATATTACTATTGCTGATTACAATGGATACATCTATAGTAGTAAAAGGAAAAGGACCAGAATACAGACCTCAACATGAATACAAAATTGTCCATACAGTTTAATTGGCTGTGGCCCAAATTAGCTGGCACTCTATCAAAAAATGCTCAGGTTTTGTCTGGGTAGAATATTACTGGTGAAAAATGGCTTCTTATGGGCAATTTGTATGCAGCCACACCGGCTTTTTTTTGACAGTTCTGAAAAAAAGGTGAGCTATATGAAAAAAAGTAGTTTTTATTTTGGGCTCAAAAAATAGTTTTTGACCTATTTTGTTTTTTATTTGTCAGAATTAATGGACAATAACACCTTTGGAGATAGAAAACTTCCAACAGAAAAAAAGAAAAAAAACCACAACCTATAAGGTTAGATTAATCTTATATTTATGTACTTTGAATAATATTATGTCATTGATATGCCATTCATCTGGTCTTTCGTTGGGGGAAATTTTATTCATGCTCCTTTGTAGAAACTGAAGGCATTGAAATAATACGTATTATTACAATATTATTTTTTTACTGTTTCTATAGCAATCCACTATCACTTTCTTCTACTTTCTGATCCTGTTCTTATACCCAAGAAACTAGTGGAGAATACTATTCTGTCTCCAGGATTAAAGCAGTTTTCATTCTGGCACTCTAAAGCTCCCCTTCAGGCCAAGGAGGGAATTAAACCTGCCTGGATGTTTTAGCGACTAATCTGCTTTATTTAAAATAGTACACAATAGCACCCATAGCTTTACTTCTGGCTGTGCTATTTTCTGTAAAGCAGCTTCTACTGTAAGAAAATGTATACTATTACTTGCATTAGGCATGCTTTGAGCACACACACAGCAAATAGGGCACATCAAAGCCCTTTGTACTTCAACCCCAATCACAAGTAATTGTAAGGTAGGCGCTGGATTGCATGCAATTTGGATGGCCTTAAACTGTGGAAAAAACACAATAGGAAGCACATAGAATAGGAATCACATAAAGTAGAATTCTTTTAATCTAACTTCATCCATCTAAAATTTAGGCAAGCAGTCTTAAAAAAAAGACTTCCTTTAGAGTCTTAGATGCCTTAGAAGTTGACTCGGTGACTATCTTAGAAAAATGTATCACTATTAGAAGGTTAAAATGAAATTATATCAATCCTATTCTTAGAAAACAAACTCAGAGGAGTATCTAGTAGCTCCAGATGTACTGTGTTGTTCTTGGATTATGGCTTTGTGGTCAGTCTTTCAGTTCTGTCCAAGGCCTGCTTTGTTTGCTTAGTACCACTAAGTAAAAGACCAGCATATAGAAGTGATTACAGAATTAGGTATTTGAAGGCTCCTCACTCTTTTTGTAAAAAAGCTAGTTGTTAGTGTTCCACATCAAGTAGGAAATTCATGTTTGACCTCAGAGTATTCAAAGCTACAGTTTTCATGATTAAAGAGATTTGATCTGCTTTGTGGGATCTGTTCCTCTGTACAGAAGGAAATGAGATTCCAAGAGCAAGATGAAAACCAAGACAGAAATGAATGATGTCGATAGCTAGGACACACCATCTGCGAGTATGGGACTCAGGTCTCTAATTATTTCTAATTTTTCTTTGGTGACTGTTTAATGCAAATATGTAAGCAATACAGACAATAGAAACCAAGACCCTCTTATCTCGGCTGAGAGTCCTACAGATAGACTTTGCATTCTTTATCACTACTTTTCTTTAAACTCTTGATTCTTGCATTATTTATTTGACAGTAGTTTGATAGGAAAGATGGATAATTCATCCAGATCCTTCAGCCTGATGAGAGGGATTTACAAATTAATGCTGAGAATTTCTTTTCCCTTAATTTTTTTTTTTTTTATTCTTGCAGATGCTTAGCCCTACTCAAATGGCAGCACCTTGAGTGTGACCTGTAGCAGAAAATTAAGCATCATAGGCAAGATCATAGCGAAAGCTGTGTTCCTATGGACCATAGAGGAATGGTTAAGAGGTTAATCTGAGTTCTGTGGTTTAAGTGTGTTAAGACTGAGTAAAATCTAGTGCAGGTATTTAGGTTTTTCACATAATATGTCACCTGGATCTTCATACTAAACCGAACTATGTCTTTTACATTTGCATACAGATCTGATTCTGGACATTAGTTTTCCTGTGTAAAGCATCCATATATTTCAAAACACTGAAAAGTGAAATTAATTATATAATTAAAACACATTTAATTGACTCTTTAAAATGTTATTTGTGATTCTCTTTTTAATGTTCCAGTAAAATAAGAATATATTAGGTACTTATACAGTAACTAGTGAATTAGTTTACATATGCTCCTGCTGATAACCTTTATAAGAGAACACTTGACATTTTAAATGATTTGTTCACACTGGAAACCTGAAAGTGGCAAATGTCTGTAGATGTCTCAGCTAGCATAATTCTAAAAATCAGTACAAATATATTTTGATGGAGAATTTGGAAACTGTATGGATTGGAAATTGTGGGTGCTGTTTAATGAAGAAACATAGGCCAACCAAATTGAATATTCTCTGTCATAACACTTGAAGAAGAATCTAGACTCCTCAACATTCATAAAAGAAAATACTAAATGATCTTTCAGGGAAAAGAAAGAATAAGATACCATATAGTCAAAAAATTGACTTGTCTGGTTTGATATACATACAAAACCTTATTTCCCGTAAAACAGCAAGAAACATTTGTATAGCTATCTAATGCATGGAATCAATGCTTCTGTAAAACTGTACAATCTAACCAAATTTTTTTTCTATAAACTTCAGAGCTCAAGTGGTATTTTCAGTGAAGTGTGTTTTCATCATCATGAAATTTAGCTGTTTTATTGCTTTTCAATTTTAATCAACACTGCAAAAACTGCAAAAAGGTCAAATACTAGAATTATTAAGACTTTATATATATATTCTTAGTGCTTTTATATAACCACAGTATACAAAATTCTCAGAATTTTTATACAGTTTTATAAAGATACTTGCAGTCTACCACTTTGTTGTTTTATTACTTTCAACAATATAAATATATACCTTTATTTTGAAGTAACTGTTCCTTTCTCAAGTGACTTCCATGTACAAGTAATTAACAAAAAATGCTATAAAAATTCCCTCTTGTGTTTGGATAACAAGTGCTGTCTTGTCTTTATGTGACAGTAAGTGCTCTTGTGTTTTCATCCAGTTTATTTAAAAAAAAAAAATTAGAATGCAATAAATGTATTAATTTTAGACAGCAACAGAAACTGTAAATATAATAGTGGTACACCTTCTCATGGTTTGAAAAAATTTATGTCTTTCTCAAGATAGCTTGCATGGAAAACACCTTAACTCTACTGCTTTCTATACAATTGCTATTTCATAGAAACATATTTGTCATTATACTGAAGAAAGAACTATTTATTTTGCCCTGTTCTTTTTTTGATGGTGGCTTTGTACACGGAGTTGGAAATCAATCACAATGAAATTTTCATCCAAGTGTTTGATCAATGCCCCATCTACTGTTCTCAGGGGATTTCTTTCTCTTCACGTTTGTGTCTGTGAGTGTGTCTGTCTAGGTGCGTATACTTGTAGTATTACCAAATGTTAACCCACTAATTTAGCTAGATATAGCTAATTTAGCTATATTCCCAATATAACACTGTGCTTGAAATTTAGGCTGCGTTAGATTCTTCCAGTAACCAATGCATTGTCATCACTAAACTAGCAAGTCACTGTGTTTCTTTGCATTTAAAATTACTTATGTAGTCTCAATACTTCTCTAAAACTGGGGAATCCAACTGAATTTTTAGTTCCGCGTGCTTCAGGACTCAGGCTGAGTTTTCCAGTGAAGTGCATTTTCCCATCAAGGAATTTCTCTGATCTGTAACTTTTCAACTTTAATAACATCTGTACGACCTCTAAGTACTGAAACAATCCTGTTATGTCTTCATAGCACAGAGCAATAGCAGGAAGAATCTTATGATTTTTCAGATTGCATCTGTTATTACAGTCAACAAGAAAGCCCGAAAAAAGTAACCCTACAGCCTGTTTTAGTTTGTGAAAGTCTTATGTCTTTCAACCTGCTTTGAGCTTGACAACAATGGAAGCCTCTGTCTTCAGTGTATCACCCCAAAAATTCATGTTACGATGATTTGTGTTCATATTGTTGGATTAACTAAATGAATCTTAACATCCTTTATCTTCTTCCCATGTTCCCAGCGTCTAGACAAATCCCCTCATATGAAACACTCATTAATGGCCTACTCAGTATGGGTCACTGATATGGATCTGTATTCTGATAGACTTATATTTCATATTGTTTCCCAACTGCTTGAGACTGGCATGTCAGAACAAGCCTGATCACAGAAGACATCACAGAGGAAGTTAAGTGAACAAACCTGTATCATAAAATAATTTATAATGTGAAAAATATTTTTTGTGGCATTCATCTACTTGCTTTCTAAAAACAAATGTAAAGAGAGAGGAAAAAATGGACAAACCTCCCTAAAAGGAGGAATACAGAGAAACCATCCGAGTAGCCAGGAACCAGATTAGGCAAGCTAAAGCCCAGAGAGAGTTAAATCTGGCCAGGGACATCAAAGACAACAAGAAAAACTTCTGTAAGTATGTCAGGGATAAAGGCAAGACTAGGGAAGATGTGGGCCCTCTCTGGAAGGAAACAGGAGACCTGGTCACCCAGGATATGGAGAAGGCTGAGGTACTGGATGACTTTTTTGCCATGGGCACTGGCAAGGGCTCTAACCAAGTTGCAGAAGGCAAAACAGGGGCTACAAGACCAGCTAAGGAACCTGAAGGTACATAAGTCCATGGGACCTGATGAAATCCATCCATGGGTCCTGAGGGAGCTGGTGGATGAAGTTGCTAAGCCACTTTCCATTGTATTTGAAAAGTTGTGGCAGTCTGGTGAAGTTCCCACTGACTGGAAAAGGGGAAGCATAACCCCCATTTTCAAAAAGGAAAAAAAAGGATGACCCAGGGAACTACAGGCTAGTCAGTCTCACCTCTGTGCCCAGCAAGATCATGGAGCAGATGTGTGGCACGGTCAACACACTGGAGGGAAGGGATGCCGTCCAGAGGGACCTGGACATGTGAACCTCATGAAGTTCAACAAGGCCGAGTGCAAGGTCCTGAACTTGGGTCACGGCAATCCCAAGCACAAATACAGACTGGGTGGAGAATGAATTGAGAGCAGCCCTGAGGAGAAGGACTTGGGCATGTTGGTTGATAAGAAGCTCAACATGACCCTTCAATATCTGCTTGCAGCCCAGAAAGCCAACTGCATCCTGGGCTGCATCAAAAGAAGTGTGGCCAGCAGATCAAGTGAGGTGATTCTCTCCCTCTTCTTCGCTCTGGTGAGACCCCACCTGCAGTACCGTGTCCAGCTCTGGAGTCCTCAGCACAAGAAGGACATGAATGTGTTGGAAGTGGTCCAGAGGAGGGCCACAAAGATAATGAGAGCACCTCTCTGGCTGGAGCACCTCTCCTATGAAGACAGGCTGAGTGAGTTGGGGTTGTTCAGCCTGGGGAAGAGAAGGCTCCGGGGAGACATTATAGCATCCCTCCAGTACCTAAAGGGGGCCTATAGGAGAGATGGGGAAGGACCCTTGATCAGGGAGTGTAGCAGTAGGATGAGGGGTAACGGTTTTAAACTGCAAGAGGGGAGATTTAGATTAGATATTAGGAAGAAATTCTTTACTGTGAGGGTGGGGAGGCATTGAAACAAGTTGCCCAGAGAAGTTGTGGGTGCCCCATCCCTGGATGTGTTCAAGGCCAGGCTGGATGGGGCTTTGAGCAACCTGGTCTAGTGGGATGTGTCCCTGACCATGTCTTCATGCTTTATCATTTTGTCTTTTTCTGTGAACAGCCTTGCTTTTAAATCACTTCTGAACTTTTGCCAAGGAACAACTTTCAAAGGTATTGTGCTTGTGTTATTTAATGATTTTGGAATCTTTTCTCAGCCTTTTCTGGAACTCTGTCTTCCTTCTGAACTCCTAAAGTACAAATTAGTCGATAAAGTTAATGTAAGTCACTCTTTTAATTCTTTTCTTTCTTTGAAAACTACACTTCAACCACCTCACCTTTGCAATGTCCAGCTGAAGAAGTGTCAGTGATGGATCACACTATGCAATGTCCAGCTCTTTTGTTCATATAGTTGTAACTAAGAGCTATAAATTCTTGTGTAATTGACATTTAAGGAAGGTTTTTAAAATCCTACTGCAGACTTAGTTACACTGAGTTAAATACACAACAATTTACAACAATAAAATCTATATAATTATTTTAAATTTTCAGGTTAGCTGAGATGTTACACAAGATGATAAACAAGAAGTTTTCTGAAGGACTGTTCAGTATTTTATAAATGCATATAATGTATGAGCTTTAAATAACAAACTTAAGTAACAAATGGAAATAAATATAAAGAATAAAAATTAACTCCATATATTGAATTAAATTTTTTAACTCATTTTCCAAGCCCTATTTAAAGTCTTAACCTTTCTTTTTTAAGAAAAAACTTTGGGCATATAGTCATAACTCATAATGAACATCCTCTTTTATATTCTCTTATGCTGTGTGAAAGTGTATACAATTGCATTTTAGTATAAAACAATTGTGTTTTAGTATAAAACAATTGCATTTTAGTTACCATGTCCTCTGTGTTTGAGTAACAATGTAGCAAATTAATAGCCTAAAATAATTGCCGTCTTTTGAAAACTGCATTTGAATGGACAAGACAGTCCATGTAATATTTTTAATCATTTTTCAAATCTTAGCATTTTTAGAGGTGGAGGGTCTTGATAAAACATGAGTTTATACAAGGAGTTAAGGCTCTAGCACCATTTAGGAAAACAAATACATACTTTTAACTTTCAGCATGTATCTCTGCTATTTTAGTGGAACTTAAGTGTTTGCTTAAATACAGTAAGAATCTGCAACTGTTTTCTAACTTTGATTTGAAACATGTCACCATCTAGAAGATAAAGAGGAAAGAAGTGAAAGCAACATTTAGAGTTCTACCTATAGCATTATATATTAAATGTAGAATACATTTTGTTTTTTCATTGAGCTCACAGTAAACAGAAGAAAAATAGCCATAGCTCTTAAGTCTATTAAGCTAAAATATGAAAATTGTCACTTGTTAAATGAAACTTGACAATCTGTTTAAAACTGCTAAGCAGTCATACAAATTTGCATTTATAATGA
Source organism: Larus michahellis (assembly GCF_964199755.1). Lineage (NCBI taxonomy): Eukaryota > Metazoa > Chordata > Aves > Charadriiformes > Laridae > Larus > Larus michahellis. Next base: position 101,001,235 of record NC_133898.1, on the reverse strand, counting down.
GTGAAAAAAGTGTCCAAAATAAACACCATGCAACTATGTCATATTTGTGGAAAACAAATTTTCCACAAGCCTATCTAGGAATCATTAAAAGGACTTATATCAAAAAGATATTGTCCAGATGTCCTTGGAAGTGCATTTGTATGGAAGATGAAAACAAACTTGACAGTAAATACCAATAGCTTCTTGAAAGCTATTCTTCTTTCTTTTTCTAGGGGATTGGCAGCTATAGACCTGAAAACAAACAAAATTCTAAATATAATGTGTTTTGCTATTTGATTATGTTCTTATGAAAAATAGAGGGAGGAACTTTCACTTTTTTCCCCTCTCAGAACGAAAATCCCGTTACAGATAACAAACCATTCAGTCTCTATTCACCTCTAATATAAGCAGCACTTATATAATCTTCTTTTTTGAGAAGCCCATAGAATCTACTATGTAGCCAAAAGTACCTGATAGTGTTATTTAAAAATGTTTTGTAATTAAATCCCAATCAAACAGTAGTGATATATGTATATAGATATATATAAAAATACTTGGGATCGTAATGTCATGTTTTGACAGAAATGGCTGTAAAACCACAAATTCTTTCCGTATGTTGCATGATGTATGTTTAAATAGGAATACGGATAGACATGAAGCTTTATACTGTGCTGATGGTGGTCATTATCACAATGATTTCATTGGAATATATGATGGGGTTTGTTTACTATATTAATGGATAAGGTTAATAAATCACATTTTACAATCATGGAGCTATATTCTCTGTGTCTGCATGAAACTGGTCTGGAAGGCATGGTATAAAGACTAAAAATAAAATAACCTGAAATAATTTTAGATGGAAGAAATATTTGTTAGAGATGAATCTACTCACTCAATGTTCTTCTATGTAAAACCTAATTAATGGAAGGAACAAATTATAAACTGCAAACTGCTAAAGCTGCTAAATCATACTTAACTGATAAAACAGTGAACCAGGCAGCAACCAGCAAGTAAAATGAAAACGGATTGCCCATCAACTGCTGATATACAGTATTAGTAGTCAAGTGTAATTCTGATTTAAGATGTTGTGTGGTCACCCAGAAGGAGTTTGTAATTTGTGAACACAGCAATTCCATTATAAGCTTGAAAAATCCCTATGTAAGCCGGTTTCAGCAGTGACCATTGTCTGCAGAAGTATCTCTTCATTTTACCTTTCAGTAGAGGCAGAAGGTTAGGGGATTTACATTATAAGCACATTTGTAACACTGATAAATATGAGCAGGATAGTATTAGATACACACAGTGTGAAACTAAAAAAGGGGAAAAAAATCCAAACCAAATCAAACTAGATTAGAATGGAAATTCTTCAAATCGATATTGAGTCATTGATATCGAGTCCAGGGCTAGTATTCTTATGTAAGTCAGTGTTTTATACTATTGTTAATATTTTAAGGTGACTTCTATTAAACTGTTGAAAACTGTGGAGGAGGAAAATTGAGACAATAAAATGAAATGGCAGGGAATACTTATTAGGAAGAAGTAAGATTACACAGCTCTTTGATAACAGTCTCCAATCTGTTACAATCTGTTACTAGCAATTTTTTTATTTATTGCAGCACTTGAAATATCATGGAAAAGTTCAATAGAGCACATACCAGGGGTGCAAAACATGAACTGTGCTTTGAATAACCTGTGTATCCTAGGGGAAGACAAACCATAAGGAGCTTTACAAATTTTTGTAGAATCTTCAGATAATAAAATGTAGTTGTAACTGCTACTTTAAATAATTTAAGATTTAAATAATTTAAAAAATAACCATCTGTAACTGCTTTTTTAACATTCCAAAATGGAGGAAAAGAGGATATAATTAAATTCTTATGATAAATAAATGTCAGAACAGGATGTCTTTATCTATGTGGATGTATGAGTAGCTCAAATAAGCAACTAAATTATGAATTATTCCTGTTGCAGAAGGTAGTCTTACCATGATGCGAAGTATTCTAGGTGTGGAAACTACATTCCCAGCTCCAACGCACCCAATAGGAATATGCTTTGTTTCCTTTCTTGTCTCTCCCTTTTTTTAAAAAATGAATTTATTGAATGTTTTAATGTTTGAGGTAAATTTATAGCAAATGTGTAAGGTGATTTGATAGAGAGGAACAAATTGTGAAAGTTTACAATTATTATGACATTACTTTAGATTCCCCTAGGACAATGGAAAAATTTTGAATGAGGAAAGTCTTCTACACAAAGAAGACATAGTGTTTTTCTGAAATTTAAACAAAGCAGCATTTTTCATATCTTTCATATTCAGTGTTTCAATGTATACCGAAATATTTCTTTATAAAACCACCTGTCTTCCGTTATTTCATAAGGTCTCTCCTTTTTGCCAGTGCAGAGCAGTAGGATATACCTGAAATCACAGTCTCACAGTCTTATGATCCTTTTTTTCAGAATAAAGAGAATTAAATTCTGACATTACATCATCATCCAGACTTATCCCATTTTCATCCACCTAGCTTACTCCTGTGAAATTAAGGAAATTCTAGAGTGAATGAGGAAAACCACAGTGCTAAGAAACCCCTCTGCCTCTGCCAGCCAAGAAGTTGTGAGTAGAAGAGTCCTTAACTCATGGATAGTGAAAATACAGTGTTAAGGAAATTGCAGTCTTGCAAGATTTAGAAACACACAAACACACACACACATGCCCACACACAAACGAGACAAGATAAATGAACTTCGCAATTAACCTGCAACAAGCTGTAGGCTTTGCAGAGGTAAAGCACAAACCTAACTTGCCCTATGAATTTATACAAAAATTTATGAAGCCGTAGCTCTCAGAGAAGACTTCAGATTTCAGAACTGTAGATTCAAAGCAATATGCAGAATTCTTTAACAAGAAAATTGCATTAATAGGATAGCTGTGTTAAATGAGTTGCTTTTATTAGGAGGAAAAAAGTAATAGAACTGAGGAGTTGATTGAAAATTGCAATGATAACTCCACAAGATTAATGTGTTCTTTTGTATTTTAAAATAAAACTCTGAGAAGCACAAAAGATAATTTTTTCTGATTCAGACACTGTGATTTGACTGGAAGCTGAAGCATGTGTTTTAATATATTATTGCCTAGAACACTGGTAGGCTAGTGTAAAATTGTCCTAACTTGCTGTTTTCTCTCATAGGCACAAGAACCATTTCTCTGGTTTATAATTTCAGAGGTTTCCTGGATAATGGCTCCAATAAGGAGAGAGAGTAGTCTAAAAGAGTTTCCCAGAGCATCTAAGGAAAATGAAGATCATAATTGTTTTGGGATGAGTAATTTATGAAAACGCTGAGATTGTTCAGATGAGAGCATTTGAAAATACAGAAATTGCTCAAGACGACTAGGCAATAATGTAGTTCTTGCTTATTTTTCACATAAGATTTTTTTCTGTGATTGGATTCAGTTCAAGATTGATGTCTCAATTCAGGTAAGTACATGGGATGTAAGTATTTAAGCTCCTATTATGGACAATGTTGATGTAGTGAATAAAGTCATTGGAGCCTGGACAAATTCAGATCACATATAGTACACACTTTGGTTACATCCTTGCAACCTTAATATTTTCATTGTAAGGAGGATTTGCTTTGGTTAGAGTCTTTCTAGTACCGTGGCTAGAAACCATCATTAGCAGCTGAAATATTCTAGATCCATTCCCTAAATGCATAATTTCAGTGTAGTTGCAGCCAAAAGGAATCAACTTTGTGAGCTCCAAGATCACGCTAGTATCCAAAATAAATTGTAGTATGTAGATATAGTTGGGAGACTTGGTGCTCTTTATGCAAACTAGAACATTAATGTAATTAACTTTTGGTGCCTGTCATTGTGGCACTGTTTTAATTTACTAGCCTACAGATACCTCTGTGCTTAATCACTGAAACAGCTCCCTGCTATTCTCTGACAGTGTTGACCTAAATCAGTATTCAGTCACCTAAACATCGACTTTTAAAGATATTCAAGACACTCTACTGTTACTTGTCCAATCTCTAGTTGCTTCAAAACAATGTGGCTTCTCCATAGAAGTTTTGTGTCATATTTACCTATTCCAGAGCTCTATTACCAATAGGTCCCACTACAGCCTAACCAATATAGATATGCCGATAAATCTCCCCTTGTTCAATCTGCTTTCTGAGGAAATTTAGCAGCTGAGTTAGACCTGGTTGTTTATATTAGGAGCTTGAAAACAATGAAATACATAAAATATTCCATATCTCTTGGTATCATTACTTCCAGGGGATAAAAAAAACAGTGCTATTTTTTTTCTAGTAAGAATGAGATGCATCACAGCTTTGTCATTGACCAATCCATTAACCAGAGGGGCTTTATAGCTTTGCTTGCCAACTTTATTGATACCATGTAAATACAAAATATAACATTTGTTTGAAATTATATAAATTTTTGTGAAAAAATTTAGAATGGTATTGTAATGAAAAATGACAGTCTTTTTACAAGGACATCTTATACAGTTTTCCACTAAACACTATTGACCAAAACCACTTCAAAAGGTACCTCATTATGTAACTCACTAATAGCATTTCAGACCCTCAAAAATGTCAGGAACTTCAACATTGAGTTCAGATGGGTTTTGAACTCAAGTGAAACAGGTTCCTCACAGCTTGTGATCATTAATTTGCAAGTTATTTGTCAGTTGCATGGTAAGCAGATGGAATGTACTCATCAGGGCGCAACTTAAATGTGGAGCAAATAAAAAAAGAAAATTGAAAATTATGTCACGAAGCTGGCAGGACATCCAAATACTTCCAACCACAAGAATTAAAGAGAGCTGAAGTTGAAACAAAAGAAAAGACAATATACAGAATGAAATAATTTTTTAAATCTAGTTCCTAGTTGCATTTTAGGAGGTATTCCATAAAAAAAATTAGCTCCTGACTTAGATTCAGAACAGGAAAAAGGCTTCAGTAATGAAAAATAGCTTAAAAGATTTTAATCCTTTAAAAGACAACACATATTCTAACTTTTTTTTCATACTACAGTGACTTTTTAGGCTTAATATTCTAAATCTTAATCAGCAGTGCAATCATCAGTGCATTCTCAACACTGAACAAAGTATGAACTGCCTTTATAAAATTAATTTAAACATATGTGACTCTGAAACTACTGAGCTAGCTATGAAAGTAGTTTTCCAAACCCTTCCTGAATTGGTTGATTTAAAATCTAAACCAGCATCATCTTTGATTCTGTACTCTCATGTAAACTGAATTATAACAAAGTCAAGGGCATTAATTCTTTCACCCTTCAAAATTTTTTAATCAGCACTTAGTACCCTGAAGTATAAATACCTGAAGTATTTATATTGGTCACCTCTTTCTTGACAGTTTCTGTTTGTAACTTCTTGTCTCTGGTAAGAATAGGAGAAGATACCATAAAATACGAGTATACTAATAAAGTTGTAATCAGGTAGATTCAGGGGTTTCTCTTTCCCTTTTTTGTGAAATATAAAAGTTTACATATAATCTGTGTATGTCTGTGTATGTAAGCACATGCATATGTGACAATGTGTCTCTGTGTGTGTATTGAGGTAATTTATACAGTCCTACAGTCAGATTAGGCTTTAATCCTTCTGTTATTTATCCTGCAATGTACCTTTTTTTTCAATAGAATATGTGCTGAGTCACCATCCCTAGAGGTGTTTAAGAAACATCTAGATGTGGCACTTCAGGGCATGCTCTAGTTGCAGAGATTGTAGGTTGTTTGGTTGGACTCAATGATTTCAAAGGTCCTTTCCAACCATGAAGATTCTATGATTCTATGTACTATTAGACCCTACTTCCAGTGTGACGTATCTCCTAAATTAAAATTTTTATTCATATGATTTAAAGAAAAAAAATCATAACAATAAAATGAGTTTTGGGGTTGTTTTTTCCAAATACGTATTTTCTAAACATTTGGGTCATTTAGGGAACGTTATATGACAATGGCAAGTTTTCATTTCAGTAAGTCATTAAGATCTTATACCTGAATTTAGTCACTCGTTACAAATATAAAATGTAATTTTCATTAAAGTCAAAATCAGCTTTGGGATTTCATCTTTCTTGATTCGTTGGAACTTTTACAAAGTTTATATGGGTGATGAAATTAGATCTAATTTATCCAGTTTGATATATCTCCCCAATCACATTTACAAAGGAGGAACTATATTAAATGAGTTACATAGATGAAGAAAAGAGACGTCCCTTAAGAAATCCCCCTTGATGTATATAATTAAGTGTCTTGTTAGAGACAAGTCTAGTGATTCTCTTCTGCTAAAACAATATTTTCTCCTAATTTATTCTAATTAAGCAGGTTGTCATGAGGTCACTTATTTGGCTGTTCATCATTCTTTGAAGTTCTTTCTACGAACCAAACACAAAGTGGCAGAATTATTCCTGTCAAAGCAGAGATTTTCTACTTCAATATTAATTATATTGAAACTATTCTTTCAGCGGAAAAATCACTAAACGAGTCATGTCAAGTGGTGACTAGTTTGGAAAGTAAACTATATGACGCATATTACAAAGGAAGGAACATCATGTCAAGGACAGTAATAAAAAACAAAGCCACAGTAGCAAAACAGGAGGAACTGTTGCACAAAACACCCTCTCCCAGGAAGGCCCCTTCTCTCTGGATTACCCTCATACCTCCATTGTCCTCAGCCCCCCAGACACACAAAGGGCTATGTTTTTTCAGGCAGTGACTGAGTGACTGGGGAGGAACGAGGGGGGTGATGCCACCCCCTCCGCAGCGGGGTCACCCCAGAGCTGAAGCTGGAGCAGGCGAGGCAGCAGTCACTGGCGTCATTGCAGGGGTTAAACTGGCGACACCCAGCTCAGGCCACCTCTAGTCTGAGTCCCTGCACTGCTGGGTCAGCGCACAGTTGGCCCTCCTCTGCTGAGGGCAGAAATCATGTTTACTGGGCTACAAGAGAAGTTAGGTAGATATCTCCAAAGACCTCAGGAAACAAATTATGTACATCTGAAGGAAGGAACTGAAATTTAGGATTGGCACAGTTAGACAGACTAGTTTCCTACAAAACTTTTGGCTAACTGGCAACTGAAGCAAACTGAAATGCTGGAAGAAGGAATAGGAAAGGCAAGTTCAACTGAAAAAAAAATAACATTTTTTGCCTGATAATATAAAGAGATTGAGAATCCTCAATCTAGTTGCACAGTCACTAATTCAGATTAATAATCTTCCTGTTAGATATGTAATTTCCAAATGGAATAAGTAATCCAAGGAGAAGTAAGAAATAATTAATGAAGAAATGTGAATAAAGCCATTCCTGAAACTGTATATTATTTGTCAATAGTGTAGCTATGTATAGGTCTCCTTCATCCAGCATTAACATCCTTGTTTTTTGCTGAAATTAGCAAAAGAAATGGTGGGTGTTCACATTGTGAATAAAATTAAATATCGTACATAGAAATCAAAGTTACAATGGCACAGAGAGCAGGAGAGTGGACTAATTTTTTTAATGTCAAATATTTTGTAATCTAGCTTTTGCAATGAAAATACTAGTGCTTTATCAACCCGCTGATTGAGGAAGAAAAATCATCAACAGTTTCCCAAATACCTTCATGTTAATCTAATCAGAAAACATGAATTTCTCTTTCTTATAAAAATGCCTTCCCACTCAAATAGTAACTTCTAATCAAAAGAAAGAGAGAGAAATAGAGATAAAGAAAGAAGGAGGGGTGGGGAGAGAGGGGAGAAGGTTAATAATCATATAGGAAATATATTATGCCAGAAAAAATTTGATGTAGATCTGAAAGAAATCTTGCCTCCATCCATAACCAGTCCCCTTCCATCACTGACAGCATATCAAGTACTCCATTTAGTCATAATTTACTCAAGGTCTATTTTAAAAAAAGTTAGGATTTTTTTTGCATATTAATCCTGTGGGAGCACTGTTTCAGAAACATACTTATACAGTGTTTTTAAATTTTGCTTTAGTTTTCAGCCTAATGCAGACATGGTATTTTATTTTCATGCCTTCTTTTTCTTTAAATTGATCTTTATTTCACTGATTGTTTTGAAGCACGTATAGAGAATGTTGAAACTGAATATTTGCAAATATATATCTCTCTATATATCAGGTAATCAGATATTACTGTGATGGGAGTGTTTTGAACACTGATAAGGAGGCTGTTTCTTTACTTCAAACTTTAAAACTTTAAAACTAAGTTCATTCATTAACAGTGCGTTCTGTGCTGATAGTTTTCACACAATATTAATCATCATCGCTACACACACAAAACCATTAATCATTTATATGTGAAATTAGCTGTTAGTATACAATACCACGAAGCTGATACTATACAGTTAGCGCGATGACTACACTCCTTGGTTGTTCGTAGTTGCTGAGGTCAAAGTGATCAGGCTTGAGAAATCTTCGAAAAGTGAGCTTGTCTTCTTTTCCTCCATTCTTCTTCTTCATGCATGATGTTTTTATGTTTCTTGCCCCTGACTCAAAAAGGAGAGCTTAATTGTTCCCAAAAAGGGGATTTCAGCTGCTGCCAGTATTGCTTCTCCTTTTTGGTTCTGCCAGTCATGCTTTGCAGTCTCTTGGGTTTTTTTGTTATTCTTAACCTGTTCCTCACCATGAAATTTTTGTTGCTTGGAATGCTTTTTGTGCAAGTACACATCCTTGTTTGCTTCATTGGTGGCCAATTTAATGGTGTTCTTCAGCTATAATTGTGTTCTTCAGCTAGTCTATCAGACCCCTCAACACAGTTTAATGGTAGGAAATTATTTAAGTATTATTTAGGTATCAACACAATCAAATAGATTATGCAACTCTGTCCAAGAATTATTTGTTAGCAGATGATATGTCATGTTGAATCAAACCAAAGATGCATCACGCTCATATATTGACTCCTAGAGAGACCAAACTCAGACATATGGCGAACAGTATTAGAAAAGGGCAAGCCTTTCTTATGTGGGTCTAATTCAACCTCCAGTCATTTGTAGATCAGGGAGTTTCTGAGTCAGATGTAGTATCTATGCATTCACTATCACACAATAGATTTCTTTTCTATGAACTTCTCTTCCGTCCCTGGAGCTCATTTATACTTTGATCATCCACAACATGCTATAACATTGAATTCCACAGCTTATCTAGACATTATGTGAGGATTCCTCTGCCTTTATTTTTCATTTTCTTTCTACTTTATTCTCCTTATCAGTAGATAAGGAAGCCAATCCCTCCACTCTAGTGGCTCTAGTTTTATTTGACATCCCTGCTAGTGATTAACATTAAAAGTTATTAAATCTGAGTTGCTCCCTAATTTTTACTGATACTTCTTAGTCCCTCTGATCAATCATTTGATCATTTGAGTTGGAACAAACCATTACACTGCAGAATGAAAAATCTGAAATTAAGGGGAAACACAGAACAAATGCACTTTTAGTCAAAGGAAATTTACACTTTGAAACACTTATTCACATCGAAAAACATTCCAATAGTAGCAGCTGATATGATTATATGAATTTATCTCATGAATCTAGTCTGCACTCTGGTTGATAGAGTGACTGGAAAGATGATTCTTAAAAAGGAACACACCATTTTTTAAATATGTTGGTATCCATTGTTTTAGGAGGTGAAGTGACAAAGTTTTGAAATAATTCTTTGTCAAAGTCAGCTTTGTCAGCTATACTGCTAATTTCTCATCTTTCGATCTTCTAATGTAAACATATAAACTAATGCATTATTATTTTGTTTCTGTGTTTATATTTTTTACTTTATTGATTTTGTGACATTCATTATAAAAATAATTTGTAGACTGGAGGTGAGCTACAAGTCTAGTTTTAGCTTTGTAGCTGTCAATTAGTAATTTCTCTATGTGTGGTATTTCCTGGTTCATAGTGAAAAGTGTTTCAAAGTTTTGCTGGCGATGGTATTTGTTAAAATACAGTATTCGATATTTTCTTTTATTTCTAACTGAGATAAAATTGGTGTTTCTTTGTGCTTCCAGTATATCTTTTCTAAAAGACCTTAAATGTTCCAGGAGATCTGAACTGTCACAAACCCACTGTTAGAGGCTAGAGATGGAGAGGTAGCAGTTTGTATGTAGCTTCAAGTAACAAAAAAACCCTACTTTTGAAGGCAGTCCATTCCAGACTACTGGCTGCAATTTAGCAGTTCTTTCTAGATAGCTCTGCTCATCTCAGACCTGACCTAATACTCATAAAGGTTAGCTGCAGTTTGTCAGTGTAGACATTAGATGAGTTCTGTTAGTATCATTTGCTGTGGAAGGAAGCCTTAAGATTGAAACTGGTCATCTCTGAGAAACTGCTAAGAAAATACTGGTTACATTATAGAGTAGGTGGAAAGAGAATGATATGATCAAAACCAGCCATAAAGAAAGGCTAGGAAGAAACATAGCTTTAGAAAATCATGGAGGTATGCTGTAGGGCACAAGGGAATTGAGTCTATTGATTTTTACCTTGTGCTCTACAACTTGTGATCACAGCTAGATGGTTTTTCCTAATTTGGAGTGAATTATTTGCTGTCTTATATATTTATTTTTTTTTAAGAACATAAGATATAATCATATCATGATGTAGCATATGATTTCTTACTCATTAATGTCTGTCATATTTTGTTGAGTGAACTGGACACTGGAACCAAGATCAGTGTTGTGTAAGTTGTAACAAAATGCTCTGTGAACTTTCTTAATTAAATGGCATTCTGCTGTCGTCAGTAAATTGTATTGACAGAACACAAAAAGTTTTAGAACACAAACTCTATGAATTCACATTTAGCAATTTAACATGGCTTTGCTGTGGCCACTATCATTTTACTTAAACTACAAGTTCATGGTGTGAGATTCTCACACAAATAGGAATGTTATACACTTTTGTTGTTTTTAGTGGAATTCAGCTCACAGGTTCTGTAAAGTATACACCTTAATTCTTGGATTATTGTGGAATGAAACAGATTGAAAGGGGAGGAAAACCTATTTCTGGTAAATAGATTCCACTTAACATGTATGAATTAATGATTCAGAGTGTGGAAGAATAACATGCTCTTGCACCCACTTTAAATGCTTCAAATAGAGACATCAGGTAGATTCAAGTCCTCAAGGGCTGTTTAAGTATTTCATCATTGGATGTTCTGTGAGAGGAATGATTAATCCCTGGATTCCAACATAATAAACTGCAGGATGCTCAACTCCATGAAGTCTGAGACATTCTTGACAGATAAGCAATCGAAACTTAATTCCTCAGAAAACTGCATGTGAAAGAAAGCGTAGGTCCCTCTTTTGGGCTCTGTTTTCTGGTTTGTGCATTTTTTTGGTTTTAGTTTTGTTTTGTTGTTGTTGTTGGTTTTGGCTTTGGGGTTTTGTTTTTTTTTATTTGTTTGTTTGTTGGTTTTTGTTTTTTTTTAAATTCATTTTACTAGCAGGGCCAGAACAGACTGACTTATTTGTCAACCAAAAGCTTATCTTCAAGATAAGAGTTTCTGTACAATAGATGGGTTTCTAGAAAACTGCTACCTGCACAAGCATTAAATAATTCCTCCAAGATGTTGGAAGCGTTTGGAGCGACTGAAAAAAGAAACTGAGGATGAAGAAATTGGCTTGAAAGTTCAGAGGCCTATCTTGAGTATAGGAACATAGATCTGTAGCTAATAAAGTTGCATCTTTTAAACTACAGAAAAAAACTTGTGCTTTATCTGACTTTGATCATGTGGATATGAAAGAGCTACAGATTCTCTACAAAACTTCGGTGAAGATGTATCCATTAAGCAATTAAGCAAATCAGGACCAGGCTGAGCATTCCCTGTGAAACAGTGGGGGAAAAACTGAGAGGCAAACTGTCCTTGTGTATAGCAGACAGCAGTAAGAGATGAGACTTAAAGTGCAAAATCTGATGTTCTTTCTTAAGCTGAGAAAAACTATTCAAAAAACACAAACACAACAATAGTCAGGAGTGAGGTGATATTTGGTATCCAATTAAAAATAGGGACCGAACATGACTCTGTATTGGTGGCATCTTTGTAAAATATGTATTTCCAAGTCAAAAAAACAAGGCTTTCAAATACTTCCCTCCTCAGACAAGTGGCTTGGCACCATTTAGTTAGACAAAAATCACGTGTAGCAAGACTATTTCATGAAAGTACACATCAACCCCACCATCCCCTGCTTTACGTTAACATATGATAACTTAGTATGAAAATCACAATACATACACAGAACCAATGGGAAGAAGATGAACCAATGGGAAGGGTCAGGATAAATCTACTTTACCACACAGGTGAAGATCTGCTCCCCACACAGGATCTTTGGCAGGATCTCCGGACATGGGAGCACAGGTGCAATGATACCCTATTATCAGAAGAGTGAGAGTTCAGGTCAATAACTTCTTGATTCCTAAAATAAAATTCACTTCTCCTGTAGTATGAGACCGGCCTGTTACAAATAGTCTTTCCTTCAACAACAACAGCAAAATAGTTGATTTAGTTGAACATACTGATTTTACCTCAATTAGAAGTAATTGAGAATATATGATAAACCTTCCTGGACAATTTCTTCATTGGATTAATCCCCATGGTATTTCATTCCTACTTGAGGCAGAATTTTGGAAATCCTCAAGCATTCCATTTATATATAATTCAAAAACTGTTGGGTTTGGGTTTTTTTATAAAACAATAAATATCTTTATTTCAGCATTTGCTGTGGTTACATAGTCTGAATGGTGTAATAGAAAAAATGAATGTCTCTTACTTTGTATTTCATAACATTTGAGTAACTAAACGAATAAGTACTTTCCAAAGGTATCCAAAGGTTTTCTTTCAAAAAAAAAAGCTTCATTAAATAATAATTCGATATACTATTGTTATTTTTATAGAATTATTTATCTTTCACAACTGAAGAAAAAGTTTGACATGTTAGTAAGAAATGATAGAGAAACTTCAGCAATTAAAGGTGAATCATCAGGAGGTACCTGTTCTCTAGAGTACCACAATCCATAACAGTGTATCACCACTAAATGAAACAGAGTAGGTGATGTCTAATGGCATACAAAGAAGTCATTATTACCACCCACTATTGCCTCTAATGTACCACAGAGGTATTTATAAAACAGCTCTGTTAACCTTATGTCATTTGCATCAAAATGTACAACTACTGCTAATTCAAACACTTGCCTATAGCAGTTAAGAAAAGACAAGAGAATACATCTCATGAGGGATTTACTGAAACAGAAAAAAGGACTTACTTTTGTTAAAACAGGACAAGATGAATTCAAGTGTAAGATTATTATTTTCCAAGGAACCTAAAAAAAATATATACATAAAGTCAAAAAACATAGCTGCTAGTCACACAGTCTCCATCAGCGGGAATGAACAATTACCATTACTCAAGAAGCTTATGGACTGTATTTGCTATTTGCACTGTACATTAAAATGTTTTCATATGGCATGAAGGCTCCTTAGGATGGTGAACACACTGAAATGACAGCTTTCTGGGTAAAAGCTTCATTTAAAAGCTTTGCAACACATTTATTTTAAAATAACAGCATTTGGCCTCTTCAGTTGTATCAAAAGAAAAAAGTAGGTATATTTTCTGTCCAGAATGAGGACAGAGAAAGATGTCTGGGCACAGAAGAGTTTTTAGACATATTAATGTTTAAACATACTTCTCTCTCCATTAATCATTGCACTGTGATCCCATTGCTTTTCATTTAGTTTTTTTTAAGATCTCTCTTTCTGTGCTAAAACCTTAGGCAGGGTTAGATTATTTTTTTTTAAAGGATCAGGTACCAAAAAGTCATTGCAGTGCCTAAGCGTAGTATCTGAGTTGTTCACCAAATTTAACAACCTTAACTCACTACATTACATTAATTTCAGTTTATGTTCCAGCCCAATATCTGCAGGTATGAGAACTTTCTTAATAGTCTAATTATTCATAACTAAATCCTGATATTATTTGCAACAAAAAGACCTCAAAATATCATGACATAGATGTTGAAATTTTGAAAATTTGAAACACGTCTTTTTACGGGAATTTTTCTAAGTTGCATGTATTTCCTTGCAGGGGTGCTGCTTATGGCATATGTAGATGATTTTCAACCACTACGGAAGAGTCAGAAGCATTCAAAACTTGAAATGTGACACCTTTATTTAGTGAAAATTCTCCCCTCTTTAAAGAGGATGCTACCTCTATATTCTCCACAGTCGGAGCAGGATATCTTTATGATCATCCATACTATCATTCTCAGCTAGAAAGACAGAAAGCTCAACCTAGGTATCGTATAAAGATGCTAAAAAGGTGACAAAAGTCTAAAGTCTGTCACTAGGCTTCAGGAACTCAGATTGTGCACAATATGATTCAGGCAATTCTAGCTTCTTATATAAGTCTTGACTGTCCCTCCAGGCTATCCCCTGGATGGTACAGTTGTCCAAACCACATTCAGCTTTCTATGCTGAAGGTTATTTTCCATGCCCAAATCCAGTGTTTGATCCTACCGTAAGAATTGTGGTGGATTCCTGACAAGACTCTTTTCCTTATGGGTTGAAAGTGGGAAAATACCCTTTCCATCTGAACAAGTAATCTCCTCAAGAAAACCTGGCTCTTATCTTCAAGCATCTTCATCGCCTAGGCCCAAAATCTCTCCAAGGTTTTATAAAGCTTTAAAATGAAGATTTTCATTAGCAGCTAGTTCATTAGACATTACAGAGCTAATTATCAAAGTTAAAGCTAATCTTACAGATGGCAGACTTGAAAGGAGTCAAGACCTTCTTCTCCTTCCCTTACCTTCCTTTCCCTGCCTTGCCCTTCCCCCCAGAAAGATCATCTTATAATTAAACACAATATTATTATGTGTTTGTGTACATGAGAAATTTCAGTTGTACCACTAGTCTCAATTTTCGGTATTTCCCAACTTTAACTGTTGACTTTTCAACCTTAATATTGCTTTTCTGTACTCCTTCATATGTTGAATATATGGTTTTATAGGTAAGACAGCTTTAATTATTATGAATGGTGAATTTCCAGAGCATTAAAGCCAAACAGAACAGTAGAATAATCCATTTAATATATTATAAATAAACCAATAAGCACTTAAAACTAATTCTCAATTCAATCAAGAAGGTTTCCATGAAGCGTCCATACAGAAATCTTTACGACAAGACATTTTTAATTCACAGTTTTAAATGGAAAATAAATGCCATTCAAATAGTTTTGCTCATATTCATGCATATTATCATTTCTTTGTTTTTATCAACACTACAGCCTTTCTGGTTTTTCATGGTTTCAGTTTCTTCATGGCACTATGAATAGATGCTCCATGAAAATTATGTTAAAATAACAGAGGAATGCCCATGAATATTCATAGGACAAATTATTATTCTTGTTTCTTTATTGTGATGGAACATGGGAAAGCTTGTACACACAGAAAATAATGTAAAGAGGGATTTGGAAGAAGGAATTTGTATTTTGTGTGTAGTTTTCAACATATAAATTTATGTTCAGGATTAGCATTTAACAAAAAAGTGACAGTTACATTGAAGAGAAAAAAAGCAAACAAAACCAAAAAGCCCACCAACAAAAAATACCTGATACATCATTCAGATAAAATGAAAGAATAACAAGAATATCATAACTCTTTAGAAATTAGAAGCTAGTACAGGAATAATGTTCCTGAATGGCTGTGGTCTTCCTTCCCTGTTTGATGTGCTACAGTGACCTTCAGAAAGTGCTGAGGTCAGCTAAGAGGCTACACAAAAAACACAGAAAGATAAAAATAGAGTCAGTCAAGTGTTAAAACAGCGTATGAAGTGCAGCTCTGATCTGCATGAGGAAAAGGGATCTGCTCAGCCTCACGGGCACTCCTGCAACACCTTCCCCATTGGATGGTTTCCACACAAAGGATACGTCCAACTTTCAGTCCCATCTGTTGGGTATGCACCCAGGCTGTGTCCTAGCTGCCATTCAGGACAGGACCTGGCTATATGCTATACTCCCACATTAACTTTTTTTAGAAGGCAAACCAAACATCCTGGCAAGGTGAGTGCTTGTATACAATCCCTTGATTAAATGATGGGAGGGAAAAGGCTGTGAGGCACATTGTACAGCATACTTTCCCTGCCGCTGCAAACAATCCTGTTGTGCAGGACAGAGCTATGGAAGATGTTAAAGTTCCTTTGTTCCCTTGTACAGCTAAATACGAGATACATGTAATAGCCATTACAAAAAAAAAGAAAAAAGAATCAATAAAAATCCCTACATTAGCATGTTAACGTGTGTGTAATTGTGTGCATGCAAAAATGTGTCTGAGTTTATCTACATATAGTTAATCTACTTCTTTTATGGATTATTATTGGCTAAGGATTAAAATATCTCCGTAACACCATCTCTAAAAAAAATGATGATGAAAGAAATAAAGTGAAGAAAATCCATTACCTACAAAAGATCTATACCGATTGTAATTTTCAGCATGAAAAAAACCCCTTTGCATCAAGATATATCAGTGATCAGCAGGCTTTAAAACATACTTTTTTGAAGTAATTATGTATCATTGTGGCTGTTGCTAGGCTAGAATTCCCTGTCATTTTATCTCTGTAGCAATCTCATAGCAAGATTTTTTCTTAACTCCTTCAACTAATAGAAGGTGGAATGATCTTTTAAGACAGCTGAAGACATCTTTTTTGTCAATGCGCTGGGACAGGCATTTGCTTATGCTCCTATAGAATGACATCACACAATCCGCCTCACCCATTACCAAATTCCTTAGCTCTATAGTAATTTAAGATCAGCCTAATCTTCTGGTTTCTAGCACCTCTTGTTATTGCTGACATCCCACAAACTGAGCGCAAAATGCTAATGGGTCAGAATTCTTGGGTGTGGTTTGTCTGATGTAATTTAAGTGTCTGCATCTGAGTTCATTACTGTAGGCTCCATTTAGAGCCAATGAAAGAAACAGGTATTTTGAAAAGGACTGTAATCTTGCCTGGAAGTAGGCTTCCATATTGTTTTCAGATGACTTTATCATAAAACTACACTTCCGCTGACTCTGCAGAGATGTACAGACTATGTTAGGATGACTAGCCTATATATGGATACCGACACGGGGAATAACTAGTTAGGTAAGATCCATCCTATCTAGACTCCCTTTACAATCAATGGAAAGACATGACATTTCAAGGGGATGATTCACCTTGTCTTAAGTAGGCGTCCACAACAGGTGAACAAATGAATCACACTTCTGCTTTTGTATATGGTTTTCTTTTACTGAATTCTAAAAATATCCCCCAGGTGGGAATTAATACACCCATTTTCTATGTGGCTAAGTAGTGATTAAAGAGCAGATTTAAGAAAGCTGTATATAAGCCCTGAATACCTGTTCTTTCTCAACTTCTCCACTTATTTGTATTTAATACATTTTTTTTTACTTATACATAAAAATACTTATTTATTTATTTAATTAATGTGTTAGGGTTTTCTTCATACGTGCATTGATAACTCCTTCAAGCAGATATTAGTACAATCTTTCTTAAGATATATTAACTAATCATCTGCTATTCAACATTACACTTAAGTAAATCATACAGAGAAATTAATAGTAATATTGATCAGAATTTGGAAGACAATGAAACACAGATGTAATTTTATTATTAACAGAAGCATGTGGATATTAATATTTATCTTCAAGGGTCAGAGAGGGCTTTGACCTACTTTCTAGCATGCCTCATAACAACCATTGTTGTTATTTGTAGCGTTAAATGGCATCTTTATCAAATAATCAGTATTCAGATTTGGTTATCTTTAGCCTATCATTGCTGGATTCAAGTTACTTTGTATTCCTCCTGCCTACCTTGCCACCAGCTGAAGTGTGAGAACATATGAAGAATACCTCAGTCTCTGCAGTTAAAATCTCAGTTTCTTCCTCCAGACGGGTACAGTTAATCAGACATTTTATAGGAACCATGTTTGCTGTGGCTGCTTGTTGCTTCTAGTCAGTGCTAGCTATGAAAAGTGACAAATTACTTATAAACAAATACATGTATTTTAATTTTTTTTCACTCCTTTTTGACATGAAGATTAATCTCAGTGCTGATATGAGGAATATAGAAAAGAAAGAAAGAAAGAGAGAAAGAGAGAAAGAAAGAAACAGAGAAAAAGAAAGAGAGAAAGAAAGAGAGAAAGAAAGAGAGAAAGAGAGAAAGAAAGAAACAGAGAAAAAGAAAGAGAGAAAGAAAGAGAGAAAGAGAGAAAGAGAGAAAGAGAGAAAGAAAGAAAGAAAGAAAGAAAGAAAGAAAGAAAGAAAGAAAGAAAGAAAGAAAGAAAGAAAGAAAGAAAGAAAAAGGAAGGAAGGAAGGAAGGAAAGAAGGAAGGAAGGAAGGAAGAAAGAAAGAAAGAAAGAAAGAAAGAAAGAAAGAAAGAAAGAAAGAAAGAAAGAAAGAAAGAAAGAAAGAAAGAAAGAAAGAAAGAAAGGAAGGAAGAAAGGAAGAAAGAAAGAAAGGAAGAAAGGAAGAAAGAAAGAAAGGAAGGGAAGGAGGGAAGGAAGGAAGAAAGAAGGAAAGAAGGAAAGAAAGAAGGAAAGAAGGAAAGAAAGAAAGAAAGAAAGAAAGAAAGAAAGAAAGAAGGAAAGAAAGAAAGAAAGAAAGAAAGAAAGAAAGAAAGAAAGAAAGAAAGAAAGAAAGAAAGAAAGAAAGAAAGAAAGAAAGAAGGAAAGAAAGAAAGAAAGAAGGAAAGAAAGAAAGAAAGAAAGAAAGAAAGAAAGAAAGAAAGAAAGAAAGAAAGAAAGAAAGAAAGAAAGAAAAAGGAAGGAAGGAAGGAAGGAAGGAAGGAAGGAAGAAAGAAAGAAAGAAAGAAAGAAAGAAAGAAAGAAAGAAAGAAAGAAAGAAAGAAAGAAAGAAAGAAAGAAAGAAAGAAAGAAAGAAAGAAAGAAAGAAAGAAAGAAAGAAAGGAAGGAAGAAAGGAAGAAAGAAAGAAAGAAAGGAAGAAAGAAAGAAAGGAAGGGAAGGAGGGAAGGAAGGAAGAAAGAAGGAAAGAAAGAAGGAAAGAAGGAAAGAAAGAAGGAAAGAAGGAAAGAAGGAAAGAAGGAAAGAAAGAAAGAAAGAAAGAAAGAAAGAAAGAAAGAAAGAAAGAAAGAAAGAAAGAAAGAAAGAAAGAAAGAAAGAAAGAAAGAAAGAAGGAAAGAAGGAAAGAAAGAAAGAAAGAAAGAAAGAAAGAAAGAAAGAAAGAAAGAAAGAAAGAAAGAAAGAAAGAAAGAAAGAAAGAAAGAAAGAAAGAAAGAAAGAAAGAAAGAAAGAAGGAAAGAAGGAAAGAAGGAAAGAAGGAAAAAGAAAGAAACAACACTTACCTGTAAATAAATTCCAGCCTCACTTCACAGGCTGGAAAGTAGACAGACTCAACATATTAGGAAAAAACAAAGCAGGGGGGAATATAGCAAATATAACATAGGGGCAGCCAAGCTAAGCCTACCGGTCAATTAAGCCTTTTCCTTCTTCTCCATTGCCAACCAGGGAAGAGCAAGGAATGCCAAGTAACTATCTTCTTCTTCACTCCTGTTAAAATACAAGAATCGTTGCAGCCACTTGTAGGAGTAAAGACCTGGAACAACCAGGCCTGCTCTGCCCAGCTTCTTTGACCTTGGGAACTGATTCCCTGGCAATATAATCAAAGGATGGGGAAGAAAATAATTTAATCATCTCCTTCAAATAATGTTATCAGTTTTGCTGGCAGCAAAGTTTAATTGCAATTATATTTATAAATATCCAGTTGGAACTTTTCAGATAGGTTTTTATTTTTCCTTGTTTGATATTTTTTTTTCTTTTTTCTTGAAAGCTACATGGAAAAGATATGTTACTGGCAATATTTTGTCCAGTTATTCTGCATAATTTACAGAAAAGTGTGTTTCATTTACGTAGGTATTTTTCTCTTGCTGTTAATGGGCACCAGATTAACAAGGGATAAAAATGATAAGAAGCTCTTATCTGTACAGACAGAATTTTCTTGACTTCTTTGTAAGAAGTGAAGCCACAGCTTTTCAAGAAGATCACAAATGAGTTTATTGATCCCGAGGACATTTAGAGAAAGTAAAGTGGTACAATTTATGCCTTCTTTCCTTCTCTTCTTCATTACTTCAATGTAATTTCTTTCATTTATTCAATATATATATATTTATTTTTATTTTTTTTTACTTTTAAACATTCATAGGTAGCTCCTTTCAAACTGTGGAAGAAAGTACAATTTCTTAGTCAAAGACTAAGAAAGTAATTGAAAATACATTCTCACTACTAGCCTGGAATACACAAGGCATATAGCAAGAACACTATGCCGTACTCTGCCTTTTAAACAAAAGAGTATGACACAGCTATCCATACCAGAAGTTATTAAATCAAGAAGAAACAGGGATCAGTTTCAGGTTCTGAACTGTAATCTCACATTCAGAGTTACTACTGGCTGATTTAAGCAGCTCTCCTGCTCTTAATTTAACATATTCATTGTTTTGAATCACAGGAACTGAATTTATCATTATGAATTCCACCCGCATAGTTTGATGACTAAAATTTACATATTATGATACTGACCATTGTAATTCCTGACTCTCTTTCTGAATATAGGCTTGACAAAGTAAAATAGAACTCATCAAGAGAAAACTAAATCAGTATTACACAGTATCCAGTAGCAGGTAATAATAGCTATTTCAATCTTAACAAGATGTCTCAGGTTTGGAAATTGATTTTCTTATTTTGAGCTATGAAAACACTTGTCTTAAATCATATATCTGTTTCTATAGTATTGTTTATCATCTGCATGCTAATATAACTTGGTTCTGAATTTTGAGATATATTTTACACTGGAGAATGCAAACAAAGAATATTGTAAGCTACTCCTTAAATATTTGCCTGTACTAATTGAAAAGAAGCACAATATTCCTGTAGAGAAATTGAAAAGTGCAGTAAATTTATTTCCATAGTCCCTAAAATTATTTGTAGTAGTTTTATCACATAAAGTTATCCCAATCTAAGGGACAATATTGTTGTCTTTATAGCTATAAAACTTTATTATGATAGAAAGTAATTGTGAACTGAAAGGAAGAATGTTAATTTTTCCCTAGTCAACATCTGCATGCCTCTTATCATGTCTAAAGGCCCATCTGTGTCTATTTTTTCCTTTGCACCTCCAATACCTTACCTGACAGCATACCACCAAACCCAACTTCGATGCCTGTCTTGCTTCACAGAGCTTTGCCCTTACTAGTTCTAGGGTCACTCCACTCAATGTTTCAGGAAAAGATGTCTGTGCTATTTTCCCCCTTCCAGAACATACAGCCTGTCCTCAGTAGAGGGGAATAGAAATCTTAAAAGTAGTCCAATTAGCTTTTAGTTTAAATGCTCTGATCTCCTCTCTATATACCCTCCCCTGGCTGAGCTATAAAAACATGTGCTTTCCTCTAGACACAAACTCATACAGCAATATGCTTCACTTCATAATCTGAGAACAGGAAAAGTGTGCTTTAATATAGCCGTGGATGGAGGTATACACCAAAGAATGCAGATTGGGAGTCTGTAGCCTGCATTACAGTGACAACACAAATGGACAACATAGGGAATGAGTAAAAAGCCAAGTTATTGTGTGAATACTTAGGTAGGAAGTAGGAACACGGGGATGATTTTACTTCTATATGCAATGTGTATGTTACAGTCAGTGTCTACATTTTAAAAACTTGAAAAATTAAAGAAAAGGTTGCAGAATAAAGCCATATCAATTATTTAGGGACTGGAGAAAATGTCTGACAGTAAGAGCATTAAAGAGTTCAATCTATTTATCTCATCCAAAGAAGACAGGTGAATTGATTACAGTGTGTAAGAAACCTTCAGGCAAAGAAGAATGAACAATGGAGCAAGGATTTTGTTTTCTTTTTCCTCTCCTTAGTAAATTTCATGTGCCTCTCTACTTGTTCATTTTTGGGTAAAATGAACTCTCTGAACTTTGTGAAATCTATCTTAAAATAATCATTATGAAATAGGATCTAATTTTGTGAAATAAGGTTAAACCCTTTATTCCAAGCACTGTGATTTTCCAGAAGTTTTATATAATCTGAGAAGTATATTGCTTAAGAATGTCCCGAAACAGACAACATTACTAGTACTAGCTGTCCTGTCCACAGACTAGGAAAAGAGATCACACATCTTGGTGAAGAATACCTTTGTGATAGCTGGAAACATATATAAAAACAAAAAAAAGAGTAGACTCAAAATAGTAAGTTCCCTCTCAAAAAAGGAAGCAGAATTTGGAACAATATGAACTACTGCAAATGTGAACATTTGCTGAACTGTGGAAATTTGCATGAATGATCTAATTAAAGCAGTTAATGTCTTCAAATGGTGTCCCAGCTCCGAGTCTGCCTTGTCTTCAGCAGAGACCCTGGGAGCCTTGGCTTCTTAGGGTTTCATGTTGCTGGCTCTGATGGTGGCAGTGGGTGCTGCAGGGGTGGCTTCTGTGAGAAGCTGCTAGAAGCTTCCCCCATGTCCAATAGAGCCAATGCCAGCTGGCTCCAAGATGGGGCCAAGCCACTGGCCAAGGCTGAGCCCATCAGCAAAGGTGGTAGCACCTCTGTGATATTTTACGAGGGGAAACAGTTGCTGCGGAAGAGCAACTGGAGCTGGAGAGAGGAGTGAGAATATGTGAGAGAAACAACCCTGCAGCCACCAAGGTCAGTGAAGAAGGAGGGGGAGGAGGTGCTCCAGGTGCCAGAGCAGAGCTTCCCCTGTAGCCTGTGATGATGCAGGCCGTCCCCCTGCAGCCCATGGACATTAACAGTGGTGCCGGTATCTACCTGCAGCCCGTGGAAGACCCCACATCGGAGCAGGTGGATGCACAAGAAGGAGGCTGTGACCCCATGGAGAGCCCGCACTGGAGGAGGCACCTGGCAGGACCTGTGACCCTGTGGAGAGAGAATCCCATGCTGGAGCAGTCTGTTCCTGAAGAACTGTACATTGCTTAAAGGACTCACACTGGAGCAGAGTTGGAGAAGGTAGTGGAGGACTGTCTCCCATCGGAGGGACCCCATGCTGGAGCAGGGAAAGTGTGTGAGGAGTCCTGTTCCCTGAGGAGGAAGGAGCAGCAGAGACAGCATGTGATAAACTGACCACAACCCCCATTCCCCATCCTGCTGCAGTTGATACTTGCCATTGAGTTTGCTTGTTAAAGAAGGCTGTGAGCAATAACTTGCTCATGATGAGTAAGACAGAAGTGAGACAGCCATCGCCTCTCCATTCAGTGTTTTTTTGAAAAGTTAAATAGGAAAAATTACAGAGCAAAAGAAGCAGTCCTTCATTTTGTGAAGCAGAAGGCAATGTGATTGAGCAATAATAGATGACATAAATAAACTGCACACGCTTGAAAACTCTGAGGGAGATAACAACCTATTGATCTACATCATTTAATAAAAAGGTTAAAACCAAAAACTTGTTATAAGCCTAAGCATCTAAGCATCTAAGCATCATAGAACAGAGTTAAACTAGTCAAGGCAATAATACGTAATTTTTTCTGCTTGTTGAGAAGAACATTATTGTGTTGAGAATTACAGTAAGATTACTTAAATGACAATGAAAAACACTTTTTTTCAATGCTACACCCATTATTTTGGTTTTTTTTTCATCATTCCTTTTTCTAATATGTAGGAAATTTTTTATTTATTTTTATTTAATTTTTGTACATATGTTCTTTTCTCTTGGTGATGTAATGTCCTGGCATGGTAGCCAGCATAGCCATATATAAACTACAGGTTCATTAATGATTTGTTCATAAAAGCAATCGCGAATAGTCTAGAAGGGTCATAGAATGTAATTATATCCAAAGAAAAGGCACTTGGGTCTGAAATGCCATGTAATGCTGCTTCAGAGGTGCAATGAAAGTGATAAATCTGATATAATTTGTGAGTTCTTTCTGAAAACCAAATAGAAGAGAGCCTAATTCAAAGTTTATCTTACAATCTTTTTCACCCCCATTTAATGCTCATTAAGGATCCTGAATGGTAAAATTAAATTGATTCTGCACTAAAATTCTATGATCCTTTACAAAGTTAATGTAATGATACCATATTGTTCAGATTTTGGGTGCCATTAACACGGTAACATAATTAAAATGGAAGTTACATATTTTCTATGCAGGAAACTGCAGGAAAACCTACTAAAGCTATATTCTGAGGAAGTGAAATATGATTCTGTGCTGTGACTACAGAACATTGGTTGTCATTACAAAGCGGTTTGCTACTTCTAATGCCCAAATTAGAGTCTTTTTACATTGGATATGACATTAAGTACAATCTACATTGTTTTGCTCAAAAGCGTAAAAATGTTGCTCACTTGACATGTCAAGAATCTGTGTGTCCCATGTGACTACATGATAAAATGGCCAAGAACCACATTAGATCATTGTTTAGCATTACTAGACAATTTTAGCAACAGTTCATCCAGTAAACATTTGAAATTTCCTCAGCTGTAGAAACATGTGTGTACATGGTAAGAGCTAAGGTATTTTACTTGTGAGTAGTAGTACACAGATACAAAGTTGAGCCAGTAGAAGAAACTAAGTCTTTGATGTACCTGAACTATTTTGACAGGAAAGCTATGATACTAAAGAAAATAGAAAACTGAATTAACCATTAAATTAAGAGAGAGAAAACATCAAAAAAACATCATGAACACAAACACAGAATTCAACAATCTGGTTCAATAAATAAACTTGAAGAAATGGACAACAGAAAAATAAAAAGATGACGTGGTTCAATTAGCAAAGTGATCTGCTATGGAAACTTCAGGAAAAACGAGAAAATTCTAAGGACCTACTTCTACTTTGAAGTTAATGGCAAAAGTCCAGCTGAAATCACTGTGAGCAGAAACAAGCCCTAAACAGTGAAAGGAAGAGCCTGGCAATATTTCAGGAATCCATTAGTTTTAATGATTCATGCAGTGCCAAGTGTTTGGGTAGCTGGGACTGAAAAATAAACAGTTTCTCTTCTTACATATTACTGCTACAGGTATAGCCATTTAGGAAGGATTATAACACATTCATATGCATAGAGTAAGTATTGTGAGTATGCAAATTTTCCTGTTTGGAAAATAGACTAATTAGCCTAGAAATATGTTAAAGCAGAAGAAAAATCAAAACATAAAACCAAACCAAAATCATAGAATAAATTTTCTACCAGAATTTCTCAAGAAAATGTTGTATTTTTGCTTTTTCCACCCCTGTGTCACACAGTATTTTACAAAGCTGTAACCTAAAGAAAAGAAAGGTTTACCTCCATAAACCAACAATATCATGAACAGGGTCTACTTGCAGGTATAATTCTTAGGAAATCCATTGCAGATTAGCTGTTTGGTTAGATAGCAACCTCTTAAGAAGGCTGGCAATATTTCTCCTGATACCATCTGTGGAAAAAAATCTGATTGTATGGTTATGATGACTGATAGCATGTTGAGGGGTCACGGGGAAAATTCCAGGCTCGTTGACCTAGTGATTTCAATGGAACCAGGATTTCTTCCTTTGTATGTACAGCTATGAGATATTCACTATATGTCACAAATTAGTATCCATCAGTCAGGGATAAAACATCTACAAGACAGGTCATTTCTACTATAAGTATGTCTGTTTTCTCAGGAAAACATTATTTAAATCTTCTTGTAAAATATTTAGATCTTCTAAAGAAAGAAAGAAGAAGAATATGGTCAGGGTTATTATTACTAGCCTGTTAAAATCTTAGTGAGAAATCATTTCAGAAAGCTTTCCGTTTTAAAACAATATCAAAGCCTTTACTAACTTAAGTCAAATCTCTCTCTCTCTCTTTGTTGCAGAAATAATTCATATCTGCTAAAAATTATACTTCCATTCTTTTCTGATATCTCACGCTCCCTGGAAAGAAATATTGTGGTCCTGGACCAAGGTGAATGAGATTCCTGCTTGGTCAAAATATAAGCAAAGTACATGACAGGAAACAGGTAATACTGGGTTAGATAAATCTCTGCTCTGATTTAATGTAGAAATTCTGAGGGAGGATTATAGAAATACTTTTTATGGATTGCATTACTCACCGAGGAAATAAACAATGAAATATTTCATTTTATTAGTTTGACTCCTTGTTTCTTTTTTTTCCAATATTGCAATCAGTTGATTGATTGATTTGTCTCATCCCTTATTACTGCATCCTGATTACAAGTTGTGCTGAGATGCAGTTTAAAGATGGAAATTCAGCCAAACTGGCATTTTCCTAATAATGGATTTAGTTGGTATCTGCCATTCATTTTAGCTAATCAATAATAATGTTGGGTTTAAGAGCATTACTACCTTTACTTGAAAATGAATATTTTTGTATTTACTCATTATCATTAAAGATCTTTATCTTAAAAAAAAATCTCTAAAGATTTTCTGCAGATTCTCCAATGGATTGCCATTTTTTCGATTACAGTACCATTTTCTTTTTTAAGGATAGCACAGCACCAGACTCTGGGTGAAATAAGTTATGGTCACAATGACATGGGAGGGAATGAAAGGGCTAGTTTGCCTTCATACATAGTTATACTACTTTAACATTTAACACATTGATCTTAGGTGTCATTTTAGTCAGTAGAACAGATATCCTGAGTCTTTTACAGTCATACCTAAAAAAGACTAAAAGTTTGGATTGACATATGGATACACCATAGCTTGCAAATTCTGGATGATAAAGCAAAGTGAAATCAGTTGACTGTTCATTTGTACATGCTACTTTGCAGGACAGCCCAGATGCCAAGTCAAAATTCAGCTGTCCATGCAACAGGGAGTCAATGCTGTAAGTGGGAAATGGTGAATCAATTAGCCAACTCAAGACAAGCTATTTCTTTTCATAAATAAGGGTCCAAGAGTACCTAAGGAAGGAAATAAGGGTTATTCTCAAAGCCTTGCTCAGAATTAAATTTGAGGTAACTTTGTTTTCAAAACTGAAGTTATCAGGTACCTAAAGTACCTGAGGGACTCCACTTGTCACTGGCCTCCAATTGGACATGGACCCATTGACAGATGCTGTTTGGGTGCAGCCGTCAAGCCAGTTCTTTATCCACTGAATTGTCAGTCCATCAAACCCATATTTTATCAGCTTGGAGACCAGGATGTCATGCGGGACAGTGTCAAAGGCTTTGCTCAGGTCCAGGTAAATGACGTCAGTTGCTCTCCCCTTGTCTATTGATGTTGTGACCTTCTCATAGAAGGCCACCAGGTTTGTCAGGCACGATGTGCCCTTGGTGAAGCTGTGTTGATTGTACCCAATCACCTCTTCATTATTCTTCTGCTTCAGCAGTGCCTCCAGGAGGCATTTACCAGGCACGGAGGTGAGACTGACTGGCCTATAGTTCCCTGGTTCCTCCTTCTTTCCCTTTTTGAAAATGAGGATTATGTTTCCCCTTTTCCAGTCAGTGGGGACTTCACCAGACTGCCACGACTTTTGGAATATAATAGAGAGCGGTTTAGCAACCTCATCCGTCAATCCTCTCAGCACCCGTGGGTGTATCCCATCAGGTCCCATGGACTTGTTCACTTTCAGGTTCATCAGATGGTCACAAACCTGATCTTCACTTACGATGGGCAGTTCTGTCTAACCCCTGCCATTGTCTTCTGTGACTCTGGGAGTGTGGCTGGAGCCCTTGCCAATGAAGACTGAGGAAAAGAAGTCATTGAGAACTTCAGCCTTCTCCATATCACTTGTCACCAGCTCCCCCGTTTCCTTTCTGAGGGGGCCCACACCCTCCCTAGTCTTCTTTTTACCATTAACGTACCTACAGAAATTTTTGCTGTTTCCCTTGATCTCCTTGGCTAGATTTAATTCTAACTGAGCTTTAGCTTTTCTCACCAAGTCTCTTGCTGTTTGGACAGCTTCCTTATATGCCCCCCATTCCAGCTGTCCTTTCTTCCACTCCTTATAAAGTTTCTTTTTGTGTGACAGTGTGTCCAGGAGCTCCCTGTTCATCCAGGCAGGTCTCCTAGCATTCTTTCCTGCCTTCCTCTTTGTCAGTATAGTTTGCTCCTGGACACGGAGAAGGTGATCCTTGAATACTGACCAGCTGTCCTGGGCCCTCCTTCCCTCTACAGCTTTGTGCCACGGCACTTTGGCCAGCAGATCCCTGAAACGATCAAAGTCTGCATACCTAAAGTCCAGGGTTGTGAGCTTGGAATATATCCTCCTACATGCCCTGAGAATCTTAAATTCTATTGTTTCGTGGTCACTGCAGCCAAGGTTATCCCTGAGCCTCACGTTGGTCACCAGCCCTTCCCTGTTGGTGAGAACGAGGTCCAGCATAGCACCTTTTCTTGTTGGTTCCTCTACCATTTGGAGGAGGAAGTTGTCATCTATGCATTCCAGGAACATCCTGGATTGCTGGTGCCTTGCTGTGTTGTCCCTCCAACAGATGTCAGGGTGGTTGAAATCCCCCACGAGGACGAGGGCCTGTGAACACGAAGCCACTTCTATCTGCCTATGGAGGGCCTCATCTGCTTGGCTCTGCTGGTCAGGTGGCCTCCAGCAGACCCCTACTGTAACATCGCTTTCCCCTGTCTTCCCTTTAATCTTAACCCATACACTCTCAACAAGCTCCTCATCCTTCCCCATGTGGAGGTCCATCGATTCTAGCTGGTCACTGATGTAGAGGGCAACACCTCCTCCCCTTCTCCCCTGCCTGTCCTTCCTGTATCCGTCTATCCCTACATTCCAGTCATGGGAATCATCCCACCAAGTTTCAGTAATGGCCACTCTGTCATGGCTTTCCAGCAGCATAGTGGCCCTTAATTCATCCTGTTTTTTGCACAAGCTGCGTGCATTTGCGTAGAGGCACTTCAGCTGGGCTGGCCATGTCACCCTCTTGAGCAAATCCCCCTTGATTCCCTTGGGGTGTCCGAGTGCGTCGTCTCTGGCTTGCCATAGGGCGACAAGTTGAGAGCCCTTACTAGGACTCCATCCCTCTGCCCCTCATGTGCTGCCCCACTGTTTGTCACAGGCAAGCATGAAATTATTGATCCCTTCCCCCTTCAAATCTAGTTTAAAGCTCTATCAATGAGGCCTGCCAACTCCTGCCCCAGAATCCTTTTCCCCCTCTGGGATAAGTGCATCCCATTAGCTGCTCGCAGCTCTGGGTGTGTATGTGTATGGTGAGACTTGTCTCCCCTCTTGACTCCACAGTTAGAGTTGTTTTGAGAGAAAAAACCTTAAGGAAAATTCTTGGGCCATTTTCAAGAAGATTTATAGATAACAGAGAAGGAACTCGTTTGCATAGAGAAGAAATTACTGTAGCATCAAAGGAAATCAAAGGAATAATTCCTCAGGGCAGACTAACTCAAGGTTAGAAGTTATGTTTTGTATTTTAACCTTTTTCCTTAGGATAAATGGGGTTTTCTTGGGATAGTCTTTTTGTGGTCTTAATCTCAACAAAATTAAGAATCTGGATTTCTAAACTGATGACAAAAGATTATCAAGCTCTTCAGTGATAGGAAGCAGAAGTATGAATCTGAAACTTTCCAAGAAGATAAATTATGTTGTGATATATTCTATTGCATTTGGAAAGAGTACCTTAACATTGACATACATTATGACAATAGAATATACTTAAAAAAGAAAAAGAAGAAAGTAAGTTGTTTTCATGGAAAGAAGAACATTATGAAAGATAGTTAACCACTAAAGCTGTGATAGTACCTGTGTTCTTTTCCAGAACTATTTCTGCAGTTTCTTCTTTCTGTAGAGAACTACTGGTTACATTCAGAAGTTGACCTGGGTAGGCTTTCAGCTCCATTCAGATATACCTGAAAATAGAACAGTGAGCTTAAAAGAATGTATAAAATGAAATCCTTGACATAAAATTCATGAAAATTACTGAAACACCATTTTATTTAGTAAATATCTTGTGATTGGAAGTCATTACTCATTCTTTTAACATATCTTCCTAGCTTAAGCAACATTGCTTTTTCTTGAAAAACTCTCCATGTATTGATGTGGCCAGCAGGTCAAGGGAGGTGATTCTGCCCCTCTGCTCTGCTCTGGTGAGACCCCACCTGCAGTACTGCGTTCATTTCTAGAGTCCTCAGCACAAGAAGGACATGGACCTGTTGGAACAGGTCCACCGGAGGGCCGTGAAGATGAATAGATGGCTGGAGCACTTCTCCTGTGAGGACAGGCTGACAGAGTTGGGGTTGACACTCCCTGGTCTAGTGGGAGGTGTCCCGGCCCATGGCAGGGGGTTGGAACTAGATGATCTTTAAGGTCCCTTCCAACTTGAACCATTCTATGATTCTATGATTCTGTTACTACTTGATTTTTCACCACAAGCACGTTTAGTTCCCATCTACCTCTAACACTCACACCAGTGGACAGCCAGGCAAAGGGGAAAAGCTTCAGGTTTCCTGACATCAGAGAAGTCTTGGTCAACCTGTTAATTTGATAACATGTCATTTTCAACTATAAAAGGATGAAAAAGAGGTATTAGTGAAATGGAAGGAAGTACCTAGATATAATCTTTTGTATGATATGCATATATCAGAACATCAAATACTCTTTTCCCCTTTCAATATCTTTTCCATTGTTAGTCTGAAAAGCAACTTGAATACCAGGAAGAAGCTTGGCTTTTCTTATACCTGCTGTATATTTTTTAAAACACTATGTACAAGTCAGGACACAACAATTTTATACCAACATTCAGGAAATATTGCTTCATGATCTATATTTTAGAAGTAAACCTAGGCTTAATCAATGAGTCTGAAGTTTTTTTCTTCTCAAACCCATTTTGGATGTATCTGAGTGGGATCCATGTATGGGGATATATATATTTTGACACATAATTTAAAGTTTCAACTGCTAAATTGTTTACAAAATGGAGTTAATTGACACCAGCTAAATTGTTCCCTTTCTTTTGTCACATTCTGTGAACCTCCACTTGCTATTTATTACCTGAGTGTTTTGCAAGCATGAAACTAAGAAAACTTAAAATAAAGCTTTATGTGCTTTTTTCCCCTTGTGTTTTTCAGAGAAAATTCTGGATTTTTCTTCTAGAGATTTAAAAAAGTTAAAAAAAAGAAGCATGGAAAAAAGAAAAGGGGAAAAGGAATAGAAAGGACTTTTTCCAAAATTTTCTCTTTTTGCTTTTTTTTTTTTTTCCCCAGCAGCAAGGAGTGTTCACACATGTTCCTTTAATTCTACTAATTTTCTTAGATATTTGGCTATATTTATATTAAAATTCCCTTCAACTGACTCATCTATAGGCAAAATATGTATTTTCTTAGTCATTTGTAAAAACTGCACGAGCTTATGAATGTTGAATATAGTCTTTTCTGTTCTGCAACTACCCTCTCACGCTCAGCTAACAAAGCTGACTATATCAATGAATAGGGTCGTCAACTCCCAAATGTTGTGTTTTTTTTTCTCAGGACACTAAAGCCTGTTTATGTCTTTGGCTTTGGTAGCTATAGAGTCTGCAGTATTATGTATGTGAGGCTTGAGCAGAATGTTAATGATATTAGGTATTTTAGACTACATCACATGACAAAAACACAGCACAAGTCTCTGATAAGCCATGGTTTCACTGACTGGTTTTAATACACATGTATCAAAGCTGAATGTAAATGCCAAAGACTAGTCATGCTGCTTGTAATCATATATAAACCACGCACAGTAAATAAATGTCTTTGATTTTATTTATTGCACAAAAGGCAAATATATACACAGATAGGTTAAACTGTGGGGGGAGGCCGGGGGGTGGGGAGGGTAGAAAAAGAAAAAAATGAAGAAAGCTGTTTTTCAATCTGAAACCTCCCCCCAAGAATTTATGTAGGGTTTAAAGTATGATTGCTTGTGGGGATGTTTCTATAAAATGTTAATGCTTTTCCAAAGAATAATAATATGCTGCTGCCTTCTTAGTGATACAAATTCTGCATTCCCTAATTTCATGACATCATTTCAAGGATGAATTGTCATATCTGTTTAAGCTTTCTGTTATGGATGGCAGCTTTCAATCACATTGCTGCGTAGAACACCTTGGTGAGTGATGATATTGTAGGTGAATTCACAGACTTTCCCTTAATTATTCTTTCCTGGACACGTACAACACTTTCTGGATTTAGAGACAGTCTTTTCTTTAGCATTTTTAAACTTAGTATTATATTATTCTTTCATCAGGGCATTGAGTGTTTGACCATGCTGAAAATCATGTTATAAACAATGACAGGAGTAATGACAGAGATCTATAGACATGTCACACAACACCACAGCACACTCTTCCAGTCTCATGACCATGTTAATGTTCAGAGTACAAATTAGAGGAAATAAATATCTATTGGTCAAGGTAGAAACGTATGTATATTTTAAGGTATTTTAACAAGAGATTTTATGCTATATGGTAAACATTTCACTGTGAGAAAAATATAATAAGCATTGTTTTATTCATCAAATTTCAACAAAGGTGCTTACAAATTACAAAGCAAAGATAGATTTATTCCTGTTGAAATTTAAAAAGCTATAAATCCCATAAAAAAACCAAACCAACCAAACAAAAAAAACTCAACCCAAACCTGATTACCTTGTGATCTGCAGCTATTTTAGGTAGTTGACAGAAATTTATGACATATTACCATGGCAACAATGGACTATCTCAATAGCTGTATTGCTTGTGAAGAGAATAAATTCTCAGGATGCATTATAATGCTTATAATTATTGCTAAAACTTCTACATGTTCTGTAGAAATTGAAAGCTGGCTATTTCTTTTTTTCCCTTTCTTTCTTCTTTTTTTTTGTTACAATAAGGGTATTTTTTTCTTGACACTTAAAGGGATTCTACCGGTGATAAGTTTCAATAGTGCTCAATCAGTCCACTAGATGGAGCATCTAACATTTCCAGGAAAAAAAAAAAAAAAAAGAGAAAAAAAAAAAAGTTATTGAGGAAGCTAATTTTCACAAGTACATGTTAAAGCCACTGAAAGTTGCGGGGGGGAGGGAGGGAGGGAGGGAGAAGGAAGCAAACTGCAATCTATTTAAACTTCTGTTTACAAGGCAGTCTTTTGATTCAGCCTCATTTACCAGAGTAAAAAAATGTTTCACATCTACATAATGTATGATGGAATCTATTTGAGGAATGATTTAAATTTTTAAAAAAAAACAAGGAAATGGAGGGGAGGGGGGATGGAGAGCAGAAATGTTTTCAAGATTCTCCAGTAAGATTTCAGTGCTTTCCTTACTTCTGTGTGATTTCATATGTTTTGATTTAGATATGCAGCCAGCAGAAATCATTGGAGGACTGTTTGCATTAATGCTGCACAAGAGTAATTTCTGCGGAAAAGAAAAAGAAATGATAATGAAGCCTGTGTAGACTAGTGTGGGTGAGAAAAGCGGGGAAAAATGAAGATGCAGTTCAATGAAAGGGAAACAGCAGTGGACATTGTACTGCCATAGGATGGCTGTGAAAATCAGGCAGGAGCTCCAAAGCGTTCTTTCAGTTCAGTGAGCACTGAGAAAGTAAAGCTGAGCAGCTGTGAGTTTGAAGGTAGTAGGTCAGTGCTGATCTGCTCAATCCACAGGCTTGGGCAAACCAATGATGTGCATCATTTGTGAGGTTCAAATCAATAGGACGTTAAGTAAGAGTTCCCTTACTCCCCCTACTTTCTTCCTCTTACCCCTGGAGACAAGACATTTACTTTCAGCAGCTAAATAAGAATGGATTTCCTGAAAGCTGGCTTTTGGCCAGGTTAATTTATGCATACGCAAACTTATGCTTCACCAATTTACTAAAACCCATCATTTAAGCCTGTTCAAATGTGCAGCTGTTTAAATGAGGTTGGAAGCAATTTTGCCACACGATGCTGATGTCAGTTAAAAGCTCAGTATTAGCAAAATGGGAAGGCATCAACGGAGTGTGTCTGCTACAGTGATCTGTGTTCCCCAGTGTCTAATGGATCAGGGAGACAGATATGCCTAGCTCATCGGCCTGTAAAGTTAAATTCAGATCTATTACCTATTACATACACGCATGTATACGAGGGGAAGCATTTTAAGTAGAATGAGAATTAGTTTGGTTCTGGCAAACATCCAGGGTAAGTCTGAATGGAGACTTTCAGAAAAAACAGGATACAAAACTGCCAAGTGTGAAAATGGTTACAAGCGATAGTTTATGTGGAAAAAAAAAAAAAAGTGCTCAGAAATGTAGACATACCAGGAAGACAACCTGGGTAAAGAATGCATTTCCCAGGGTATGATACTATAAGTAGAAAATGCGATGCTGTATAAAAGCTGTGGGTGAGATCTGCATCAGTTCTGGATACTAATTATCAGCTTCATGACCTGATGAAAATGGAAATTTTTGTTAGATAAATCAAAATGTTCAGAAATAATTGTAAACTGTTCTGCATTATGAAGATAAATGGATATTCTTGGTTTCTAAGAAAAAAAGCAAAGGCCTGTTCATCTGCCTATGGGCCTACCTCACTCTGAACCACATGAGAAAATCTTTTCTTTTTCTGTGTTAGTTGTATCTATGATAGATTTTTGATTTCCATTCTGCGTGTTTTAAACATGAGGACACAGATACAAAGCTACAGGATTTTTTTTTCTTTAAAAAATATAGAATTACAGAATCATGAAATAGTTTGGGTTAGAATGGCCCTTTAAGGTCATCTAGTTCAACCCCCCTGCAATGAGCAGGAACATCTCCCACTAGATCAGGTTGCTCAGACTTCCATCCAATCCAACCTTGAATGTTTCCAAGGATGGGGCATCTATCACCTCTCTGGGAAACCTGTTCCAGTGTCTCACCACCTTCACTGTAAAAAATTTCTTCCTTATATCTAGCCTGAATCTTCCCTCTTCTGGTTTAAAGCCATTACCCCTTCTCCTATCGCAACAGGCCCTGTTAAAAGTTTGTCCTCATCGTTCTTATAAGCCCTCTTTAAGTACTGAAAGGCTGCTGTAAGGTGTCCCTGGAGCCTTCTCTTCTTCAGGATGAACAACCCCAACTATCTCAGCCTGTCTTCACAGGAGAGGTGCTCTAGCCCTTTTATCATCTGTATGGCCCTCCTCTGGATGTGCTCCAGCAGGTTCGTGCTTTTCTTGTGCTGAGGACTCCAGAGCTGGACACAGGACTCCAGTGGAATCTCACGAGAGTGGAGTAGAAGGGCAGAATCACCTCCCTCGAGCTGCTGGCCACACTCTTTTGATGCAGTCCAGGATACGATTGACTTTCTTGGCTGCAAGTGCACACTGTTGGCTCATGTCCGGCTTTTCATCTACCAGTACCCCCAAGTCCTTCTCTGGATACTGGAGGTTGCCCTGAACCAGGTGCAGGACCCTTCACTTGGCCTTGTTGAACTTCATGAGGTTCACATTGGCCCACTTCTCAAACCTGTCCAGGTCCCTCTGGATGGCATCCCATCCCTCAGGTGTGTTAACTGCATCACTCAGCTTGGTGTCATCTGAATACTTGCTGAGGGTGCACTTGACCTCAATGTCTATGTCACTGATGAAGATATTAAACAGTACTGGTCCCAATATGGACCACACCTCATCACCGATCTCCATCTGGACCACTGAGCCATTGACCACTACCCTCTGGATGCAACCATCCAGCCAATTCCTCATCCACCAAACAGCCCACCCATCAAACCCATATCTCTCCAATTTAGAGAAGGGTGCTGTGGAGGACTTGCCCTTGGTGAAGCCACACTGGCTGTCTTGAATCTATTCCGTGTCCTCCCTGTGCCTTTCTATAGCTTCTAGGAGTATCTGTTCCATGATCTTCCCAGGCACAGAGGTGAGGCTGACAAGTTGGTAGTTCCCAGGGCACTCCTTTCAAACCTTTTTAAAAAATGCGTGCAATGTTCCCCTTTTTCTGGGAACAATAGATGAGGAGAAGACTGAGGTATTCAACAACTTTTTTGCCTCAGTTTTTGCTGCCAATCTCTCTTCCCACACCTCTCGAGTGGATGGCCTGCAAGGAAGGGACTGGTGGAGCACAGTCCCTCCCACTGTAAGAGAGGATCAGGGTCGTGTCCACCTGAAGAACCTGAACATACAGAAATCTATGGGACCTGATGAGATGCATCCCAGAGTCCTGAGGGAATTGGCTAATGTACTTGACAAGGCACTCTGCATGATATTTGAAAAGTCATGGCAGTCAGGTGAAGTCCCTGGACTGTGGGCCCTGTCACCTTCTTAGAGGAACACACCTTAATTCCTTTGAGGTATATCACTAGCGTTTCAAACTTAGCTCCTATTACCTCAGGAGTAAATATATAATATAAAAGACACCATGAAGAATCTGCTTTTACCTATCATTTTGGGCAAATAGTGGACTAAAAGGGAACTGAAAATATATAAATAATTATTGACTAAAGGCTTTTTACTGCAAGCTTGAAATTTTATGAAAAAGTTTTGAAATTTGGATTAGACTGTTAAAATTAATTGTCTAATAACAATATGTTATTACTTTTTTACTGAGACAAAATTACTTTTGTCTCTGACATATGCATAATGATTTTAATATTTTTAAAGGCTTAGCTGCTATCTTTTATGATCTTAAAATAAATAAGATGAAAAAAAGATGGCAAGTTAGAGGAAAGTTCTTTCTCCACAGGTCCTGCTGAAGCAGCATTTTTCAATTCCTTGCTTAGAGTACAGCACTCCTATCTATGCAATTCTTGGAGTATTTAAGCATGGTTTATCTCAGATGTAATCTTCTTAAAAACCTTCTGTTCTTCAGCTTCCTTTAGGGTGAATTAAAAAATAGAGTAAAAATTTCTAAAAATTTCTACTTCTGATTGTCTTT
Source organism: Larus michahellis (assembly GCF_964199755.1). Classification (NCBI taxonomy): domain Eukaryota; kingdom Metazoa; phylum Chordata; class Aves; order Charadriiformes; family Laridae; genus Larus; species Larus michahellis. The sequence goes on along the minus strand of NC_133898.1, from coordinate 100,964,441 downwards.
GTTTTATATTTGGGGATTTTTTTTTTTCAGAAATATATGCTGTTCAGATTTTGTCGAATTTTGATAAAACTTAATGGGGGTATTTTCATTACCTTCATCTGCAGCTGGGTTGAGACCCCTTGAATGTAACATTCTGCTATACTAATTCAATAACAGGTAGTTAAAATGATGGGTAGATGAGAAAAAAAAATAGTTACTTTATAGAAACACAGGATCTGAGTTAACTGAGAAGAATGTAACAGTTTCTGGACTTTTTAAACATGGGTTATTGACTTCCTTGGTCATAATTGCTTCTTTGGAGCTATTATGCTCTCATGTAAATACATATTCAAAGGCATTTCAGAAATGAGATTATTGGCCTAGTAGACCATGACTATTCCAAAGGATTTACAGCACATACTGCAGTAAAGCTGACAAAAGTCATGTATAAAGTATTATAAGCCACTCTGAATGTCTTAGCTGCTTAACTTCTTCAATACAGCAAAAGACAGTGAGAGGACTGTGACTTTGCACAAAGTCATGTTTATATTAATCATATAAACAGTTTTGTAATCTTTAAACTGTGTCATTCCCACAAATTCGCAGGGAAGGTAGCTGACTCTGAAAGCTACTTCCCATCAGAAAACCTAAGTTGAGTGGAAGTAATGTAGCAGAAGCAAGCTCAAGAGCATTCTCATCTTTTATGTAGTTACTCTACAAGAAAATATTTGGAAATTTAGGAATAAATACAGTTTGGCAAACAGGAAGAGTCCTAGTAGGACAAACTTATCTGCAGAGAAGTGGGTTGAGTTCACAATTAAGAAATTGTACTGGGATTCTAGGTCAACAATAAAATTTTGTATCTTATAGCAGTATTATCATTTAAATAGCATAACATAACACTGGTGATTTTACACTTGAATTTAAGGGATTCTGTTCAATGGAAATTAAAATTAAGCATAGTAAAATAGTATATAGTGTTGTTTTTGTCACAGCTCACAAAACTAGAACAGAGGATTTGAGTCTGCTGCTAAATGACCTTTTTTATTCATTAACATTTGTTTGATTTAAATGGGCTTCATATGACCATTCAAGTAAGATTTTCTTTTTTGATGACTATGATATATTTAACCAAATAGTTGAATGACAAAGCAAAATTAATTTTGAAAGGAAATACAGGCATTTAATTTAGGAGATAGTTCATTTACACAGCCCATGAATCAGTATCATGTCACTTGTATAAAAATTCACAAACTGACCTAATCAATCCTAAGAAGCGAACCCTACCTATGTAAAGGAAGTTTAGTTTAGAAAAAGGCTAATCAATTAAACAAATGATCATAATCTGACTTTGGCTGGTAATCCACATGTAAGAGACAATGTATATTTTGTTTTAGCCATTACTTTTATTTTTTTTGTCTAATCCTTATCATAATTATAAATATGCTAAAATCCATCATGTTTACAACAATATTGAATATAAAGTGGTGGACAAGCAACTTTTCAAATACTACCTGCTAAAACAGGTGTTTCAGACTTGCTGAAAGTTTGCCTACTACTATGTGCTGTACGGCTGGATGATCTCTTATACGCCAAGTTGTATACAACAGTACAATATACTAGCGAGCACAAGGCAGACTGGCAGATGTAGGCAACAACCCTTCACTAAAATTGCTTAGCCAGTTTGTCTGCCCTGCTTTAACTATGACAGTGTTTACTATGAAGACAGTATTAGATAAAACTGAATTCCTCCTATTTTGTGGTAATGATTCTTTAAGCTAACCAGAAATTTTTGTGGTTTTTTTGTTTTGTTTTTACTAATAACAGAGTTCTTAGAAAATCTGGAAAGAACTCCATTTTGATTCTTCTAATAACAAGCAAATTCAACTCTCTGATTTTCATATTGTTTAATTTCAGTCACAAAACGTAGTAAAAAAGGTACCTTCTCTAAACTCCTCTTACAGGCTGCCCAAAAGACAATACAACTAAATAATGCTTCTGACATATCTGTGGAAGAGCCTTGCTTGTTTGCTTTGCTGGCATAACAGTGCACGAGAGATGTTTCCTAATGCTCCTGGTTTAATGTGTCAGGGTGTATTTTCCTCCTTTTTTAAGTTACAGAAAGCCCAGGGTGTGTGAAGGCTGATGAATGAAACAGCTATGACTGTTTCTCTCCATCCTGATACAGTAAAAAGTGCAATGGGAAAGAAATTGCAGAAAGTGTATGTTCAGGAGTAAAAAAACTCCAAAACCAAAATCCCCAAAACCACACAAACACAACGACAAAAACCAAAACCACCACCACCATGGGGCAGAATTTTGAATCTAAGTCCCCAGTAGTCCCACTAAGCTCTGAGGCATTAGGAAGACATCTAGGACCAACAAACAGCGTATTGTAGCAGTACAGCTCTGTCTCACAGTGGACAGTTGTACTTCTCAGAGTTAGCAAACAGTACACTTCAATATAAAATCAAATGTAATATTCTTTTATGCATCGCTCTAAATAATATACAGCAACAAAGGATGAGTAATCAGCCCAGGAGCTTCTTCAGTACTGCTACATCCATGGGCTGCAGAACAGATATGATGTTTCTCCTTGGAAGATTTTTCATCTCAGCAACACAATGACCTTTGTAATATGTTATGAGGACTCTTTTGCTACATTACATCCGGGAATTACTCCTCTATATAGTTTCTTTAAAACCCAGATTAATTAACTTTCCAAGCCTGAAGTGTGTCCTATTGTTCTTATTTTTATGATTCTTAGACTTAAAGTATTTTTTTACTGCTGCCAACTTCTCCTTTAACATGTCACTTTGAATATTTTAACTATTTAAATCCTTCTCATTATAGGTTTATGAAAAACAGCTTTAAAAATCACCTAGAAGGACGATCTACATTTAGCTATCCTGCTACAGGGCAAGGAGACAGACTACAAGATCTTTTGAGAACTTGTTTCTATTTCATGATTAGGAGATTTTATCCAAAAATTAGGTCATTTTCTAGTAGCATTTGAATTATTTAAAAATAAATTATCAAGTAATTCAAAATGAGTTTCCATTACATTAAATATGGAAATTTACCAAGTAGGAATACCTTTTATTGCAAGGGTTGAAATAAAACTTTTTAAAATTGATCCTTATCCTTGTGTCTGACAGGAGTCCAGTCTAAAGCTTTCCCTTTAGCTGAAATATTCGCTATTTCTTTTCTGTGTGGATTATACGACATTGAATAAAAGTTGTGTTTATACTGCAGCTTTTCTCTCAAGAAGAGCTCAATTGGGAGCATATCCTTTATTTGCCTGTCATCTTTCACAAAAACTACAGAAACTTAACCTTTTGAGGACTGTGAGTTTGCCAATTTGACTGAGAATTTGATTGAAATTGCCCAGTTGTACAGCAGTTATTTGAGGTGCAGGCAATCAGTCAACTAGCTAGGCAAGCATATACCAGAGTGTTTATACAGCACTTATAGGAAAACAGGTTAAAAAGAACCAAATCCAAGGACTGGTGAGATAAACAAGGTGAACTTTGACAAACTGCAGCCAAGAAATCTTGACGGACTTCTTCAGCACTGGAATCTGTCAAGTCCAGGGGACCAATTCTAACCACTTTGCAATGGTAGAGACTATGAGCTCCAGTATACACTGTGAAAGTCCTACCTTTACATATATCACAGTTTGGGCCAGGTGGGCCAATGACAAGATGACAGATGCTCTCCCCAGCCTCTCACTCCAAGGGGAGGAAGAAGAGAGATAAAGGGATTTATGAGTTTAGAAAAAAAAACTAAATTATTTTAATAATAAAATAAAAAAATAATTAAATAGATACAACATATACAAGTATATACAAAACCATATCAAGCTCACAGGGAGATGTCACTGGCAGGCACTGGGGAAGTTCCAGACTGAACTTCCCCAGTGATTCTTCCCCAGAATTCCAGTGATGAATGGGAACTGGATTCCAGATCTTGATTCAGGAACCCACAAGTTGGGATCAAAGGTAGACAAGCTGACAGGGTCCTCCTCAAACATCAGTCACTGAAGAGAGTTACCAAAGACAAAACACTGAAGAAGAGACAACCTGATACCTTTGATCTGTCAGCTTTTATACTGAGCGTGGCAGATGGAATGAAATACCTAATTGGTCAGTTTGGGTCACCTGACCTGTCCACTCCTCCCCACAGGTGTGACCCCTCCATAGGGTAAACACCCAAGTCAGCTGGCCCTGGCTGCCACAGTAACAAGTGTGAGCCAGAGCCTCTCACTGAGCAGAAAGTTGGCTTTGCTTCACCCCAAACCAGGACAACATAAAGCTACTATCAAGGACAAGAGAAAATCCTATTTCACCTTTGTGATATAGAATGGAATATATCTACTCCTGGCAATACAGCATTTCTTACTTCCAAACTGTGAGCAGCTGCTCACACGTTGGAAATGTAATTTCTATTACATGGTGTTTGCTAAGCAATCATTTGTCAGACCAACTTCTCATACTATACACGCTTCCATCAGTAGAATAAGTGACCGCATTTATTATGAAACAAGAATAAACCTACTGTTTTTTGACCAGGGTTACTTTGGCTTTTTGCAAATAAAGAATTGGTTTAATTCAGTTCTAAGAGGGGTTTGTTACTGTTGTTTATGAACTAGAACAAGAAGAATTTTTCACAATTAATTGAAAAGCCAAGCAGACACTCAGCTGATGCAATGAAACTGTTCAGTTAAGAATACTGTCACACTACGTCCTTTATTCATATTAACTACTCAGACAAAAATTAAAATGCTATGAAAGTTAGATGAATAATCACCTGAATGTAGTCTGACTACGAAGTAACTAAACCGAGGTGTTTCAGAACATTTCCACAGTTGGCAATTTGCGTATTTGTTTTGCCATATTGCTCAATGATTAACATATTTATAGAAATCAGAGATGGCTTACAAATTATTTAGTAACTAAAAAGAATAAATTCCTAAATTAATCAGATAGATAATGAAAATTCCAGAAAAATTCAGTTGTTATTTTCTTGGGAGAAAAAGATATTTTACAAGTATCGGACTTTTTCTTTTTTTAAAGTTCACCCACAACCAGTTCAATTTCAGTTTGAAGTCTTGCTTCAGTTTGCACCATAACATAATATTTAATTTTGTAGCATTGAGAATGAATCAGGCAGCCTCGTCTATTTATCTGTTAACATCTGTGAAGATAAATTGTTTGCCCGTGCTTCCGTTGTGTAGTAAGGCAGGCACCTCCAGAAGGCAAATTACCCCTAAGGTTATCATCTAAGAGGGGCTGCCCTGGGCATGAGCATCTCTCTCCATTGATACTGAATAAGCCTGGATGACTAGCTTAGTCCACATGTTTTTAAGGCAGCTAAAGCTGGATGGTTGAATCTCATCTCTAGAGTCTACACTTGGCATGTACATAAAGCAAAAGATGGATATGAGGAGAGAAATGTCTACACCCTACAACCTCCACATATAATTAGATTAATGAAAATTCTCCAGAGACTCCATCACAGGAAGAAATTATTTGTCTGATCCAAATCTCTCAGACAGCAGCTGTAAGATTCTTAGTGTCTTCAGCAGAATTTGTATTATGCCACAGTTTGCAATGTTTTTTCTTTTGCTCATTGGTATGAAAATGTTTACACCAAACTGTAAAGCAAACAAATAAAAAAGTCATTACAGGTAGGATTTATCTTACCTACGTTTAGACATCAAACAATTAGTTATCTTAGGCTAAGATAATCATGCTAGGCTCTTTTTGTACCTTAGTGAAGATAAATAGACACCTGCAAAGGGCAATCCATCTCACTAAGTTTAGACAGTCATCTTGAGCCAAGAAGAATCTCTTCTGGATGCATCTGTCTTTCTTCACTGAATAAAATGGGAGCAGGCAGTGATTAGTTCAGAATTCGACAATTCGCGGTTAAGAATCTAAGACAGGCACATTGAATCCTGACATAGACTGGATAATGTTCTAACTCTTTCCCTTAACACTTTCATTACTGGGCATTCAGTAAAATGACCAAGCCTAGAAATAGAGCAAATTTTGTCAAATAAAGGGTCGTATTTCATAAGCTTCACAGGGAAAGCAAAAAACAGACATTGTAGCCTGTAAAAGGGGATTTCAGGAACGTTTTCTCTCCCCCAACCCCCAAAGAATGACGTTTCTCGTAGATAGGACAGTTTCGCACAAAGCACACTCCTTTCCTGGTCTGCATAGTACAATACAGGTCTCACCTGTATTGTGTTGAACAGACTCTTAGGCTATATTTAATCAAAAGCTTTAATTAATAACAAAATCCTGACACAACCTTGTATAAATACAAAGCTTTTATGTGAATCCAACATTTAGGATTACACTATTGTTGTATTTTGTTAACCCAAATAATATTCTTCATAATTTACAAAATTCAGAGCTATAAGGCTGGACGTGAGTCCATCCCTACACGCCACAGAAGATTCATACCATATCAGCCTTTCCAGATGCTCATTAACTGTGTTGTAAAAAACACCATTGAGAAGATAAAAGCTGTTTTGCTAGGTAGAATATAACTTTTTAAATTTATCAGAAAAGGGTTTTTTCCTCTTTGTGTTTCAGTGTATATGTTTTAATTGTTGAAAATTAGGCTATTTTTTCTTGTTCTGCATCTAAACAAGTGTTTCGCATCAGTTGAGTGTTGCTGCTGTTCACCAATTCATTGACTGAATACCCTTACTCACCAGCTGGACTGCGAGGTTCTCAGAGGAGGTAAGAAACAGAATCCCTGCAGGAGGGATGAGTAACTTCAAAACATGAATAAAGTGACACTCAATGTCGCCTAATGTGTGACTTCATTATCAATAACCTGATGTCTACTACAAATAAACAGAAGTATATTTAAGTTGGATTTGAATGTACCTGGCATGTCTTCACAGAGTCCAGGTTTTCTTATTGTTTCTCATTCTTGGTGTTCTCCTTGATCGCTAGGATAAGGCTAGGAACTGCTTTTCCATCACTTCCCTATTTGTTCCTCCATCTCTCAGTCAGTCTTTTTAAGGTCTCAGGTGTTACAAAGAGCTAATTTTTCCAGTCACGGTCTTTACCACGTTCATCACAGACAGCCATTTTCATTCCCTGTTTACTTTCATTTAGTTTTCATTCCTCATGCTTACTGGGATTTTCAACATTGCTTCTTTTTTATGCTGATATTAAAATGCTACCTTATTTGGCCACATGGTTCTTGATGCACTTCAGCACCTTATGAATAACACTGGCTCTATCTGATTAAGCCAAGTGCTTTTGTAACCTCCAATGTGCTACAAAAGGTTTAGGAATTTTCATTAGCATAGGCATCAAAAAAAAAGCTCATTGCTTTTTTTATAACAACCTGTCTTGAACCAGGAGATCGCTAGGTTCCTTCTGAGTCTTATCTTCAAATTCTTTTGTGAATTTGATAAGCAAACTGATATATTTTGTTGCTTTCTTCTCTGTGTTCTCTAATTTGTCTCAAAGTTAACGTATTCATTTGGAGATCTCACAATACTTCTTAGTATTCTTGGAGGTTTTCCTGTTCCAGTGGAGTGCAAAAGCTACTTCAAATTATGATAAATTATGTTCGTTTTCATTCATCTCAAACCAAAGTTAACTTTTGATAATTGGTATAATGTGCTAAACTCTATTAGAAATCCTGATCCTTTTCCACCAAGTGCTGCCTACACACTTACTCCTTTTTGGTTTTTATTTCTCCTCCAAATACTTTGCATTTGGTTTTATTGCATATGAACTTGGTAATTTCATATCACTCCTCCAAGTCATTAAAACCATGTTGAATTTTCCCTGTTTCCCAAAGGGTGCCTTCACTTTCTAGGAACTTCCACAGATTTTTCTTAACTACTCCCTAATTGGCCACTTAAGTCATTAAAGAAAATACGGAATAAGACAAGGACAAAATCCCAAGGAACATCGATTGCAGGAGTTGAACACTGACATCAAGTCATTAATACATATATCCTTAAAATACATAGGTTTTAATCAGTAATGACCACACTGATTGGTTTATTCAGATTTTTTCTTTATTTTTCTAATGATATACAAAGCCATACCAAAATCATTACTAATGCAATGGCAGGCTAAAGTCAAATTATCCACTTTTCTCATAAAGTTAAAAAAACAAAACCAAACCCCTCTAAAATGATTTGAGGTAAGTTGGTCTTGTGAAATCTATGTGGGCTGTTTCTTTCTGCATCACCATTTTCTAACAGAAAAATGAGTCAGTTGTAATGAATATAATGTATTTTATGAAGAAGCATAAAGGATATTGAAGGTTTCTTTCAGAGTTTACAACATCTGTACAAATTAAAATTTTCTGGTTTTCACCAATAACAAACTACTTATAGTATGGTCCAGGATGTTGACATAGGCCAAATAATGAGATGCAGATTCAGTTATTCAGAATTGTCACCCTTATGTTCATAGAAATAGAACAACTCCTTTCTGAAAAAAAATAACTAATTCAATGTCATTAAGAAGCTCATGGGTTTCCAGGCACACATATTGAGTCCTAGCAAAATTTATTTTACTAGACTAATGGAGCTTCATCCAACTTGCCACTATCTCTTCTGGTACTAGTTACTCTTGGCCTGTAAAATTTTAAAGATAAACTATTCTATTACTTTTTTGCCTACAGTGTAGGATGTGTTCAAGAGCTTGGCCATTTGGTAAGATATCCTGCTTTCAGATTTGTCAAACACCTCATTAAGGACAGCCATGTAGTAGCCCAGTTTCTTAATATACTCAAGGCATGTTAAGATGAAAACATAAATGCAAGTCTTTTTAATATTATCCAAAAAAGGTTACATTGTCACAAATGTTTAAAAAAGATGTAAGTAAAAATACAGTAAAAGCTGCTTCATTTTCTTAGGAAAGATTATTTCAGAAATATCTTTCTCATTCACCTCATTTACTGTTTTCCTTTTGATTAGCTACTGGTACTAACGTTTATATCTAACCTTTACTTTGGTCACTGAAGGAGTCCAGATCTGTTTAATATTTGTCCTGAAACTCCTTCTATCAAGTTCCAAAATTAAATATAATTCAGAAATAATTAGAATAAAGGCTATTTTTCTTCGCAGATATATAAATGCTTTTTTGTTAACTGGGAATCATCTAGCTAGGAAAGTATTCTCTGTTTCAAAGAAGTGTAACTCTAGCCTCTTTAGCAGTTACTTGGATGTTTTTTCAGTTGGGAATGTGAATTTCACTGGATCTTTCATTACATATCAGCCAATAGAGGTTACAAACACCTTTATGTGTACAACTCTTTGTGTATAGTTTAGTAGATCTTAGACTGATAGAGACCAAGAGTGAATGGAATTGACCACAACAGAGAGAACAGTAATAAACTTTGACTTTTTTTTTAATGTTTTATATTTTTTCTCTACTTTTCCACCTTTTTTAATATTGTTCTTTCACTTATTTTCAATAGTAAGGTCATGAAAATCTTTTCTCCTTAGTATTTACTCATTTCCTTCTCAGTGGTGTTTAAGATGCAAGAAGAAATCAGTTCACACAGCCAATAAAGCTATGTAGCTAGCTGAATTGGGAGCCTCATAAGCACTCCTTATTCACTATTGGCTATGTAGGAAATGCCAGACTGGCATTAGGCATCTAATACTTAAGCATATATATGCATCTTGTTCTGCATAACCTCTGAATCAGTGAAATTGTAATGCGCATAAAGCAAAATATTTCATTCATGTTATTAATTTGAAGATGAAGCAGAACTATATGATTTGGTGAGGTTTTATTTGGCTTGATTTGGATTGGTTACTCCCAGAAAGCTCGGTAAGTAATTGATAGCTGGTTGACTAGAAAGCTAAGGAGTCATATAGGTTTAGACATTCTCATTTCAGTTCACTGTTTTGTAGAATTGCTGAATGTAAAACAAATGTCATTTATGCTTGCTCTTTCTGCTCACATTCAGTTCCCACCTCCTGCCAACCCAAGTGTATTTGTTCCCGCTGCTGCTGTTCCTTCCCTCCCCCTGGTAGTTGGTATGCCCCTAAATGACGTTACAACACAGATGTCGACAACTGTCCACAGTTCTTCCCATTACAAAGCACTATGCAGCAGATGGTTCAAATGGCCTGGCATACATTTACTGGAAAGAAGTAAAGAAGAGCTGCCAGATTGTGACTTTTTGGCTTTATGCCACATGATACAGGTGACAGGCTGGAAAAACCAAGATTGCACAGGAAATAATTTAATTTTTTAATGATTATTTGCCACTGGACTTGGTTTGTTTGTTCACTTGTTCCTTTATCAAGACTATATTGGCAGCATCCTCAACAGATCTAGCTTTCTGAATCAGTTCTATATTTCTTAAGAAATAGCAGGAACACCTAATTTATTTACTTCTATACAAGTCATCTATGCTGTCCCTTAATTAAAAAGATGGATATACTATTTAATCTTAATTAAGTGACTTTAAAACAATGCAGAAACTTAGAATCATGGAATAATTTAGGTTCGAAGTAACTTCAGGACATCTTGAATCCATCCTCCTACTCCAAGCTGTCAGTTACAGGTCAGAACAGGTTGATAAGGGCTTTATCCTCTTTGGTCTTCAACACCTTGAAGGACAGGGACTGCACAACCTCTCTGGGTAACTGGCACTGCTGCTGGAGGACTGTCTGCATGGTGGAAAAGGTCTTCCCTTTATCCAGTCTGAAACTTTTTTTTTTTCAATTTATGCTTATTTTCACTTGTCCATCCACCATGTACAGCTGTGTAAAGACTGGCTCCATCTTCTAAATAAACCTCCTCTGGGCACTGGTGGATTCCTGTTAGATCCACCTCAAGGCCATGATTTTTCCAGGCTGAACATGCCCAGCTCTCTCAGCCTGTCTCACAGAGTGTAGTACTTGGGGTAGGAGCAGGAATGGCTAAAACAACATTCTAGATGAGGTCTAACAAGTGTTGAACAGAGGAGGCTGTGCACCTGCTGATACAGACCTGGGTGCTGTTGGTTGTCTGTGCTGCCACGGCAAGTGCTGGCTCACACTCTGGTTTTTGCCCACCAGCACCACCAGGGCCTTTCCTGCAGAGCTGCTCCCCAGGCAGGCAGTCCCTAACCTGTATTGTGTCCAGTGGTGCTTCCGCCCAGGTTCATGACTTAGCATTTGTCCTTGGCAAATTTCAGGACATTCCTGTTGTCTCCAGCCTGCCTAGGTACATCTTAATGGCAGCCCTAACTTAAATTTATTAACTAGTGCCCCTAAAGAGATGGTTAAAAATCCCCAAACCTCTCCATTTAATACAGGCTAAAAACATTTCTTATTTTCAAGTTGTTTGAGTGGTTGGCACTGTTTGATTTTCATTAATTGAAAGGGGTACCGGTTTTCAGCAAAGAAAAGAGATTTTATGAAAATTATATTTAAATCTTTTCAGTTACAGAAGGAAGAGAGAATTTGCAATCTTTGGTGTTATTTCTCTTCACTCATATTCTTACAATATGGTTGAATGTGTTGCTTATGTGTTTTTAAAGATGCAGGTGAGAATCTGGTCTGCGAGCAGTTTGATTAAGGTATTTGTTCTAGGAGGGTAGGCTTTTTTCATGCAGCTCCATTGAGTTTCAAGCAATGGTTGTAAAACTCATATATTGTCCCCATCTTTCAAATCCTAAATATGACAAGATCTTTACCCTTTCTCCCACTGTTTTTCACTTACAAAGCTCTCCTTCATAAGACTTACGTGCTACTTTATCATGTGATCCCCCATAGACCAACACCAGTTGTGTGAGTCTGATGCCAGCTTTCATCAGGTCTTGGATCTGGTGTCTTCTGCACAGTCATGGAAGTGAATTTTGCTGCTGCTTCTTCTATTACTCCATTCCACCTCAGAGCTATGGTTAAGACAGATTGTTTCCAAGAGCAGGAAAGTGGAATAAATGGATCTATCACAGAATCATGTTTACATTCTTCAAGCATATACAAACAAAGTCTGCTAACGTCCAGGACAGTGTAGATGTAGTGTCACATGCTAAAACTACACTTCAGTATATGTAGCATACCTGAAAGAATCTATATTTCCCTCTCGAATTATCTAGCTATCTACATCTACCAGTAGAAGGGTCTAAATCTGCTAAAGAAAGGTGAGTTTTCAGGAATTATTTGATCTCACCGGAGCACACAGAAAATTAAGTAAGCAATTATGGTGCTACCTACATTTTTTCTGATTTGGAGAATGTTCCATGCTTCATCACAGGTATCTGATCCAAGATTGTACGAGTGACTTTCTTCATAATGGAGGTAATACCTACCTAGCAAAGGTATTTTAAAGATGAGTATATTCCATTTTTGTACAATATCTTCAGATGCTGCAATAACCAAAAGCTTATGAGTATATTAGAAAGAGGATATAATACAAGTGTTATATTCGTATGTTTGGTATAATGGAGAATATGAATTTTTTTGAGGCTTTTTTAAAGGCTCAAGGCCAAAATATGTCTTCAAGATATATTTGAATAAGGAGAGAGAAGTAAACTTATCACACATGCCAAATAGGTGTGTGGAATGAGAAAGAAAAAAATAGATGTCTTTCGGGTGATACAGATGAATGCCCACTTACAACTGGCATCACAGAAAAACATGACGAGTGTAGTAAGAGTTCTTGAATAGCTGAGCAGTTGGTTTTTTTCCAGCATAGATTAATATTTTCATCAGTTTTTTCACTGTTATTCATTATTTTTTTTTTTTTGTTATACAAAAAGTTAGAGGTTGTTGAAAAATACCCATGATTTTTTTTTTTTCCTTTTAACTGAGGAATGTCTCCATTTGTCATTCACTTTCAAAGTTTCAGATTATAAGGCTGGTCTTGGTGCCTTGAATTTCCTTTAATTTCTTCAGCTCTGGGTAGAGCAGTTTACTGCTTGCAGTCTTGCAATCTTCTTATGATCAAATACATAATAACTAAGTACTAACTGATAACTGGAATTCTTCAGTCAGTTTAGTCTCGGACACTTTCATTACAGCTTCATCTGAGAAAATTCCTCTTCTCAAGCTCTGGAACTGCTCTGCAATGTGAACTGATGCATGGTGAATGGATGATGGAGAGATTCACTTCAAAAACATGCTGCTCATAGTTTTGGTGTTTGGTTTTGGTGTGGTTTGTTTTTGTTTGTTTTTTTTTTTAAATCTATGTCCTTCTCCAACTGAGAGAAGTGGGGAGAAAAATCTCCTTTCTGTATGGCATCATTTTTCCTTCTCTCAGGAGTTCAGGGATTCTTGAAACTGAGGAGAAGATCTTGAGTCTGCTCACGTAAGTAACAAATTTGCTCTTTAGGTTTGCTAAAGACAGGATTTCACTAAATGTGAGGAAACCTTTAACTTAGCTCCTAAGTCATGTCACCTTCTTTACTTATCTTGAGTGCATCTATATTTGTCCTTTACTGAGGACAGGTGCACTTCTGAAGTTAATATCCTAGTAGTCCTTGCAGGCAGTGCTTTGGTTCACAGAGCTGGTCTTGCTGTGTGTAAACTGGTTTCCTTTTTGAATGAAGCTAGACTGGACGATGCCTTGAATGACAATGTCTAACATGCTCCAGCTGCTTGTGGCCTTTCAGTCTGCAGGAACAGACTACAGCTAATCTGAAGTAAAAATGCCCAGAAATGTAGTGTGGATGCCTGAAATAACTGTTTCACGCTATGGATATTGTGCTACCCTATTTGTTAATATAGACAGAATTATTTCTGATTAAAGTATGATATTGTTTAATTTCAACGGTCAAAAATCACAGATGGTGATATGATTATCACTAGTGTTCAACTAAATTGATCATTTGATTTAGCTAGGGAAAGCTAGACGTTTTAATGACACCCATTGTTACTGTATCTAATACCTCCCATGTGAAATAAAATTCAAACAGTGAACAGTCTACTGATTTAAAGGAGTTCACAGACCTTCCCAGGTTATACAAATATCTATTTGTGGCTTGTTTTTATTTATATATACTTATATATATACTTAATTATAAATGAATGCCCACTCAATTGAGACTTTATTTTCTTTGCCTGCAGATGGAAACACAGGCAGAACTGATTTTTTTATTTCTACTTGTATTTCTTGGTGATTTTCCCTGAAATAAACCTTAGTAACCTAAGTCGTTTTTCACTCTGTTCCATGATTGACAAACTGAGTAAGGGATCTGAGAATTTTATTATTTTCTAGTGCTGACCAGAAAACAATTTTTCAGCTTCATAAAAGAAAAGCTAAAGTGTGCAGTTTCAGAATATTTTATTATTGTTCTGATGTAGAATCAAAATGACACTTCTGGAGATGTTATTTGTGAGAACGCTGTGATAGATACTATCTTAGTTGCCCAGACAATAACCCACTGGCTAGAACGTTTAACTTTGGTGTGGGAGTAACTGATCTGCTTGTTTATGACAGATTAGGCTCCCATAGACTCCGTCCCACATACCAGGCAAGCTTCTTGCTCACCAAATTATAGCAGCAGACTCTTTTAAAATGTCAAATTTTCCTCTTGCATATATTCTTTTTTTGTATAAACAGCTAAATAGAAGACTAGTTCTACAGAGTGGTGATCATGGGTGATTTGTAAGAAGAGGAGCCATATTACAATATCTGTTATATCTGATTCAAAGTGGAGATTAGGTTTTAACCTTTCTATGCCTCTTGAGTATTTTGTGACTTTTTTCCCCCTAAAAATGTTGTAGCCTGAGACAATGAATTGAAATATTTCAATGCAACTGTTCTTACTTTATTTTTATTGCCTTTTTATTAAAGTGGGGAAAAGCACTGATTTCTGTAAAGCTACCTATCCCCTTTGGTGGGCCACTGTGATACCTGCCTTGTCTCATTGCCTGCCAAAATGGAATCCAGAGCCATTATTCCTGCATTATTTTGTAACGTTTCAGCAATTGGAAGCTTACGTATGTGAACATAATGGTGTCATTCTCTCCAGAAGCTAACGTAGGTCTGAGCTAATAAGGGAAACTGGAAGCTTTATGAAAATGAGCAATTATTCGAAACATCATTAACTGTTATGTATATCACAACTCATTTTATGTCCTGGACTGTGTATTAATAAATGGAAATGTGATTAAAAGTTTGAAGCTGTGACTGCGTGCAGATACATATAATTAACAGAACTTTACTGAGTGTGGCACTTGCGAGTATGATTTTTTCTTTAATGTTTATAGTCAACATCATTGTGTATGTTAGCAAAGGAGCATTCCGTTGCAAAATACACAAAACCAGGAGAGGGTATAGGAAAGTCCATTAAAACTGACAATGAATAAAAAGCCTTTAAAATCAAAACATCAATCTTTGAAAAGATTGCAAATCAATCAAAATGTATTTCTACAAAATATTGTATTAAAACTAATCAGAAAACAAAGAGGCAAAGATATATCTTACATAAACACTGTCAAATAAGTTAATGCCTAGCATGTAACAGGATGGTTAAGTGCACTGAGAATATGTAGAACACACAGAATGAAGACAAATTACATAGTCCTGCAATAGTAATTTCTGGGTTTAGCACACTGATAACTGGCAGAAGAAAATTGAAAATTAGCAAGTAGTAATAGTTAAGGCAAATAAAACTAATATTAAAGAATACAGACACTATATAGAATTCTTTCCAAATTACCCAGTGTAGAACATGTTGCTTGAAATGGCCTTGAGACAACCAGTTGAGGTGTGCTTCAAATATAGGTATACAGTAAAAAAAAAAAAAAGTGATAAATTACCACTAGTTTAAATTCAAAGAAACATAAGAGAAGCCAGCTTCTGAAGTCAGTTAAATGACAAAGGAAAAGATGAAAAAATCACCATTCAAAGGGAACTAACTGGTATGTGGTTCAGACACTTTTGTCTCCTGATAAGCACAAAGGTCCATTTTCCACCTATTTTCACGTTGGCTTTGTGTAAGTCTGAAAAACAAGCAGTCCACTTGTGCTTTCTTTCTCAGGGAACAGCTTCTGTCCACAGACCTCAAAGTGGACCAAAAGGCTAAAGCTGCAAAGCAGTGATCCCCTTTACGTGAGGTCTCTTGGCTAACACAGAAGGCCATTTTCAGGAAAGACTAAAGTGCTGGACACATTATGAAACTGCAATCTAAGCTGTCTGATAATGATTTGTATTTATATTATAAGTATCTCTCAATCATGCATTTTAGCTCACGGCTATAATGAGGACTGCAAAATGTCAATTATTTCCTCTTTTAAAAAAAAAACAACAACAAACAAAACATCAGGGTGAGGTCTCAGTTCTTCAAAACACAAAGGACTTGCAGTAATTTCTTTAATTCATGTAGAGAACAACAGACTGTCTTTCTATTTCAGAACCCAAAATATTTAGATTCGTCTTAAGAATTTTTCCACTGACATGTTTTCTAAAAGAGAAAATGCCTTTTTATGAAAGAAATGTCCATGGGAAAATTTCAGAGATGCAAAAATCATCATCATCATTACCATCACTTTTATGCCCAGCTAGGAAAAATACACTGACATCTTCTTGGCTGCCCTCCTGGAATGGTCTTGTCACTTTCACTCTCTGCTTGCAGGGAAAAAGCAAAGTGAACATAAGCCTCCAAGGCAGGGAGCCACACAATCACAACCCACTTTGAGCAGAGGAAGCTGGAGGGAAGCCCTGTGCTGGCAGCCAGGCCGCTAGCTTGGCAAGGAGGCAGTGGGCCTGTGTGCCAGTCCTGCCGCCAACTGCCTTGGGGGTCCTGCTCAGTCACACTCTCCCTCCCTGAGACTAAAGAGGCACCCACTAGAGTCTTCCACAATGGTCCTTGTCAAACCAGTAATTCATTTTGGTTTGCTCAGGGGTAAATCTGTTTTGGAAATCCCAGCGTCTGAGAAGAGAGTAGATTTTCTTTTTTGCTTTTTTTTTTTCTTCCCTTCTCTGTTTGATTTAAATTTTTGATCTGGATTAGAGATATAGTTCTTTCTCTTTTTTTTTTTCCTTTTCATAATATATCAGTCCTTAAAATGTCTGAAGTTTTTCTATTTGTCTAGTCTTATTTTGTTTTGGGAAACTTCTTATTTGTGTGGGTCGTGTGTGTATACATAGTGTACACAAATTACAATATTACAAAATACAATATACAATATATACATACATGTATGTATATAAAATATATATATTGCATGTATGTATAAAAATATGTATTTATTTATAGAAAATAAACTTGTACACTGATGAAGGGTATTATATCCATACACCATATCATGCAGTATCTACACTTGGTCCATTACAGTTCGTATAACTTTTGCTATTGGTCTGATTGAAGGCAAGATTCAATAATTTTATATTAGATCTGAAGAAATAATACTTTAGTTTAATGAGTAAAACTAAAATTTAGGGAGAGGGGATTGGTTTATATTGGACAGAAACAGAATACCTCGCACCTTACTTGACAAAATTCAAAATATAAGAATAAGATGAGGAACTTTCCTCAAAAAATTGGCCAACTCCCAATATTCTGAGTCTTGTTTCACAACTTCAGTATTACTTTCAATATTAGGATTAATAATCGTAACACTAAAAGTAAAAAAAATAAAAGATACATTTCACAATACAAAATGAAATGTTTAAATATTACTAACATGAAGCATTTATTTAGAATATGAAAAAATGGAGTATCTTCAGATAAAAGTTTTTGCTGAGTGTGGCATAATTGCTTTCAAACTCTCAGTGATAAAACTGAGATTGACTGGAGAGGAAAGTTAGATTAAAACTGTCTTTTTTAAAGGCATGTTCATATTCAGCTGTTTACTGTACTAAATATCTATGCCCTACAGAGAAATAGGATAGATGTCATCATTATTTTTAGTTTCATTTTTTTGTATTGTTGATTTGGGCTTTCTATGTGGGCAGTTCATTTTGATTAGGAGTAATTTTATTCACATACATTATATGAGTAATTTCAGCTTATTTTTAGCTTGATAAGCTAGAAGTGCTTCCATATTTTACATGAAGTGTTAACATCTGATGATACTGTCTCTTTGTTATCTATAGCTCAGCAGTGGTAAGAATCATTTATCATCATCAAAGTAATAAAAATGTATTTATTCTTACAAAATTGTGTCATTTTGGAAGTGATGGGAATGCTATTTCTACAGTTAAGCAAAAGCTGATTTTTGTGCAACTAGTTTTCAATATTTAATCTATTTAGAGATGGAACAAGATTAGAGAAGTTATAAAGTATAATCACGGAAGTCCTTACAGTATAGGGAATAACTCTTTCAGACAGTAGAGTGATGGGAAAAATGTATATTTTTGTGCCCACCTTCGTTATATTATTTGTTGCTTAGTGTATTAACAGACTAAGGTGGAAAAAGGGAAGGTAAGTGTACATTGTATTTTGTACACAGGCTCAGCTCTTTCCTTGTTTCCAAATTCCCGCTCCTCTGGAATGTGTAGATGGAAGTCTATGCTTCTTGAGATTATGACATCATTTAACAGGACCAAAATGGTGCATATGACCAGCTATGGACACGCTGGGCTCACAAGGACAAGCTTGATTGCCATTTTATTGTATCACATCTGCACTTGCAGTGAGGCCCAAGAAGGTCTAGTATAATTGCTAGAAGAACACACATGATTTGTAGGCGGTAGGTCCCATCTGAGGGCCTCCTATAACAGGAATACTAGGATTTGAGTTTTACAGCTTTTCTCCAGAAATCTGTTTAAGACCATGCTAAAATTTCAACTAATTACAAACAAATAATTTGACTTATTTTTGGTAGATGACTCAAGTCCTGCATTTCAGCACTGCTAACACATCTGTTGACATAGCTGTAGACACTGAAAACTTCACTGGCGTACAGTTTACTTCAGGACGCTTTCCACCCTGCCTTGGATTCTTAGAAGTCCTTGGGTGTGATGTTACCTTGCTGAACTGAATGTGAAACACTGTAAAATCTTACTTTTGATATACATTATGTTTTTACTGTTATCAGCATAACACACAGAAAAGCTAAAGCAAGATTTTACAATAAAGATGTCTTGCTTCACTCATGAAATAGATACACTGGCTGTGATTCACCAGGTGTATCTGGTGAAACAGATGAATCTGAGGGTGAAACAGATGAATCTGAGAATGAAACAGGTGAATCTGAGCTGCTGAGCTTTCTTCAGATAGAACAGTGTGTGGCTGAAGTACTTAATCTTTTTTTATTATTTTGGAAACTGTCAAAATTTGACAGGTGGATCCATTGTGCAAGTCCACAGTGGATCATTTCTTTAGTATTTTTTTTTCAGAAATATCTTTTTTTCTCTCAGGTAAATTGAAGTACTTCAGATTCTTGGAGGTGATTTTGATCAGAGCAAGAGCAGTGCTGTATAAGGGAGAATAAGTCAGCTGGCTGAAGAGCAGAAATAAAGGCTAGCAAGCAAACTAGCAAGAAAGTTAAAAAATAAAAAGGATTCTTGTATTTCAAATTTAGAAAATATCCCCCAAATCCATATTTTTCTTATCAAGAAATATTTTATGTGCATTTTACATGTGTGTCCTCTTGATCTTTGGGAAATTTCTTTTTTAACTGGAAAAAAAACAGAAAAATATTACTGACATTAATTCTTTGGCAAATAATTTGCATTTTTAACATTCAAACAGTGTTAGACATGCAAAATAATAAACAGATTTATTATTAAATACGAGTGGTAGTGTAAGAAAATAGATGAATGCTAACCTGTATACATCATAAGGTAAGAATGACACGTCTTCATTAATGGTCTGGCTACCCCAAATCAAAAAATCTAATGATTTTACCTGGATTTTAAAAAACAGGTAGGAACACTTGTACTTCTGTATAGTTTTAGAGGGTTGTTTTCTTCTTTGCTGAAGTCTCCTAAGAAGCAAATATTTCTCCCCTTATCTAAAATAATACCCTCCTGCTGACTTAATATTGTGACATCAGAACACAGAAGGCAGCTCTTCTAAACACAAGAAGTCAAGAGCATAAAGCTACTGAACCTTAGTTGGTTGAAAAACAACACAAATTGAAAACCAAGTTACAGTCCAGTTCAGACAAAACAAAGTTTAGAAGTTCTGGAAAACTCTAAACGGGCTCTCTGCAAGTCATGTGTGTTTGTAGCATCACTAGATTATACTTGTTCAAACAATAAATACAACAAGAGATCATTTAGGAGGTTAAGTTCTAAAGATTAGTAAAATGCTGTTATATGATGTTATAGTGCATCATAAAGTTACTGCCTATATAGCATTTTATATGTATTTACAGAATCACAGAATGATTGAGATTGAAAGGGGCCTCCGGATGTCATCTAATTCAACCCCCTTGCTCAAGCAGGGTCACCTAGAGTGAGCTAAACATGATTATGTCCAGATGGCTCTTGAATATCTCCAAGGATGGAGACTCCACAACCTCCCTGGGCTGGGCAACCTGTGCTAGTTCTCGGCTACCCTAACAGTGAAAAAGTGTTTCCTGCTGTTCAGATGTAACCTCCTGTGTTTCACTTTGTGCTCATTTCCTCTTGTTCTATTACTGAGCACCACTGAAAGAGCCTGGCTCTGTCTTCTTTGCACCCTCCCTTCAAGTATTTCATAGAATCATAGGGTTTTAAGGGACCTCCGGAGATCATCTAGTCCAACCCACCTACCACAGCAGGGTCACCTAGAGCAGGTTGCACAGGAATGCATCCAGGCGGGTTTTGAATGTCTCCAGAGTTGGAGACTCCACCACTTCTCTGAGCAGCCTGTTCCAGGGCTCTGCCACCCTCAAAGGAAAGAAGTTCCTCCTCATGTTTAGATGGAACTTCTGATGCTCAAGTTTGTGCCCATTACCTCTTGTCCTGTCCCCGGGCACCACTGAAAAGATCCTCGCCCCATCCTCCTGACACGCACCCTTTGACTGTTTATAAGTGTTGATAAGATCCCCCCTCAGCCGTCTTTTTTCCACACTGAAGAGACCCAAATCCCTCAGTCTTTCTTCATAAGAGAGGTGTTCCAGTCCCCTAATCATCTTGGTAGCCCTTTGCTGCACCCTCTCCAGCAATTCCCTGTCCCTCTTGAACCAGGGAGCCCAGAACTGGACACAGCACTCCAGGTGTGGCCTCACCAAGGCAGAGTAGAGGGGGAGGATGACCTCCCTCGAGCTGCTGGCCACACTCTTCTTGATGCACCCCAGGATGCCATTGGCCTTCTTGGCCACGAGGGCACATTGCTGGCTCATGGTCATCCTGTTGTCCACCAGGATTCCCAGGCCTCTTTCCACTGAGCTGCCCTCCAGCAGGTCAGCCCTCAACCTGTACTGGTGCATGGGGTTATTCCTCCCCAGGTGCAGCACCCTACACTCGTCCTTATTGAATTTCATAAGGTTCCCCTTTGCCCAAATCTCCAATCTGTCCAGGTCTCTCTGTATGGCGGCAAAGCCTTCCGGTGTGTCAGTCACCCCCTCCCAGCTTTGTGTCATTGGCAAACTTGCTGAGGGTGCACTCTATCCCCTTGTCCAGGTCATCGATGAATATATTGAAGAGGACTGGACCTAGTACTGATCCCTGGGGAACACCACTCGTCACTCACCTCCAGCTAGACTCTGTGCCCCTAAGCTCCTGTGCCCCTGAGCTCTGTCTTTCAACCAGTTATCTATCCACCTTACTATCTATTCATCAAGCCCACCCTTCCTAAGCATCCCTATGAGGATGCTGTGGGAGACCGTGTCGAATGCCTTGCTTAAGTCAAGGTAGACCACATCTACCGCCCTCCCCTCATCTATCCATCCAGTCATGCCATCATAGAAGGCTACTAGTATAGTCAGACATGATTTCCCCTTGGTGAATCCATGTTGAGTACTTCTGATAGCTTTCTTTTCCTCCACATGCCTTGAGATGATGCCCAGAATGAGCTGTTCCATCATCTTTCCAGGGATGGAGGTGAGGCTGACCGGCCTGTAGTTCCCCGGCTCCTCCTTCGTGCCTTTTTTGAAGACTGGAGTGGAGTGACATTGGTTTTCCTCCAGTCCTCAGGCACCTCACCTGTTCTCCAGGACCTTTCAAAGATGATGGGGAGCGGCCCAGCAATGACTTCTGCCAGCTCCCTCAGCACTCTCGGGTGCATCCCATCGGGGCCCATGGATTTGTGAATATCTAATTGATCTAACTGATCCCTCACTTAGTCCTCCTCAACCCAGGGGAAGTCTTCTTTCCCTGTTACTTTCCCCAAAGCCTGGGACTCCTGAGGGCTGGGCCGAGCAGTAAAGACCGAAGCAAAGAAGGCATTCGGTAACTCTGCCTTCTCCGCATCCTCCGTCACCATGGCTCCTGTCTCATTCAACAGTGGGCCCACAACTTCTCTAGTCTTCCTTTTGGTTCCAATATACTTGTAGAAGCCCTTCCTGTTGAGCTTGACATCCCTAGCCAGATTTAATTCCAAGGCGGCCTTGGCTTTCCTTTTTTCATCCCTGCATGCTCTGGTGGCATTCTTGTAATCCTCCCAAGCGGTCAGTCCCTTCTTCCACTTACTGTAAACTTCCTTCTTCCACTTGATGTTTTTCAGAAGCTCCCTGCTCAACCATGCAGGTCTCCTGCATCCCTTGGCTGATTTCTTGCTCTTAGGGATGCGCAGATCCTGAGCTTGGAGGAAGCGGTCTTTGAATACCAACCAGCTTTCTTGAGCCCCTTTGCCTTCCAGAGCCCTAGCCCACGGGATCCCTCCAAGCAGTTTCTTGAAGAGGTCAAAGTTAGCCCTCCTGAAATCTAAGGTTGTAATTTTACTTCTTGTTGTTTTGTGTGTAGTACCCATGATCCTGAACTCTATCATTTCATGATCACTACAACCTAGGGTGCCCCCAACCTTAACGTCCTCCACCAGTCCCTCAGTGTTTGTCAGTACCAGGTCCAGGAGTGCTCCTCTCCTTGTTGGCTCCTGTACCACCTGTGTCAAAAAGTTATCATCAATGCACTGGAGGAGCCTCCTGGACTGTGCGTGCCTGGCTGTGTGGTCTTCCCAGCAGATATCAAGGTGGTTGAAGTCCCCCATGAGAACCAAGTCCTGCAATTGCGAGACTACCTTCAGCTGTCTGTAGAAAGCCTCATCAGCTTCACCATCCTGATCAGGTGGCCTGTAATAAACACCCACAACAGTGTCCCTCATATTTGGTTGCCCCTTAATCCTTACCCATAAGCTCTCGAGCCTCTCTTCATCTGCCCCTAATGAGAGCTCGTTGCATCCCAATTGCTCTCTCACATAGAGTGCAATTTCACCACCACACCTCACTGGTCTGTCTTTCCTGAAAGGACATAGACATACATGACAGCATTCCAGTCATGTGAGATTCCTCTCTGAGCCTTCTCTTCTCCAGGATGAGCAGTACCAGCTCCCTCAGCCTTTTGTCATAGGAGAGATGCTCCAAACTCTTAATCATCTTGGATGAAACCAAGACTACAAAAGTGGTGCCCGGGAGCAGCATACCAGTGCTTCTGGGTAAAAGTGTTAGCATTAGGGCTTGTCCACCCAGGGAAGTAGCAGGACAGTTAGCCCATCTGAAATGCATCTACACTAATGCATGCACCATGGGGAATAAACAGGAGGAGCTGGAGGCCATTGTTCAGCAAGGAAACTATGATATAGTTGCCATCACAGAAATGTGGTGGGAAGACACACACAAGTGGAGTGCGGCAATCGATGGCTACCAACTTTTCAGAAAGGATAGGCAAGGAAGGAGAGGTGGCGGGGTGGCCCTCTATGTTAGGGACAGTTTTGAATGTCTGGAACTTAACAGTGTGAATAACAGTGTTGAGTGTGTATGGATAAGAATTAAGGGGAAGGCCAACAAGGCAGACATCGTGATGGGAGTTTGTTATAGACCCCCTAATCAGGATGTAGAATCTGATGAAGTATTCTATAAGCGGCTGGCAGAGGTCTCACGATCATTTGCCCTTGTTCTTGTGGGGGACTTCAACTTCCCAGATGTCCGCTGGGAATACTACACAGCAGAGAGGGAACAGTCCCAGAGGTTCTGGAGTGTGTGGAAGACAACTTCCTAACACAGCTGGTGAAGGAACCTACTAGGGGAAGTGCCCTACTGGACCTACTGTTTGTTAACAGAGAAGGTCTTGTGGAGGATGTAAAGGTTGGAGGTCGTCTTGGGCACAGTGACCATGAAATGGTAGAATTTTTAATTCTTGGAGAGGCAAGGCGGGGAGCCAGCAGAACTGCCACCTTGGATTTCCGAAGGGCAGACTTTAGCCTGTTTAGGAGCATGGTTGAGAGTGTCCCTTGGGAGGCAGTGTTGAAGAGCAAAGATGCCCAGGAAAGCTGGTCATACTTCAAGCAGGTGCTCTTAGAAGCACAGGAGAAGGCCATCCCCATGTCTCGAAAAACGAGCCAACGGGGAAGAAGGCCAGCCTGGCTAAATAGAGAGCTTTGGCTGGACCTCAGGAAAAAAAGGAAAGCTTACATTCTCTGGAAAAAGGGATTGGCAACTTATGAGGATTATCAAGATATAACAAAGCTATGTAGGGGGAAAATTAGAAGGGCCAAAGCTCAATCAGAACTCAGCTTGGCCACTGCAGTTAAAGACAACAAGAAGAGATTCTTTCAGTATATCAATAGAAAAAGGAAGACTAGGGAAAATGTAGGCCCACTGATGAATGAGACGGGTGCCCTAGCGGTGGAAGGCACAGAGAAGGCAGAGCTACTGAATGCCTTCTTTTCTTTGGTCTTCACTGCTAAAGCTGCCTCTCACGAATCCCATACCCTGGAGGCAAGGGGGAAGATCTGGAGAGAGGAAGATTTTCCTTCAGTTGAGGAGGACCGGGTCAGAGACCACTTGGCCAATCTGGACATTCATAAGTCCATGGGCCCTGATGGGATGCAGCCGCGAGTGCTGAGAGAGCTGGCAGATGTTATTGCTAGACCACTCTCCATCGTCTTTGAAAGGTCATGGGGAACAGGAGAGGTGCCTGAGGACTGGAGGAAGGCTGACATCACTCCAGTCTTCAAAAAACGCAAGAAGGAGGACCCAGGGAACTACAGACCGGTTAGTCTCACCTCTGTCCCTGGGAAGGTAATGGAGCGACTCATTCTGGATGTAATCTCCAAACACGTTGAGGAACAGGAAGTCATTGGAAGTGGCCAACATGGATTTACCAAGGGCAAATCATGCTTGACCAATCTGATAGCTTTCTATGATGTTATAACGGGTTGGCTGGATGAGGGGAGAGCCGTAGATGTCATCTACCTTGATTTTAGCAAGGCTTTTGACACTGTCTCCCATAACATCCTCATTAGGAAGCTGAGGAAGTATGGGCTAGATGAGGTGACGGTGAGGTGGATCAAGAGCTTGCTGTGTGACAGAACTCAGAGGGTTGTGATCAGCGGCACAGAGTCTAGTTGGAGGCCTGTAACCAGTGGTGTCCCCCAGGGGTCAATACTCGGTCCAATTTTGTTCAGTATATTCATTAATATCTTGGATGATGGGACAGAGTGTATCCTCAGCAAGTTCGCTGATGATACCAAACTGGGAGGGGTGGCTGACACTCCAGAGGGCTGTGCTGCCATCCAGCGTGACCTGGACAGGCTGGAGAGCTGGGCAGAGAAGAACCTAATGAGGTTCAACAAAAGCAAGTGCAAGGTCCTGCACCTGGGGAGGAAGAATGCTAAGCACCAGTATAGGTTAGGGGTGGACCTGCTGGGAAGTAGTTCTGAGGAGAAGGATCTGGGGGTCCTGGTAGAGAGTAAATTATCCATGAGCCAACAATGTGCCCTTGTTGCCAAAAAGGCCAATGGCATCCTGGGCTGCATAGGGAAGACTGTGGCCAGTAGGTCAAGGGAGGTCATTCTCCCCCTCTACTCTGCACTGGTGAGGCCAAAACTGGAATACTGCATCCAGTTTTGGGCTCCCCAGTTCAAGAGGGACAGGGAACTACTGGAGCAGGTCCAGCGTAGGGCAACTCAGATGACTGAGGGACTGGAGCATCTCCCTTATGAGGAAAGGCTGAGAGAGCTGGGACTCTAGCCTGGAGAAGAGAAGGCTGAGGGAAGGAGACCTTATTATGACATACAAGTATCTAAAAGGTGGGTTGAAGGAGGATGGTGCCAGACTCTTTTCATTGGTTCCCAGTGACAGGACGAGGGGCAATGGGCACAAGTTAGAACATAGGAAGTTCCATTCAAATACACGGAAAAACTTCTTTACAGTGAGGGTGACAGAGCACTGGAACAGGCTGCCCAGGGAGGTTGTGGAGTCCCCTTCTCTGGAGATTTTCAAGACTCGCCTGGATGCAGTCCTGAGTAATGTGCTCTAGGCAGTCCTGCTTTAGCAGGGGAGTTGGACTAGATGATCTCTAGAGGTCCCTTCCAACTCTGAAGTTTCTGTGATTCTGTGATCTTCACAGTTCTTTGCTGGACTGTCTCCTGTGTGTCTTTGTTGTACTGAGGAACACAGAACTGGACACAATACTTCAGGTGTGGCCCCACCAGTGCTAAGTAGAGGGTAAGGATCACTTCCCTAGACCTTCTGGCAATGATTTCCTAATGCAGGTAAAGGTACAATTAGCTGCCTTTGATGAAAGGGCACATTGGTGGCCCATGTTCAACTTAGTTCCCAACAGGATCCCCAGGACTTCTCTGCCCTTTCAGCTGCACGGCCTCCAGCATGTACCGGTAGCTGTGGTTGTTCCCCAGGTGCAGGACTTTGCAATTCCCTTTTTTAAACTTCATGATGTTCCTGTCAGCCCATTTCTCCAGCCTGTATTTCTTTGATTTCTTTTCCTGGTGTATGTATTTTATTATATATTTGTACAAGAAAAAAACCATAAAATTCTTCAGTCTTTTCATTTCAAGTTTTTCAAAAAGTTAATGTACGTGGATCCTTTTGATGTTGTATGTTAAAAAACTGAAATGAAAGTAGGTTTAAAATATATTTTTGAATCTTCAAAGTATAAAATTCAGAACTAACACTTGTTATTGTTTCAAGATATTCACAATGAATATCTTTACAGTGATATATTTAATCATACAGATTTTAAAAAGAGTACATAGCTACAGTATAGGAGTCTTGAAATGGATTCGGCATAAAAGTGTCTCTATTCTAACTTTTGTGGTCCTTACTGCTGCAGCAGAATATTCAATATACTATGCTAAGGTCTCGGAAAGCTTTCCCAATGATAAGTAAACAAACACACATGACAAAAAATTAGCATATTGTCTCATTGAATGCAATCTGCTCCTTTGTTGGAGAAATAGAGATTAAATTATTTATGATAATATTTCACAGTATATTAATAAATGTATGATAGTATATTTTG
This sequence comes from Larus michahellis, assembly GCF_964199755.1. NCBI lineage: Eukaryota > Metazoa > Chordata > Aves > Charadriiformes > Laridae > Larus > Larus michahellis. The sequence goes on along the minus strand of NC_133898.1, from coordinate 100,937,169 downwards.
TACAAGTGATGAAGCCATAATCATATGCAGCCTCTTCACAGCACCATGCAGTTAAATTATTACTGAGGAAGATATTGTGTAGGCCAGGTTTTGTGTAAAAATTGTGCTTAAAGGCAGATAAAAGAGAAAAAGGGAAGCTTTTTAAAATTTAATTTTCAAAGACTTAACAGATCTACATTCTTTACTGCTTTACAGGTTAAATAGAAATTCTAATATATCATATAATGCACAAATCTGGACCAGGTATCTTAAAAACATTTCTTGAAAGCTTTGGTTTAATATAAATTACATAGCATATGTTAGAGCAGTTTCAGTCAATTTTTTTTTTTTCTTTAATGATGTTGATGTCATACCATTCTAAACTTTTCTAACTTTAGTAAAATATTTAGGCTTATCTTAAAAACACAGTGGCTGACAGCAGTTTATTTCAGGCACTGAAGCACAATTACCTGTCAAAAACACACACCTACTGTAATGAAGGTTAGTAATTTTTTAATATGCTTATTCTTCTGCAATCCACTTTTAGAGTTGAAATAATTAATCCAATTTTAAAAGATACATTTATGTTCACAAACACACAGTTCAAAGGCAGTTATATTGAAAGCAGTGACATAGTTTGTCATTTTTTAGATCTTCCTTCTGAAAACAGGTACTTATCGCTTTAAATATCTGTATAGTTTTTCACTGACTACACACATTCTTATTTAATATGACAAGAATAGTAAGAATACAAGATGTTATAGACAGAATTTCAGAGGTATACAGAACATACATCGACCCAAAAAACTTTAGCAGTTGAACCCATTCTTAAATCAGAACTTACATGACTGAGAAATAAACAATGAAATACAAAACACTGAACCTTAAGACCTGGCAGAATTGATTTGCAAGTATTTTGTTTTGAAGATATGCATCAATATTATTTGTAAATTTTATTTCCTTCCCTGTAGACATATGGCAGGCAAGAAAGAAAAAAAAAAAAAAAAAAGGAAAATTATAAAGAACTCATAGCCTATGGAATAAGAGTACATAGAAGAATAGGAATAACTGTTTTATATAGTTGTGTTAAAGTCTAGATGTGTGAAATTAGAATAATTGCTAAAGATATGGTGGAAACAGAATGGGGGCAAGACAGATACTGTGTGTCAAGCTGAACTTGGGAGCCATGGAAAACAGAGCTTGTACTGAACAAAAGGATTTAGTTGAGGCATAAACCACCCAAAAAGTACACAAATCCATGAGTGTGATCAACCATCCCTGGGTTGCAGTCATTCAACTCAGCTGTAGCTGTAGCTTTTTGCTCTGTAAGGCTCATGCTATGCACACGTCAGAAGACGAGTAAGACAAATGCCTCAAAACCTAGTATTAACTTCTTGACACCAGCTTTCCATTGAAATAGAAAATGTTAAGTATGAGGGGGAAAAGAAAAGATAATTTTGAGATATGAGTGATGTGAGTGGAATGCAGACTTAAGGAAAAGTTTTCTATTATAAAGTCAATGCCGATGAAACTAACCCTTGGTTTCTTAAAGTGCTTGATTCTTTTTCTATTCCATGGAGCCGAGGGCTTTCTCTTGTCTCAGACACTAAGGTGGATACTTTTGAAGTTTTGAAGTTTCTTCTTATTATTGATTGATTTTTTTGTTTTCTTGTGGATTTCACTTTAGCAGAAGAAATATTATCTTTCATATGCTGTGTACAAAATTATGGTTGCATTTATTTAGTCTTCCAGCTACATGCTTTAAATGCCTAGTAATTTTACTACCTCTCTAAAGATAAATGACATATTTAGAAATCAAGCTGTAGATGTGTTTATGTGAATGCCACATCATTCATTTTCTTTTGAAGACTGTCAGCCACTGAGGTAATGTGAAGCTGAAAAATTCTGCAGTACGTTATGTATGTATGTATCTACCAGAACTTACAGAAAATATAATGTTTTATCTAGCATAGTTAGCAAATGAATCAATAATAAAAAGTCAGCATTCTTTTTTCTTCATGGAGCATATAATTCAACACAACATTATTCTAAAATCTAAGCAAGTTTTAATTGTCAGCAATATAAAAGATATATAAATGGTAAGGAGAATAAATGAATTTCCTTAATGAATGGAAAACACATTTTTTTATCCTTACTTAAACATATATTTTAAATTCTTCATAAATTAACAGTTTTTAATACAGAGGTGGTATTCTTCTCAATTTCATCTGCACAGGATATTTGAGCAGCCGCAGTTCTGTTCAGATACAAAAATTAAGATGGGCAGTAAAGAAGCAAACAGTTTATACTTGCAGTCAATTTGATACTGGCTTATTTAAGTCATCATAAAGCAACTAAGCTGTGGTAACCAGTGTCTGCTTGGCCCACAACAAATGCAAAATGCTATATATATGGTTCAACTGCTTTTTCTTCAAAAAAATCAGAAATACAACTCTCTCATTTCACAGAAGGATGAAGTTTGGAAAAAAACCCTAAAAGCCATGAGAAGTCCTTGGAGTGTAAGAGTATCAAATATAATCCTTTCTGAAAAACGCCAACATAATTTTTAAGAAAATAAAACCCTAAAATGGAGAGAAAAACTCTGACATCAATTGGAAAATTTTCATTGCTTGTGATGAATACTGAACACTGATAAAACTGAAGAAATTTGGCCATTCTCCTGCAGACTTTTATATGAAAATCGCTGCAGCCTTTTGTGTGTCATTCCCAAGCAGAGGAAATACCACAGAGCAACAGACAGTCCTAGGTAGAGTGTTTATTTCCAAAAGAATTTTTCCACTCAGTATATCTGTAAATCTGTCATGGTTTTAGGCTGAGTTGGCCAATAATGAAACAGATGCTCTCCCTGACCTCTCACTCCAAGGAGAGGAGGAGGAAGAATAAAGAGATTTACGAGTTTAGAAGGAACTAAACTACTTTAATTAAATATTAATAATAAAATAAAAAGGAAATAATGAAATAAGTATAATATGTACAAAACTGTATCAAGCTAAGGATGATATCACCGGCAGGCACTGGGGAAGCCCCAGACTAAACTCAGCCACAGATAGGAACTGGATTCAAGATCTGGAGTCAGGAACCCACAGATCGGGATCAAAGCCAGATGAACAGGGTCGTTGGCCTCCTCGGACGTTGGCCATTGAAGAAAGAGACCAGATCCTTTGACCCCTCAGATGGGAATACCCCTGCTGGTCAGTTTTGGGTCACCTGTCCTGTCCACTCCTCCTGCAGGTGGGACCCCTCTATACTTCTCTGTTTCCAATGGAGCAAATAATAAAATTAGCTGACCTTGGTTGTTATAGCAATAAGTATAAGCATACCATTTCTTGTCATTAACTATAAACATTGGTCTTATCACTCTGAGAATGAACCATTTTCTACAAAATACGCTGCTAATTTCAGAGAGTTAGAAGAGGCTTAGCTAAAAAGTAAAATTACTGAACAGGAAGTTAGTTCTGTTCTACCTCAAACCAGGACAAAGTTCTAAAAAACTTTAACCTTCTTCAGGTTGACCTATCATTGGCCACACAAGATTTGTATTAAACAACATTGTTGGAAAGACTAAGTAATAGAATAGATATGTATATGTAAAGCTGTGATCTTCAGTTCAAATTGACTAAGTGATCATTTTTCCAACATAGCAATTTTGCTTCTTGAATCGTGACACTCTTATTTTTATATAATTTTATAGAACAGCTGTTATATATTCCTAACTGCCAGAATGCATACTCGCACACACTTGGATGTCAAGTCAAGATGGCCACCATTTAAGTTAGGGAACACCAACAGATAAACAGGAAGCATATGTATTTTCTTGTTATAACTTTATAAATTGCAACTTTTTACAGCCCTGTACTTCACAGCATAATATTAAAAACTGCAATGACTGTACATATCATTACAGGATTTTTGCACTTTGAATTCAAGCCCTTTAAAATATATAAATATATTTCTGCGTGTCTTTAAAATACCTCAAAATAGCATTTTATAAGTAACTTTTTTCAGAGAAATTGAAGGTAAAGCACACAAAATAACAAGGAAGTGCAGTAAGAAATATAGTATATGTTATAAAATACTTAAAGCAATTTGAAAGATCTGAATTCACTAAAGCTTTGTAGTTTTGTTTTTGTACTCTGGAAATATGTCAAAGTGAAAAATTATATTGCTATCTTATGTTTCCATTGCCTGGGCTATGCTCTTTTTGTCTATGACAGCAGGATAAAATAGATAAAAAATAGACTGTTATGGGTTTTGCTTTTGTTTGATTTTTGGTATGTAAGAGATATATTTTTATCTTCTCAGTATGTATTTGATTTTTTATGAATACAACTGAGATATATGTCTAAAATAATCAAACCTTCTTAAGTGAAAATATTAAAAGTGGCCTGAATTTTTCAGACTGCTGAACTAACGTCAGCCTTGCATAAATGTCTCATTCTACACGCCTGTGAGTGGGAAGTTAACTTTCAGCAATACATCTGAGACCAAGCTTAATGAGTAAAGCCGTCAGTAGTCTACAGACAGAGTTTTACAAGTGGAATGTTCTGTTGATTGCTTTGTCTTATTTCCGTCTGTTTATGCACTCTGTATTTTCAATCAGTCACTACTGAGTGTGAACAATTTTATCATAAAGTTGGGACAGTACAACATACACCACTTTAAGACTAGATTGTTGCTCAACATGTTGGAAAAAAGATACACAAAACTTTAACAATATGAACTATAATTATAGCAGTATTCTAATACACAAAAGATTTCTGAAGACAAGGAAAAACATTTTATATATTTATGGTGTATAAGCACTATTATTATGTCATTTGAGGAAAGATGACCTGAATTATTTTAAAAGTTAGATGTATTTTTATCCTGGTTTAAGCACATTGCTCTAGAACAAACAAAACCTACTCAATAAATACCACTACACATTTTTTAGAACTTCTGATTTTATTCAAAAGAGTTCCTTTTACGTTATTCTTTTCAAATAAAGCATTAAGATAATGTTGCTGTTTGATTGTTTTAGGTATGATGGGATTTTTTTCATCTAGAATAGTCCTATAAACACTACAGGACTTTGTGAATTCACACTATGCTTTGGATATCCTGAAAAGATGCCAAAGTCAACTGTTAGGGTATTAGTATTTACTAATATAGGATATAATAAGATGGCTACTACTACTGTTACTGCTATTACTACTATCACTACTACTACTACCACCAGTTCTAACAGTGCTAATAGCAACACTACCAGGTTCTAGTATAGCACAGTAAATATGATTTCTGCTTTTAGTAGGGGAAGCCCTGTTGGCAGCCTGAGAGAAGGAAGGGGGCTGTGGTTAAAAGAGTATGAAAGTAAGCTCACAGGGGCTCTAGACAAAAGAAAGGAGGAAGAAATCTTGATCATGGGCAGGACACTTCTCCTTCGGGGTGAAGGCTGGTGCTGCTGAGGGCTTTCTATGCTCTCCTGTGCCCTCCCCTCACCACCCTCCTGGGCCAGAGCTTGCCGGGGGCAGCTGAGGCCTCAGGGAACACGGCAGGCTGAGGCCCACACTGGGAAACGGGTTGTCTCCAGCAAGGGTGTGCAGGTGTTTTTGTATAAAAATATGAACTGTAGAATATTTGAGGCTTTTTTGTTTTAATTGGGTAATTTGGACTATTCAGCCATTAAAATATTAGTTGGACTAGCCATAATTTCGTAGCTCCATGTATATGGCACTTTCACTTTTGCACGTTACCAGGTTTTGAGTGCAACAATGGTGTTCCTGGAGCTGAAGGTAAAGTCACTTAAACACCAGCAAATTGTTAAAACAAGCTGAAAACTGCTCAGGCCGCGGCACATCCTGAAAACCTGCGGTGCCAATACAGAGCCCATGGCTTTCTACTAGCAACAACAAAAATCAGAATTGCTGAACTAAAGTAAAAACAAAAGATTGTCCCTGCCCCAAAAGTATTTATTTTCTAAGAAAAGAAGAAATGACAGAGGTATACAAACAGACAGATGGGAGACTAGCAGGTAAACACTCAAAAAGTCAAACTGTCCTGTTCAGTGTGCTGTAAGTGGTCCCAGTACACTGTATGCCTAACCGCTGTCTATTTGGTTTTTGTTTTGTTTTGTCTTGTTCTCTGTGTGAAGGAGGGATAAGGGTCACATATTTTGAAATTACATATGACAAAGAGCTTAGAGCAAGTCCTTTTTTCAGCACCAGGTAGTCCAGAAGAGAAAGCACCGACATACTTTCTCAAAAATTTAACAGGTGGATGATGGAGGCTGGCATCACTAAAGGATTGGAGGCAAGAGGCCACATCTTAAAGGTCAATGTATTTAAAGAGTGTGGTTTTGTGAGGGGAAGATAAGTGTTGAAGGACCTTGAGAGAGAAGAGAAGCAATTTGTTGGATGTGACAGAAAGTGGTGAGTCAGGAATGCAAACAGGAAGGTGACGTTATCAAAACAGACACGAAGTTTATAACAGAAGTCTGATTAAATAACAACAGGCTAAGCTTTCATTTGTTAAGGGATGGAAAAAAGAATGTAGCAAAGTCTGATGTTAAATGATGCCTATCTAGATTAGAGATTTATCAAAATGCATGTACTGTAGAGCCTGCTTCTTCCCATTTTCATGGAGAAACAAATATCAGAGTTGGTTGCATAAACCTAGATAACCTGTGTAGGAAAATCAACACAGAGGTTCAAATCAAAGGTTAGTTAGGAGTCTTGGGGAAAGTACTTACACTTCCCAATAGTGAGGAGAAAAAGAGGGAAACATGCTTGAGAGAAAGAAGAGCATCTCTTGTTTAGTTACATCAGACCTGATGTGATGGCAAAACATCTACTCAGAGATTTCAGAAAAGCAGGCCAGATTTCAGTTTGGAAGATCTGTGTTTTCAGAAAGCAATTCTGAAATAGAGATATAACATAGATATAAGTATGTGTGTTTGATGCTGATGTTACTTGTAATAAACTATGAAGAAGGGAAAAAATGAAATGGATGGCATTTTGGGAGAGGTTCTTGTGGTTTTGGGGTTTTTTTGAGAGATAATGGGAGACGCAATGACAAAAGAGAGCCAGGAGAAAAGAGTGCTTAAATGAGGGCTTTGCTAGATTTTTAATCCCTTATATGTCTATTAGAATAGTAGCCTGAAAAATGAGACACCTGAGTTCAGTTCCTGAGAGAATCTGAACTATTTCCAGGTCCCAGACTGTGGAAGAGAACTCTCACCCTATGCATGTTGATGCCCTCATCTGTACAATGCTCAGGAAAGGAGTACACTTTTGTTTAATTTTAAAGCTAGGTTACAGTATTAAGAATGGTAAATTCTTTTTTCTTAGTTTTTCCTTTATGGTCTTTAACTGAAGATCCCTGAAGACCAAACTTCATATCTCCAACCAAAAGATTAAAAATGCACATTAAATGCCAAATGCACATATATATGAAATACTTTTCCTTGAGTATGCTATCAGTTGATACTATAACCCATACATACAATAACTTATTTTTCCATGCTGGATGACAGAAAAAGTTTTTTCTCACCTTTAGCTTCTTGTACTAATAAGCAAAGTAAAGTGAAATAAATGTCTTGTTTATCCATTTCAGCTACTTGTATATACAGAATACAGACCATACAGAATAACAAATAAATATAATATTAAAATAATATTTGTACTTATTTGCTATAATATTCCACTCCTAGTCATTGTCTGAAAATTACTCTTAGTAATGCCACGAATAGTTAGTATTTTTGTCTGTTCTTTCCCTTTGCCTGGTACACGACGGCTATGTCTTACCAGTACTGAGTACTTTCAGTTCTGTGTGCAATGTGAAACTAATTCTCGGTAGGGTGTATGCTTCTATGAGAATACTAAAATATAAGGCTGGCTGGATTATCCATTACAAACTACTTTCCTGACCAGCGATTCTGATCTTATTAATACAGTTGTTACAAGCAAATTTTGCCAAATTGTTTTTTTGAAAAGGGTGCCGGCTGGTTGATCATTCAAGAATTATTCCTTTCTGTTTTTAATAGATCTAAACCAAAGCACATTAAAACAATGAACTGAAGTTGGATATTTTTTTCACTGTTATCACTGTAATTTGGATCAGTAGTTGGCAACTTGTTTGTTGATAGCCTACAACTTCATGAGGCCAGTTTACAAAATGCTTTCACCTATTGAATTGTCTTTCTGATCTTTTCTCAGGCAACCTGTTCCACAAAGAAAACAACAACAACAACAACAAAAATAAATAAAATAAAATCAGGACAAGTGCTAGTACTCACAGACCTATTCTTATTGAATTATTTTATTGGACAGAATGTTCTTTTCTGTCATTTCTTCACTGTATAGCAGGAGCTAATGCCATCACGTAAATATTTAAAGGTGAGATTTGGGGAATTGTTCCATAATGAAGTGTTATGATTCCATTACAAAATCAGCAGATATGGCTACACTGCTAGATACAATACTTTTATACAAATGTTTTATTATTTGTCATTAAATGAATTGATTCATGGTTGTTGGGTTTTGGGTTTTGTGGTTTTTAAACACCAGGTGATTATTCTAAGTGTCTGGGAAAACAAGTCACTACTCATTTTTTCTTCGTATCTAGATCTATTTGTACAGTCCTGTGTTTGAAATAAAAATTATTTATTTTTGATCCCCGTAGTGATCTGTAAATTCCCTTAAGCATCAGATGTCATTACCTGTATCCGAAAAGGCTTACCAGTATAGAAAATGTAGATTTAAACAGAATAAATACTTACGTTTTCAAAAGTAACCCTTGAATTTGTATATAACTTTACAGATCTTTCAGTATGATTTGCAAAGATTAAATAAATGCTCACTGAATATTAAATCTGGCACTGCTCCAGGAAGCTTACTGATTCCTACATTTGTTCCCACATAGAGAACTATGTGTCAACAGCTCAGTCTGATTGCAGAGTCCTTCCTCTTCCCTGTAGTTTTGGACTCCGGTATCCACATATCATAGCTATCCATTTTCAAGTCAATTCAAAGAAGGAAAAAGTTAACTGGACTTTATAAGATGGCTTCTACCGTCAGCGAAAAAAGATTATGAAACAGTGTGTTGGGTTGACCTTGGGTGTCTGCCAGGTGCCCATCAAGTCATTCTGACACTCCCCCTCCATCAACAGGACAGGGGGACAAAATAAAACACAAAGCCAATGGGTCAAGGTAAGGACAGGGAGATCACTTACCAGTTACCACCATGGGTAAAACAGACTTGACTTAACAAGGAAGTCTTAATTAACTTTTAATTATTGGCAACAATTAACTTAATTTGTTGCCAATTAAACACAGTAGGATAATGAGAAATAAAAACAAACCTAATAACACCTTCCCTCCAACCCGTCCCTTCTTCCCATGCTCAGCTTCACTCCTGACTCTTCTACTGCCTCTCCCCAAGCAGTGCAAGGGGCTAGGGAATGGGGGTTACTGTCAGTTCATGATGCTTTGTCTCTGCCACTCCTTCCTCCTCACAATCTTCCCCTGCTCCAGTGTGGGGTCCTTCCAACGGGCTGCGGGTCTTCACAAACTGCTCCAACATGGGTTCTTTCCATGGGGTGCAGTCCTTCTGGAACAGACTGCTCCAGCATGGGTCCCCCACGGGGTCACAGGTCCTGCCAGGACCCTTTTCTGAAGCGGGTTCTCCACAGGCTGCATCCTTAAAAAAGTTTTACAAAAAGACAGGGCAGGAAAAGGTAGTTATTTCAAGTTGGAACATTATAGTTACATGAAGGTGTTTACTTCCTAGCAATAGTAGGACACTAGATACAGTGGTGCAGATGCTTCCTCATAGTGTATACTACTAGGTTCATTTGTAGAGAAATTTTAGCTTTAATTGTAAATACATTTAGCTATGTAACTCAAAATTATTATCCTATGTGAACTTTCTGATGACAAGTAAGAATACACTGTACCCTTTCCTCCAGTGTGTAGACTGTGGAGTTTCTATTTCTTATCTGGCCAGCCATTTTCACAAACAAAATAGAACAAAAAAATTGAACTTCTTCAAAAACTCAGAGAATGTAATATCTGTAAAGGTTATTTTTTAACATTTAGTTGTAAATGACCATTTGGTTTAAAAGCTATTTGGAATACCGTAAAGATGCATTGATAGGCTGGACGACTGGGACTCAACAGTTAACATGGCAGTTTGTTATTTGCAGTTTTGGGTTGTTCCAGTACAAAACAGACATTGCCATATTGGAGCAACTTCAGCAGAAGCCACCAAGACAGTTGGAGGCTGAAGCACTTGCCCCGTGAGAAGACGCTGATGGAGCAGGTCTTGCTCAGATTGAAAAAGACACAGCTTTGGGAGGGAATTGTAAAGCTGTCTGACAACACAGAGTTGTGTAGCGACTAGATAAGAAGCAAGAGGCACAAGTTGCAAACCTAGAAATTTAACCTAATCCCTTTCCATCTGGAAATAACTTTAATATAATAGTTAAATGTAATGTTAATTGGGGTTTGGGGGTATTTTTTTTTTCTGTCTCTAACTCTGTGTTACTAAACACCCAGAGAAGCACTTTCAAGTCCCAGTATTGGCACCACAGTTATAAAGATGATTGTAACTGCTTTTGTATCTGTTATGGCATCTGTGCATAGAACACCTAGAAAAGTACATTACCTATGTTGCTATATAGGAAGTTATGTGAGATAAGACATAACGATACTTGTTTGAAAACCAAATCTAATTTATTAGGGAAAAAAGTGCCAATTTTTCTGCATCATTTTCATTCTGAAGTACTTCTCTCCACCACTTAGTTCAATAGAAATGTAACACTAAGTGTGCAGGGAAGAGTAAATTATGGAAAACCTTGACCTATTTTCTTAGAGGAATTTTAACTTACCTATTCTTTCAATGGTTTCTCATCAAAAGGCAGTATTCTTTCTTAAGCGACACTTGGTACAAAGTTCAATTTAATGCTACAAATTTTTATGGGTATTTTTGCATTTGAATTTTGAAATTTGATTTATGCATATTTTGTCACAAAATTTCCAAAAATCACTCTTGTTAATACCATATGTTATATCTGTGCTCTCTATTGAGAACAACAACAAAAAAAAAACCCTGCAAAAATTACCATGAATTTTATTTTCTCTTAAAGAAATGCTTTAGCACTTATTTTCTTCCTCTTTTTCACTGTTGAGGAAGTTCTTACAAAGCCTTCTTTTCAGTACATTGCAAGGTATGTACAGTGAATATCTGAATGATTAAGCAAGTAAATATAATTTTTCTTAAAAAAATAAATAAATATTTAAAAGATGAGGTAGCTGAAGAGCTACTAGCTTTAGCTCAAAGCCTAACAAAATAATATAGCAGCTGCACCTGAAATTATGGATTGAATAATCCAAACATCCCATTCCATTATGCCTTTTATTTTTTAAAGTGTTTCAGGATTCCTTAGTGTTTGTGTTAATAGTTCGATACCATAAGCATTTAGATTTAAAATAGTCAACACCTCAGACTTCCTTTATTGCTGACAAGGAAAAGTAGATGTGTTCCCACTGGTCAAATGTGCACATATATTTTAGGATGAAATTAATAAAAAATTGCATTATCACTTTCTGTCCATTGTCTCCAAAGGATTAGTGCAAATGTAAATATCTTTAGAGAACAAGCCCATATTTGATCAGATGACCAAATGTTATGTCTGAATAAGAATTAAAATTTCAAGACATTTTGGTAGTAGATCTTCTTCCTTGCTGGATCAGAAACAGATAGTTTATGAGTCACCTCAATCCAAATTCCCAAATAAAACCACTTCCTATCTTTGAATTTAGCCATTGTAAAAACAACAATTTGGGTTTTCAGGTAATGTTAACTAGAAGCTTTTCACACCTTCGTCTGTCATCTGGTATTTACTGACCCAGAACTTGTGTTCTAGGTTAAGCTGAATTTCTCTCTACACCCTGCTAATAACATTAAATTATCAACTGACTAATGACAGCTTAGATAACTAGCTTTTTATGTAGGCACCTTGGTATGCAGACCGGATCCCACCCATGAGCCTTTATTTAGCAAATGCCGTTGTGAAGAAATTCCTTATGTATTAGCAAAGTGTAAGAGAGAAAAAAAAAACAAACAAACTTTGAGCTTTGAAGAATTTTCCATAGCTGAATGTGGCATATTCAAACGATCTTTCACATTATTTGTATCTGTCCATTTATTACCTCTATCTATTCTTGATCTTATGAATAGATTAAATTCTATTGCATCTGTCTTTCTCTCCTTTCTGTCTACGGTGAGACAAACTTTTTAATGACATCTTTTTCAAATCTTCCATGACTGTTCTTCATCTGAGTTTTTCTTTGTATCTTAAGATTTGGCAAAGAAATGTCTATCCATCTTACAGTATACTCTAAAACCTTGGTTACTGTACATATCTAAGTGCTTTTTTATCTTCAGCATCTGATTTCATCTTTATCCATGGCTGGGGAGCAGAATCTTTTGGACGATAGCTGTCTTGTTCACCTTATATCACTGGAAAAAAACCCTACATTAACTGGATTAAAAAAAACAAAACAAAACAAAACAAAAAACAGAAGAAGAAGAAATAGGAATCTTACTCTCTGTCTCTGACTAAACAACAAATAAATTGATGTCAGTGTAATTCTTCTTGCAAAGCTGATTAATGACTAATTATTTCTTTACATGCTTTTAAGTGATTAATTTCATAGAATCATAGAATCATAGGGTTTGAAGGGACCTCCGGAGATCATCTAGTCCAACCCCCCTACCACAGCAGGGTCACCTGGAGCAGGTTACACAGGAATGCATCCAGGTGGGTTTGGAATGTCTCCAGAGTTGGAGACTCCACCACCTCTCTGGGCAGCCTGTGCCACGGCTCTGCCACCCTCAGGGTAAAGAAGTTCCTCCTCATGTTTAGGTGGAACTTCTGATGCTCAAGTTTGTGCCCATTACCTCTTGTCCTGTCCCCGGGCACCACTGAAAAGATCCTCGCCCCATCCTCCTGACATCCCCCCTTTGAGTATTTATAAGTGTTGATAAGATCACCCCTCAGTCGTCTTTTTTCCAGACCGAAGAGACCCAAATCCCTCAGTCTTTCTTCATAAGAGAGGTGTTCCAGTCCCCTAATCATCTTGGTAGCCCTTTGCTGCACCCTCTCCAGCAGTTGCCTGTCCCTCTTGAACCAGGGAGCCCAGAACTGGACACAGTACTCCAGGTGTGGCCTCACCAAGGCAGAGTAGAGGGGGAGGATGACCTTCCTCGAGCTGCTGGCCACACTCTTCTTGATGCACCCCAGGATGCCATTGGCCTTCTTGGCCACGAGGGCACATTGCTGGCTCATGGTCATCCTGTTGTCCACCAGGATTCCCAGGCCTCTTTCCACTGAGCTGCCCTCCAGCAGGTCAGCCCTCAACCTGTACTGGTGCATGGGGTTATTCCTCCCCAGGTGCAGCACCCTACACTCGTCCTTATTGAATTTCATAAGGTTCCCCTTTGCCCAAATCTCCAACCTGTCCAGGTCTCTCTGTATGGCGGCACAGCCTTCCGGTGTGTCAGCCACCCCCTCCCAGCTTTGTGTCATTGGCAAACTTGCTGAGGGTGCACTCTATCCCCTCGTCCAGGTCATTGATGAATATATTGAAGAGGACTGGACCCAGTACTGATCCCTGGGGAACACCACTCATCACTCACCTCCAGCTAGACTCTGTGCCCCTAATCATGACCCTTTGAGCTCTGTCTTTCAACCAGTTATCTATCCACCTTACTATCTATTCATCAAGCCCACCCTTCCTAAGCATCCCTATGAGGATGCTGTGGGAGACCGTGTCGAACGCCTTGCTTAAGTCAAGGCCACATCTACCGCCCTCCCCTCATCTATCCATCCAGTCATGCCATCATAGAAGGCTATCAGATTAGTCAGACATGATTTCCCCTTGGTGAATCCATGTTGAGTACTTCTGATAGCTTTCTTTTCCTCCACATGCCTTGAGATGATGCCCAGAACGAGCTGTTCCATCATCTTTCCAGGGATGGAGGTGAGGCTGACTGGCCTGTAGTTCCCTGGCTCCTCCTTCGTGCTTTTTTTGAAGACTGGAGTGACGTTGGCTTTCCTCCAGTTCTCAGGCACCTCACCTGTTCTCCAGGACTTTTCAAAGATGATGGAGATTTCTGAGTTCTCAAGTATTCTCAGATACAATATTGATGTTTCTGGCCTAATTTTCTAAATAATTATTTTTTACTTAACCCTCAGAATTTATTCCTGCCATTTTCTCCCTTACTTTCCTCTACCTTTTGCTCTTTCCGAAAGATGTTCTCAATTTTGATCTTTGGGGTGAAGGCCCTTTCTTAACTGAGTTACTCCTTTTAGCTTGATAGCATATCACCACTTATATGTTATCTGTCAGTATTTTAGTGAGATGTTTAAAGAAGAATTTTATACATTAAAGTAGACAAAGCTGGGACACAGTCTAATTTCTTCAATAAGAGGGAGACATCATCCATTAATAGGAGAAGTCTTACTGAGCTGAAAGACTAATTGAAAGCTTCTGTTAGGAGTTGTGACAAGTGTTCTTTGCAGCATAGACACAATTAATACATAAATCCATTACTTGCCCCTAAGAAAATATTTCAGTGCAATACCAATCTCTCTTTCTTTAATTGGCTTCTTCAGCAATTCCCTTTCATTTATAAAGAGACAGAGAAATTTATTAGATATTTTGTATGTCACCTCTGGGTTCTGACCTACAATACATTTTAAGGGAAGCTCTTAAAAATTTGACTAGGACATCTACTAATGTTGCTATTGGAATAGTGCCCAGGACAACTCATGACTGGCAATTCTGAGTGCTATAATAATAGCAGTAAGTTTTCCTTCTGCAAAATAACTCCTAGCTGATACTCTGTTCATTATACAGTATTGTATTATCTGAGTCTGTTGAATTATATTTAATTAAATCCTTTAGTAGACTCTGGATTTGATGATGTGTTTAAACATAACCCTATGCTGAACAGTCCTCCCAAATATATTTCGTTTATTGGTCTTGGAACAGTGTACTCCCAGTGCTTTTTTTTTTTTTTTTTTAGGGATGTTAGTATTGAAGGCAGCAGGAAATGGGATGCCTCTTCTGTTTCACCTTGTGGTGTGGCATAAGGGGAACTCAGTGAAGATTTTAATGTGTAACGAGCTGTTAAGCAGTTTTACTTTAAATCCATCCCTACATTTCTTCAACAGTCAAACATCAGCTAGTAACAATACTCTTTTTACACTTTCCATCACTTGGTAAAATTGTCCTACAGATTCCTCATTCTGGCCTGTCTTTTATCAATGGCTGTGCCTCTGTTACACGGTGTTTGTGATAAGACAAACTTGCGATAACTTGTGATAAGAAAAAATTTTTGGACAGTACAAATGTCAAAAGGAAAATACTTGTCTAGATACGATCCTGTAAAAGGTATGGTGATTTTGGTTGTATCAGCTGCTGAACAAAGTTTCCTCTGGTTTTCATGGGCTCATTCATCTTCTATAAACATGTATATATCTGTTTGTTTTCAACTTGTCCTCAGTTAATATCTAAGGACAATACAAGAGGTAAGTGTATAGTATGAGATAAGGAGTTGTTTCTGCTCTACCGATGTAGATTCAGACTGCCATTCACACTTAATCTCATTGAAAGGAAACCAAATGAATTCCTTATGTAGAGTCTTGGAGCTGAGTAACTCAGGAGATTTGTCTGTCAGTACTTCTGATTCTGGCTTGCTAAGTAATCATGGAACTGTCTTTACCATTTGGCGTTTGAAACTATGCCTACTTCATTTAAAATGCTAATATACTTTAGTTTTCTGTTGCAAATGCAGTTTCAATTTCAGAGGCAATGGGGAGAGAAATAATGTAGAAAAGACTGCAGATAACTTCAACTCTGATATGTTGAGATATGACAATTCTTTATGTAAAATATTTAAATTAAATAGAATTTCAGCTTAAGAATTCAGGTTTTCTTTTTCACCATTGTTAGATACAAGCTGGCAATATGGGGCTAGTACATCTTTCTTTTACCTTTAGATTGTTTGTTGGGTTTTTTTTGTAATTATTTCTTTTTGAAAACAGTTCTTTTCCACAGAGATTTATAAGACTACTAGGGATGCTAGTGTTTGTGATTAAAGTTTAGATACCCATATAGACTATACTCTGAGGAACATCATAATCTTACGCAATTTGTCTTGAAACAATTAGACAAATTAGAAGCAGTCTCAGTGTTTTTCAGTTTCTTTTCATAAAACCATAGAATAGTTTGGTTTGAAAGGGACCTTTAAGGTCATCTAGTCCAACCCCCTGAAACGAGCAGGGACATATTCAACCAGATGAGGTTGCTCAGACCTCCGTCCAATCTGACCTTGAATGTTTCCAGGGAACGGGCATCTACCACCTCTCTGGGTAACCTTTTCCAGTGTTTCACCACCCTCATTGTAAAAAATTTTCTTCCTTCTATCTAGTCTAAATCTACAATCCTTTAGTTTAAAACCATTACCCCTTGGCCTGTGGCAACAGGCCCTACTAAAAAGTTTGTCCCTGTTTTTCCTATAGGCCCCCTTTAAGTAATGAAAGGCCACTATAAGGTCTCCCTGGAGCCTTCTCTTCTCCAGGTTGAACAACCCCAGCTCTCTTGTCCTGTCCTCAAAGGATAAGTGCTCCATCCCTCTGATCCTTTTTGTGGTCCTCCTCTGGACCCACTCCAACAGGTCTATGTCTTTCCTGTGCTGAGGGCTCCAGAGCTGGATGTAGTACACCAGGTGGGGTCTCACCAGAATGGAGTAGAAGGGCAGAATTTTCAACCCACCTCCTTTGTATTTAACTTTATTAATTCTTTCAAGGTGATGAGAACTAGCCATATCTTTAAAGTAATTTGATTATTTTATGCTTGAAACAGACCTATTCCTATTAGCACTTTTAAACTCCTTCTTGAACCTAGTATAGAGAGGTTAAATCATTACATCATTAATATTTAAGGCAGACTAAATGGAAAGAGATGCTTATAAAGTCCAGACATCTTTGTCACTGATATAATAGTACAAAGAGACAATTTTCTTCATAAGAACGGGAAGATAGTTCTGTCTGTTCTGTGTTGGATCATTTATCTCTGTTATATTGATGAATTCATTTTGGTGACAATACTTTGTCTGAATAATGAAAAGCTGAATAAGATAGCCTGATGGTCAAGATGGAATACTTAAATTTTCTCCCAATTACAGGAAAGCTTATTTTTAAGATTCACTGTTCGGGTAATCCATCTCATTTTTCTCTCTGTTTCTTTCTTTCTCTCTATATATATTCTGTCTCTTTCACCGTGTTTCTAGAGAATCCATTATCAAAATGTTTATAGCCTTTGGTTTACTATTTTGTTAAGCAACAGCTCTCCTTACCCTCATCAACTAGTAGTTCTACCGATGCTATCAGAAATTCTTAAAAACCAGGTATTTTACTGTGGCTTTGGTGCACATTATTTTGTCAGTTATACCAAGTTTATCACTACATCACAGAGTAGAATTTGGTGACTTTTTTTTTCTTTTGAAGAAGCTAACTCTTCCGCAGCGGTGCTAACATCTGATTTAATGGGATGAAAAATAAATTTATATAGTCAATGAGTGTTTTATTCTTAGAAGACACAATTGGGTTATCTAATCTGACTTGCTGATTAACATAAACTGTAGAATTAGATGCCTTTAGTCCTGTATTAAACTCACTGACTTATGCATAACTAAAGTACTTCCAAAAAAGGACAGCCATTCATAAGTTAGAGGTGTCAAGAGATATATAATTGCCCAGAATTTGAGTAAATGCTGAATTAGCAACTCAATTAAAAGTTTGCCCCTGTATGAATTTGCCCAACTTTCACACTGTTACGCTTTTCTCTCATGGACTACAGACCCTTTCAGTTCTCAGATTTGTCCCTCTGTAAAGGTACTAAATACGAGTAAAGTTATTAAATCTACTTCTTCACTGAAGTGAAGAGTTGTCTTGAGAAGCTATTTTTTCATATGCTGAATTGTTTGATTTGCTAAAAATGAAGACCTAGAATAAACCAGATCATACTAAGACATAAGGAAAAAAAAACCCACAAATAACCACACCTCCCTATTTCCACTGATTTACTTGTTGTGAGGAGATATTTTCATAGTAAAAAAACCCCAAAACCCAACACGTTTTCATATTTGGTAGTGTTTAATATCCATTATGTGCTCACTGGTGCAAATACATAACTTCTGTAAACCTTAGTAGCCCTATGTGGCATATATCTATGTAGATTTACACAGTCTTAGCCTGCTCAGTAATGACAGAAAGAGACTGCCTTGCCTGATGTGGCAGTTTTCCTCTTCCCCTGAATTAAATTTTTAATAGTTTTAATTAAAATATCTCATTATCATAAAGATATATCTGTTAATGTAGACAGAGGGCACAGTCATAACCGAAGCGTTGCAAATGGAAGAGAAAGCTATTCACAGACAGAGTGAAAAAGAAGATGGGAGAAAGGGCGATTTACAGATGTTTATATTCTTCCTGCAGTGTTGAAACAATAGTGCTGCTAGTGGGACTGAAATTTCACAAACCTTAGAACAAACCTTAGTCAACAACATCTGCCTAACTAAATGAAATCACCCATGGAAAACCTGTGGAAAAGTTGCTTTTGGAAACAAACAAAAAAAAAAAATTCACTCAACCCAACCATCTTAAACTAAATTTACTTTGTATAGGATTACCACTGTGGGTTTAGTTTTAAATTGAAGTAATTCTTCAAAAGGGAATACAAATTGTGCTGCTTTTCTTTGATCAAATACATAGAGGTTATAACCCACTCTTTACTGTAACCTGTTGATTTTCTCTTGTCTGTGTATTCAAAAATGTCTCTAATTCATATAGAATGTGGGTTATTAATAGGATGACCTGCTGGAAAAAAATGGACAGAAAAATCTTCTATTAAAACCTGGATTTAGGCAAATAAGGCTAAAATATGGCTCTCACTCTAGGCTATTGCAGAGTATTCATGGTCAACAGGACAACTGAGATTCTTAAATAGAGGCAAGTGCTCTGACAACCATGATCCTAACAGCTCTTTTGTGTTAAGTAATTTATGGTTTCATATAACTGAGCTTCTCTTTCACTGCTGACACTTCATGAAAAAGGAATTTGAACATATGATTGACCGTATGCAGCCTGATAAGCAACCTTTAGCCAAATTGACTGAGTACAGTCAACTTGGGCTTGATAGGCTTCCTAGGGTATACTGAAAAAGAAAGATAAACTTCACCTCTAGGAAACTGATCATCAGAGGTATTTTAGGTAACATACCAACTAAACTCTATGTTTACCCCGTTTAGGAAGGTTAACGCGTTCCTGATATTTTTCACAAACCATTGTACAAAGGTGAAATTTTCTCTTATGGAATGGTTGTATACGGTGCTTTGAACAGTAATTTCTTTATTTTTTAACCAGTTAACTGAAGATTCAGATAGACAACTAGAATGCTGTCATTTAAGTTTCAGCATAATTAAGATAGATGTTTCATAGAAAATCCCCTCCTAGCTCAACTTTCCTTCTGATCTCTGGATAAAATTCACTTATTGCCTGAGACTTTGAAAACTAGTATTCCTCTTCTCCTTCAGCCTAATTTATTTAGAAAATGAGTTCTGTGGGAATTGTTTTTTAACATAGAGTATTTTAAAAGTCTATTTCACTGGACAGCGTAAGATAATCTCTACCCTTTTTCTTGTGTGTAAAACAACTCTAAAATTTAATCCCATTAAGACCTCATATCTTCAGTTGCCTGCTGCTATGCATCATCATCACTGGCTTCATCTATCTCATCCTTTCAAGCTGTGCCCTAATTCTCTTTCAAGGCATCAGCATCAACCTGCAGACTGGGTTGCAGCCACTTGTGTAAATCACCTCCTTGTGATTACACCCCCTACAAATTTTAAACAATCTCCTTCCCACCACCACCACTCCTTTTTGGGCTGTAATCACAATCTTTAGTTATAGCTTTTGGTTTTTTGGCACACCCAAATCCACAAATAGAACTCTTAGCCTTCATATGCACACTTTTAATAAATATTACATCTTTCTTTGATATATTTTCTTTAAATGGAATTTTGCTATTTCTCATTAAATTAAAAAAAAAGTTTAATTAACAGTATTAAAAAAACCCCATACTGTTGTCTTGCCCAGGCGTGTCCTATACTTTTGTCTTTCAGACAACTTACGTTTGTCTCTATTTTTTTCTCATAAGAAAATTCATGATTTTTGTTAGCAAATATGGAGAAATATATAAAACTATAGTCATGGTTGTCTATACTTATTCTGATGTTATCCTAGCCTTTATTCTTGTTGATGTAATTATGGAAATCTTCAAGTTACAAAACCCAACCTTAGACATTTCTTATAAACTTTAAATTTCAACATCAATCTAAAATTCACTACAGAACCAGTCTCTTCTAATTAAAAGTGGATCCACATTTAATTTCAGGTAAAAATTGTGATTTGATTCTGGAATGATAACCCTTTTTATTTTTCATAATTCAGTATACCAATGGAAACCTTCTTATCCAGAGATTTAAGTATAAGAATGTTGTCCTTGCCAAAATTCTGTAACACGTGTATTTCCTCTTTTACTGATATTATATATGCTACTTAAAGCTCATTTTAGATATATTCATCTGAATAGATTTAGCATATGTTCCTACAAAATGATAATGAGAAAGAATAAATCTACTATGAAGCTTGAATTCTTTATTTCCATAATTTGAATTAGTCTTATACATACAATAATCTTTATTCATATCATTCAGAAGTTGGATTTGCAACATTTTGACTGTAAATCCTTTCAGACTGTTGTCTTAGACCTGAAAGAAGTATCTTCTTAAAATATTAAGAACATAATAGAAGACTGAGTAGAGCTTGGTTTGGACCGATAAATTGCTTTCTTGTTTTTCTTCTAGAAAATGACAGGTTTCTTATGGAATTTAAGGAAAAGTAAGAATTATGATGGCATGCTAGTGGTCATATCCTCTTTGTTTTGCAAAATAGTTCAAAAATATTGTGCACGTATTAAAATACATACAAACCCAGCGATGGCTAAAACAAATCTTGGGAGAGGAGTCAGAGTGTAACTCAGGCAAGGGCAAATTGGAGATAGAAAGTAAAACTTGGATTTTTTTTTTTACCTTGTGGACAAGTGAACAACTTATTCTGCAGCAAATCAATGCATATTGGTTTTTAAAAGGTGTGAGCACGGCATAACCCATACAGTCACTACCGCTGTAACCAGATTCCTGAATTGGTCATGCCTTCATGCTCATTTGTACAAAGATCCTACTGCACTGTTTGTAACAAACTTAATTTTCCTGTGCGTGTGCCTTACAGCAAATAGTCACCGCATTCCTGCCTCAGAGAGACTGAATTGACTATAGGGAAATTACAGTAGATTTAGGTTTTAAACTGGAAAATGCTTCTGTCTTCAGCAAAAAGAGAGGAGATTATAGGTATAATAAACCTCCTCCCCCCATCCAACCCCCCGCCCCCCTCCCGTCTTTCCTAGGTAAGGACTTTTTCTAGATATATATAGGAGATTTAATTTTCCTGAATTGCATGAGAACAAAGAGCTGTTCTTGGATAGTATGTATTTTATGTGCAAGTCATGCTAGTGACATACATGCCCAGAGGCTATAAATCATTTAACAACATTAATAAAGCCCATGCTATGTATAGTATATGCATAAATCATGATAAAATTGTGTTCCTCTGTCCAAAAATTGCTCATCTGTTTGCAAGAATTATGTTCTAAATCCTAACAGAAAAAAAATACAAAGTGAGTTTTCTGTTGTTGTTGGATTTTTTTGTGTGGTTTTCTTTTTAAATTGCTTTCCATTTGAACCATCATTCAACACCTCTGACATCACTGAGAAGCATTTTGGCTGTCAGTCTCAACAAATGAAATACATTGTCTCTGCCTGCCAATGTACATTTACAAAGGGTCAGTACAGAAAATGGTAACAATTCCTTAGATGTCCCTGCTAGGGTTGTCTTAATAAAAAAAAAACCAAAACTATCAACTTATTGATATCTTCTGCTCAATAATCATATTTTGAAATCATTTTATGATATGCCTCATCAAGCTGCTGCTTCATTTCTTACTGCATAATTTTGACAGAACTGTTTGGAAAATCAATGCCTCAGAGCTGTGTTTGGATTTACTGCTGAATCCAATTACAGTGTATTATCATAAAAAGCATCAAAGTGAAATTTATTGATGGTGCTTGTTTAGTGAGCATGCAACTGTTAACTCTAAATATAAATATTTTAATGGCATGATTTCTCACCATAACAAAAGAGGAAAGAGAAATAAACTCTGTAATCTGGCACAACAAACCACTTACTTTCAGATATAAACAAAGACCTTAGGAGCATTGTACTATACAAAGGTCTGCACTTACCTGACAACATTCCCAGACAGAAGAAAAAGCCTTAAATTATTTTTTTATTTATTTTTATTATTACTGTTATTGGTTTTGTCTAAATAAGAGATATCAAGTATATGCTATTATTTATACCACTGAAAAATTACTATTTGATATTTATAGGTTAAAGAGATCTTAAAGCAATGTAATTTGCCTGTCCAAAATCACAGATGAGACTGATATGTTTCTGCCTCAGTCAGTCATCAACCTAATTACTATTCCGAATTGAAAACTGGCTTATAAGAATCAGTCATTTTGTACATTAAGAAATCGAGCTACTGAATTTGTTTTCATGTACCTCTGAAGTGCCTCAGCAGACTCTGCTATGCTGTCTTTGATTCTGTGGATCTTTGCAAAAGGACGAATAATCATCTCTTTGTAAGGATACACAGTGAGAAACCTCATAGATTTTCCACGTCAGCATTAGAGTGAATGAAGGATCTTACACAAATGGGTGCTAGAATAATCTGAGACTTTAGAGAGTAGGAACAAACACAAAAAGGAAATACAAAATCAAATGTAAAACTTAAGTTACATGATAACATATTTTATTTTTTTTTTTTTAGTATCTGTATGAGATACCTTTTTGGATGACTCTAATACTTAGGATATTATTTTATTATTTTTTTTCAGTTTCTCATAGGAAGAATAAATAAGTTTGGTGGGTTGTTTGTTGTTTTGTTGTGTTTTGTTGTGTTCTTTTTTTTTTCCAATTTCAATAGTTTGTAAAGAACTCCGCACACCGGTATGTTATACCATCATTTCAAATAAAAAAATAAAAGATATACATTTATTTAAAAAAAAAAACCACAATCAATAAATTCAGATTTTTTTTGTGTTGCCCATACTACTTTGTTAAGAGAATTAATTTGATATGTTGTCAACTGAATAGAGTTTAATAAAGCGTTTGAAGACTAGATTGTTTCTTAGTTCTACTCAAACATATGTTAATTTCAAGGTTATAGGTTTTACATTTAATTTTCACTTATTTTGTTAGTTTATTTTTCCTTTTCACTTTGCTGTTCTGGTCCTCAACTGCTGCAGTTATTACTTTGGGTTTCTGTTGAAGATTCCTAGTACTTCTAGATTCTTTAAATGGAAATGGGAAATAAAATTCTGCTCCAAAATCCTTTTAAACTGCCTGAAAAATGTACAATAATATGAATATCTGATTTGATAAATGGAACAGTCAGAATAGGGCATTTAAAACAACTAAGAGTAACTCGGGCTGTCGTTACATACTTGTAAAGATAGACATGAAATTGGATGGAACTGTCTCTAACCTTGAAAGCAAAATTCTCTTCCTTGAGCGTCTCTTTTTGACTACAAAACTGTAGTACTTTTCAGAGTATTATGGTAGAGCAACAATGTCATCCAGTGTTTAGGGTTATAAATCCCCTGATGAATAGTACATATCTCAGTCCACATCTCAATATTTTTCCAGTTTAAAGCTTCTTCCAGTTTAAAGGTCTAAAATTGCATAAAACACACTTTACAGTGTTTATTAATTTATATTAGCAGTATTTACCTATTTGTTAGTTAACAAGGATTACCTGAATTCAAAGATCGGTTGCCCACTGTCTGCTTATGGCTATTAAAATACAAAACTAAACCTTCACTTATATGCAAGTGTTTTAACTTGCTACATGTTGTCTCTCCTGGGGGATTGTATTGATTAAGGGAAAGAAGCCAGATGTTAGAAGTCAAGAATGGAATAGCACTTCTAAATTAAAATGATATGTAACTACTGATGGTACATAGTTACTTCTTCAGCAAAATCAGCATTTAGAGAATTTGAGCAAGTCATTTAAATGGCAGTAATTTAAAAAAAAACTTCTAAATGCCTTAAACACAAATAATTGAACTACTCAAATGTACTTTCTACTTTGTGTAGGAGTCTACATCCTCATCCATAACAAATAAACAAAACTTTGTATTCAGTCATCTGTTGAGATTCAGTAACTTAAAACAATGCCCACCAGGCAGTATTTGTTCATTAAAATTGCACTACCAATTGCACAAGCCGAACAGCTTCTCATTACTTCCTTCACAGTGTCACATAACAATAACCAGTTAGTGCACATATCACAGATCAAAACCATTTATTTTCTCCTTAGTTCCACCAAATATAATCATAAGTCTCAGTGCTTATGTCAGCAAATTCTAATACTTAGTGGGCCTTAGTGGTGGATCAGACCTTATAATTCATCTAAATACTGTTAAAAAATAACAAGGTGAGAGAGGTCCAAATTTATACAAGTGTGACAGCTCAAATTGTGAATAATGGACACTGAAAACACTCACTGCCTTTGCAAAACAGCAATGAAAACAGAGGAAGGTACTTGAATTGTAAAAGTCTAAGGTCAATTACCTTTCTCTTTCTCTTTTTTGTCTCTGAAGTTCATGTAATTACAAATGATCCTAGTGACTAAAACAAATAATACCTGTACAGTTGCATACTATTAAAGAATTCCAATGTGGAGGGAAAGACAGAAAGAGCAGCAGAAGATTCCAAGGACAAAATTTTAAAAGTATCATTCATTCAAAGAATTGCATATCACAGAGGAAAGGCTGGATGACAATAAAAAAGCTGCGGTATTAAATTAAGTATTATAAAATGTAGGAAGACACATTTCAGGAATAATAATGAAAATTAAATTAACAACTTGGAGTGTCATGTTCTTACACAGCTGGTTCTTGGACAGTTTCAGTACTCAGCATTTAGTGCAATAAATAAGATGAATCTTTAGGGCAAAATATTTAACCTAACAAATGTTTAAGAAAGATTTTAACAAGATAGCAGCTGGATCTATAGGTCTTGTCACTTCAAAGGTCAGCATATCTCTGCAAAACCACCACACCAGTCTACTAGAAATTTTGCAAAGATGTCATATTTCTGTACTAATGAACATTAGCACCTAGTAACAACTGAGAAAGACCTCAGAATACTAACCAATTAGTAAATTACTATCACTGTAAGGCACAGTCCCAACACGTCTGTGAGGCAAATGTAGGCCAATATTGTATCACTGAGGCTATTGCTATGCAGACAATTATAAAGCCATGTCACAAAGTACCTCCATAGATCAGTGAGATCTCATCTTTCAGATTGCAATCATCTGCAGAAGTTAAGCTGAAAGACATAACAATGCTAGATTGTTTTTACTTCAATTAAATACTTTCCTCACAATGTTTACAAACTGAACATTTAACAGGAAAATTTCTCACTCATGCATAACTTACAATGGATGCAAAACCAGGAACAAGTCTAATAATATATTTTCTATACCGTTCTGTTTATATCAGCTTCACCTAGCCTTATCTAATTACGACTTATGTATTGATAAGGTAGGAAATAGGGTTGTTTTTTCCTCATCATAAAAAATACTGTATAATTCATAGCATCCTATACTATATATAGTATACTAGACTATAGTATATATTTATATAGCATACAAGATGTAAAGCAAATCTAACCTAAAGGTGCAGAGGTAAGTCTCATTCTGTGATGTAAATCAGAACTAAAGTTCATGTAACTAGGAAGCGTGGCAATGCAAAACACAAGCTGCCTCTGCACAAGTCACTTCAGGAACAGCAAAAATGTGCCCATAATGATCTTCATGTCTATTCTGAAGTGGAGGAAAATATTTATTAGACAAACTGTATGTGATAATTTAGGGAAAAAGAAAGAGGACTAATATTTTGCTCAGTATCAGTGCAAGGACAGTATGAGAATGTTAGTCATCTTATTCAGATACCTCTCATTAAAAAAATATTCAAGTGTTTGCAGAAATATTTGCCCTCTTGACTTACTGCACAGATCTCTGGTTTTGTATGTAGTTATAGGATCATAGAATCGCCTAGGTTCTTTCAGAACATCGAGTCCAACCATCAACCTAACTCTCATCATTATCTAAACCATATCCAAGCACTATGTCTACCCATCTTTTAAATACCTCCAGGGATGGTGACTCAACCACTGTTCCAATGCTCTTTCCACTGACCACTTGGAAACTGACCACTGTTTCCAAGCCTGTTCCAATGCTTGATAACCCTTTCAGTGTAAAATTTTTTTCCTAATATCCAGTCTAAATCTTCGCTGGTGCAACTTGAGGCCATTTTCTCTTGTCTTATTGCCTGTTCTTGGGAGAAGAGACGAACGCCCACCTCTCTACATCCTTCCTTTCAGGAAGATATCTTTGAAAATATATTCTTAAAGATATATATTTTTTGTATGTAGCTATTCTGAATTTTAAAATGTCTGTTCTTAAAAAGGAACATCGAGAAATCACTAAAAATTGGTGATAAAATTTTGTGCCACACTACCTGTTCCAATGTGACTCAGTCTTAAAACCTTTTGACTTTATGTCTACCCTGACATTAATGATAGTTAAGAAGGCTCTGTATTTTGTAATATGAGGGCAGACATTATAAAATAAATGTTTATACATATCATGTTAATTAGTACACATTCTCAGTAACCTCTTTACCACTTTGCATCATGTGAAGGTTGAAATACAAAGCATTTACTGTATACTGTAGGCATGGTAAGGTATAGGAGACCTAAGGGAGGGCACAGGAGAGGGAATCTCTCATATCAGGATAGATACACTGCTTGGGTTCCACCTATTTTTGGCACATACAGATAAGGTGCAAAGCTAAAGATTTCTTGTCTTATCAGAAAGTTGTGCTGTAGGAATTTGTGGCTTTAGCACTGAGTTAGAGACAAGGCACATCATTGGAAGTTGACTGGAATTTTTCACACTTCACCAATCAACAAGTAGCAATTCGGGTACCCCAAAAACTTTGGTTGTGGCTTTCACCAGTGATTAAATGACAATTTTGATAAATTCAGAAATGCCTTAGTAATGCCCAAGACATATCACAGAATCACAGAATCTTCATGGTTGGAAAGGACCCTTAAGGTCATTGAGTCCAACCAAACAAGCTACAATCTCTGCCACTAGAGCATGCCCTGAAGTGCCAAATCTAGACGCTTCTTAAACACCTCTAGGGATGGTGACTCAACCACCTCCCTGGGCAGGCTGTTCCAGTGCCTGACCACTCTTTCAGTAAAGTAATTCTTCCTAATATCTAATCTAAACCTCCCCTGCCGCAACTTCAGACCATTTCCTCTGGTCCTGTCATTATTCATTTGGGAGAAGAGGCCAACACCCACCTCTCTACAACCTCCTTTCAGGTAGTTGGAGAGGGCAATGAGGTCTCCCCTCAGTCTCCTCTTCTCCAAGCTAAACATGCCCAGCTCCCTCAGCCTCTCCTCATATGACCTGGTCTCCAGACCCCTCACCAGCCTGGTAGCTCTCCTCTGGACACGCTCCAACACTTCAATGTCCCTCTTGTACAGAGGGGCCCAGAACTGAACACAGTACTTGAGGTGAGGCCTCACCAGTGCCAAGTACAGAGGCACGATCACTTCCCTACTCCTGCTGGCCACGCTGTTCCTGATACAAGCCAGAATGCTGTTGGCCTTCTTGGCCACCGGGGCACACTGCTGGCTCATGTCAAGCTGGCCGTCCACCAGCACCCCCAGGTCCTTTTCTGCTGGGCAGCTTTCCAGCCACTCTGCCCCAAGCCTGTAGCGTTGCTTGGGGTTGTTGTGACCAAAATGCAGGACCCGGCACTTGTCCTTATTAAGGCTCATACAGTTGGCCTTGGCCCATCGATCCAGCCTGTCCAGGTCCCTCTGTAGAGCCTTCCTACCCTCAAGCAGATCAACACTCCCACCTAGTTTGGTGTCGTCTGCAAACTTACTGAGGGTGCACTCAATCCCCTCATACAGATCATTGATACAGATAGTAAACAAAACCGGCCCCAAAACTGAGCCCTGTGGGACACCACTGGTGACTGGCCGCCAAGAGGATTTCACCCCATTAATCACAACGCTGTGGGCACGGCCATCCAGCCAGTTTTTAACCCAGCAAAGAGTACACTTGTCTATGCCATGATTTGCCAGCTTCTCCAGGAGAATGCTGTGGGGGACGGTGTCAAAGGCCTTACCAAAGTCCAGATAGACAACGTCCACAGCCTTCCCCGCATCCAGAAGGCAGGTCACATGGTCATAGAAAGAGATCAGGTTGGTTAAGCAGGACCTCCCTTTCCTAAACCCATGCTGGCTGGCCCTGATCCCTTGGCTGCCCTGCACTTGCCGTGAGAGCTCACTCAAGATGATCCTCTCCATGATCTTTCCTGGTATCGAGGTCAGGCTGACAGGCCTGTAGTTCCCCAGATCCTCCTTCCGACCCTTCTTGTAGATAGGCGTCTCACTAGCCACCCTCCAGTCATCTGGTACCTGCCCTGTTGACCAGGATTGTTGATAAATGCTGGAGAGAGGCTCGGTGAGCTCTCCCGCCAGCTCCCTGAGTATTCTTGGGTGAATCCCATCTGGCCCCATAGACTTATGTGCATCTAGGTGCAGAAGCAGATCATTGACTACTTCCTCCTGGATTATGGGTGGGTTGTTCTGCTCTCCATCTTTATCTTCCAGTTCAGGAGGTTGAATACCCTGGGGATAGCTGGTCTGACTATTGAAGACGGAGGCAAAGAAGGCATCAAGTATCTCAGTCTTCGCCTTGTCATTGGTTGCAACTTTCCCCCCAGCATCCAGTAAGGGATGGAGATTCTCCCTGGCTTTCTTTTTGTTGATGTATTTATAAAAGCTTTTTTTGTTGTCCTTAATGTTAGTGGCCAAGTTGAGCTCCAGCTGGGCTTTTGCCTTCCTAGGCAAAATGATGATCTGAGCTTTAGGTCCAATCTTGTCTAATTTACAATGATCAAGCGGACATCCCTCAGTGGCTTATACATTAGCGTTGTTCAGGACATGGTGGTAATGAAGTCTCGGGGAGGACATACTGACCCTGAAGCACAGATGAATCTGTTAGTACTACTTCAGTAATAAATACATTTATTACTCTTTGCTACCACAGGTCCAGAACTCTACAGGCCAATCATAAACTCCACAGAGCACAAATAAGCAGATTATCATATGGTTCTGGGTCAAACCTTGTCATGTTTTTTGGAAACATGATAAGAGGTTGTATCTGAGATTTTGCTGTCTACAAAAACTTACTTAATATTTGCTTTCTTCATGGCTCAATAAATACTATGTCTTGCAGTGATTGTTTGCAAATCAAACACCACAGGAGTGTTTTGATGAACAACTTGAATTCAGTAAAAGTAATTAATGGGAAAATCTCATTCTCTGAAAGAATCTTTTTTCTTATATTTGATGAATCTATGAATTGAACCACTGTAATTTACACAAGAACTGATGCATTGTAAAATGAAAGAGTTAAAAGACAGTCTGAAAACAACGGCTGATGAAGAGTACTCCAATATCAAAAAAAGGACTTAAATGGTTAACTGTTTATGATATCATTCTTAGTTCTAGAAACCAGGTTTACTTTTATTGAACATAATACTGTATTGCATAATACTGTATTTTTATTACATATTTATTTATTTATGCATTTCTTATTTATTAAGAAACAACAAGCTTGATTGTTTCTTTAAAACTGAAAACTCTACATTTAGAGGAGTTCTTGCTTGTGAAAAATGTATTAAAGTCTCACATGAACACATATTCAAACAGACCTGGTTAGTAATACATTAAAATAAATAAACTGCTAGTTATATAAAATATGCCAATAAAATATTGATTTATTTATTTAGGAATCTTACTCCTACTCTCTGCCTGTATAAACCCCAGAGGTCCTTGGTTGCTCTTCCAATTTGCTCCTGGTTCTTTTGACATGTATATTATTAGGAACTCTAGGTATGTATAAATAAATAAAGAGTTTTATGCTGTAAAATTTATGATAC
Source organism: Larus michahellis (assembly GCF_964199755.1). NCBI lineage: Eukaryota > Metazoa > Chordata > Aves > Charadriiformes > Laridae > Larus > Larus michahellis. The sequence continues at coordinate 100,906,839 of NC_133898.1, read as the reverse complement.
AGCAAAAACTTCCTCAGTATCTAAACCACCTATTTCAATTCTTTTAGGTACTGCTATCTTGGTACATTTTTTTGAACTTCATGGAGAAGCTTTAGAAAGGGAATACAATAAATAGTTCAGGGTATGCGTAGCTAGGTCAAAGACCAAAGCTCTGAGCTAACAAAGTGTCATGGTTAGTTTGTAACCCAAGGTCTGTTTATGTCTCCGTTGAGCTGTGTTTAAACAAAGGAATCACAAGCATGCATCAAACCATTGCCGTTATTGTCACTACTGCAGAAGGAGCTGCCAAATATTTTAGTACACTGTTGCACACTAATTGGTATTCAACTGTCATTCTTCACCTAATGCTGCTGAACAAACTGTTGATGTGGTTCAAATGATGAGCTTTGAAGGTGGAGGTAGCCCATATGGGAAGGGGAGGGCGAAGAGTAGCATGGAATGAAACTGGAAAGGAAGGCAGCTGGTGCAAGTAACAAAATTTTTAGCCAACCTTTCTCTGTAAATTCTTAATTTTCAATGCCGTTCTCAAAGCCATAGAAAAGTATATTACAGCTGATTTTCAGGTGTTTCCTAACATTTAATTAATTGAATTTCATTTAATTAAAAAGATAAACCCTAACTGAGGACAGGTTAATAAAGTATACTTTTTCTAGTGCTGCAGTCCAATTAGTGCTATTCTAATATAATCCTAATTTTGCAATGAATCCTTTACTGTCAGATAGTTATGTAAAATCAGGTTTTCTACAAAATCAGGGCCAAAGAGTTTAATTCATTAAAACCACATTAATAAACTTGGAATATAGGATAACTTATTAATTTTATTCTCTACTTTTTGTAGCAGGACAAAAATATTCATTAGAGAGAAAGAGTTTGTTTTTAAGTGACTATTATCAAACTGATTATTTGTCTTTTCATGCATTCTCACAACCTTGCCTTTCTAAGTTATTTTGTTTGGACAACTATTACTGTGAACCAAAAAGGCTTTACAAGTAGGGCATATGCAACTTTAAAGACCAAAACAATTATTTATTGACTAAGACACACGATAGAAAGTGGGGATTAACGAGCTACTAGGATAAGCATTAATATGCTCACCACCCATGATGGGACACATAATAAATCTTTGTGGGCCAAGCCCTCATCAAGCAGATGACTAAAGGTTGGCTGCTGTTACTTTGTGAACTACGCTGCTCCTTTTACTTCTGCTGAGTTGCCATTTTCCAATTCCCTTTTTTTTTTCCTTAGGATTTTATATCCTTTCATGTCAGTGTTATCCCTCCTGAATCCTTGAGCTGATAGAAACTGTCATCTTTAGCTGGCTTGAGCCAGTCTCAATGGTCTTTTCTCTGTCTGAAATTTTACCTTTCTTACCTTGAATGGCTGTGGTTCATGCACTTCTCGTGGCTCCTTCCCACAACTTAGCAGTTTTCTCAGGAATCTAAGCCAAGGTTGCACAGCTGTGCTCTATCAAAACCAGGCCTTGTAACACAGCCACTGAACCCCTGGGATGAGGGTTATATACAGGTTACACCTATACTGGTTTATTTAACCAGGTCAGGGACCATCCCAAGGCACTGGAAGACAGCCAACTGTGTTATTAAATTGCTGCCACATTTCTTAGTGCAGGTTGGTCAGGGCCAACTAGCACTCCCCAGATAGCGCCTGGACATGCTTTGAGGGGTTAATATTGCACAGGAACTGTTAACACCAGGTAGTTTTGATGTGGCTTCCCAGTAGTGGGGTGTGAGACAGTTTAATAATGCAGGCTTCAAGACCAGAGACTAAATACAGGCATGTTTCGTTTATTAGTGCTGATTTATCTTATAATTCCACCAATCCGGCGTCAGCAACAATGCCAAAGAGGAAAAGGGCGTACAACCTAAAATCAGAATTAATACAGTATCCTTCACGCCAGTATAGTGAAATATTATAGTGAGACACTTTGGGGAGACTGGGGTAGTGAGAATACTTGGTCGTTAAAGATCACCAGTCTCACTACAATTCAATAGCAAATTCCACAAAACTATGAGAAAAAATCAGTTTGCCAAGTGAGGACAAATTTATTTTAAACCATATACAACTTTTTTCCCCTAAATAATATGCACAAACACACATGCACACACACATGAAACAGAGTATGTTCCGGTGAAGATTGCTAACACATTTCTCCCAAAATAACTTCAAAGAATTAGCATAATGAATGTGTAAATTAAAGCAGAAACATGTTACATTTTCACTACCCTACAAGCTGAAAGCAGCTTGACTGATTTACTTTGAACTTTCAAAATATTCATCTTTTGTAGTTTCAAACTAGGCAAAAGAATTTGCAGGCCAGACAGAATAGGTTGTGTTTGTTCTTAAAACAATGACAGAGGTGCTGAAAAGTAGGCCAACAAATGGAATACTGGTTGCATCCCTAACTAGTCCTGTTCTTTCAAGTTATGCAGACTCATTTCATAGTCTGTAGAAACATGCAACGTTTATGTTCTTCCATAGGTTTGCTTAGCATTGACAAAAAGTGAAATTGGAACATTACTCTCAGATTGCAATGTATTTTACTCCCTCCGCCCAAGTACTTTGCATACTTTACCTACAGAAAAAGGATTTCATGTTTCCTTTCCTTGTACAAGCTTTACTCTGTTACTGGAGATGAAATACTATTCTCAACATACTAATGAATGTTGCCCTTGTTCTGGGTGTACCAGTGGGCTTCCCAAAATGTGCATTTTCCCTCATATGCATATGTCTTTTCTCTCAAGATACAGAAGAAGATACGAAAGAATATTCACACACCCAGTGTAAACACTGGATAAAGCCTTTTGATCTGAGTAGCCCCAGACAGTAAAGGGAGGAAACCTATTTTAGTCCAATAGGTGTTACTCTGTATTTCCTGATTCTGAAGGAAAATGTTTCCCCTTCTAAAGTCTCATAGCTTCCACAGAGGCACCTTTTCTTCCTATTTTTCTTGGGTTATGGCATTACTTATTTCCATTGCAGGAGTTTTAAAAAAAAATTAAAAAGAAAAACAAAAAGGAAAAGAAAAAAAAAAGAAAAATAAAGAATAAGAAAAAGAAAAAGAAAAGAAGAAAAAAAAGAAAAAAAAACTTTTTTTTTGTAATTATTCCATCTTTACTCAAAGGGAAACCAGATAATGTATATCACAATGCAGTTTACAGAGAAGAGAACAGAAGTAAATTAAAGCCAAAAAGTAGAAACTCCATATGCCACAGATTGTGGAACACCTGTTTTTCTCTAACACCCTGGAATCTAATGGGAGGGCAGCGTTAAAGTTGTGGTGAGGGAGCTGGTAATGTATTTTAATTTAAAGACAATAGACAGTTAAACTCACAAAATATATTTCATAAACATTTTGTTTGTAAGGCTAGAAATGGCACATCATCCTATTATGAGACAAAAGAGCAGAAATGTTGAAGCTGCATAGGTCTATGATGGCTGGTTGTTTATTATTGTTATTGTTCTTATTGTTGCTATTGTTGTTGCTGTTTTATGCATTTTCTTATTTTGATTCCAGTCAGTTTTTCCACTGGTGTCTTTATTGTGCTTTTGTACATAGCAATCAATGATCTTGCTACCTTATCTAGCCCTACAGGAGAGCTATGTTCTCTCACTCCATCTGCCATCAGCCTCTCTCAGGTAATAAATGAGCGAGATGATGAGCACTCTGCTTGCCTCCCTCAGGTGCTGTGACTCACCCTCCTGGAAGCGCTTTTTGCTTGAGGGATCCTGGCTGCTAGTACTTTCCTCCTTGCTTCTCTCTCCTGCACCAATGAATAGCCAAAAGCGGACCACAGGACCATAACTGCCAGCCATCTGCTTTCTCTGCAGAACAGAAAAGCACCAAAAACTTAGAAATAATTCACTCTGATTGTGTCTTGATTTATTAGAAGTGCTGCATTCTGATTATGCACAAAGAAAGGGGAGCAGGGGAGAAATAAAGAACAAAAGATAATTTTTATTCATCATTGCAATTTTCCAACCATAAAGGAATCAGAAAATAGGAAAAAAAAAAGTAATCTAAGGAAATTCACCAGATATTTCACAAATGGATACTCTCTGTCAGCTACTCCTATCATTGACATATTATCAGCATTATTTTACACACACACACATGCATCTTTTGAAAGGTACGAAAGGTACCTTTGGAAGGGATCAGCAGAGGATTCTGTATAATTATCATGGACACTTCACATCCAGAAAGTTTCAAAAAATAATGAACAATACAGAAACACAGAGAACATTTTGCTCACAAGGTGTCAATGGAATACACATTGTTGGTTAACCTTCATGAGGGGCAGTGCATGCCTTTTGGTTGGTACCTCAGCCTCAGCTAAACCACTCGTTTAGCTGTATTATAAATAAATATTATAAACAAATACCATAAATAAAAATGGCCAAAGAGCCCTTTCTGCACCTAATAACTATTTCAAAATGTTAAAAATCATCTGTCTGTGAAAAAGACTAAAAAAAAAATAATGGGCCAAAAAGGTGGAATTTCAAGGGTAAATTCAATATTATGGAAGTAGTTTGATTCAGATCTATTAAAAGGTAATTTAAAGGTGAATTTCAAGTATATTTTCTAAAAAATGCAATAACTGTAAAAATGGAGGTAACTGTTGAAAAACAGACTTAGAATGACTTCACCTTCAATGCCATGCTATATACACTTTTAACAGAGAAACAAATATAAACTCTTCCAAGTAAGACTGGAAGATTTTTGTGGTTTTGGTGGAAACAATATTGCATTCTTAAGTTGAGGACTGACCCAAAGAACTATGTAAGCAGGTATTTGCAATGTTTTGAACTGATTTGTCAGTTCCTTAGAGTGCTATACAAGTATTTTGTTTTGACTCCCACCAGTTCTCCCACCACATAGCTAACTTCATAGCTGCCAATAATGCAGGAAGTAGCTGGAAGCTGTGGTAGAAAAGCTAGAGGTGAACTGAAATTTTCTAATACAAATTGTGATGCTGGTGCTTGCTAGATGATGAAAAATGTAAAATGTAAATTCCATGTAATGATGGAATTTTCATAACGATGAAAAATGTAAAATGTAAATTCCATGTAAATTCTTCCATGTAAAAAAAAAAGAAAAAATCACTTAAAAGTTGTTTCCTCTTTAAAATATTTTAAACAAAATATAAGGACAAAGATTAATTTTATATCATTTATAGCTGGCCGTACCTATTAAAAAATTCCATTTTTAACTGCCTTTTACTTTAAAATTTCAATGATATTTTGCAAACCAAAAAAAAAAAAAAGACTCAGAAGTAAAGCGTAGAAATTGTTAGTAGTGCTTGCTTGTTCTTGTTCAGTTTATATGTAGTCAATAGCTAATCTTGTTTCTGAGAAAATGACAGCAGTTTGAAAATAAGGAATAATATAAATAATTCAGAATATACATTCATTGGGGAGGGTTTAATATTAAAGAATTTTGATGTATTTATAGAAAGCTAGCCAATCAAATTATCTATTGATAGAATATTTCTAAATCTGCAACTTTTCTGTATTTTTCATGCTAAAAATTCTTCCTCTGTCTCCAGATCCCCTGCAGGAAAAGCTGCTAATCACTCTCTCTTCTGATTAGAGCAGGATGCTGCTGGGTGAGCATTTATTTCTGAACTCCTCCTTGATAATCCATTGGGATAAAAGTGCTGATTTGCACCTTTAGCCTCTGGAGGTGCAGCAGCCCAGTAATAGCTTATTGGTCTGAATGGAAGTCCCTCCTTGAGATAATTATAATGAGATGAGGCAGGACAACAGAATACTGTGTCTCTCATTAGCAGGAAAATAGTTGAATTGCTTTTTCCAATTACTAGTTTCATTGATTGTACAAAGATGAGAACTAATATGTTCATAAATGTATGATACTCGAGCAAAACAGCAGTTTTTGCAGATCGGTTATCACATTGTTATGTAGCAGTACTTGAAATAAGAGGGATTCTATCTGCCATTCTTTTGAGGAAATACTGAAAGTTAGGTTATCTGGTTTTGTTAAGAATGACAAGAGGAACAAGTAAAACATAGGACAGTGGAATGACCAGTGGTCTGATCATTCCAGTGGAATGATTGTGGTCTGAAAACGAGTATTACCAATATGTGACTAAACCAATTTTGTAATATTCCACACTCCAAAAGTTTCATTTATCTTCATTACAAGTAATGCTTTTGGGTCACTATAAATAGTTTCTCAAACATTTTAGGCTAATCAGTTTGGAATTATTTGTACTACCTAATGGTTTTACCCATGGGCATAGATAAATACACATACATACAAACCTTCATACACATTTCAACATATTGTTCTAGTAATGGAAGAGGAGAGAATAAACTGGAAAAAAAAAAGCTGCCAAAGTACGACAGTATAAGAAGTTAAGTTTCCGCAGCAATACAATACACTTGTCATTAAAGGTACAACCTTGAGAAAACTGCAGCTTGCAAAGAATATATCTGTATGTTGAAATGAGACAATTTACCATGAATTTATCAAGTGTTTAATTTAATCATAGATTTTTCAATTCATAAAGCCTAAGGCCATAAGAAATTATTAAATCATCCAGTTTGACCAATATATCACAAGCCATTACTTTTTGCTTCACTAATTATACATTGAAAATAGTATTTTTTCTTACCTCTAAGAGTGTGTTGTCTAGAACAGTAGCTTTTAAATATGTTCCTATCTTCTTACATTTTTACATTAGTGTTTCAATTTTTTTCATTTGTCCAGTTTAAGCCTTCAACCATCTTGTTTCCTTCATTCAAATAGAATATTGCTTATCCTTTTATCCTTCATTGCTTTCACTGCTTACGAAATATTACATGAAAAGTCAGTGTCTGGATTCAAAATGTACACCTATAAACAACGTCAGAGCATGAACCTGGCCACTGGTGCGTGGCTGTGTATTCTGTTGCTATTCACATAGTCTATGGAAGGCTTTCTGGAAGGCTCTCAACTGAAGAATATTCTCTGATACAATGCCTGAGTATAGTCCAAGGAGCAAAGTCACCAACAAGGGTTATTTCTAGTGCCCAGTTTGTATGCAGCCATCCTATTCCAGAAGGAAAAGAGAGTCATGCCTTTCCAAGTGATATGGGTTATCAATAATCTCCTTGTGCAACAAAGTGTACTTCTCTGGGTATGAATTAAGTTTGTAAAAATGATAAAGAAAGATTAGAATTGGGTTAAAAACTATTAGAAAAGTGAATTTCAAATGTTTTTATCAAAATTAAAGAACAATATTTTTCACTTGAGTTACACTCAGCATATATTGAGATATTGTATAGTTAATTTCTCTTCCATTTGAGATATGATTTTCAAGGATATCTACAAAATATGGGATGAAAGTGTTGCTGATGGCCCAGCAGGACACCACTGTTCAGAAGCCGTGAAAACAATATTAACGGTACAGAATTCAGGAGAGGGAATGTTTTTGACTGAAGTCATGTTTAATGAGATTATTAGTATAAAAGGGCTTCCAGATGTAGCATACAGGAGGATTATACACAAATTCAGAATAGCAAGAGTCCAGAAAAAAAAAAAAAATAAAAGGCATGACTACATGAATCTAACTTCTGTCAAAGAATAAAAGGATACATTTTCAGCCACGTAAATGTGAGCTCCAAACATAGGGCTAAATCTAAAAAGATCCCTACATGCACTCAATATTGTCATAGACAGCAGGACTGACTACAGAAAATGAAAAAGTGAAGGAGTAGAACTTCATGAAAATTCAGGAGCTTTCGTCTCTCATTGTGTTCCTAGAAGTATAAAAATGTGATTAAAAATAAATGCAGAACGTACATCAATAATGTATCAAGGTTAAACAGAAAGATATAAATTAAAGAAGGTTTTCTATATGTGTGAAACTTGTCAAACCAATTTCTGCACTGCAAGCCTATATCCGCAACTATGCAGTAAGTCTTCACTAACCACAGAATGATGTTACACAAAAATACATGGGAAAGCTGAAGCAGTGAAAACACACATAAAATGAAGGTTACCAAATTCCAAAGACTGAAGGTTATGGCACAGCTCAGTGGGGTTTGTTTCCTGTATATTGTTGATGATAGAAATCAAAGTTTCATTCTGCTTCAGCTACATACTGTTTGTTAGCTGTAAGAAGTCCATGAATAGCTGTCCCCCAAGAATTTCCATTGCAGAAGGAAAGTCCTAAATTTTTAAGTGATTAGATGTGAGTCTCTGATAGGGAATAGGAGACAGAAAAGGTTCTGTTCTGCTTTCATAAAGACAGAAGCAATCTCTCTTAGTTCTTTCTGAAACTATGCAGGATATTGGGATAAATCTGTATGCGAACATGGTAAAGAAAAGTCTCAGTAACCAAACCCTGAAAACGCATTCACCCATCTTGGTGTTTTGGTATGGCTAAATTGCTGGGAACGAGGAAGCTCATCTGAACAATAAAACCATAGAAAGGTTTGGGTTGTAAGGGACCTTTGAAGATCGTCTAGTTGCAACCCCCCTGCCATGAACAGAGACATCTTCCACTTAGATCTGTTTGACCTTGAACACTTCCAATGATGGGGTATTCACAATTTCTCTGGGCAACTCATGTCAGTGTCTCACCATCCTCGTTGTAAAAACTTTCTTCCTTATAGCTAATCTAAATCTACCCTCTTTCAGTTTAAAACTCTTTCCCCTTTTCCTATCACTACAAGCTTTGGTAAAAAAGTCTATCTATCTTAGAAGCTCCCTTTAAGTATCGATACGTCGCAATAAGGTCTCCAATGAATGCTCCAAAAGTGGAGTACAGCCCTGGGTTCCTGACCTTGCTTACATGACCCTGTAAACTTGCTTCAACATTTTTAACTGAACAACAAACTGATTCACCGTCTGGATATGTATTTTCCCTTAAAATGGCAAATTATTTTAGTTAAAATCTTGAATTCTTGTTAAACAGATAGATAAGTCAAAATTTCTCCAGTAGTCCCCTAAACATGTGCTGTAGGCATAGCTACATAGTTTCAAGAAATGGGTATTCACAAGTATGGCCACCTCATTTCAAGTATCAAAATATCCAATAAATCCATAAAGAAATAAATGAGAGAGAAAAAATTGTGGTCACTGAAGGAAAAAAGGCACCTTTTGTTCTGATTATGATTTTTTCACATCTTTACACTTCTAAAACATAAATTTAATGGAAGCTGTCAGACTTCACAAAAGGGCAATTGTATATGCTTTAATTTCAAGTCAAATATTTTGCAAAGCTTTAATGAGAATTTTATCCCTTTAATGTTAAACTGGGGATGGGAGATAGAGCTATATTTAAAGGGTAAAGACTTGCTGGACCAAATGACCTTTTCTTGTCCAAAAATTTTAAATGTCCTTATAAAACACATCTTTTGTTCATATAATTTCAGCAAAAGCCACACTGGGAGACCTATCGAACTTACAACACAGGTGACATTTTGATGAGACCAGCTGACAGGTTTGAAGGGTAAATGGCACCTGAAGTAACCATAAAAAATGTAGATACCAATTACAAAAAATATTTTTCTTCAATTTGAGTCTATCAGACCTTAGAATGTCCAGATTTTAGTTTCCTCTTATCAAACATGTTAACATGATTGACAATAAGGGAAATATATGTATAAATTCTTTGAACAAGAAATTAAACAGAAAATACAATTTAATTATTTTTAAATACATGTAAAACCATGTATGTATGTAAAAAGAAATATTTTTCAGAAATCTCTATGATAATGTAGCTCATCAGTAGCTATTGAGATGAGGAAGATTTCCATTAAGATCTAAGCATATTTTGGTGAATTTTCCACTGAACTCTAAAATTATAACTACTTCTACTGTTTATGAACTATCCAGATTATAAGTAACTAACTTATTTGAAACAAATATGTATACCAATATATAAAAAATACAAAATGCAAATAAAAAACCTAGATTTAAAAAAAGAAAAAAATCTTTCAAAAGATTGATTCACCTTGCATGTTTTTTGTTAACAGAGAAACTTCTAAAAGAAAATTAAGGACACTCATACTGTTACAACTTTGTATAATCAGTTCTTTATGAATTGTTCTCATAACTTTTTGGAAAGAAAAAATACCACAGTCTGCTGAACATTTTTCTCCTTTTCTTTCTTTTACAGATTTCTTTGGTTAAAAATTAGGTTAATAAGTCAATCTGTTAGCATTTTAGCTGGTTGGTTTTAAATATTAAACATTCTTTGGAATAATTTATTCTATTAAATTTTAAAAAGTATTTACACAATTATTCTATTTCTTCCTTAAGAAAAACAGCACTCAATCTTAAGGCTTGATATGTTTAAGATATATAAATCAATACACCTCTGAAGTTTATTACAGTGATCAAGGAGAGCAGAATATGAACAATGACACTCAGTCTGAAGTTTCTATTTCCAACGCTGTGAATTGTAATGATTTGAAAGTTATTATTAGGTCATATTTTGGACAAACTCTTCCAGATCCAAATTTGGAAGTGTTTTCATAAATGCCTTAGACTATCAAGAGAGCTAGGAAATTGAATTTTTGATACTGTGAAAAAATAGTTTAAATGCATCCAGTTTGACAACAATGTTACATTTTAAATTATATATCTGTGCAAGCCTAGTACATCACTATAGCCACAAAATGACCTCTTCTTAAAAGTTGAAACCTAATTTAATCTGCAAATACAATACTTCATTTTCTATCCTATAATTTCAGACTTCACTCAGGATCATTTGTGGGAATGCATTGTTATTTCATTGCTGCCTCAAAAGCTGAATGAACATTATGAAATAGTTGACGTTACTCTTATGAAATTAATACAATTTCCTTTCAGCAACATCTGTCCATCAAAACAAAAAAGGTAAATTCTGAACAACAGTAAAAAATTTCCACTTCCTCAGTAATATATATTAGCATTTTGTCCTCTAAATTTTTGTTTTATATTAATTAATTAACAGGTGGATGTCATCTAAAAACTAGATAGTTTCAAAATGCAAGTTGCAATTACTGATGGATAGCAAAGTAGAATTGAGCATGCTCATACTCCAAAATCTAGAGAGACAAGTAAGCAGCACATACTTGATTTTGTATAAGAGGATGACCTTGCTTAATGACCTTGATTGTTCCCTTCTACCTATTGTTTTTTTCTTATATGTGAAACATATGAATGTGAGATGATAGATACCGTTTCATGGACATATGAGTATCATCTTTATTCTTCCTTGTAGTCTTAATACTTTGCCATTTCCACATTTTTTATATCCTTTGTGTGTTCACCCATGTCCTTCTCCTCTCTTCCTTCTCCATGTGGGATCTTGGTGATGAAAACTGTAGAAGACGGAATAGACAATAAGGTAAAATACCAGTCAAAAGATTACTTGGGTATAACTTTAAAAGGTCAATAAAGATATTTTTCCTGGATTCAGAATAGGAGTTACATCAGGTAAAAACAATATTATAGAAATCATGATTAAGATGGTCTGATAGAGACTCTTGTTAGGAAAGGGAATGGCTTGAAGAGATGGATTCAGCAGTGTTAATAGGCAGTGTTAATACTTTGTAAGGAAATTTACAAGAATAGCACAGAGATTTTATGAGCCCCTAATGAACATGAACAATTCTATTTGTCTTTAATTTAGGGTAGTGTCCCCATAGAACACACATCATTTTACCTTTGTATTATTGTGCTTTCTGGTATATGCCTGCCAGGGTCCCAAGGGCACTACCAGTTGTTAGAGGGCCAGTCTCCAGCCTTGCCTTCTGGATGGACATCAGACCTAGGTTGCATATAATATGTCTGACTCCTGTCTCCTTTTGCTCCTGACTGGACACCCCGACTCCTGATTTGTCCCCTCTGCAGCAGCCCCACTCTTGCTGCTGCCTGGCAAGGCCTATCTCAACCTCACCACTTTACTACAGTACTTAGGTGGTGATCAAAAATATTCTAGATTTGTATGGTATTTTTGGCAAATAAACTGTAGTCTAAGAACAATAACTGACACTTCATACAGAAAAGTCTATGTTGATGCATTTGTTGATATTTTTCTTATTTTATTATTTTTCTTTATTTTAGTTGTGTCCCATAAACATACCTAGTTGCAACCAAAATTTGTGCAAAACATCATTAAATTCCACTTATCATAAACCTTAAGCTGACATGCTACCTCTTTTAAAATAGTTCTTTCATATGCTTTGGTGAAAGTTTAAGGCTTTTTTGTGGAGACTTTTGTCTAGTTTAAAAGGTTTTTCTACATTGTGGTTTGGTTTTTTTTAAGTAACTTCGAATTTAATTCATTTAATTCATTAATTGATTAAATTGTTATATCTTTAGATTATGCAGATTATATACAAAAACTTTTGTTTGCTGATTCCAGTGCGAGGCACTTAGGGTTACAGATGTCTTTATTACTTTAAGACATTTGAATATCTACGACATGGTATCCATTAACATGAAATCAATGGGATTTCATATATCAGCAAAGGTTTTTGCTGAAGTTTACAAGTCTATATATTCTATGAAGTTTGTAGCTGTCAAGTGATTATGTAAGAAAAATCTCATTGGAGATATTATCTGGAAATTCCAATACTAGTCTGTGAAAAACTGTGACCTAAAACTACACCCTCTGTGATAGGGTCAGCATGACCAAATCTCAATATATCACAAGGTTCTCCTTATGACTTCTTTAGGAAGAAATATCACCTTTTTAGCCATGAATCATTGATAATTATGACAAATTTATCTAGGAAACATTTGAGCTATTGGATTTTCAGGTAACAGGGCATTTTCTGCATAGCTTTACGTCCATGCCATTTTTTTGTCTATGTCATATTTGCGGTCACATGTCTTTTGGGTGAAATTACACGGGATATGGCATACGGTAGTAAACAGAAAACAAATGTTCAAAACTCAATGGAAGATATTGTAACTATTACAAGGGCATATAAATTCTCTCCTACATCATCAGTTACTTGCTGCAAAAAATAGAATAAACTGATTTTCTGATTTGTTTCTATGGAGCTTTCTTTAAATGAAAAATACTTCTTTCTAGTCAATATTCTTCAAACAAAATAAAGAAATTATATTCCTTTTAACATAATGAAGTGATTCTTTTGGGGAATGCCAAGAGTTTTTTATAATAGCACTAATGGTGGAGCTGATTCAATTGCCTTCTTATTAAATCAGACTACTAGTCTCAGGATGAAAATTTATAAGTAAATTTTCCTGAAGCTATAAGAAATTCTTTGTATACATTAGCAAAACTACAACATTGATATATCGCTATCCCCCTGTTTTTGAAAGTAATCCAACCTGTCCCACCAGTCCTTTCCAAAAAAAAAAAAAGATTAAGAATAGTAACTGTACTTGTGATGGTGAGGTTATGCAGAACTAAGGTGGAGACAAATGCAAGGACCCATAAAAGCAGTAAGGAGAACCTTGGCTCTGACCCTGTTCCTTCACTGACACAGAAAAATCCTGTAGTATTCCTGAAGGATCCTGTAACAATCCAGAAGGCTTGCTCCTTTTGATCAGGAGTGAGTTTACAACTGGTCTACCTACTGTGTCCTGAAAAGGCATTTTACATGGTTTGAAAATCTGTTTCTCGCCAGGTTTTCCTGTTGGTACAGGCTTTTTTTTTTAATGATACTTTTTTGATTTGTTCTGAGTGAACCAAAAAATGAAATTAAATATTACTTTTGGAACCAGTGGAATATATATTATATTTACTCGGCTAAGGATTTTCCATTTAAAAAAATCTGAATCCTTGTTTTTAAGGAAATTTTTGTTGCAAGGTCACCTATCTTAGTGTTCTATGGGACTTTGTACAGCTACTTCAGGGAAAATCATAGGGACCACTTTTCCAAGGGTCTGATTTCTTTTGAGCTAACACGATCAACATCATATGACACCAAGATTCCTTCTGCTCTCCATCCAATCAACTCTTTTTGGAGTGTTATGTTAAGCAATGCTTCACTTCGCCTAAACACTCTGTTGTTATTTTAGACTCATAGGATTGTTTAGGTTGGAAAAGACCTTTAAGGTCATTGAGTCTGACCATTAACCTTACACAGCCAAATGCACCACTAAACCATGTCCCTAAATGCCACATCTACACATCTTTTAAATACCTCCAAGGATGGTGACTCAACCACATCCCTGAGCAGCCTATTCCAATGTTTGACAAAACTTTTGGTGAATTAATGTTTCCTAATTTCCAATCTAAACCTCCCCTGGTGCAACTTGAGGCTGTTTCCTCTATCCTATCACTTGCTACTTGGGAAAGAGACCTGTACCCACCTCACCACAACCTCCTTTCAGGTAGTTGTAGAGAGTGATGAGGTCTCCCCTCAGCCTCCTTTTCTCTAGCCTAAACAATCCTAGTTCCCTCAGCTGCTTCTCATAAGATTTGTTCTCTAGACCATTCACCAGCTTTGTTTCTCTTCTCTGGACACGCTTCAGCACAATGTTATAGAATGCCTCAAATTATAACAGCTAACAATTAATTTTTCAAGCCTGAGTGCAAAAACATTTTGGCAATTTTCTTATTTTATGGAAAGCAAAATCAAACGGAATGAACAGTGGACGTGTGACAGTGGCAGGAAAGAATGATTCCTTTATAGCCTAGGTTGGTCAGGGATGTAAACCCTGAAGAAGATGAGCTAGTAAAATGGGAACGGTTTGACAATGCACGCAACTTCCCAATTTTGTTTCAATTTTCTATTAGAAGCAAAGACGTTATGAAATACACTACTTAGGTTAATTGGAATTTGTTGAGTAATTTAATATTGAGTTTTTTTACTATAGTTTTATTCATGTAATTTTTTTCTTAGTTTCAATCATTTATTTACATATCAGGGCCTGAATTTCATTGAAGCATAGCCAATGCAGAAATTGCTTTCTTTGTTTCTCATTGTGTTGAGTCTTTCCCCCTCACATTGAATGCTACCGTGTTTATGGACGTTTTGCCTTGGATTCCTATATATGGATAGATTTTCAGTTCTTGTAATGGTTCTTGTTTTTCTGGCTTTGTTTCCTTTATCTTAGTGTTTCACTGGAGCAAATTGCATTTGTTTTGTTTCTTTTTGGTTTGCTTTTTTTCTGCATAGCTATGTCTTTCTGAATGTTTTCAGGAAGAATTGTTCAGCAATTTCAAACAACCAGTAGAAGAATTTTTTGTGATGATTTTTTTGTGGGGGGGAATATTTTTTCAAACTTAACATTAAATAAGGTTTTGTATTAAAATATCTTCTCTGTTAACTTTGTTAATACAAGATGCTTGGGTTATTTTTTCTCAGATACATTTTGTTTTTCTTTAAAATTGCATCACTTCTATTTTCTTTCTGTTTCAGATTCTCTAATTGTCTTCCTTTCATAGCCATTTCAGTTAGACCTACACTTACCTGATTTGTACTACAGTACAAAATTTTATTACTAGACTCCAAGAATTTGTGTAATGAATCTTTCTCTAGGTCAAATACCTGAACATAAAACAGCTGCATGAAACATAAACAGGATTCATTTCCCACTTATATGAATCTAGATTCCCTTATACCTGAAACAAAAGCATGCTGTGAGTACTTTTCTCATGAGTTAACTATAGATCTACAAATGTTATAGGATGTGCGTAAATGGCTCCTACCTTCCTTAATTCAACTACTCTATAGAATGCATTACTATTTGATTGCATCCAAATAAATATGTTAATGTATAGAGAAACAGTTACACCACATCTGGAGCATTGGACACATGTTTTAATGTAACATCACATGAAGAATATTTGGATATGTGGAACTGTTGTATACATCACTAGTGTATATCACTGCAGAAATTGTGAATTATATGAGTATTGTGAACACATTCAGCAGAACAGAGATTCTAAATTTCTTTATATTTTCAGTGACACCATCATCTGATTTTTTTTAGGGCTATGAGTTTATCTGCAGAACACTTTGTGCCTGGAAACTTAAATTAATTTATAAAATTTCAGAGTGCTATTTTTTAAAAAAGATCTTTGTGACATATATGACCTAAGGAGGCCTACTACTGTTGAAAAGATCTGGTTATTTCATATACATAATTTCCTGCTAAAAATTTCCCAGATTGCTCTTTTTTCAGTATTACATAACATTAAATTCACGTTTGACATGTCACATCAAGCATCAAAATAATATTTAAAATGAAAAAAAAATAAGATTTTTTAATGTAACATTAAAATCCCTAACCTAAGCTTAATGTATTTTCTACAAAGAAACACCAACATGTTTCAATAATTTTATGATTGTCATCAAACTTACATGGAAGAGATGCTGATATCACAGTGATAGGCAGTGATCAGGATTTTGTATAGTATTTGACAAAATTAAATAAAATAACTTCCAAGGAGGTTTGGGATGTGCATTGCTATGACTTCAAATTGTAGAATACTTAATAAACATAAAGCGATGATAGCCATAAAGGCATCATTTTGAGAATATTATTAGCCTAGAGTAAGTAACAGGAAAATGGTAAAAGCTTCATAAAACTGAAAGTTCTATGTGATAAAAAAATAACTAGAATGAAAAGGAGAGACAAATTGACTTTTGAGTAAAGATTAAAAGAGCTGAGTAAGTTTCATAGGAAGATGATGACAAAGTAGATCATGATATTCTACAAATATTTGAGAGCTGTTAAAATGTATAGAGAGTGTTTATTTAGTGTGGTACATAGTAGAATTGCTCTGATAGAAAATAAAAGAACAGGGAACCACACAATAGGTAGATATAGATGTCTGTGGAGACCTTTAAAGGTAGATTTTGCCTAGGATTAGAATATATGCAGTAGGCAACAATCTGACAGGCCAGTCTATAAATCTTTACCATCGCTCTTTCATAATCCCCTCTAATTTTTATTTGAATAAATAGGATAAGGTGTGAAACACCCTTCAGAAGCAAAAGTTTGAGATCACTGTATGCCAATATTTGAAAATCCCTGGGGACATATTAGAAGGTGATAGTATTATGTCTGATGGCATCCTAATGAATCTCTGTTAATTGAATCCTCATCTCCCTTTCCTGCTTTGCTCTGTGTATCTCAAAAGAATTCTGTAAACTGTCAGCCAGATATCTGTATAATTTACTTGGGACTTGAAAGATATCTGAGGGCTGAAGCAGCACAGATTCAAAAGGAATACTCATGTGAATCAGTAATTGTTTAATTCTCATCTGGGTAATGAAACAATGTGTCTGGAAAGACCAACACAGCAGACAGATAAAATCTGGCTTTTTGGCATATCTGGAGTAGAAATTACCACTAAGAAATTGTCTGTGATGTGGTAAACTCTTATTCATTTCATTATGATTGTTCGTCGACATATCTCAGCTCTCCTGCTTACAATGGCAGAAGAATACATTGCAGAAACAAGGAGAACCATCAACAGAGAAAAAGAACTTTTTTAAATCAAAATTTCAAAGCAGGGAAGAAATTAAAAATTGCAAAGGGCCTTGGTGGATCCTCTCAAATATGAGTAAGCCATGACATAGAGATGATTGAACTATTATATTAACTGGGGAAAACATGGATTTGTCCCAGTTTCTAATTCAGTTATCAGCTTTTTTGTATAAACAAATTACTGCTAACCAGATTATCAAGAATGCCGAAACAGTGTATTCTAATAAATTTCCATCCCTTCTCTACTCTATGGCTTATAAAATTCTATTATTCCTACTATTCAAACCCAGTCTACAGTATCTTATTCATTTTAATTTTTATATTCACTGGAGTTATAGTGTATTTTAAAAAAAAAAAGAAGTTAATAAAAACTTTCAATATATTTATTTACAATTCTTCTTAAAATAAATT
The DNA here is from genome assembly GCF_964199755.1 of Larus michahellis. Taxonomy (NCBI): domain Eukaryota; kingdom Metazoa; phylum Chordata; class Aves; order Charadriiformes; family Laridae; genus Larus; species Larus michahellis. The sequence continues at coordinate 100,889,000 of NC_133898.1, read as the reverse complement.
TGTATAGTTTATGCCCTGCTCTTTTTCAGTCCCACTCACTTTGTTTGCTTGTTTGTATGTTTGTTTGGTTTTGCTATATTATTTTTGCTATGGGTTCATATAAGAGACCAGAGAATAAAATATGCCTTCCTTAAATTGCACAGTTTCAAAAATTATTATTGTCCTTACCTTCCTAAAGGAGCTCACTCTGTTGTTGGACATCTTCCAATAATGTTTCTTCTCTTGGCCAACTTTAAACTTTTGAAGTTTCATTGTGTTTAAATTATTGTGCTAAAAGTCACCCAAGAGGTTATGGAATCCCCATGCTTGGAAATTTTCTAAACTTATTAGAGTAAGCCCCTGAGCAACCTGATCTAACACTGAAGTCAGCCTGCTTTCAGCAGGAAGTAGTAGTAGGTGAACTTCAGAGCTCCCTTCCAAATTTTTATATCATTCTGTGAGAAAGGTTATCAGGAAGCTATATATAATTGTTTTCACATTCAAATTCAAGTGGGTATTTTGAGAGCCCAGACACTGGCAGAGTGACAAGGCCCAGGATGCTGGATTCTGGAGGCCGAGGACAACCAGACAGGGATTGTGTGTATAGAAAGTGGTATCTCCTAAACTCAGAAAGTGTTATGCTGAGGGATCTTTAAATAACAGGTGATGAAATTCTGGGTTGCCATATACAAGGTTGAGGATTGGCCCTCCCACTTCTCCACAGCGATAGAAAATGTTGGTCATTACCAATGTTGTGTGAGAGCTCAGTGAGTAGCCACAACACATCTTGAAACTGTGGCTGGTATTTATTAGCTCTGGGTATGAGTTTAGTCAGCCTCTAGGAAAGTACATCAGCTGTGGGAAGTCTGCTAAGCTGAAATTGGAAATGATCCATGGACAATTTGGAAGGGTCTTTGTGTGTAGTTTCACTCCTAGGACACAATTGTCACCAACATTGTTTCAGTTTTTTGGGTCAGGTGTTTATGAATGTGCAAGTTTATTTGGGGTTCTTACAGAAGTTTAAATGACATAAATCTTTCATTTTGTCAGAGGTTATCCTCATTTTTATTTTGTTTTATGCTAGAAGAATAAGATCATTCTGTTTCAGAAGTTTGGATTTCTAGTAATTTGGACTTCCACACCCAGATTTCTTGGTTTCTTTTGAAGAATTCCAAACCAGACCCAAACAGATACTATGGCACGTCCCATTTTGCCAGTTCATTTTGTTGATAATGAATATAGAACCCATATCTTTATAAAAAATCACAAGAGCCATTGTTCCTATCACACACAACAAACACTCAAACTTTTCTATTGCACAATGCATACAGAGTCATGCAGAAATAGTACATCAGCACAAGAAAACAGGAGAGGCAATTCAGGACAGTGTTAGGTTATCTAGCCTTATTCTTTAACTCTAGGCATGGATATTTAGTCAAACACAGAACCACATTAATGTAAGCATATTGTGTCTTGTTCTATGTGAGCCAGTTCTGCTGTAGTTCATTTATGTTCATGGTGCTCTAAAGCATATTATTGAAATCCTCATATACAGTTCAAAGTACTGAATAGCCTGTTGATTAGGGTAAAATACCTGCAATGTTAAAGATCTGACTGAAATGAAATAGTGATTGGATGCTGTTTCTACTACATTAATCGATTTCCAATGAAAGAATACATCTATCTTATTTCCTCTGATCAGAAATTCGCTGGTCCTGATAACTAAATGCTAACTAAAGATCTTCCAGATGAATTACTCCCTGAAAAAGCTTTTTTTGCCCTCTTTATTACAATGTCATTTTCTGAAAGAAGAGAGTCAGCTGTTGCAGTATGTGTCATGGGAGTTCACGTGAGTAGAAAGTCACGTAGAAAGTTTCTGGTCAAAGTTTCTCCAGGGATTTATTTCCTTGAGCATGTGTGATTTGCAGAGTTCATTCTCACATGTTGTTGAAAACTGTTAAGGAGACCATGTTGAAAGAACCTAGTGTTTGGGGAAAAGAGCAGGACAGTAGTAATGAGGCTTCCTTCCAGCTGCCATGTAGAAGGAGATACTGAACTATATGAAGGTGAAGAATTTAGTAAATTTTTCTCATTAGTAATGCTTTTATTGATCATTTAAACTTACTTACAAAATCTTACAAACTTTTCAGTTGCTTTATCACTGTTCTCAATACCTATATGAAGCTTACAAACAAAATATGTTTTATTGTTTTATTTATTTATTTACTTATGTATTTATTTTAAATTAGGAAATTATTTTTGTGTCCTGATTCTTCTTCCATTCATGTCTTTCAAGAGTTGAATAGTCTGACACATTAGTTGGTGGATAGGTTTCCAACTATTATTCAGTAAACAGTTTTTAACTGAAAGTAAACTTTACACTTAAAATTGAAACACAACAATTCTGAAGGAACATACTGTGTATAAACTCTGTCTATACACAGTTTTCACTAGAATTCAGGGCTAAATCTGCCTCCCATTAAATTATGTGGGGATAACATCGGTGAAGTTAATAAGAATTAGGTCAGGTTTCTTACGAATGACTGCAGGTAACCCTTAGGCTGTTCAGTAGAAGACATTTCATGAACTTCAGGAGCTGAAAGTGCTAGGGACTGTACAGCCATTCCCCTTTTTGTTACAGAATTTTTTATTCACTATATTCTTAGACCTGATACTGATCATGGAGTCTATTTGGAACTACCCAATTAGCTCTGATGTGTAACTGATGAATCTTGTCTTCTTGTTCTTAAGATCTACATTATTTTATTTTCACATAATTAATTTATTTCAGCTATGACTCCATCTTGAGATAAATTTCTCATATGGTGTTCTGAACACAGATTTCAGTGACCATTCTTTAATCTTTTTGACATTTAATCCTATTAATCTGGGACCTTAGTCTGTCTTGTTCAGGATTTACCCTTCATCATACAATGAACTCACACGTAAACTCAGCATAGAGTTAGAAAGACAGTTTATTTGCTGAGGCTAATGCCATTAAGTATATTAAACATATTTTATTCTGGTAAGTAGCCAGCATGTGTTTACAGAGGTGGAGGTCCATGGTGTCATATGAAGAGCTTTTAATGACCATTCCAAACAAAACCCTTCATGGAAGTGTATGCTAACATTTGGCTTGTGTCCCAGCAAATCAAAAGTCAGAGTCCTGAAGGGGGAAAACTAGAGATGGATATAAGGAAATGCTTTTATATTTGTGTTCCTATTTTGAGCTGTTAACTACATGTTTTATCTTAACACAGAGATAATACTCATTGAAAGCAAATTAGTCATTTGCTTGCCAGTATGTCCTGAACTAGAAAAATGTATTTTCATTCCTCAGGCTTTTCATACTCAACAGTTACAGTTGCTGAGAGCTGTCAACTATAAAATATATATTATATTTTTAAAACAACTGTATTTGAGGGAAATAATAGCTCTTAAACATGTACGCCAATAACAGTTCTTTGTCAGAGTTACCCAAGAACCATTGAAATACTTAATTTAAGCGGGGGGGTCGGGGGCGGGGGACGATGGTTTGGTCACAAAGCCTGATCAGTTCAGGCTAACTTTGGAAATTAATATGTTTACAGATTTTCCTATATAACTTTGTCTGGGCCCAGTGTTTCAGATTTTCTGGCAACAATCAATTATCTGTTTTATAATCACTTTCATTAAATATGGCTGCATATACACATATACACACACATGCTAGATGAGAGGGATTTATCCTTTTGCATTGTTTCCTGGGAATTGAGTCAAGTTTGTAAATAAAATGTCAGCTAAATAAAGCATAAGTTTTTTTAAAAACTAGGATACTCGCAGCCTCCTGTTGCATCAGGGGAGGTTTATTGGATATTAGGAAAACATTCTTCACTGAAAGAGTTACCAAACTTTGCAACAGGCTGTTCAGGGAAGTGGTGGAATTGCCATCCTTGGAGGTAATTAGAAGACAGGTAAATAAACGTGGTGCTTAGGGACACAGTTTAGTGGTGATTTTGTCAGTGTTAGTTGATGGTTGAACTCAATGATCATAAAGGTCCCTTCCAACCTAGACAATTCTATGATTCTCTGATTGAAAGAGATTCTAGTACCTGTTTCCAGATCTGCTTAGATATTTTATAACACATAGTCATTGGATATGAAGCACACAGGAGGAAGGATTAAAGCTTGTTTTCTGAATATCAAAAACTTAGATGACAGTTTAAGCTAGACACTGAGTTTTTTCTAAGGTTAGTGGAGAAGGGAACCTTCATGAAAAATTAAGTTAATCCAAAGAGAAGTGTAGCAAATTGTTTGGAGGGTCCTGTCTCATTTCCCTGAGTACAGAGGAAGCCAAGATAAATATTCAAGGCAGATCTGTAATGCTAGATAGTTAAGAGAAACGTTACCTATCATGTGTACTTCATTCTGAATTGGACTCCTAAGCTTGATACACCCACCTCTTTCAGTTGGCTACTTTAGGATTGGCAAGATTGGCTATTTAAGTTGGCAACTTTAGACATCTTTGCTAGGTCAAGGATGTACTTTTTGGATGCATTTCTGCTATGCTGAAGAATTAGATTTCATGTATATACATTTTACTGTTACAAAGCCTGAGCTAGGTATATGTTGAAGAGAGGTTTTGGTCTTAAAACACAGGAATACTATGCTCATTTCTTCAAGTACTACTGTTTCTTTTTAATGCTAGTTCTCTACCTAAATAATTCAAAAAAGGCAACTGAAGACATTGTGGTCTCCAGAAAGAGGAACTTCATAAGAAGATGGATCTTCTTCCTTATTTCCTGTCTCCTGGAGGGTAAGAAAACTACAAAAAATGTGGTAAACTGAATTTGCTTAAATGAGAAGACCACACTTCTATGATCTGTAACCTTCACTAAGGGCAAATCGTGTCTGACAAATTTGGTGGCTTTCTATGATGGTGTTACAGTGTTAGTAGATAAGGGAAGAGCAACTGGCATCATCTACCTGGACTTGTCCAAAGCATTTGATACTGTCCTACAGGACATCCTGGTCTCTAAATTGGAGAGACATGGATTTGATGGATGGACTACTCGGTGGATAAGGAATTGGCTGGATGGTCACACTCAGAGTTGTGGTCAATGGCTTGATGTCCAAGTGGAAACCAGTGACAAGTGGCATTTCTCAGGGGTCAGTATTTGGATGGGCTATTTAACATCTTTGTTGGCAACATGGACTGTGGGATTGAGTGCACCCTTAGAAAGTTTGCCGATGACACCAAGCTATGTGGAGCAGTCGACACGCTGGACGGAATAGATACCATCCAGAGGGACCTGGACAGGCTTGAGAAGTGGGCCCATGCGAACCTCATATCACTAAGCACTACATCTACCCGTCTTTTAAATACTGCCAGGGATGGTGACTCAACCACTTCCCTTGGCAGCCTGTTCCAATGCTTGATAACCCTTTCAGTGTAAAAATTTTTCCTAGTATCTGATCTAAACATCCCCTGGTGCAACTTAAGGCCATTTCCTTAATTCCAGGATGAATTCCATTATGAACTCATGCACCTGTATTTTACTCATTTTTTAATACTGAAAATAAAACAAAAGACAGTATTAGAAGCAGAGATGGAAAAAAAAAAGAGACTATAAAGTACAACTGTAATGCAAAAATCTCAAAATCATTGTTCACCTGTGGGGTTTCTGTGTGAATGAAGAAATATTGACCTATGGTATGTAAAAATGATAATTACAAAGTCACTCTCTATTATTGTGACTATTATCTAAATTTTGCACTCAGCAAAACCTGTGATGATTGTGTGTAAGCTGAACATCTATTTCTACATCAAGCGGTCACAATTAAATTTTATTCCTCCAAAGAATCAGGGAATATGCCTAGTTCCACTGCTTACCGAAGAGACTGCAAATATTCTCATTGACAGATCGGTCAATAAGTTAGGCTTTGCTTCCTTTTTAACTAAAAGCATTGCTTGATATCTTGATTTGACATAGGGCTATCCTGATTTAAGAAGGAGAAATAAATAGGTATGTAACTGAACTGTAATAAATCTGGAAAAAAACAACACGTGTCTTTTCAGTATCTTACCAAACAGATAGGTTTAAGGCAAATCTCAGGGATGTTATTGAAGTTAGCTGAAAGTTAGCTGAATAGATTTCAAGAACTGGATTTTAAACAGATTAAGCAAGTTATGTTGCATTAGTATTTTCATATATTTCTCCTTTTAAGGCTCTCCTACTGTAAGGCAAGACAAACTTTAATATATATGCGAGTGTGTTTAAGCGTGTGTGGGTGTATGAGTATGTGAAATATCCGTTAATTTCATAGTAAGTGCCAACTACAGATGCCTTACGCCTCTTTGTACTAGATTTTACCCTTCCACTTTTATTTGATTCTTTTTAGAAATATGTTTTCCTCTCTTGCTTTTTTCTCCAGGCTATAGTTTATCCTGATGGAAAAATTCCTTAAAACTAGGATTTGTGTCTTTAACATGAATGCTGACAACTTGACAAAAACTATATTGCCTACAGAAACAATAAAAAAAGACTGGATTGCACATAAGCAGTCCAGAATCAACTTTTCACTGCAAATTTCTTTTAAATAGAAATACATTACCATTAAAACAATGTTGGTTTTGGCTGTAAAGTTAAAGGCAGAACATCAGCAAATCTAAAATGCTTTCAGCCCTGGGGGAAGAGAATATTCCATTTCATGAATTAAGAGTGGGGAAGTTTAAAAAAGTAGTTAATAAAAATCCCTGAGTAGCCATGTATATTTTCCCATATCCAGCAACTTCACCCCAACCTTTCCCCACCTCTGAACAGAAACAATGCTTTCCAACTATTTTTTTTTTATTTTGGGCAAGCATTTCCTTAGCCATTGTAGTTTTTCCTGTAAAACTGGTGAATGCAGTGCTAGTTTTCTTCAAAATTGTTTTGAATAAAAGATGATTTCTAGTGTAGCTTTTTACACTCCCTTTGTGTCAAAGCTTCTCCTTACACCTCTGTAAGATAAAAAACAATAAGATGACAGAGGCTTACTTTCATCATACTACAAGCACAGCAGTGATTAATATTGTAGAGAAAATGCTTCAAAGCACGTCTTTTTTAGAAGATACTGCAAAGACAGATCTCTCATCTTTCAAATAATTTCCCCCTCTCTGACTTTGAAGGCACTACTTAGGCTGGTGAAAAATCACAAATAAATAAATACAAATTTTAAAAGTTATTAAATTTTATTACAAATGTGTATCTAGTTATGATTTTTTTGGTCTGTTTCATTAATTTTTTTTGGAACGATCTGTTGTCTTTAAATTTGTTGTCAAGAAATGTGATTTAATTTTATCCAGTTAATTTAAGTGTGATTAATATTTCTGTTTAAGACAGTTAAATTATCCTGGTAATTATAGTTGCATGCAGTATTTTAGTCTCTATGTTGTATTAAATTAACATCGTATGACTATGCTGTGATAGGCAACCTTGTTTATATGCAACCTGGTTAAGTTCAACACAGCGTTGTGCAGAAATTGCTGATATACGCATAAAGATTGTTATATGATCTGGACCTTTGAAGTACATTGAACTGGCAAGCAGATACCTTTTCCATTTAAGTAATTTCTGACTTTCTTTATTAGGTAGCTTGATTCCTCATACGAAATCTCTATATATTCCAGTATGTGCATCTGCTTATGGTTAAATGAACAGGTAAGGAGAGAAAGAGAATTTGTAAATTACTTTGGGGAGCAAATTTTAACATAAAAGCATTGGATTCAACCATTTTTTGAACTGCACTTGAATGGCTGAAAAATTAATTTATTAATAATAAAGCCAGCAAATACTTGATAGCTAAGAATTTGTTTTTCAACATTGTTTTAGATAAATTCCCTAAATCATGTATAACAACCCATATAGATTAGATTAGATCCTGTCAGTCAGCTCTGAACAGAAGAGTCACAAGCCTGCATTTTAAAGAACATTCCCGTGAGTCCAAGAATTCAGCTTTCCAAAAATCAAATCAGGCCTTTTAAAGAAAGATGAAGTCCTAAAGGACTTCCTGCTTTTTCAATTATTTGTAACTTTTTAAACATTCATACCCTTCAGTTCAGATCTGTGTCTCTAATTTATAATTAATATGTATAACAGATAAAAAAAACCCACCAAAAACACAAAAACCAAAACAAATAAAACACCTTGTGCTTTTTTTTTTTCTGTATTTCACTGAATCCACTGTCAATGACTCATTTTAGGGAGAAAAGTCAGTGTTCTTTAAATGTCAGTAAGTAATAGAAGTTTTCCTCTGTTAGCTACGCTTTCAACTCCATGCTGAATTATTTAAATGCAGAGAGCTTCATTTGTGGTTACTCTGGTTACTATTCAAAACTCCCTGAAAAGACTTTTTACATGATATTCAAAATCTCCATTACTTCCCATTGAATTAAATCCTTTATGTTTTATTACAGAAAGCATAACTCAAAGATCAAACTGGAGATCACACTGTCACTTTAAATATCCATGGATTGGACCATGCTTGTTGGTGATATCAACTAAAAGTTAAGGAAAATAAAATTTCCCAATCTAAATAGTAAGGACTGAAAACTTTAAAAGAAATGCATATGCAAGATTCTGCTTCTTCTCATAGAAATTCAAATTCTATCCTTTTCAGACTCAACTGACGTTTTTATACAGTATTCAGTGCAGCAGAATGTCATCTATTTGCAGACTTCATGATATCCTTTCAAATAATAAAAACACAAGAGATTGGTATCAATACTCTGAGCATCACAACTTCTCAACATTTGGCCTCAGAGGGTAAATTTACTTTCTTGTGTTAAATACCTTTCTAGTACAATGCCTGCTAGGATCCCTGCCTGAGAATGAGTATGGGATTGAAAAAAAGCAACCACTGAGGGACCCAAACAAACTGTCCACTAGTAAATATGACACCTGGAGGAGTGTTTTAATTACTTTTAATTAACTAATTAGAATTAATGTTTTTAAGTAATTACTTAAATACATTTTACTCAGAAATGTTGAGAAGCCCAGAACACAGAGCTGGTTCCCAGAATACACCTTGCTGACACCCCAAAGCACTTTCTTAAAAGTGCTTTTCACTACAACATTTCCAAAGACATGGAGTTTCTAGAAATTATGTTCAACTACAGTCTACAGTGTGTTTGAGAGATAGGATGCTGTCATACTCAGATGATAGATAAGGGCTTGAATCTCTTCAGAGAGTGCAGAAAATTAAACTTTGGTCTGAACTAAGTTTAATTTAGGTAAATTAATCATATCCTGACTTAATTACAGCTAGGGAGACATTATTTAAGTGGGACATCATATCTGCCCTGTGTATATTGGCAAAGTTTATACTTAAATTAGACCATGGACTGTCTAATATTGTAAAGACTGAAGTCCTAGAAGCATATCAAGATACAAACTTTTGCCATGGGCAACGTTAAATACTGGAAAAAAGAAGAGACATCTGTTTATCTCAGGAGTTTTCAGGAATAGGTGGTAACTAAGCTGTGGTTGTGAGAGAGAAACTACAATTTGAATTTAGATATTAAATTTGAGGCATTCTTTCATGCTTAATTCTGGTTGCACCAGATTTTTTGATTATCTGACCAGTGTTTAAGTAAAATATGAGAAATATCAGCTTTATATGAAGTATACTTTTTTTTTTAATATTTGAGTTGTAGTCTTTCATATATCTGCTATCCAAAATGAAGATCTTCTGCAGTTTATGACATTTTTTTGAAATCCTTCAGAACATGTAGTCATAGCTAGCTCTAAAAATATTTTATTATTTTTTGTCCTCTAAAAAAAGGACTACAGCAAGTTTCTCATAATAGAATGTTACTTATTTTCCAGCAAAACAAAAGCGTATCTCAAGTCTAAACTAATTTTAACATTAGGTCACTTGCAGCTACAGTACTCTACGAATGACCATTCTGTCAGTCTTAAGTCACTACCAAGCAAAATCAAAGGATCATATCTTATTGGCCATCGTACCTTGAGGAAAGGTAGGATCTGATTTCCGAGCTCAAAGATGCTACTGGAAAACAAAATACTAGTAATCCATCCTGAGCCTTAACTGTAAAGTTTGAGAAAGTAGTTTTTCCACTCTATCAATAATGAATAGTTTTGGCCAAGAGGCATCTTAAACAGACCCTAATTCAATATGAACATTGGATTTTGGCATGTATCATCTAGTTCTTTCCTAAAATTTGCTGCAGAAAGAATATAAAGAAAAAAGGAGAGGAGAGATAATGCTCTTGAATAGAGAGCAGACTGTTACTTTTTGACACTGAATTCCACAGTCTGAATCTGTGCTCAAATGTGTCACTTTCAACAGTGAGTTTCATGACGAGTACACACTAGTAGCCTTCATACCTTTAAATATTGTCAGCTATGTTTTGAACATAGTTTTGGTTTATCCAAAGTAATATGAATATATTTTTTCAATGAGGCTTGATGCATACATAGAATTCTGACTTTTTCTTCAGTAGTAAACTGCATGGGTAAACTAGAAAAAGACTTGCATTTTCAGTTTATTTGTTGTTACTTAGTCATCTAAGCTCCTTTCAGTGTGGGTAAAATTTTATTTCATTACAAATGTCAGATAAATGTTGGCTAAGTTCCTTTTGATTAAAAAACTGTTGGGGATCTCAAATAATAACGTGTTAAAATGAGTTTTAAACTACAGGTTTTGACTGTAGCATTTAAGTAAAACACACAGTTCTTTTGTAACACAAAGAACTGTTCTAGAGGGAGATTTTGACCCAGAAAAGCCTATCAGATAAATGAATTATTGTGTTTATAACCTGAAAGCAGAACTAGAATTTACTGTGAAATAATGTATCGATATTTGCGCTAAATTACAAAACTCCCACATCTAAGAATTATTCTAAATTTATTTTCTGAAGAAAAAAAAAAAGCAGTTAGAGGAAAATAAATTATACTGAATAAAAAAATTAAAACTCAATTAATCTCTAGCTCAGGTTCACTGCCTGTAGAAGGAGGGTGAAGTATTACTGACTGCATCAGAGTAAAAGCTCTTGTCTCAGCAATGAAATTGATTGAAAATATTTTCCATTTCAGTGGTTTGATATACATCAGTAATCAATCTTATTTATCTTGTGGCCTAGAATGCTCATAAAGGAAATTTTTTGCTTTTTGGTCTCCATGTTGAATTTTATTGGTGCTGCTCAAATTTTTCTACACAAAAGATGTCCACAATATTCTTGTCTACACATTGCAGGTAAATACAGATAGATCAGGAGCTCCTTGCAGTCATCTTGAACAACAGGAAAACAGAAACTAAAGTTGGATTTTTAAAAGGCATACATGAATTTTGATGAATATCCCAGTGATTTTCAATGGATTTTTGCTCTCAATTTTTTAGAGGATCATAGAATCATAGAATTGTTTGGGTTGGAAGGGGCCTTTAAAGGTCATCTAGTCCAGCCTCCCTGAAATGACCAGAGACATCTTCAACTAGATCTGGTTGCTATGAGCTTGGTCCATCCTGACCTTGAATGTTTCCAGGAAACATCCAGGAAACAAATGTTAACACTTCTCTGGGCAACCTGTTCCAGTGTTTCACCATCCTCATCTTAAAAAATTTCTTCCTTGTATGTAGTCTGAATCTACCATCTTTTAGTTTAAAACCATTAACTCTTGTCCTATCACAACAGGCTGTACTAAAACATCTGTCCCCATCTTTCTTATAAGCCCCATTTAAGTATAGAAAGGATGTCAGCATTGTGCAGAGATATCAGCTTGCATTGACTACAATTGAACTAGCTTGGGGACTGGAAGTAGCATAGCTCCATTAAGCTTAAGCTATTCATGACACTGAGAAATAAGTTTGCTATTTGACTGTCATAGCACTATAGTCTTCTGGACCAAGGTGCTGTGGCGCACATGACTCAGACAGCAGGGCGGCTGAAAGCAGTTAACATGGTCCCTGCACCATTATCAAGTAAGTTTAGTTTCTCTTTGCAAGCTCCGTAATTATTTTAAACAGCTAGGCAGTCAGTTAGAGTCTGCCACCCTCATGAATATTCAGATCCCATCAATATGTGGTTGCATCAAATTCATAAAAAGTACTCCCAGGAGACCTCAAATACAAAGATGAACATGATGCTATCAAGAAATCCATACCTCCTAGTGAAGATTCTGGACTGGCTCCTGATTCGTCTTCAGACTTTGCAGGTAGTGGGAGGGTGAGCATGTCACTAGATAAAGGGTAGTGGTAGCCTGCTCATTGTTATTCATGTATTGCCCAGTTATCAAGAAATTCCTAGATCCTCATATCATGTGTTCCTTTGGTGCTGGCAAGTATCCCCTTAGAAGACTGAAAATGGCAACAGTGGAACACCCTTTTCATCATGAGAATATACCAACTCTCTGGTAAGATAGCTCTCCCTCTAATTTATTTAGCTAGAGTAAGGGTGAAATTTAACTTCATATATTCCAAAATGCTATATGCATTACTCTTCAGATTATCAGTATTTATGAATTTCGTGAGTTTTATTTTCTGAAAATATACTGACGAACTTGAATATATTTGGGAGTGATACAGTAAAAACAGTTCAGTGTAGATTTACATGTGTAATACATGACATCATCCAGAATGTACAATTTTAGCAAATATTTCCAAACAAATTTAATACCAAACAACACTTCTTTCTTTACCTCATATTATTAGTGGGTATTATAAAAAGAAAATACCTCTTTATTTTCTTTTTCCTTGCTCACTTCTAAGGTAGCATATAGAATTTTGCTAGAATTTTGCAATGAAGAAAACTTCCTTAATAAAACCTTACTCTATTTTCAACTTGCAATAAATTAAATTAATGTTCCCCAATTTGAGTTTGTTTTGCCCATTATGGTAATTGGTAAGTGATCTCTCTGTCTTTATCTTGACCTATGAGCTTTTTCATCATACTTTCTCCCTCTGTCCTGTTGAGGAGGGGGAGTAAGAGAGCAGCTGGGTCAGGGTCTGGCAATCAGCTGAGGTCAACCCACCATATTCGTCTTACTCCTGGTGTTCAGAATCGCAGACTTTTGAAACAAAAAAACAACTCAAAAATCAAAACAGACAATTTTATAACAAAATCATACTATACACAAAGAATATTAAAGTGTCACTAAGGCATTTCATTTAAATCTGTTGGAGAAAAATTTGTGTAAAATAGTAAAAACATTAGACAACATAACTTTTTCTCTCAAGTCTTCTTTAATGCAGATTGACTTTAAAAGTTCATGTATTGGAGTTATTAAACAAACACGTTCTTACTCTGTTGCAGCTATACTCCAATAAGATACAAACGCAGTGTTTTTTCTTTGGCAAGTTAGATTGTCTTTATGTATGATAGATTAGTAATTACAATATTGTTTCTGTAAGAACACCAGTGACACATGAAACTTCTGCATTAACCTATAAAGATGTCTTGCAAATTCACCATAAAAAGACTGAATTATATTCCATGTAATTATTTTAGAAATTATCTAGAATTAGTACTATACAAGAACAGTATTTGAGAGAAAGATGTTTGAGCTTGCTTTTAAGACTTATTGTCTGAGTCATTTTAAAAATGCCTTGCAATGCAAGAAGCTAAACTTGGCTACCAGGCTGAAAGTATCAGTCTCAGCTTTACTGACCTCTGATACTTTGATACATATTGTTTACAAGACAACTAATATCACTGCATTCTGGTATAATTTTGTTTTTCCAAGCAGCCAAAAGTCATAGCATTTAGCATTTACCTCATAATACAAGCAAGAAATGTAATCATGCACAAGAATCTAAATTTTATTTCTGAAAGTCAGTGTGTGTATATTTGTGCTGATATTTTGCTTCTGAGGTACAGTAACAGGATCCTTAGGACCCAACTATCTAAAGACAGCTTAATGCTCTTTAAAGCACACAGTAACTATCTCATTTGAAGTAAATGTCAGCATTCCTATAAAGCATTGTGCTGTGACTACTCACGTACTGTACGTCTCACCCTGGCGAGCCCCTGCACTCTCTCTGTCGAAGATGCAACAAGCAGCCACGACCTCACGGTGTGCACCTAGACTCAGGGCCCTGGTTGCTACCCGTGGGTCTGGGGCTGTGCCTTGACTGATTGCCATCTCTACAGCCCTCCTTTGCTACAAAAACACACCCTCGGTTTTTCTTTCCAGCTGATCTCCCCTTTATTTTCACTAGTGCCTCCAAGTTTTCAGTTCTGAACATCGAACACTCGATTTCTTTCTCCTGTATGTGGAGAAATTCCATTTTCTCATGCACTGAGCTTTGGAGATTCAGGCAAAAACTGTTTTTTCCAGTGCCAGAAGAGGCAGAACAATTCAGATAATTGGCTTCACTGCTTAGTCATACATCACTCCTTGCTGAGAGTGCCTGAAAGAAATGAGGCACGTGACTTTTGACTGAGGAGCAGAGGTAGCAAGAGAACAGACTATAAGCCTTAATTTGTTGTTAGTCAGGAAGGGAGCAATGAGGTTGGTAGATACAAAACTTTAAACTAAGATTCCCCATAGTGAAATCCCAACGAGATCTATTCAGGTACCGATTTTAACATTCATATTATTCATAAATAGCGTTCTTATGTTCCATTTAAGAACTTTAAAAAAAAACTAGACCATCTTAAGTTATAAAGCAAGACAATGAAACAGGATAATTATTTCTCATTTTTTATAGGAAAAAAAAATTTCTGTGCTTACTCTGAGTCAAAGATACTGTTCTTTTTTCTTACATATTCCAAAGCATCCCAAATTGTAGATGAAAAAAAGCACAAAAAATTAATTCTGAAAGGCAAATAAATTAATGGCATTAAAAAACACTGTAAATAACAGTTTAAAATTCAGAGTTGTTGCTTTTTAACATGCTACATACTATTTGAGAAAATATGTATTATTGATTTAATTAATTTACTATGTTGGTTGTACAAAAAGCTACCAGCTGTTTTATAAAACTTGTAAGAGCACAGCTCACTCCTGTGATTTTTCTAATTGAATACTATGATACTAGAATTGTACACGAGTAATTATATGCATCACTAATCCCCGTCTTGTTCTCAATAAGGCTGTTCATATGAATAATGTTTACACATTTTGTTTCTAAATAGAAAACCAGACAATAAAAAAAGAGAAGGCAATGCAATAAAAATTTAATAATAAAACAAAACACAAAAAAAGCCACTAGAAAGCCTGCTCCAGCATCTGAGTTCAGATTTCTAAAGCGCTGTTTTTCCATTCTTGTCTATTTTGTCCTTTCATCTTCCCTACATGTAAGGAAGTTGTTAGCTACCTTTTATTAAGCTCGGACCCTGCAAATGATTGGAAAGAGGAATAAAGTTTATGGGAAATCAGATTATCAACAAAATTAAAACATGGATTTTTGCATGAGGAACTGGAAATTTTATGGTGCTTTGAGGTGTTTGGGTTTTTTTCACAGAATAGTTTCTGTTAAGGTTTACTCACAATAATCTGAAAAATCACATGATAAAGTAAATATTTGTAACATTCTTTAAGAATAACCCCACCTATGTTGTACTAACAAGCATGTTTAGTTTTCCCCAAAATTATAATTTTAAGCTTAATATAAATGACATTTCTAATTTCAGGAGTTGTATAGTAGAGGTGTATGATAGGTTATCTCCCTGTTTAAAGACGCAGTAATTGCATTTGTCACAGTACAAGTTAGAAAAGCGGCCAGTCTTAAGGCTAAATAGAAATACTGTTTCCCATACTAAAAAAATCATTACACTATTTCCATACAAAGTAATTGAAGGAAGATTTGAATAAAATATAGTTGTAAACTTACACCACCACTACCAACCACCCCCCAAAGATATGCCTCACAAATTATGGAAAAAGGTATTTTTTTCATAGAAATCACCAAATTTGTATTTTTAACAAAAAAAAAAAAAAAAGGCTGAATCTGAAAAAATTAACTTATCTCCTCAGGATGTCTGCGTTCAACTCAGATTGTGCATTTGCCTGCTATCAATATATCATTATTTCAAGTCAAGGTATCTAGAAGTTTATAGCTGAAGAAAAAATTTTATTTGAGGAAAATAAAGTTATAGTGGGAACAAAAAAGAGCCCAGTTTTGTAACGGCTATCTAAATCTAGTCTAAGATTTGAGATCCTGAAGATGCAAGTGCATCCTTCAAGGCTACGGACATTGCACTGTCTGAAAAACACTGTCTCCTTACTCCTAAATCCCTAGTAACTCTTTCCAAGCAAGTGGGGAAGTAGCAATGATTGGCTAGTCATACCAACTGATATTGTGATTATTCAAGTGGATGTAATTATCTGTAGTACATAATTGTTTGCAGAATCAAATTCATAGTTTAAAAAGGGAAGCATGCTATGTGCATGATTTTAAATATTCATAATTTGAGGCTTGTTCTTAAGTTTCACAGTACTCAATCAAGCAGACATCTGCTTGTAGCGGGACCACAGAGAGTTCTATGCTCTTCTGGGCAGAAAAAGGGTATGCTACCCTTTTTTCAAATCAACAGCCCATACAGTGTCTTCACATGACTGTCTCTCTACCCGGACTTTGCGTTTGTCCTTGCTGAGTGTCATCATGTTCCTGTTGGCCCATCCCTCCATCCTGTCTTTGTCCTTCTGGGTGGCAGCCCTGCCCTTGCATATATTGACTGGTACTTGCCTCAGGTTGATGCCATTTGCAAGCTTTATGAGCAAGCATTCCATTACCTTCTGAGGTCATTGACAAAGATATTAAACAGGACAGTTCCCAGAACACATATTCTTCTTACACAAAATAGTTGAACACTTATAAAAATCATAATTTTAGTAGAAAAATGGCAGACAGTCTCTGGTGCTGCTTTCTTATATTTCTCAGTGGCTTTTCATTTGCGGAAGAAAATCTGTAACAAAATATTCATAGTTATGAAATGTTGTACAAAGAGGGAGACAGAAAGCTGTAGAATCTGCTTGTGGAGTTTCTGTAAAGACATTAATGAAATTAACTGTCCTTCATTTTATGTTATTTTATAGATTTTTTTTTTAAAGATTATTGTACAGATTAAATTTTTCCCTCATATGTATTGTTAGATATAATATTATGTTTTATAATAATATATAATATACATCTAACAAAATATATTGATAGATATAATATTACATTGTATAATAATAAAACATATTATGTTCTGTAAAATGTAAATCTCAGTAGAATATATGTTGGTATCTTTTATATCAGCTTGTCCCTTGGTCAAAATCAGTTGTTGTCAGACTGAAATTATAATCTGCTGATATGGTCCTACATGAATTATCTGCTGTTTTAGAAGAAACTTGCATGCCCATTTACATTTAGTTCAGGTCAAGGAACTTACTCCAGTATATTATCTTTACTGGATATTTTGCATTCTTTATACATTAATCTATATTAAATGATTTTATATGTAAAAATATTTGTATAGGAGGAATTTACTCCCTAAGTAGGGATTTAAGGAAGATCTGTCATCTTCATGTAACATCATAAAATAATGGGCATCTCAAGTTGTTAGTAAATGGACCATTACACATAACAGACTAAAACAAAATAATCCAGTGAAACATTATGTGGTACCCGTTACTGTTCTGGTCTTAAATTACAGCTAATGGGAAACTGTAATCTGCATGACAAACTCCTGGAGACTGCACTGGGAAAATATGAATACGAGAGATGGAAGAAAAACTATTAGTGAAATTCCTCAAATATATTTAAATAAAGCAAGAAGCAGGAATGATGTCATTTCAGTTTTAATATAGTTAAATCAAAGTATCAATATGTTGTTTATGCTTGTAGATCTGTTTAAGATGACAGAAATCTCCGTTTTCATATACTTTTAATAAATGTATCTAATGTGGTTTCTGAATCTCTAGTAACTATCATGAAATTTCTAGAGCATTTTATGTTTCTTTCAGACTGGTTCCTGCTGTCAGCTAGTAGAATTAAGACTGTAGTCTTCCTTCTAAGACTTCCAGTCTTTTAGAAATTAATGGTGAATTAGGTATTGGTACTTAAAAAAAAACAAAAGAAAACAAAACCAAACCCAAAAAACCAAGAACTAAACAAAACAAACAAACAAAAAAAACCAAACCCAACACACACAAAAAAAAAAACAACAAAATAAAACCACAAAAAGAAACCCACAACAGAAAATTTAAGTGAGGAATTCAGTATGTTACACATTCAAAGGGCAAGAAGGATTCCAGCTGTATTCATCAAGAACTTCACTTATTAATCATTTCAAAACAGACTTTAGGAGGCATAATAAAATTAAGTTTATATTAAAAAGAAAGGTGGAAACTAAGATGGTATTCCTAATCTCCAGTTTGTAGGCTTACTTTTGGAGTTATGCCACATTTAAAAAAAGAAACCTATAAATTATATCCATTGATATGTATACACAAAGCAACTTCTTTAAATTAAATATTTCATTAAGATAGATTTTGATGAGAAAAAGCAAAATGCTTTGTAAGACTTAATCACTATATTGACAGAAAAATTAACAATTTTAGAGCATTTAGAATATCAGATGCACAATGAATAATTCTTATAATGAACAAATCCTTTCTCTCCAGAGCAGAATTGCAGATTGGCAAATATTTTCATTTTGCTTCTCTTATTTGTTATTTTTTAACTCAACAGTGTATCTTTATATTCCTTTACCATAACTGTGGTATTTGCATTGCAGAGAGTTAATGCAATCAAGCTGCAAAACAAAGACTTTCATGCAATTACTCCACTATTTAATCTGACAACATTTTGTCTTTCAACAATATGGAAAGAGTGCTCTCTTTTTATCAAAAGCTCTCCAAGTTATTGTTTAAAAATCTCCTGCTGATATTCAATCTTTATATTTTTTTTTGTCTTTGTACCAGTCTTTCAGACTTCATTTTCACAAAGCCACTGAAATATTGATACACTTCCACTGACTTAGTGGAAGTAAAGGATATCAATTTTCCCACAGGTTCAGAGACATCTGAGTGGTTTCACTTTGTCATATTATCTAGCTCAAAGTTATACCAAAATATAAATAGTTTTGTACAAGTCAATATTACTTAATGTGTACATCATAAAAAGCTTTAGACCACAAAACAGAAACCCACTATCATGTCCTGGTTTGGGGTGAAGCAGAACTTTCTGTTCAGTGATAGGCTCTGGCTCGCACTTGCTGCTGTGGCAGCCAGGGTCACTGACTGGGTTGTTCACCCTGTGGAAGGGTCACACCTGTGGGAAGGAGTGGACAGGTCAGGTGACCCAAACTGACCAATAGGTTGTTCCATGCCATCTGCCACGCTCAGTATAAAAGCTGAGGGATCAAAGCAGCCAGGTTGGCCCTTTGTTTTTGGCTCTTGTTCAGTGTGTTCTTCCCTGAGTGGTCTTCTTCAATGGACTGCTTCTTCAGCGGCTCTCTTTCTTCAGTGTCTGATGTCTGAGGAGGACGTCACCCTGTCAGCTCATCTGCCTTTTGATGCTGGTCAGTGTGTCCCAGTTCCCATTTGTTGAGGAGTCCAGTCTGGAACTTCCCTAGTGCCTGCCAGTGGCATCTTCCTGGGAGCTTGATCCAGTTTTGTGTATATTTATTTATATTTTATCTATTTTGTTATAACTTTTTTATATTATTATTAAGCTTTCATTAAAGTAGCTTAGTTCTTTTCTAAACTCATAACTCTCTTTATCTCTCTTCTTCCTCTCCTTGGAGTGAGAGGTGGGGGAGAGCATATATTGTCTTGTCATTGGCCAACCTGGCCCAAACCATGACATATCAAGAGACTGTTCTTATGTTCAGTATTGTCCTACCTATTTGATATATTATGCAGATTGTAAGTCAACTTAATGACTGTACTGGCAATAACAGAAGGAATTCCTTTCCTTCTTACATGTTTTAACTGTTCAAACCATGCCAGTTTTTATCTCTGTAGTAATCATTTACTGTGCCCTGCATGTGTAATTTTTTTAATAAGTGTAACCCTCAGAGATTAAAAGGAAGGTGTTTGAATTTTTGAGACAGTGACCAGTTCAATATTTGGCTAGTGTTACAATACCCCATGTGTTTGGCAATAAAAGTTCTTGGTTCATGCCAAATATGTCAGCTAGTTGGACAAATTTTACCCATATCAATAGTAACACCACAGCCAGAATACCTCATAGATATAAGCAATGTATTGTATGAAGGGAAAAATAAAATATTTTATTAGAGCAATGGATATTTTTGGTAAAAAATTTTGAGCACAGAATTTTTCCTCACATTTGAAAATAATATTTTCCTGAAAATATAAGTATGTGTCTCACTTGGAAATATTGATTTTATGTATAAAATTCCCATTAAAAGAATATATCTAAGCAATACTAAATTGAAAAGGAAAATTGCACAGTTGAAGTGGTGGTAAAATTTAATTCCAATCACTTATTTTTTCAGGTTTTGATAGCCATTTATTGCCTAAGGAAGGGAGACAAAATGAAAGGTCCTATCAGGCTGTGTGGTGAATGTATACTGTTTCCAGGTAATGAATCCTAGTTATAACTACCCTGTTGAAAAAGGAGCTTAGGCTTTAGTTGTGTTGTGTCTTCTGACACCCTTAATTTAAAATTACTCCTTTTTTAATTATCATACTCCTGAACTATGTAATTTCCTGCTTAAGAAGCAAGTTCCTCTTCAGCTATGAAGAGGTGGATCTCAGGCCAATTTTGAGGATACAGAGAGTACTAAACCAAAGCAAGATCTGTGGATTATATGGCATCTGATCATGCAATTAAATCATTATAGTTCCAGAAGGAAATAAAGGTGTACTAAAGTTTCAATCAGCATTTATTCTGTCACTTAGTGACTTGTGAATGTTTAACCTGGCCAAAGTCAGCCTTACTGACTCCTTTTCTATGTCCATTACTCCTAGCAGTTCTGCTTTCCTGTTTTTCCCATTTCATATGGAAATTCCCTTCATACAGGTACCAAGGTTGCTCTTGCCATCTCCTGTACTTCCTACAAAGGCCAGTAGAAAGGTTGGTGAAAACATAGGCAGGACAGCTCTGTTCTGGTACCATACTATCTCAGCTAGGATCTCCAACACCAGAAAAAAAACTGTTCAGCCTATGCAGCTCTTGATTGAAGCTTGCTTTCAGAAGACAGGAACCCTGGAACGTGTTGTTACCAATTCTTTCCTCTAACCTTATATTCAAATACTTCTGTTTAAGACAGATTTAAACATCTCAAATTTGAAAAATCTGTTTATAATTCTTTACTGTATTAAGAAACCAGTACTTAAATTCTCTCCAGCAGACTATTTTAACTTTTTTTGATAATCAACAGTGGGATTCACTGTCACCTACATTCCTTAATTACAAGTGGGATGCCTAGCTTAGCACAGTTATATAAGTTTCTTTATAAATAATGGAGAGAAAAGGGAAGATACAGAGGGCAATTCATTGCACCTGAGATGTGTATGGTAGGTAGGTTGAATTCCCCTTTAAAGGTCTTTCTGGAGGTCTTGGAAAGTGTTTGAGCACCTAGCTTTTAGACAGTTACTGTCAAGGTGAATCCAAGACCAATGTTTCAGCAAGTACAAATTATGACTCACACTGGGATAAAAGCTCCTGACATTCTGCTCTCTGTGGTGTGATATACTTCATTAACTGTGTAGACCAAGCTCATAGTGAAGTTTTTACCTGACACATGACATCATGAAGATACTGTCAGCTCTGACTTTCAGTACCGTTCTGCATTGGCATTTCCCAGGCTTTATGTGTGATTTAGCTTAATTAAATTTAAATCAGATTTAACCAAAGTAATCTTGGTTTATATTTTTTTTATTGAATGTCTTTTTATTTTGCTTCCTAGCAGGTGTTCACATTACCTCCAAGTCAGTACCTAAGATGATAGCAGCATTTGATTTGATTGTTTTCAATGGGAAATGAGGTTATTGATGACATTAGAATATAATTTAAGATATAGTGCACTTCTCAAGTGCACTACATCTATGTAGTGCACTATTCCTGTTATGAGAAGTACCTCAGTTTCAGCAATGTAATGTACATAAATGTTTTGTTTTAGTACTGTGCAAAAGAGGCCTGAATTTCACCTGGGAAGAATTTTGTCTTTTACTGTAGGTCATTAGTGTCATTTAGGAAATAGCATGCTTTAGTGCGTTATATTAAACTTCTATAAAATGTTATGCTGGAATGCATTTAAAGACAATATTGACTCACAGCTCATTGGGTTGATTGGTGTTTTTTCATGGGTCATTGCAAGCAAGGCCATTTATATCTTGTGTGATCTTTAAGTACATATGATGTAATATATTTAATATATATTTACTGCAACTATTACATTTAAAAGAGATTTAGCAATTAAATTTTACAAATTTTGATTAAGCTAAAGTAAATTTAAAAAAAAATATTCTGCAGATCCACTGTGCATAGATATCACAGAAGTCTCACTGATGAGATAGAGCTTCCATAGCACTCAGAAACTGGCGAATGGTTCAAAGAGATGCACTGCTCTGTGAATGCATGGTGGGCTATTAAGTATTCAGTGAAGGCAAAGTTGTCTACTGAAGCAATGTGTGCACTACTACTTTGGAATTTTTATTTAATCCTTATAAATTCAGATTATGTATACAGGCTGATGTTTGTCAACTATATGAAGCTAGTTGGCAAAAATATTCACTAGAATGAGATTCAGAAAGAATGTGCCAGAATAGTGGTGGTGACAGTTCCTGTGGTGGGTACTCCAGCATCATATGAACATCAGGGTATTTTCTTAAACTTGGATTCTAGGGTATATAGAGAATGTTCTATGGTTGTATGATTTTTGTCATTGTATTCCTTTTACAAGGATGATAAAAATACATAGAAGGACGAAGGAATAAGTAAATAAAGAAAACTTTTAAATAACTGTTGAGAAGAGTTAGGCACAGAAGTAGATATTAAAGGGAAAGCAGAAAATAAAAAATCCATGTATGTTTAACATTACAGTACTGAGCAGTTACAGAATTCTGTGAATCCTCAATACAATCAGTTGTATAGTTCATGTAAGGTATCATATTAAGGTATGCACCTTAATATAAACATGGAATGCTTTACATAAAGAAATCTTCAGTTAAGCATAGTGACAGATTGACTTTACAGGTTTTCCAAACAGGCTGGTCGGTAAAACACTGGTGTCTTAAAATGTATGCCCAGAGAAATCACTTTTTGCCCAGAATAAGCCAAGTCATATCCAAAATGGAGATCTCCACAACAGAGGTCTTTAAGAACAGGTTTTCAAAACCTGTCAGGTACAATAGAGATCATCCTTTTTGGGGTCATGGATGCTACATATCTTCACATCTCTTTCCAGTCTTATCTACCTGTAAATAGAAAATCACTGTGTATCTCACATGAGCACATTAAAAGGACACTCCTAACACTACAAAATGTAGTATTCCTCACTACAAATTATTTAATTAAAAATGAGGGTTTTCTTAAATTCAGATTATAAATGGTTTAACTACTATATGGAAATCTACAATAACATGTCCTGGTTTGTTGAAAGCTTTGGGGTTTTTTTGACTGCTATGGACTGAGTGAGGAAGAAGTAAATTTACACTAGTCTTCTCCAGGAATGAAAAGCACCTGCACAGCCTGAGTTCAACCACTGAGCAGAGAAAACCTGCAAGGCTGTAGTGCTCATCAGCTGGAATGAAGCACCTGTTTTTCATTCACTGCTATTGAATTCTGCATCATCTCTTCCATAACTGACACTACACTAGATAGGTCATCAATATTTCAATCCACAACAAAAGGTAATAAAAAAAAAAGCAAGTATTAGGAAGGAAGAAATAGACTTTCTTAAAAAGAAACAATTTCTACGCAGTCTAACAAGAAA
This sequence comes from Larus michahellis, assembly GCF_964199755.1. Taxonomy (NCBI): domain Eukaryota; kingdom Metazoa; phylum Chordata; class Aves; order Charadriiformes; family Laridae; genus Larus; species Larus michahellis. Next base: position 100,865,146 of record NC_133898.1, on the reverse strand, counting down.
TGTTGTATTGTGGTCTCAACTATATTAGAGAACTGGGTTGGTGGTTGGGTACAAAAGAATCCATTTCCTTTTCACAGCTACGTACAAGCTGATGAACTCAAAAGGTCATACATCTTGAGCGTACATATCTGTTAAGCCTGTGTTAAATATTGCTTTTGAGAATTCCTCACATGGGTAGAAATGCTGCATGAATCACTGTCCTGGGAAGCCAGATGGCATCTGGCTAATGGCATGAAGACAAAGCAGTCTAAGGAAAGTAGATGAAGGGAAAGGTGATAGTATCTCCTGTTTGCAGACTCTTAAAGTATCTGAAATTATGTTAAACAGGCATCCCAATACCTTAACATACTTATGTTTTAAAAAAGAACATTTAAAGAGAAATATTTATTTGGAAAATAATCCATGGATAGAGCTGGAGACTGGCGTCTTACAGCAGTGCTGGAGCAGGGACTGATGTCCAGGACTAGGCTGAAATGGGACTTTTGGGAAGGACTAGCAGAAATAGTCAGGCTCCTGTAGTGCCCTCAAGGCCCTGAAAAACATCTGAATGAAAACGGAGAGTAATTTCCTCAACTGAGGTGTCTTGTCTTGATAAAGTTAGTGAAGATCTGCTAGATCTAGTTTATGACTCTTCTTTGTAAGTGCATATCTCTATTACAGTTGTTGAGCATGTCACAGGGGTTTTTCAGTTTGAACTGGCTGAGGCTTGTACTGTTTCAACCATGGAACAATTTACTGGGATTAAAGAACAAGCTGTGGTAGTATAGAAAAGTCAGTTGCACAATCAAAAAGTACAAATTTGACATCTTTTTCTCACTTTTACTATAGGAACCATATTGCTATAGGAAAATATTATAAAGTCAATAAATGTCCATATTTATTCCCAATTATTTATTTCAAGAGTATAAAATATATATTGCTAGCATTTTAAATTGAAAGTTAAGGGTCAGAATAAATACAGATCTATTCCATTAACAGTTTACTAGATTTAAAAAAAATATTATGTTTTATGCAAGTACGATTCAATTTTATCTACAATTCTCATTCACACGTGTAAGCGCTCAGAAAGAGAAGCTGAAATTCTTTGTACAAATAAGTCTATAAACTTTCATAATAATCATAGAATCATAGAATGGTTTGAGTTAGAAGGGACCTTAAAGATCATCTAGTTCCAACCCCCCTGCCCTGGGCAGGGACGCCTCCCACTGGATCAGACTGGTCAAAGCCTCATCCAGCCTGGTCTTGAACACTTCCAGGGATGGGTCATCAACAGCTTCCATGGGCAACCTGTTCCAGTGCCTCACCACCCCCACAGTAAAGAATTTCTTCCTAATATCCAACATAAATCTACCCTCTTTCAGTTTGAAACCGTTACCCCATGTCCTGTCATTACACTCCCTGATAAAGAGTCCCTCCCCATCCTTCCTGTAGGGCTCCTTTAGGTACTGGAAGGCTGCTATAAGGTCTCCTCGGAGCCTTCTCTTCTCCAGGGTGAACAACTGCAACTCTCTCAGCCTGTCCTCACAGGAGAGGTGCTCCAGCTCTTTGATCATCTTCGTGGCCCTCTGCTGGACCCCTTCCAACAGGTCCACGTCCTTCTTGTGCTGAGGGCTCCAGAGCTGGACACAGTACTGCAGGTGGGGTCTCACCAGAGCAGAGTAGAGGGGCAGAATCACCTCCCTTGACCTGCTGGCAACACTTCTTTTGTTGCAGCCCAGGATGTGGTTGTCTTTGTGGGTTGCAAGTGCACATTGCCTGCTCATGTTGAGCTTCTTGTCCACCATGTTAACATTCATAATCATGGGATTAATTGTCACCAGTCAGATACCTCTGTGCCTAAATAATTCAATCACTATTATCTTTTTCCTTTCAGAAGTGCAAAATCTGAGGATACTATCAAGGTGTGGAAGCTTCTCAAAAAAGATAAAAATGAGAAAAAGAAAAAAAACAAGGATAAAAATAACAAATGCTTATTGTTTTCTAATAAAAGGAACAGAGGAGGGACTTCTAGGATGTTATCAGCTCCTGTGACAGAAAAGTGACCCTACAGTATGGAAAGGAAGGTAATGATATCTTTACCTACCCCTGCCTCGGTCACTATTCATCAGTAAGGTAAGTTGAAGTAAGTCTCCTATTGTGTCCTTATATTGTTGATAAAATGAAAATATGAAAGCTAAATTACTTTTCCAAGGGGCATTCTGTTTGCAAACAGTACTGACAGGAAAATGCTTTGGGTAGTCTGGAAGACTATCTCTAGTAGTGAAGCCAACTGCACTCCATTTAGTGACATGATTACTGTATCTTTCTTAATGCATAGATGAAATGTCCTGAGGCTCCTTTGCCGAGGATCTTTAACTTGGTGCAGCAGACCTGCTCCCAGTTCTTTCTGTGATGCTCACTGCACAGTATATTTACCCATTCCCTGTTTATCTTTCTTTCGCAATCTAATTGAAAAAAATAGGATTACTTGGCTCATTCTGTGCAGAAGGTGGTTGCTCTGGGCACATGTTTCAAGGCACTGACATTTTCCTGTCTTTTATTTACTATGGGAGTTACTTCCTAAGTTAAAATACCTCATTATCATTATGCTCTGAGAGAAAGTTTGTAGGGAGAGGTAGTAGCTGCCAAACTGATAGAACTGGAAATAAGCTTTCAGGAGTGCAACTTTTGTTTAGGTCTTTGTGGAATAATTACTAAATTGGCCAAGAATACAAAAGTACAGCATTGTTCACACATTAAGGAAAGTCATAAAATCAAGAGGCTTCTGAGGTAGAATACAGCTGCAGCTGGCACACGAAGAATGCCACATCTGTGATTCCCTGTACAAGGTTGTTTGCGAAACTACACGAGGAGTGGAACAGAACGCGCTTGTTCCGTGGCCTTCCCCTGTGACGAATAGCAGATATGGGGATGAGATGGTACTACGGAACAGATAAGCGGCCTACACGCTACCCGAGCCAACATTTCGTCAAATGTTGATGAAATGCTGTCCTTTGTGCGAACTTTGCTCACTACAATGTACCAAAACACACCTCCATCCCGGAGACTATCCGCCCCCGAGGTGCGAACGCTCCTCCTTGGGTACACTAATCATAATAAAAGTACGTATGACTAAAGTCATTCAAACTCCACTTTGAAGATAGAAGAATAGTATAAAAAATAGCCCGAGAGCGGGGGGATGCCAGGGAAGACACCATCGTGAAGAATTCCACCGCTGATTTCCGGGATCAGTCGACGGGCTGAGCCTTTCTTCCCCCCTCATAGGGACGCCTTTGGGTAAGACTTCGATTACACCGAGCGCTTTCTCGGGGACTTAGAAATTTCTCTAGAGAATCTCTACCCTACATTTATAGCCAGGCTGTATCGTTTATAATTTTGTCGTGTGTTTGTATACTTAACAATATCTTTATTTGCACGTGCTTTGCAGACAGTGTATTTATCACCGGCAATCCTAAAGAACCTGTATAACTGTTGTTTAAATAAACTGCACTGTTTAAGTAGCTAGTCGTTTCGCTTTCTCGAGAGTGGCCGTGCTAGTTCATGAGCATGACTAGACTGAAGGCGCAGTCCACTATTAGTGTATCCAAATCATATTCGTTTAATACATATTAAACACGATTGGACTGATAGTGCTGAATTGGGCATCACTCAGAATTTAAACCTAGCCGCACCTAGCCTCCCACCTCGGTGAGGAGTGTTAGAACGCAAGGGGGTTTATCTTCTGCCAAAACCACTTGGCCCCTTTTCACGCAACAACCTTAAACAGAAAACACAATCTCACAAACTGTCAACGTGTTGAGAAGCATTTTTCTGTGTTTAACTTGATTGTGCTTGTTAGTTAAACACTTTGAGTAAAAAGCTAAGAAGTAGAGGTAGACCAGGGATCTGGGAAAAATGATAATGCTATTATTTTTCTGTATGAGAAGAAAGAGAGATTATCTGTCCTGAGGAAGGAGGGAGCAAGGTGGAAAGTCTAAATTTATGAAACAAACATTTCTAATGAGTTTATTTTTTTTTCTCCCCTGACATTCAAATTAACTATGAATTTTAATTATCAGACTCTTTTGAAGATGTTCCGCTGAACTCCATTCAAGATCAGTGCTGAGAAGTCAAATATTGAATAGATATTTTGTGAAAGACATTCTCCGATTGGTAACTAGGCATCTCTACCCTTTATTGCTTTTTTTTTTAAGTTTGTTTGTAGTGGTCGCATAATTTAATCTTCAACAAAATTATTCAATGCACTATGCTTCATTCTCATACCTTGTATATACCAATTCTGAAGAAGAGTTTATTAAGATCAGGGATTGTTTGAGTGCTAGGAGAAAGCCTTGTTCCAAGACAGGATCTCCTTTCAGAGAACATTATCACCGTTTGATTTCTTTGTGAGGAAATAAATTCCAGCATAGAGCATACAACAACAAAAGTTTAGCAAAAACAGGGTTTTCTTTTGCACTTCTGTCAGTTTACAGGAGTATAATTCCTTCAAAGATGTTAGCATAGAAAAAGACTTCCTATGAACAAAGTTACTTTTTAGACTTCTGAGAGAAACTTGACCTAATGCTAGGATATGCCATCAGCACCAGTCAAAATTTGAAGAGTAACATCCAAATTACTATATGTAGCACTGACAAGCCAATACCAGAAGCTCAAAAAAAAAGTTTTTAATATATAGCTGGAGACTTAGATACCAGTACCTTTCATTTGAGGATAATACTCAACAAAATAACTCTTTTAGTTTAACCAGGACAGTGTTTTATTAGTAGGTGAAACTAACCTCCTGGTCCTTGATCGCAATGTGGTGGCTTTGTTACTATAAAAATAGATGCCAATAGTAACTCTACATAAGTAATTAATGTAGTCCTTGACAATGAGCTATGACATCTTTTGAGAGAGAAACTTTAACAATTTTGCAATCATAATATTCATGTTAGGCCAAGTCTCTTGAAATTATTTGTTAATCCCACTGGTGTTTTTCAGATTTTAAAGACTTAAACAAAGTAATAAAAATCCCTTTGCCTCTTGAAAAAAGGTTATTTCAGATAAACAATAAACCAAAATTATGGATTGTCATGGCAGTACACCACTTCCAAGCAAATAAGGGGAAATACATTGGAGGGTTTTAGTTTTGTTTTTAAAGTCCACAGAAAATTTAAAATCTAAAATATCAGGAAAAGTTAAATAAAAATAAGGTCACCAAGGAATGCCATTAAAATAAAAAGGGAAGGATAATATGTATGTATGTTGTGGGGTTTTTTTTAAGTAAATATAAAATGTAATTAAAGCAGATCTTTTTCCTGTGAAAATTTGTATTTTTAATTTTTCAGTTGATGATATTGCTCATCAAGGTAGCAATTTCTTCAAAAAGAAAATTCAGCAGTTCAGATTTCTGTAAACCACTTTTGTTATGAGAGATTTGGCTAAATGCCTGTACAAATACAAGCACTGCCTTTTTATTTTTCTTTCACTGCTTACGAACATCCAAACATGTTCAGAAAAAAATAAATAAAAGTACTTAAATTCTTCTAATAACTTCTACAAGCCATTTCAATATAAGTGTTCTCATTAGTGAATTTATTTAGTGATTTAAGGGATAGCATTTTCATTTATGTTTATTGGCATTAGTATTTTTTAATTTTGTTCTTTTAATATTAATTATTAATTATTATTTTAATATTAATTAAGAAAAATTAATATCATATTAATTTTGTTTTTTTCCTTTACTGAATGTATTTCATCAAGTTAAACTGAAAGCCTGTGTTCTTGCAAACATAGTAAATAAAGAATTTACATTAATGTTTTAGTTCAGATCAGGACTATAACTTTGACTTGAATCTCCTATATTATCCTCGCTTATCACACCTGCTTAGGTTCACATCACAGAGTGCTTTCAGAAAGTGTCAGCTGGATTCATTTTGGATGAAAGTGAGGCCAAACACAGAACAGAAACACTTCTGTTTTTCTCTAAAAGCCAAAGTCTCTTCAATCTAGGGGACCAGTCCAGAAGTAGCAATAAAACTTCATACAGTATAGACATCGGATCTTCTGCATTTACTGTTTCAGTCTGAAGGCTAGGATCCACTGAGTTCTACTATATATTAGTGTAGACATACACACTAAATTCTCCAAGTAGAAACCTGTCAGGGAAAGAACAGAATGTCCACTTGATGTATACTTCACTCAAATTGAAATAACTTTAAAATCTTTTCCATTATCCTGATGCAAGTATGTGCAGTATCTGCAGCATTTGTATTAGGGCTTAACATTGCCATGCAAGCAAAAGGAAAGGAATCCTTATCTGTGGGCTTCGAAAAGGATTTGGGACCGCTATAATTTGTCATCTGACCTTGAGTGTATTTGGAATTGTACTTTTCAGAGATATGTTTGCTTATTCCCTCTGGTAGCAAAGGCAGACCTTACTTTTAACTTGCTAATTTATTGAGAAAATCATACCCTAGTTGCTTGTGTGCCACATTTAAAATGCCTTGCAGATTAAGTGTATGGGTTCCTTGGCCTCTTGCATGGTGGAGTCATGTGATTCAGCAACACTGGAAAATGATTTCTAAGGTGTTGCTATTATTTCTTTTTTTTTCCTTTATATTTTTTTTCCCCCATACACTTTACTAATGTGTTTAGTACCTTTTGTGGATTACATTCTGTTTGACCTTCAAAAAAATAAACAGAGCTTCAAGATCAGTTTGAGCCATAAAAAAAACCAGAACAACCCCCCCATAAGTACATCATGTAGGACAAAGAAGAAAAAGAAGGAAACCCTAGATGTATTATTTTCATATTTACATTTTACCTGTTCAAATTTTAGTAAGTTAAGTCATCCTAGTTATCGATATTTCCCAGGGAAAAAAAAAAAAAACAGATTATACTTCTGTAATATGCTTTCTCTGTTTGTCTGCTTGAGATTCATATCCATCTCTTGTATTCAACCTGAGCAATACTTTTTCCCTCTGAATAAAACTTTAGTGGTTTTAGCATTACTCTCTTGTAGGCTTCCCCAGAAGTGGAACTTTCACATAAAAGAGATTCTCTTCTCTGATAAAGCGCTCTGTCTTTAAGTAGTATTATTTCTGTCCTCTCTTTGTTTGCTTTCTGTCTTCTTTAATCACGTAATTTTATTTATGTGTGTACAATCATGCAGCATAATACTAATCAGGTAAACTCGAAGTGATGCATGTATTAAAACAGAATGCATTCTCCCCTTTGTTTTTATATAGTCTCTTTCCTAACATTGGGGCTTAATAGCAATTTCAGTATTTGGAAAGGTGTTCTACTGTTAAATGATAGGACTGGCACGCAACAAAGTCCTTATATTGTTATTATGGAAGATATAGAGTACATATAAATATTGAATACTGCTAGCAGAAAAACCTTCCAACCTACACAGGAATAGCTGGAATCAGCAGGCAAAGGATGCTCCTGGTAATATGCTGCAAACTAAGCAGTGATACATCCCCCTTTGAGACCCTTGGGAATAGGGTTTTAGCAACAGAGTGGCAATATATGTATAACTAAAATGTTTTCTTTTCTTATTGTTCCCCCTTTTCTCTAGCTTCATATATTCTTCCCCTTCTAGAGCAGACATACTAAGGATCTAGTTCAGTAAGGCACTTCAGCAGGTGCCTATGTCGAAATACTTGATTTATCCTACTGGAAACTACTGGTGTATTTAAAATTGGGCACCTGCTGAAGAAACATGTTGAATTAGGGCCTGAGTGATTGCACATGCAAATTGTAATTGATACCAACAGCAATGATAGAACCCATCTTGGCAGCCACCTGGTTTGTCTATGCCTGAAAGCTTCTTCTGATTATTATGCTTATTGTATAAATGCAGACAATGACGGTTACAAGGTTTGGACATGATAACAAAGTTTTGAGTAAGAAACATTGATTCCAGAATCATTGCACCCCAATTTTCTATTTTGAAGAATAAGAAAATCAGTACAACTGTTAATATAAAGGTATGTTACATATAACACCTGGGTTTTAGTGAATGACTGTGCATGAAAATAAACTATACCATATAACAATTGAAATATTATTGCCACAAGCCAGCATCCAAATATTTACAATGAGTTACCTTAAGCATCTTAGCATCTATTTAAGTACATTTATACATCAAGAGGGTCTAAAACCAAATAATTTTGAACAGATTTTAAAGACTGAGTTGAATCACAACAGATACATAAGGGAACATCTGAACTGGCAGAGAAAATGCTTGCAATTAGGCAATTTTAGAAGAAAGCACCTGAAAAACTCATCTCGACTCCTATCAAATTACATATTTCATATTGTAACCTTGCTGAGATGACGAATGTTTGGATGGCACATGGAGGTAGGAGGTATGCAACAATTTACAAACACATGCTGCCTTCAAATTGTAACACTCTCCTACTAAGTAATTATTTGCACATTGTCTCTGTCAGTATTGATTACAGAAAATATGTTATTAAAAGGCTGCATTTTCTGAGAAGAAGAACATGGGTCAGTGGAAAAGCTTTTCACCTGTAGAAACTGTTCATTGTGTGAGTGTTTGGAAATGAATATTAATTTGTTGCACTTTGGTTGAAATTTAACTATAGCGTAGAATCCCTACACAGTTAAAATTATTGGCTAGCAATAAGTTTTCACAATGACTCTAAGGTTATGATATAAAAAATAAGTACATAAATACATAACATACAGATTAACTATATATTTCTGAGAGATGAAGAAATGTGAAATAGTTTTCACAGAACTGGTGATCTCTAAAATCTGTTTTAAAGCATACAGTTTTATTTTCTGTCCAATTATTTTTGCCTAGGTTAATATCTGACATGAGTGCTGAACCCCTTTTCCTTATACCTCACTAAGCATAAGTTATTTAATTGAATTCAATAAAGCTAAGATTTCACTTCAAGGAAACAATCCAAGCTGTCCATCATGACTGTAGTAATTAGGTATATTTTAGCTTTAAAAAAAATTAACATTCTCCAACTCTCTTCATCTAACTATTGCCCGATGTTTTCAATATGAAACAAAGCCACTTTTGGTGACTCTTATTTTGGCTGTAGGAATCAATTGTCTACAGAGCTTGTAAAGCTCCTGACACTATGACAATTTGGTACAGATTTTATGTAGAACGTTGCATATAGGGAGTACATCACAAAAAAATTATGCACACATTGTTTCCTATAAATAATATTCCTCTGATGTTGAGAAAAGTAATCTACATCCTTAGAATTGTATTATTTTTACAAAAGAGCAGTGATCTGAACTCAGCTCACACTCCGTTAAAAGAGTACTCAATTTTTATTAAGGTTGATGATACTATTAGTACATACTAGCAAAATCAATACTTGTGGGCCGTTACACACTGTGATGCATTTGGTTATCTGAATGCCAGGTGTATTCTGTCCCAGTGTATAAATCAAGTCCATGTTGACACATGAATGCAACATGTCCATCTGTGTGCCTCTGAAAGAAGGTTCTAGGATATGCCAGGGAAGTTTCACATATCACTCAACAGGTTTTAGACCGTTAAGCAAATTTACCCTAAAATGCAGACACTGCCACGGAATTCAGAGATTCTTGAGATTCCTCTGTGTGCAGCTTAACTTATGTGAAATACATGTCTAACATTATTTGGAACTTGGTCTTTTGTCCTCAAAAGTCTGTGCATTCTGGGAGAGCAGGAGAGAATATAAATACACTTCAACCGCTGCTTCATTTGTGCTTCCCACTCATTTAAATGACATTAGTTTCAAGTTGCTTTCCTAACTACTTCAGACAGAATAATTCCCTGAAACTGTGTTTTAAGATTGAACAATTGCAACCTATGAATAACCCAACAACTGAGTTGATCAGAAAAACTCCTTATCAGTAGATTTATCAGAAACCACCAAATATTTGAAAGTGAAATCTGTACCAGAAACACAGACACTTTTAAAAGCAAAACACTGCATGGTGTGAGGGAGCTCATCTGTTTACCATTTTAAAAATTTCTAGTTTTATATTAAGTAGAAGTTGAAATCCAGATTATTTGTTCAACATCCTCGTAATTGAAGGTTTGGATCAGAAATTATTTTAAGTTTGTTTTACAAGGAATTTTCACTTTTATTGTGTTCTTGTTCTGGCTATCATTTAAAAAAAAAAAAAAGAAAAAGATAAAGCTGTTGCCCAGTTGTTATAAATAACCATCACATTTTACCCAAAGAGATGAAGACAGGAGGATGCACTATGCTTACCTCTATAGAAGGCTACCTGGAAGATGAAAAAATGATATTGTGCTACGATCACCTCAATTCATATTATTTCTTGTTAATTCTTGATAGCACACAAGTATTAGGAAATTAGAATTTAATCTAACAGTTTATCCTATTCAATGCACGTTTAACATTTGTTAAGTGAAGCATTAATTGTTAGTAATTACCAAACACGTATTTAATATTCATTGTTCATCAATATTTGGTAAGTAATTAAATTTTCTTAATTAATATGCCTCATATTAACAAGTACTAACATACATGTAATAGAATAAAACATATCAATTTTGAAGTGATTCAATAATGTTAATTAACAAATAATCTATCTATTAAATTCCTCCTTCATGTATGTTTTCATTCAATGAGGAAAACAAATTGCAGTGACAAACAAGAGAAATTACCCGGTTCTAAGATGATTAACAATTTCATCACATATGTTGGCTGGACTTGTTTATAAAACAGGTAATGGTCAGAGCAACCTACCTCTAACGCTCTTCTTGATTGTAAGTGTCAGAGCTCTCCCAAGACTTGGGCATCTGCCTGTGACAGAAACAAATACTTCAGCTGTATGTACTTGATCAAAACTCAAATCTCACCCAAAGACATGTCAGTTCTTTCTGAACTGATTAAAGCTGAAATGTGTCATCTCCTCAGGAAATCCCTACACTACCTTATGGTTCTTGACTAAAACTCTGGAGAGCACAACACAGGTTTTGCAGTTTGAGTAGATATTAATATTTTTCTCTCTTAGAGTAACACTTGGTAACATTTCAAATCATTACCAAAATATGGTAATATTTCCATTCTGCACACAACAATCCCTAAAGTTCCTGATGTTTATTTATAAGTACTTCAAGTTTTCATCAATTTCTGTGAAGAATGCACATTTTCTTCCCTACTTTGAGTATTAATATTCTTAAGGCACTAACTCTTCACAGTTGTTTCTTCATTGTATACATCATTGTATACATCATTGTTTTCAGCATCTTCAAAAGTCTCTGTATCAATCAACTGCAGTTGAAACAAAACACGTTATTATTTTAAAGCCCTACTGGCATGAATGCCCTACCCACATGACCTGCCACCAGCAATGACAAGAATACACTTTAGTAGCCTTTCTCCCAAGGCTACTGTAGTTTTTATCTCATAAAAACTAACTGTTTAAATGTCTTACTTTAGTCAAATTTAGGGCTATCTCTGTCCACATGACATGTAATTGGAAAGTACTTCGATAATTTGTTGCAGACGTGATACCAAGGATAAAAAGCATTAAGTCTACTTTATCAAATCCTAATTAATAAGATATGTCTTCATGTCTATATTAATCCTATTTAGTCATGATGACTTTTCCAGTTTGATAGAAGTCTAGAGAGAGAGTGTGATTATAAGGCGATTATAACCCTAACCTTAACCCTAAGATTAAGGTGAAAATAGCATGTCATATAAAGTAATCAAAACCTATTTACCCTTACATATTTGAATCTGACAGTAGCCAGTAACAGCAGAGGAAGATAGTGCGTACATCACAAGTGCACAGTAGTGGGTTTTTTTAAAGTGTTCTTTCAGTTTATACCAGTTTTTGGTTTAGAGATTTTTTGGGCTCACAGATTGTAATCTTAAAGTTTAACACCAGATTAATAGATTTGTATTTCCAAAATTTGCCTAATCACTTTTTGAACTCATTCAACTCAGGTTGACTTCTGGCAACCATAACATCCTGCAGCAGTGTTTTCTATTGTTTAGTTATAAACAGTATTCCATCTGATTTATTTGAATATGTTAACATTTAATGCCCTTAAGTGCTTACATTTAAAAATAGAATCAAGTTTTACTATAACCGTTTAAAATAAGAACATTAGAAACCACTATTCAAGGTGTGGGTGCATAATGGAGAATTGTGATTTTCCGGCTTTTTGGGGTTTGGGTATTTTTTTTTTTTTATGTAGTCTTCTCATTTCATGTTAATTTATTTGAATCTTTTATTTAATTTATTTGAATTTTAGACCACTGAGCTAGTATTTTCAGTTAAATCTCCTTAGTAATTCTAAGATCTCCTTCTGGAAAAGTAATAGATAATTTCCAGGGTATCATTTTGTACAGATTTTTTTGGCTTGCTTTTTCACATGTGAATCCCTTTGTAGCTACTGATACTAAATTTTACCTGCCAGCTTTCTGCCTATCACAATGAGATCCTCCTGCACCTTTTCATGGTCTGTTTTGTTTTTTTTTTTTCACTATCCTGTAGTACTTTGTATTCATATCAAAGCTTGTCACCTCATTAATTACACTTTTTTCTAAACCAGTTATGAATATGTTGAATGGAGAAAATATAGCAGATCCTATATTTTCATCAGTTCTTGAAATTTCTTATAATGTACTTGCAGACCTTATTTCATTTTATCAATTAAAATTGTTGTCCTATGACTGTATGTTATTTGTTTAAGTTTTATTCTTGTGACAAACAGATTCTACTGTTTATCAGGAATACCTATCTCATGAAAATTTGGAAAGAAAAGTTGAAGGAGGTTTTAACTAGTCTTGTTGTTGTTGTGCTTTCTGAGAATGATTTTGTTAAGCATTTCATTTAGAACATCAAATTACCTGCAACAACAACAAAAATGTTTTTTATTCCAGGAAATACATACATCATGTTTTTAGTTAAAGTGCTGGCAGCACCTACCTTTTTCACATATTGAAAGTGCAGTTCAGTGTTTAAGATATCTATTTTTTAAGGTCCATAATCTCATAAAGGTATCAAATACTTTAAAAAATACTATCTAAAACTTTAAAAGTATGCTAAGGTATGTATGTGTCTCCATATTACAAAAATGATTACTTAATGTCTGACAATAGACTGTTTTTATAGTCAGTGGAATACAATAAGTTGCTGTTTTTAGTGGCCATCTATCCTCTCCTAGATATCTATCTTAAAATAAAGGGAATCTCCTGCTTGATTAGCTAGTTCTCATTAATTATATTGAGAATACATGTTCTTCAGCTTTGAAAAGTGCATAGCTTTCAGATGGCTGAAGTTAGAATTCTGTCATTTTTCTTTCAGTTAAAATTAACACTGAAGTCTTTTTACTAAATGAATCGTCTGCCAATGTTACCAAGAACATATATCCACAAGCCAGAGGATAAGAACTCTTATGGTCTACAAGGCATGAAAAATGTATAGGCATGATACAAGCAGTGTAAGGTTTTATATAAAGTCAGATGGATGGAACTAGTCAAGATGAAGAGAATTGTGAGACTGGGAAAGAAACAGAGTAATCTTTTTTGTGATGTACAGCACCCTGCACATAGATGGAGTGAGAAAACTCTCCTTTCATATAATTGTGTTTTAATGTTGAAGTGCTCAAATTTCTTGTGGTGAGTTTGTATCATTAACTTCCACTAAAAGGCAATTTAGAGAATCAGTTGCAACTCTGTTGGATGTGAAACATAAGGGAAATATGCGAAAGAAAAATTACTTTCAAAACATATAGTACAAGGAATATGAAATATAAAGGTTGAGTTGACTGTAGAAGAGGTGACTGTACCTAGACAATATTTGCACGGCCTGGATTTTTGCATGTCTGTAGAATAATGGCATTGCATTTGCATGGAATGGGAAGTAAAAAAGCTTTCCTATTTAAAAGTCTCTCCTGCTTTTCATATTTATATTAAGATTTGTGACAGGCAATATCTAAGAACTACAAACGCTTCAGCTCTGAGATTTTATATTCATGTACAAAATCAAATGCTTGATATCCTAACCACAATTCTTTAACAGTTATGACTGTAGATGGGTTTGGTGCTGTTAATTTCCAAATTATTTACCTAATCCTGATTATGATGTGTGGAAATTGCAAGAAATTGGCTCTTCTGTTGTCTTTTATGCAAATAAGAAGAGCTAATGTGTCTCCTTTTTTTGTAAAGGTTACAGAATGGAATAATGAATCTAGCTACCCCCGTGCCATATAATTTTAAGGACATTTAGAGTAAATATTCATCTGAAGTGTATGAATTCTGGATATATATTTTCTTCTGTCTGTCATCTATATGGAGATGATGGTGATTTTGACTACACATATGCCCATACACTAGAAAGAGCGCACTGGTATGATGGCAGGCAGGGGCACCCCAATATCCCATTCAGAGACATAAGTCCATAAGTCCCACCCCTCAAGCCCCAGAGCTGTCCCAGAGAACTCTCCGCCCCAGGGGTGAGGGGACAACCTGCACCATAAGTCAGCAGGGGAGGCTCCCTGGAGCATCTCACAAAGGGTAAATAGTGTCCAGGGGTATGGAGCTCATCACGGGAAGAGCACTCTGAGATTGGAGATAGGGATGGATTCATGCATTTTGGGAAGGAAGAAGTATGGGGAAATAGAGGGGTAGAGTGATAGAAGGGTCAGGTTGCATGTAAATAGGGACTGGTCAATACGTTTATGCTTGATCAGCACAATATGTCCTTTCTTCTCATTAAACTTCATTTCTACTGTTTTTTTCTTAGGTACTGCCTATTTTGGATACATATGTATGCACGGAGGTCTAACAACTAGAATACTAGGTGGGACCATGGGTCACACGGTCCCTTATGTCTGGGTGCCAGCAACTGGAGAGAAACTGCAATGCATGCATACTGTGTGGGTATATATGTCGATACATGTAATTGCTAGTGGACGTCAAGGTGGCTTAGCTGACAAGTGAAATAAGAGACTTGGTAGCCAGGATTCAATGTCACCATAACATGTTGGCTGCTGGAGACCGTAGCAGCTCCAAGCTAGCTGCTGAGGAGGCTGTAAAGTCTAGTGGTCAACTGGAAGACCTATTTGCATGTTTCTTTGCATTAGGCAATGGGAAACCAGGGAATACAGAGGTCGGCTACTGGATAGACTAAGCTTCTAAGGCCAGCCGCAGGATAGATGCCTCTTATATACACTCATACATATATATATATATATACACTTTTTTTCCATTAATGGGCATTCATCTGAGCAGCCAGAAAGGGAACAAGATCAGGCCATTACCACTGTTCGTGTTTGTCTAAATGCTGTATGTTTCATCTGTGTTGGTGTGTGTGGTCAGCCATGTGTATATGCATATATGTATTGTGTGTATGTATGCATGTGTAATTGCTAGGGATGCAATCTCAGCATCCTGACTCATTACTAACAGCACCTTGGGATAGCCCAGTTTATTGGGCTACTGCGTTCAGCAACTCCTACCAGGAGGCATGACAGAAAAAATGAAAAATTTTATTAACTATGTGCACCACTTAAACATTAAATAAATGCATATAAAATAGTAATAGATTCTCCCTTCCCTTTCTCTTACAAGATTTTTTACAATCTGTTGCTATGGCTGTGCGTCACTGAGTGCTACATATTGTCCTTCCTCATACCTGGCAGTGGCCTTCTGCAGGATAATTTGTGCTATTGCAGAATGAAATTATGCAACTTGAAGCACGCTGCTTAAACTGTACAAGGTTTTCCAGATGTCCAAGTATCAAAATGATTTGTATATAGTCTGTGGATGTTACAAGCCAAATGTAATTAATCAGCTGTAAAGAAGACAGAGATGAAGAGGCTGTGACCAGGTTCTCTGGAAATATTTGTTCTTCCTTGTGAGAATGTAAGTCTACCCTGTCTACCACAGATGTAAATAGCAGTTAGTGATGACAAAATTTATAGTTTCTTGAAGGAAATGTCTGATTAATTCATATTTCTAACACAGATGGAAGAAGTACTTATTAGATGGAACCAAGATGCTTGCCTGGTAACAGCAAGATTCTGTATTTGGCATATAGTAATGACTTTTCTGTTTCAGCTGTTTCTATTCATATCATACACAAGGCAAAAATAATGCTCTTGAACACAAGATGCAGCAGGAATGTGCAGAGAACAAGGAAAAGAAAGCAAATACCAGCTTGCCCCACAATATGAAGTGGAAAATGTCATGTTAGCAACAGAGAAACAGTAGCCAAAGAACAGATATGTGAATAGAGCTGGTAACGAATGTGGGTAGGAGATTGCAGGTATGTTGTTACTGTAGGTATGTTGTTATTTCTCTTTTTGACCAAGAAAAACACGCAAAAAAATTGCTCAAATTCAATAGTTAATAATGATGAGAATGAAAAAACCTCATTTTAAATGCTTGCACTAGGCACTAAAAAAGAGGAGTGGGCTTTGACTTCCAAAATAGTTATGGAGAAAACATGGTGCTGTCTAAGAAGGTGATTCAACCCACATAAGATCTGAGCCATCCTTCAGAGAGGTCTATCAATGTGCATTTACTGTACAAGCATTCTAAAATGATTATGCTCCAACTTGGAAGCCTCTTTTTGATGCCATATTTAGATGAGATGCATCCTGAACTCTTCAGTTAATCCTTCTCTAGAGGGAGCTGATGACAAAGCTCTTACTGTCTTTGCTGATGACAGAGCTAGTATTGTTTTCATCCTAGGATCTTCAGATATATCCTACTTATTTTCTGCAGTCTGCACTTGTAGTGCTGTAATTGAGATGTCATCTTTGAAATATATGAAATCTCACTGGTTCTGCGGAACACAGCATACCCTATTTTGTCTTTTACTATATTATGATTTTAGTTGATAACTTTAAAGGGAATAAGGTGTTTTGGATTATTCGGCTATTTTGCACATACTAATTGCAAAGAACCCAGTAAAATAAGTGTTATATGAAGAAAACACACCTTTAGACAACAAATTATTACATGTGACATATCACAATAAACTGGAAACAATCATGATTTAAGAAAAGATGAACCAAATTCAAACTAACTTGATTTTTAAAATAGAACAGTGGGGAAGAGAAGAGTTATATTGTTACATTTTTTTAAATGTCAGGCCCACTGAACGCATTTTCTCATATGAAACAGAACTATTTATGAATATTGCCTGGGAACAGATTTTTAAAGTGTCACATGCCAATTAACACAGTACATGTGAACAAAAGCATAATAAATATGAGAGGATAATATTCCCACATGCAGAAAATGTCAACAAGAACATAATCGGCAGCTATAGCATATGGTATATTGAGCTCAACAACTTGTTTATACCATCTTGAATCTCCCACTAATAAGATCTCTCTTTATTATCAAAATACAAAGGAACATAGCTGAAGTGCCATTCAGAAGCGTCACTTCCTTTTTGAGACTCAGGCATAAAAATTGATTGATGTGCTTTCTAATGTCAAGCTTGATATTATATAATCCAATGGGTTTTGTATGGCATTAATACTATGGAGTTGAATAATTTACTGAAGTTGCATAAAACTGCTCACTAGATAAAATAGATCTTGACCAAGGCATTTATGTGTGTGTGTGTGGGGGGGTGTGCATATTTCTGAACTCTTAGTATATGAAATCACAATAATCAGTATTTTCAAAAATATGCAGGGCTGAATTCATAACTCTTCTGGACTGTGCTTTAGACATAGTTTCTTCATATTGAACATAAATGACCAAAAGAGTATTCCTCCAGTGTTTTAGGCAGGAAGTTTCAGATAGAAAAGCAGGTTCTTGAGCAAAAGTTTTGGTTTTTTTCATTATTCGTTTACAGCCGGCTGGAAAGGGGACATTGAACTGGTCATAATGAAATAATAGTGTTACACTGGAGGATCTCTCTTTGACCTTCCTGATCCTTTCAGAATGTTTCCTGTCAAGGAAAAGGTGAGCATACCAACGATGTCTTAAAAACCCCAAAGCCATTGACAAAGAAAATAATTAGGTATTAGGTGGACATGAGATCTGAGCCTTAAAATCAGACTGTTGATAATGCCTTCTGCATTTATGACTCTACTTTTATAAATTCTTAGGAGACGTGAGCTTAGAGGCAAGTAATTGTATTAATTATAATGATTTTAATTTTTTATGTAGCTGAAATGAAAGAAGCTTTAATCAAAACGATGCCTGGAATGTTTCCCTCTAATTTTACCTGAATTTTTTGTCAAACCATTCTCTCCCATCTTCTGTTCTTCCTCTTCCAACACCCCTATTAACAGTATTAGTGAAATATAGTTATTAGTTCTTATTAAGGCCATGCAAGCATCGCTCAGTTTCTTTCCAAAGATTCCTCTTCTTGATAGGATCAGTCAAGTTGAATTTGCACATAATTCAAGAAATACTGTCCATGAAAGTGGATCCAGGCTAGACTCAGATGCAGCCTATAAGGATTTAAACACTGTACTGAAACAAAAGTACTCTGCTTTTCAAATTTGATATAAAGAGGTGGACACTGCCAGAAGATAATGTAGATTCATCCCATCTACCTCTAATGCTTAACTATGGTGCTTTTTTCAGAGTTGGAAAGGGATGTCCAGAAGGCAGTCAGTCTTAGAAGCCCTTGAATTTTCATCTAGAAATGTTTCTTTACCTCCACTGAATCCAGAGAGTCTTAAGTCTTCATTCTTAGACTAAGCTCTTAATTTAACAATGTCACGCTATGAAGTTAATGCAAGCTGGTTAGATGTTCATGTTCTCACTTTCACTCTGTAGTGGTAGCCCTGGTAGCCCTAGTCAGGGTCCCTCATCTTATGAAACTTCATTAAAAAATACCCTAGCTTACTTTTGCTCTGTCTCTACTGTGGTGTCTTTTCTAAACAAACACATTTAGAAATATAAAAAAGACAAAGCGTGTTTAAAGCTATGAAAATAAGCACATAAATATAAAAACAAGAATAAAAATAAGGAATGCTTTTAAGAACAGTCATTGAACAGTGAAAATAAATATTTATTTATGGGGGGGGTTTACGCTTTTTGTAACTTTATGACTCCACAATCCAACATACTTGGAGAAACTCTTTTATTATGAATGCAAAGGAAATAAATCCAAACAAACTACCATTTAGATCTACAACTTATTTTTAAATTACAGCAAACAAAGTTGATGGCAACCACAACAATTTTGCAAAAATAGTTATAAAGGAAATACAGAGCAACCCAATATCCTGTTGAAATTACAGAACTGCAGATAACTTGAATTTGTCTTTTTAAATTAATGATAAAGATGACACTTAGGTGAAAAGTTTCTGAATATTTTAAAAGCCAAAATGCTTATATCTACCAGTTTTACAGGTCTTCTGATACTTCTGACAACTTCCTAACCACATTTCATTGACTAATTCAGGGCTGTTTAAGAAAGCAATATTATTAATTACTGTCATGGTTTCTGGTAGCTTTTCCCAGTTGTGTTTAGCAGTCTTGCATCCATATAGCAGCTGTAAGACAATCTAGTTCATGAAGATTACCTAGAAAATATTTGAAATCATGCTAAACCAGAAATTACTATCTTCAAGGAATAGCCCTAGTCTTACATGAGCCAAGGACCTTGGTGGCTTTCATCTGATGCTTAGCTCTACCAGGATACACAAATGCCTACTTTTCTCTCTATATTCCTCGCTAGACTGAGGTCAAGATAGTATAGATTTGTAAAGTTTTCATTGCAGGTCAGATTCTTCCCAAGTGAAGGAGGAGCAATTATATCCTTTGAACAAATAGCTAAATGCTTAAAGAATTAATATGTGTTCAGCTGATGATTAAAATCCATATTTCCACTGTAAAAGAATAGTTGACAGCCTTAGTGAGTTCTAGGGAGTCTGTTTGTTTTCCTTTGCATTTAAAAAAAAATTGAAGTTAACTTGGGCCAGGGAAAAAATCACACAAAGAGAGAAGCTCCACGAAGAATACGGCAGGCTCTGTTGAAGTATTTGTTTTATGTTCCGTGTTCAATGGAGCAGGAAATAAAATCCCTATCCCAGAGGTGTGTCCCAGCTAAGTTTTTTATGTTTACTTTCACTCTGTGGTCACTGTATCATAGCAGATCATCTTCACCTTTATCATGCATGAAAAAGAAAAAAAAACATGTTTGTAACTGTTGATTTATTACTCAAGTTTGAATGCATTGGTAAGAATAAAGTAACTATTAATTCACACATGAGCAGCCAGTTTTGGCTGATAAAACAGTGTGAGGGATTATTAACATCTGTTAGATTTATTCTCCAAGGGTTTTCATCTTGTGAGTTTTCTCTGGTTCTTTCAAAGTGGCAACATTGTGCTCTTTTTTCTCATCCTTTTACCAAATAAAGACTTTTAAAGATTTCAGAATTAGCAATTTCTGTTAGCTGTCATTTTTTTTTTAGTAATTTATTTTTTAAACTTTGAAGCACTAGCAGAAACCTGATTTCTGTGGTAGTTATGGAGACTTATCTGAGTCATTTTTATTACTGTGCTTGTTTGACCTTCCCATTTTCTTGTCTTTGAAGAGCTTATTTGATGGTTGAGTTCAGGTGTCTGTTCCTATTCAGTTACCTCCCTTGAAAATTATTTGAATGCATTTTACATGAACAGAGCCTCTCAAAATCTGAGAGTGACAATGCTCTCTTAGGCTCTTCTGAGGACTTTGGTGCTCTACAAGAACTTGGACTCTCACTGATGTACATAGCAGTACACAATAGATTAGATTATATTGTTCTTTGAATATTACTAAATGTTCTTGATGTTGCATAAATGATAACTCAAAAATACATTATATATAATGCTTATATAGTCATATGCCTTATATAGTCACATGCCTGCAAAGAAGATAGATGTCAACTTTTCCCAACAGGCAGAAATGTTTACTTAAGATAAGGAGAAAAACTGCGTGCAAACAAAACCTCAGAGGAGTTTGTCATTAAGGACGCTCTCATGGGAGATATGGGTTTGAATCTCCCTAAAGGAAAACAGATCTGAGTCCAGGACTTTCACACCAGGTGAATTTTTTAAACACTGACCAAGTATGCCATAAGTAAATTATTTTAAAATGAGGATTACAAACCCTTGAGTTGAGGAGGGTCCTTTCTTGAGTCCAAGGAGGAAAGCATATTAGTCCTGAAGAACGGTAGGTGTTAAAATAATCCATGCCTCAGCATATGCAAGGAATTAACATAAACGGCTTTCTGCCAAACCTTGTGAAAGCTATTTTGAAATTCTTGACTTTCCCAAGGTTGCTAATTTAGGGGTAATCTGGTAAAGTCACACTTTACCCCTGCAAATTCATAATGACATACTGGATCTACTTCTGACTGCCCAAATCAGGACAAACCATGCAGAACTAATTAACATGTTCTAGTTATTTTTAAAGTTTATAGTTCTTGATAGTTATTGGCAAATTTATATTCTCAAAAAATAGTTGTTATAACATTAAAAAAACACCCAACTTTATTTCAAAAATAATCTCAAGGACAATACAGGGATTTGTTTCTATTTTAAGATGTTACATTTCAATGGATTAACTATATATGCTTATTGTACTGTTTGTCAAGTTGATTTGCCATGAAAATGCTTCTCATAGTCTAATTTATCATTTACTATTTGATAGGGATTTTTTGGTCATGATGAGTCTTCGCTTACCTGTGAGATCTTTCTGCTTAGGGAGGTAGTTTTGTTATACAAATGCCATATAATTCTCTACAGAATTGTACATGTTGGCAAGGCAGTTGTTTGAACTGTAAATATTTTGCTCTTAGCTAAATTATTGCTTCATGTTGTTTGCAAAATTTAAACAAAGCACAAAAGCAAAATAGATCACACCATCACATGAAAGAAAAAGATGTGTTTGCACGACGTTAATGGGTTTTGTTCTCTCTTAGAAGCAGGTAAGTTTACGTGTTTTAGAATATTCTTCATATTAAATTCATATTAAATAACTTCATATTAAAATAAAAAATGAAATATCACTGGAATTGGAGAGTAACTCTTCTGACTGCCATCTTCTCTCTAGGTCTCACCATGTTACATTTGCAAGCTCCAGTCTCAGTTGCTTCTAGGGATTCATCCATTCTTTTACTGGAGACTGAAATAATATGTACTAAGGCTCAAAGTTTGAAAGAGACTTACTTTGCTTATCATTCTGTGCTATGAAGACTTATGAGCTTCCATGATGTGGTAGAATTGTCAAACACCTCTTAACTTAATACTAAGTCCTGATTATATGAATGCAACATTCCCTTTTTTACTAAATATACACAGTCTTGAGACCCTGTCTAGATCTGATTGAAAAGCTGAAGAATTACCCAACAGCTTCCCTGGAAGTGTTCAAGACCAGGCTGCACGGGGTTTTGAGCAACCTGGTCTGGTGGAAGATGTCTCTGACCATGGCAGGGGGGTTGGAACTAGATGATCTTTAAGCTCCCTTCCAACCCAAACCCTTCTATGATTCTATGAAATATCCCTGCTTCCGAAAAATGTGTCACTTGCAGACAAAAAGAAAGAAAGAAACAGAGAGAGACACATAAATATTTAAACTTAATTCTAGCTATATGAACACATTATAATGAGATGGACAATATAGTTCAAATTTAAATTTGGTTTTGAGAAGGTAGTCTTTTGATTCTTTTGAGAAGTTAAAGTAATTTCAGTGTATTTTGATCAATGGTTTTATTGGAAAACAGAATTATTGACCTGATCAGCTGCCCTAGACATCTGAATGCTTTTAGTGGATGTTTAGTGGATGGGTTTTTTCAGTAAATTTTTTTCTTACTTAAGGTTTAAGGGAAGAAGCAAAATTCCCCTTTCTTGTAAATTACATTTGCTGGTGTCTCTTTTTAGTATGGTGATCAGTAATACTCAACTATTTCCCTGTTAGTCCCTCTTCTGTTTTGGTCTTTTACTTAGATTTTTGATGAATACATGAAGTGAAATATTTGGCTCCATAAAGATAATTGAAACTTCTCATTTTAAATTATGTTGCTACAATTTGCTATTGAGAAAGAAAGTAAAGAAAAAGTTGCAGCACAGATCCATTACACTATCTCAGGACTTACTTATTCCTGTTACAGATAGGATTTAGACCAGTGTTCAAGGAAAGGAAAAGCAACGGGAATGCATGTTACCAAAAGCTACCCATCATTTCATGAATGTAGTCATGATGATGTAGAAGGTAGGATTTAACCAGGGTCAACTGAGCAATTATCTCCGCTAAGGAATCATTGTGCATATTCCATTCCATTATTTGTCTCTTACTATTGTCCAGTTCTCTGAGGAAAATGTAATTGGTCCCAATCATGTAAATCATTTCTATCTGCAATCTCTTGAATCCAAATAATTTAAACTATATGCAAAACACTTGAAGATACTCCTAATCTGAGCAATACACCAAAAGCCTTTTCAAAACCTATTTGTGTGCAGCATAAACTAAAGAAATTCATCATTATAAGTATAAGCAGGGTCAAGTTGTAAGAAAGATGATCTTATTTTAATACTAGACCAATTGTTGACTCATATTCTTCTCAAGGAAAAAAAAAAAGCAGCATGGCACAGTTTTTAATATGCTCTACACATAATATGAATCTTCTAAGTCATTGGAGTGATACTTAATAAAGGATCATTTGTGCTGATTGCAGTTGGTTTAAATGATATTGCCCAGCTACAAAAGTTACAAGCACAGTGGCATGGGCAATGCATTTGAAAAAAGCGGCTCCATCAGTAACTTTGATACCACAAGAAAACTACATTAGAGTAAAAGAAAACTATATCGCAACTTCTGAGCAATTAGCAGATTAACGGCATTCTTGTCACGGTGCTGCCGTTTTAGAACAGCCTTAGAAAGAACAAAGTCTAAAGGAAAGTGCTTTTTTTAAAAGGTTCCCAAAGGGGAAAGCAGGCTAGATATGAAGATCATAAGAAAAGACAAAAAGACAAAATGCAAAGCAAAATGGGCCAAAAAAAAACCACTCCCAAAGTAAAGCTACTGACAAACGTTCCTCTAACTGACGAAAAGAGCAGCCAACTGTGAATAACTTCCCCACTGGTATCATATAGCCATATAACCAGAATCATCATACAACCTGGATAAGATATGGTTACTTTAAAAACTAGTGGAAAATACAGAAATAATGAGTGCATAATGTGAGATATTAGCAGTTAAAATGGTGTTCATGGGCAAAAGTAAAATCAAGAAAATAATGCCCATCACTGCACTGAGACAAGTGCAGATCTTAAAGATCAGAAGCAGTGAATTTACATAATAGAAGAAAATTATACGTACTTTGCTATGTCCCCATGACTCAAAAAAACCGTTAGCTTTATAAAATGAATACCAGATATCTTTCTCCTTCAGATGACCCCAGTAACATACTCTTTCAAAATTTACTACCATGGGTATTGATTGTAAATAATCAATCATCCAGACACAGTTTTTCCTTTCATATTTTTCTTGGCTGTTTCAAAAGCTGTATTTTATGCATTTCACTGAAATGATACTAAAAAAAAATAATGCAAGGTTAGTTTTCTTTATTTTTAGCAAATTAAGCTGGAAGAAGTATGTATTCTTGATAAATAAGCAAATATAGACATTTGAAAGAAAGATTAAGCTTATTACGTCCTTTCACAGACTCTATATTAGTATTTAAAACATATACCAGATGAATTGTGTAGAAAAAAAATTTGAAACTCTTGATCATAGTTTTTAACAATTGTTAACAGAATAATATTTGATAGCAATAATAACCAGTCCAGAATGACCACAGATTATCTTCACACTGATTTTTAAGTGCAAATTTTATGTTGTCTAGAATAACGAAGATATCTAGATCTGTGGTCTTTTAGACTGGGCATGAAATTTTACTCTATTTTAGTAGCACAGGTAACTGGGAGATGGGAAGATATGGTGAGGGAAATATTATTGTATGCCTGTCCCATTCTTCTATATTTCACAAACATTTATTTCTGACCATGGTCAGAAATAGAATACCAGACTTGAGTCTTATCCCTTTATACTGTTCTTATGTGTCTATATTAAGCTCATAATATGTTTTACTGCACAATAAAAGTATGGAAAAAAGTCACTTAGGCTTGAATTTGTAGTTAGGTTTGAATTGCTGTGACATTTCTGTGAATCTTGATATAAAGAAAACTTTCTGATCATCTTAAAAATCTGAGTATGTGTTGTTTCTCTGCTTAGGTTGTCATTAGATTCACGGCTATCATCTAACTTTCTTTTCATTCTATTTTTTCCATGTGTGCATATGTATGTGCATCTATTTGTATCTATATCTACCTCAAAAACACCCCAAGCAAAACCCTCTTTATTTTTTAGTATTAAAAATTTTTTGACATTTTTATGAAATATGTAATTTGAACATATTTTCATATATTAATGTCATGGTTTGGTCTGGACCAGCCACTGAATGAATGACAGATGTGCTCTTTGTCCTCTCTCTCCTTCAGAGGAGAGGAGAGAAAATGAGAGAGGGAGTTGAAAAGAAACTAAACTACTTTAATGAATTATTATTAATAAAATAATAAAAAGAAAATATAATAATATTAATAAGAAAATAATGAAATATATATATTTCATTTATATATATTTTCAATTATATATATAATTATATATATTCATATATATATTTTCATTTATATATATTTTCAATTATATATATATAATATATATATATACACAAAACCATCTCAAGCACTCAAGGTGACGATCACATCACTGGCAATCACTGTGAAAGTCCCAGACTGCACTCAGTGAGGGACAGGAGCTGGATTCCGGATCTGGATTCCAGAATGCACAGATTGGGATCAAAGGCAGACAAACAGACAGAGTCCTCCTCGGACGCTGGCCATTGAAGAAAGAGGCTGACCCCTTTGGTCCCACAGCTTTTATGCTGATGGGATGGAATACCCTGTTGGTCAGTTTTGGGTCAGCTGTCCACCTGTCCTGTCCACTCCTCCCCACAGGTGCAACCCCTTTGCACTTTTCCATGTCCGACCGTCCAACATAGACTGATAGAATCATTTAGGTTGGAAAAGACCCTTGGGATCATTGAGTCCAACCATCAACTCCACTCTACAAAGTTCTCCCTTACACCATATCCCTTAACACCACATCTAAACAAGTCTTAAACACATTCAGGGATGGTGACTCCACCACCTCCCTGGGCAGCCTATTCCAGTGTCTGACCACTCTTCCTGTGAAGAATTTTTTCCTAATGTCCAGTCTAAACTTACCCTGCTGCAGCTTGAACCCATTCCCTCTTGTTCTGTCACTAATTACCTGTGAGAAGAGACCAGCACCAACCTCTCTACAATGGCCTTTCAAGCAGTTGTAGAGAGTGATGAGGTCTCCCCTCAGCCTGCTCTTCCTCAAACTAAACAGCCCCAGCTCCTTCAATTGCTCCTCATCAGATTTATTCTCCAGGCCCTTCACCAGCTTCACTGCCCTCCTCTGCACTCGCTCCAGCACCTCGATATCTCTCTCATATTGAGGTGCCCAGAACTGGACACAATACTCAAGGTGTGGCCTCACCAGTGCTGAGTACAGGGGGACAACCACCTCCCTCCTTCTGCTGGTCACACTGTTTCTAATACAAGCCAGGATGGCACACTGCTGGCTCATGTTCAGCCGCTTGTCAATTAGAACCCCCAGGTCCTTTTCTGCCAGGCAGCTCTCCAGCCACACTTCCCCAAGCCTGTGGCAATGCATGGGGTTGTTGTGGCCCAAGTGCAGGACTCAGCACTTGGCCTTGTTGAAGCACATTCCATTAGCATTGGCCCATCAGTCCAATCTATCCAAGTCTCTCTATAGAGCCGCCCTATCCTCATGTAGATCAACACTCCCGCTTAACTTGGTGTCATCTGCAAACTTGCTGGTGGTACACTCTATGTCCTTATCAAGGTCATCAATAAAGATGTTAAACAGAAATGGTCCCAACACTGAGCCCTGAGGGACACCACTTGTGACTGGCCGCCAGCTGGATTTAACTCCATTGACCACCACTCTTTGGGACCGCCCATCCAGCCAGTGCTTGATCCAGCAGACCGTGTGCTCATCCAGGCCACGAGCAGCCAGTTTTTCCATGAGAATTCTATGGCGGACAGTGTCAAATGCTTTTCGAAAGTCTAGGCAGACAATGTCAACAGCCTTTCCCTCATCCAATAACCGGGTCATCTTGTCATAGAAGGAGATCAGGTTCGTCAGGCAGGACCTGCCTTTCATAAACCCATGCTGACTAGGCCTGATCCCCTGCTTGTCCCATTATATGACTTGTAATGGCACTCAAGATGATCTGCTCCATGACCTTCCCTGCTACCGAGGTCAGACTGACAGGCCTATAGTTTCCCGGATCCTCCTTTCTGCCTTTTTTGTAGATGGGCGCTACATTTGCTACCCTCCAGTCCATTGGGACCTCCCCAGTTAGCCATGACTTCAGGTAAATAATGGAAAGTGGCTTGGCGAGCACATCTGCCAACTCTTTCAGCACTCTTGGATGTAACCCATCTGGTCCCATAGACTTGTGCGCATCCAAGCGGTGTAGCAGGTCACTGATCACTTCCTCTTTGATTGTGATGACCTTGTTCAGCTTCCCCTCCCTGTTCCTAGCTCACGAGGCTGGGTGCCCAGGGAACAGCTCGTTCCACTGCTAAAGACTAAGGCAAAGTAGGCATTGAGCACCTCAGCCTTTTCCTCATCCTTTGTGACTATGCTTCCCTCTGCAACCAATACAGGAGGGAGATTTTCCCTAATCCTCCTTTTGTTGTTAATGAATTTATAGAAACATTTTTTGTTATCCTTAACAGCTGTAGCTAGGTTGAGCTCTAGCTGCGCTTTGGCTCTCCTAATTTTCTCCCTGCATAGCTTCGCTATATCCTTATAGTCTTCATGAGAGACCTGCCCCCTCTTCCAGAGGTCATAGACTCTCCTTTTGTTCTTGAGGTCCAGCCAAAGGTCCCTATTTAGCCAGGCCGGTCTCCTTCCCCGCCTACTTGTTTTTTGGCACACGGGGACAGCCTCCTCCTGTGCCTTTAAGACGTCTCTCTTGAAGTATGTCCAGCCTTCCTGGGCTCCTATATCCTTCAAGGCAGCCTCCCAAGGGATTTTGTCCAGCAGTCTTCTGAACAGGTCAAAGTTTGCCCTCTGGAAGTCTAAGGAGGTAGTTTTAGTAACCCCTCTCCTTGTTTCCCCAAGAATCAGAAATTCAATCATCTCATGATCACTGTGCCCTAGACAGCCACCAACCTTTACTTCCCCCACAAGTTCTTCCCTGTTCACAGGAAGCAGGTCCAGGAGGGCACCTTCCGTGGTCGGCTCACTTACCAGCTGTGTGAGGAAGTTATCTTCCACACATTCCAGGAACCTCCTGGATTGTTCCTTCTCTGCTGTGTTGTATTCCCAGTAGATATCCGGGAGGTTAAAGTCCCCCACAAGAACAACGGCAAGAGATCGCGAGATTTCCCCCAGCTGCTTATAGAAAGCTTCATCCACCTCACTGCTTTGGTTGGGAGGTATATAGCAGACTCCCACAGCAATATCAGCTTTATCGGCCCTTAACCTAATCCAAACACTCTCCACCCCATCATCAGTATACTTGATTTCCGAGCTCTCATAGCATTCTCTAATATCCAGGGCCACTCCACTGCCTCTCCTTTCCTGTCTGTCCCTCCTGAAGAGCTTGTAGCGATCGGTTGTGGCACTCCAGTCGTGTGAGGCATCCCACCACGTTTCTGTGATAGCCACTATGTCATAGTTTTCCTGGTGCATCATGGCTTCAAGCTCCCCCTGTTTGTTGTGCATACTGTGTGCATTGGTATAGATGCACTTCAGATGTGCTAACAATTCCAACACCTTTTTGTGAGTGTGGGCCCCATTTCCTACCATACCCCTCTCAGGTGCTTCCATGATTTCTAAACATCTGTCCCTTCTCTCCAATGAAATGGCAGAGTGAGAGTCCTCGCTAGTCAACCATCCTTCAAGTCTCAGCATGCCTCCCTTGGGTTTATTCCTGATGGGCCCAGTTATCTCCCTTTCCCCCCTCATATCTAGTTTAAAGCCCTGTCAATGAGCCTTGCTAACTCCTGCCCCAAAATTCTTTTCCCCTTCTGGGACAGGTGCGTCCCACCTGCCACCAGCAGGCCAGGTGGCTCATATAGCAGCCTGTGATCAAAAAACCCAAAGCCCTGCCAATAACTCCAGTCCCGGAGCCACAAGTTGACTTGATGCCTCTTCCTGTTAATTTCCTCATTCGTGATTGCCAGTGAAGGGATAGAGGAGAATACAACTTGCGTTCCTGATGCCTTAAGATGCCGCCCCAAGGCTCTAAATTCTCTTTTAATCGATTTTGGGCTCCTTCTACCCACTTCATCACTACCCACCTGAAATACTAAGAGGGGGTAATAGTCAGAGGAGTTTACTAGGGCTGGAAGTTTGTCCAACACATCCCTGACCTGTGCCCCAGGGAGGCAGCAGACTTCCCTGTGAAGTGGGTCAGGTCGGCATATTGGCCCCTCCGCCCCCCTCAGTAGAGAGTCACCCACAACAATGACCCGTCTGCTTTTCCTTTTGGAGCCAGTTGTGATGCTGGGTCCATGGCAACTTTGTTTTTCTAACATTTTTGGCCTGGGTGTATCATCCTTCTCTCTAACAGCCAGTTCCTCCTGCAGGGCTTCATATCTGTTCTGCAAGGGCAACTGGGAAGGTGTGAGGGGCCGGGAGGGGATTCTCCTGCTTCCCCGAGCAGGGACCTGTTTCCATTCCCCCTCTTCTCTGCAATCCCCTCCTATTGCCTGGTGACGAGAGGGGAGGGGGTCCTCTGACTTGTGTGGGGCCTCACCCTGTTCCCTTTCTCTCAGGGAGTGGGTCCACCAGTCACCCTCCCTCTCACATTCCCTGATACTCCTCAGCCTCTCCACTTCTGCCTTCAGCTCAGCCACCAGAACGAGCAGATCATTTACCTGTTTACATCTGACACAGGTGTTGTCTCCGCTACCCTCCATCACAAGTGCCAGGCTGCGGCACTCTGCAGCCAGAGGCCTGGACAGCCATATGTTTGCGTGGGGCCTCTGTCTGGGTGCCCACAGTTTTTTTAACAGCAGTCTTCGACCGGGTAGCAACCATGGCTGGATCTCTACATGCAAGTGACACCTTGTGACTTGACAGTCAGTTGGGGTGAGCACTGGTTGCTTGCTCTGTGGGCAGGGACTAGTCCCGGAGGCTTCCTATAACCTGGTGGCTTGATCCACCCGGGGAGTTGCTGTCTCTGCCCCCAGGCTCACTCAGCAGCCCGCCCACCAGCTGACAGCCCTCAGCACAGGCAGAGGGCTTTTGCTGGCTTCCAAAAGCCCCCAAAAGAGCTTTTTGTCAGCCCTTTTTGCTGCAGATCCCTTCCCCAGCACAGTCTTACCTGCCCTGAAGCTGGTCTCTGCAGCAACATGGCACACAACAAAGTTAGCTGACCTTGGTTGTTATAGCAATAAGTATAAGCAAGAGCCTTTCTGCATACCATTGCTTGGCTTTCACTATAAACATCGTACCTTATCTGCTAGAAGAGGATACTGTCTTAAAAATATGCCATTAATTTCAGAGAATCAGTTAGAAGAGGCTTAACTGAAAAGTAAAATTACTGAAAAGAAAATAGTTTCTGTTTCACCTCACACCAGGACAATTAACTTAATGAATACATGTATTGCTCTAAAAATTTATCAAAAATTACAGATCAATAACAATTTCTGATTCCTTTCAGCACTAAGGCTTTGTTCACTCAGTAAGCTTTAAAAGTTGTACTACTGTGCAATATTTTCATCCAACAAACATCTGCACCAGCTGCATAAAAATGAATAAAACTGTGAAATAAGTATAAATATAAGCATGAATATGCTAAAAATAAAGATAAAGATTCGTTAATATATTAGTAGTTTGTTAATATCATCAATATGTATTTAATAACTGTTGGAAAAAAATTCTGATGTGATCTTCTGAAATGTTGAATAACATAGAGTAGGGTCATTTACAAAATTATGATATGATGTAATGTTTAGTTATCCCTCCTTTTTGATACATATTTTTGTGAATCAAGGATTTCACCCAAAAATATTTACTCCATTGCTGAATAACTCTGTCATAACATAGTTAAGACAACTTTGATGAGAACTTAGATGAGAAATCATTTCATACAAAAAACCCTATTGACTAACAGACCAACAAGGCAAACGACATTTTAAATCTTTTACCCTTTTTACTGCTTTCAAACACTTGCTCTATGTTAAATTTTGAATAGTTGTCACCAATATTGTAAAAAATTAACACGGCTGGGATGTTTGACATATAAAAGTATCAGCACCTATTAGTGATAAACACCATGTTCTTTCCTCTCCTGATGGATTATATGTTCTTTCATTAAATGTAAAGGAAGGATGACATGGACAAGCAATAACCCAGATTTTTCTCTTAAAACGTTGGTGGAATTTGAGGTGGCTTTTTATATTTTTTGTAAAAGAAAAAGTGTCATTGGTAATTGATTCTGTTAGGAAAGTATGATGAAAAGTCTCTACTCCCATAGCTAAGAGGACTGTCAAATTGTGACTCCATCAATTCTCTTCTAGACTTGCCAGACAGAAGTGTTAACAAGAAAATGCTAAATAATTTAAACCTTTTAAACTGCTATTTAGAGAAATAAAGGTTGTAAATGTCAGCGCGGACCATACCAGTAAACCAGAAATGGAGATTTTGTAATGACGAGATTTTAAAGAACTCACAAAAAGCAAGCAATTTAGTGTCATGAACCTAATGTGGAATTATAACTCTGTATTGGATTTAACAATTGTAATTGTGAATCTATAAAATTTGCAACCTTATTATTACTTTATTTTCTACTATTTCTGTCCCAAATTATTCTTGTTTGCCCTGGGAAGAAGTTAGATGTGTAATTTTTGAGGAAAGGGACATGTGTTAACTACATTTTTTGCTAGAGGAAGCTTCTCCAGCAACTTCAGTAAGAAAAAACTTGCACATTCTGAATTGCAAAATTGAGCAAACTAAAAAAAATAAAATAATTCTTTATGCAGCTTTGGCAGTTATTCCACACTCTGGTACAAAGTAGGTCATCTACAATTTTTTTAGTGTAATGGGTATTCTGGTTTACAATAGCATCATTTACCTCCCCATTTACTCTAATTGAGGGCAGTTTAATTTAAATTAAATTGAGTTTTATGACTGAAGCACCACGATAGCAGAAAAGTCAAGGTGAACACGGTCCTCTTTTTTGTTTACTTGACTAAAGTGCATTCCTATGCACTTCTAACTAAAGAACAGAAATGCTATGTACAGCACCTACCAAAGGCAATACTAACAAAGCAGAAGCTATTTGAACAGATTCCCATTAAAGAAAGGACACCTACAGGAATATTTTATCACAGTGAGGTATTTCTCCCACAAAGTGTCAGTGTTCCTCAAATGGTTAAGAAAGAGGATTATAAAGAATAAATAATAATAATAATGATTGGACCATATATTAGCAGATAAAAATAAAGAATTGAGACTGATGCTTATGCAAATCCATCTGCATTTAAGTATACCATTAACATCCCCATCTCTAAATGCCTACATTAAGCAGATAAATGTTATTCAAATTGTGAATCTTCTACCTTTACAGTCACTTCTTTCTTTTTGCCCTCTCTTGTTGCTATAAGATAGTATGCTGTGTCTACATTTTTTTTCCCCTTATTGCTTTATAAGACAAATTAAGAATAAATTGGCCATTGCAGACTTCTTGTGAGGAAACTTCAAGTTGACTCTGATTCAGTACGAGGAGATGACACATTAGAGTACCAAGTGAAGCTCTGGAAGCAATATTTTGTGACTCTATGCCAAGGAAAGCAGTAGGATGGCTGAGAATTCTAGCTGGCTTATAGAGG
This sequence comes from Larus michahellis, assembly GCF_964199755.1. Taxonomy (NCBI): domain Eukaryota; kingdom Metazoa; phylum Chordata; class Aves; order Charadriiformes; family Laridae; genus Larus; species Larus michahellis. Next base: position 100,832,207 of record NC_133898.1, on the reverse strand, counting down.
TCGTTCATTGACTTCTTCAAGTAGCTTGATGTCTTTATCCCTTCTGGATGATATCTTTCGATCCTTCACTGATGTTGTTACAAGCTCCCTCTGTTTTTTCCTTGCACCATTTTTCCACTTTCCTTTTTGCCACGTGAAATCCCTTTTTACTGCCTTTGATGACGTTTCTCCTTATAAGCTCTTTGTTTCAGCTGTCTCTCTTCCTTTGTAAGCTTCCACTACACCAGGTATCATGAGTCAGTGACCTTAAGTGTTTCCTACACATCCTAATGAAAAATAAACACTATGTAGAGTGAGCATTCATTCATGGCTTTTTTTTCTCCTTATTACCAGCACAATCCAGCTTATGATAGTCTTTTATTTTTCTCCTCCTTCTACTTTTAAAATGAAGTTCTAAAATTTTAGCTTTTAAAAATTAATTTAAAAAAATATCTAAATGAGGAGAAAGTCCCTTAGCATCATGCAGAAGTAATTTGTCAGATACCCTTTAGCAAAATATAGTGGATATATGCTTACTGCAGCTCTCCTCATGGTAAAATGGAGGGACTGACGAGCCTGTGAGAGCCTCAGTAGAAGAGGCTATAGTTGAAGGTCATGCTACCAGGAAGATTATTAATTTTGCAAGGAAACTTTGAAATATTTGGGAAATATTCATATTCACTTTAAAGGTGGAGTTATCTCCTTACATATCTTCACACACTGGAGGGATAAAATTGGGTATACATACCAATAAAATTGTACCTGGAGACAAAATCTGTTTCAGCTTTTCTATTGGCTTTGGGGGGATTAAATGCAATCTTCAGGAGGGATTGATATGATGACAGGAATTGTAAGATAATTTGTTGCCCTGTAACACGGATCCTAGACTTCTTACTTCCCCTTAGCCATGTCTGGCTTCAATCCTTTAAGTTCCTGATGTACAGAAAAAAGTGTTGGTAAAATGTCAAAGTTATACTCACAAATGCTCCTTCTCTCTGTCAATGCTCCTTCTCTTGTCCTTACCCTCAAGTAGTGTGTCAAATAAGCATTTCTTTATCAGATCACTGGGAGGTGACTAAAATGTGTAAATTTATGTAAGAATTAGCTTCAGCATGGCCCATTCTAGTTTGTTTGTTTTTTCTATGAGTTTTAAAATCTAACATAGTATTACCTAGGGATACTTTTTTTTTTTTTTAAATGAAAGCACTAATTCATAGGTGTTCATCACTAGGTATTGTCAGTCTAGGACTGCCAGAACTAGTTAGTCTTTCATTGTTGAAAATAGATTTCCACAAAAAAAGAAGACGGAGGAGGAGCATATAAGCTCCTTGCCAGAAAGGTCTACACAAAGTACCTCTTGCAGGACTCACTTACTGTTATCTCTTTGGTATGGGAGTCTGGGATGCCAACAGTTTACTCTTTTCAATTTGCTAATCATGATAGATACTACTAACAGCAGTCTGGACACTTGCATGCTTTATCTGGTGAAAGGACTAATATCAGGATGTAACAGACAAGCAGAATTTTAAACTGAAATATTTGAAAAGAAAAAAAAAAAAATCTAGCATTTACAATAACTGGTTTAAAATCTCAGAAAACTGTCCTATCTTACCTGTGCTTATTAAAGCATGTCCTATCATAACATGTGCCTTCTCTGCTGGGAAACAAGTTATAGATATTGTTTCCGGATCAGGCTCTTAGTTAGCTGTAACCTTTCTGCTGCTAACTTCTTCTAACATTTGTCCTCCTTGAATGAGCTTTCTCTCCATCTGTAACCATGATTTACATTGACAACATAGAGATTAAAAATATCTAGTAGTCCAGCGTCACTGGAGTGACAATGGTATTTGTCCTGTGCCTGACAATTACATTTTTTTAAAAAATACTGTTATTGTTTTTAGTAGCAGTTGCTACCAGTTGGGAATATTCTCGAAACAACATGGTGAAAATGAGACATTAGGAGGATTTAAAGAAATATATGACTGTGGCTTTAAAGATCCACTTGGGAACAGGGTACCAGGGAGCTAATGACGTTTATGCTGAGACTCTAAAAAATTGAGCGTAAGGCAAGTGCAGACCTAATACACAGCCTGTTATAACTTGGAAATCATAGGAATTATACAGAAGCTTTCAGATTTCTGTTGTAAGCAGCAGGTAAATACTAGTGTTACCTTAAACTATGGATTTATGAATCTTTGTAAATTCTCTACAACTGATATTAATCCGTTTATTTACCTCTTGCTGTTGTATGGATTCAAAGCTTTTATTTGTCTTCTCATCTTTCTACTCTGTCCTGCTTGTCAGGCTCTACTTTCATTTCCCCCCTCTCTTTGTTATTCCTCTGGCCTCTTTTTGACTCTTTTCTCTCTTGGTTTTATTTTTCTCTCCCTGGAGATACTCACAGATCACTTTAGAAATGTAGGTTGCATGTCTAATGCCATTCTTAGAGAAAGAAAAAGAAATTACAACCTTAGTGCTCAAGGCTATATAAGGAAATCCTCTTACATGTCTCCGTAGTGATGCTTTTTCATCATCCTGAGATTCTTGAATATGTATTTATAGGTAGGGAAAATGCAAACTTTAGGAAGTTATATCTCCAGTTTCTGACAATTAGACACAGTTGCTTGACTGATTATAGAGTTGGTGTTGTGCTAGCCATCTAGTGGGAACAGATTTCAGAAATGTCACTTAAAAATAAATGAATACACTGAGTCTGGGATTTAAGATGCATTTATTCACTCAACTCTTCCTTGTTTAGGCAGTGCTGTGTGCTATGAATCCCATAATGAGATGCTTCAATCCCTGCAGTTACTATAGGGAATGTAGGTACCTGTCTCAGTTTCATAGATTCTGTTGCAGAGCCTAAAGGAATGAAATTTAGGGCAGTCAGATTCCTTCTGTGTTGGATGTCTTTCTGAATAGCAATAGCTGGTCTTCAGAGGCTGAGTTGTATAGGTGGTTTTGTCAGGTCAGGGTCAAATCTTACTGTTAAATGATACAAGAGATTTTGTATTACTATATTTCCTTAATATATACTCCATACATAGAAACAGCAGTTCCGTATGTGTTAACACAACTTTTTTTCAAAACCAAAGATCTCACATTAGGCTGTTATTCTTTTCTAATGGTCATAACTGTGCATTATTCATATGGTTGTTGCATGACTTATTAAAGTTTACAAAACCTATTGAAAATCATCCTCTGTTCTACTCCACAGTACAAAACTTTTTTTCCCATTCTCTTTTTCAATTGCCAAACCCACTTGTATAAGAACAGGATCTCTGTTTTTAACAGTTACCTGCTAAACAGAAGATGTTATTTTGTTGTGGAAAGTGATCAGGTTAGTCTGTCATGATTTGCCTTTGGTAAATTCGTATTGGCTTTTTCCAATAACCTTCTTCATCTGGTTTGTATGGTGCTTCAAGAGTCTAAAATGGGAAATCTTTACATCTCAGTCATGTAAGTGGCACAAAAAAAAAGCTCTTGGAGGAGCTGTGAAGTTGTCCTTTTTTCAGGAGGCCTTCACAAGAGTGCAGAATCACCCCTCAGCAAGCTGAACTAAGAGAAAAATGGAGAGGAATCCATAAGAATCTTCTCATATGGCTTTTTTACACTGATTTTATTATCATAAATGATATTGGTTATGAAGTTAATATTATAGAAAGTTACACACAATGTATTTTAAAATGCTCTGTAGTAAAGGATAATTTTATCTAATGAATCTGAATAAAATTATTTAACTTTTGGGAGAAAAAAAAGACAAAATGTCATTAACCTTTTGTCAGTGATGTTTTTAGCTGATGCAAATTTTGGTGTAGCAGCTTGCTTCATCCTAGCTTAAGTGAATGACTATATGTTGTGGTTTAACCCAGATGGCAACTAGGACCACACAGCTGTTTGCTCACTCCCCTGGTGGGATGGAAGAGAGAATTGGAAAAGTAAAAGTGAGAAAACTCATAGGTTGAGATAAAGACAGTTTAATAAGTAAAGCAAAAGCTGTGCATGTAAGCAAAGCAACACAAGGAATTCATTCACTACCACCCATTGGCAGGCAGGTGTTCAGTCTTCTCCAGGAAAGCAGGAATCCATCAAGTGTAACGGTTACTTGGGAAGATAAACGCTATAACTCTGAATGTCCCCCCTTCCTTCTTCTTCCCCCAGCTTTATATAGTGAGCATGACATCACATGGTATGGAATATCCCTTTGGTCAGTTTGGGTCAGCTGTCCTGGCTGTATCCCCTCCCAGCTTCTTGTGCCCTTCCAGCCTACTTGCTGGCAGGGTGGTATGAGGAGCAAGAAAGGCCTCGATTGCTTAGCAACAACTAAAACCACCAGTATGCTATCAACAGTATTTCTCATCCCAAATCCAAAACATAGCATTATAACACTTGCTAGTAAAAAAGTCAACTCTATTTCCCGCTGAAACCATGGCATGGTTTCATGACACCATAAATCAACGGTACATTGATTTATAAATTTGTCACCTAAGCTCACTAATTTTCGTGTTCAGTTCTGGTAGTAGAAGTTCCACATGCCAATCAAATATTTCTCTAGAAATAGAGAAGGTGTAGGTAGTTATTATAAACAAGATTGCTGTGTGAAGCATTAGAGAATTCCACATTGTATTCATAAACGACTGAAACCAATAATATTGAGATAATTGGACTTACTAGCTGTAGGGTTTCATTTTCTGGTGCCTTGAATTCTTTGTTGATATTGCTTCCATATCAAAAAAAGATTTGAACAAAACAGCATGAAACAGTATGACTATTTTCTCATGCACTTAGGTAAGTAGTTTTCAAGAGAAAGGTGAACAGAAAATGAATTATGGCTGTGTATACAATACCTTTATTTCTACAGCAGACTTTATCTATAGTTTAAATAAGATTGTTTGAGGATGTCAAGCTTGTGAAATGACCACTTGTCCTGTTTCTAGGTGGTTACACAATATACCAAAAAAACATATGTATTCAGAGATGTTTTCAAACTAAAGGATTTAATTCCTATACCATGTGTGGCTGTTTTGGATTGCCTGGTGAATCTAGTATTCTATATGGCTGATACTATCATTGGATAGAAAATTTACACACTGGAGGAACCAAACCAGAGAAATTACCTGGAGTGGATAGGTTGATAAGGTTCAGCACTAAGATGTAAATGGGGTGGGGTAGGGGAGGAAATAAACTGTATTTCTTGTTATATATAAGGAAATCAGAGATATTTTAACTTTTTTCCTTAACAGAATTTTAAAACAACCTCTATTAGTAACTGAGCAACTGGAAGTAGAGGACAGGAAGGGAGAAGGTGGGCTTATTAAAAGCTAATACAAACAAGTTTGAATACCAGTGCACTAAAAATTAATTAATCCTTCCATCAGAGAGAAAAAAAATATCTAACTACATTTAGCTGGGCAAATGAACTCCTAAAGAGTTAATTTGTTCTATTTCTAAATCAATTGGTAAATTCATATTTTAACACTAACAAGCTGAGCATTTGTTTTAGTATATATCAGAAGCTTTACTAATAAACTAATAATAAAAAAAATTATTTTTTTTTAAATAAATCGCAAGACTGTTTTCAGAAAAGAGAGACCCAAAGTTTGACTTTGTTTTGCCTGATAGTACTGTACTTGAAGAACTAATTTCATTAAACATTTTTAATGGTCATTAAGCTTTCTATTGGAACAGTCAATATAGGACCAAAACCTGAGACTTTCACTGATTTTGTGGATTTTGTACATTTCTCTAATTCCTTAAAGAACAAATAAAAAAACAGCATTCCAAATAAAGCCTTGATGCAAATTCTGTCTCACAAGCTCAGAGATTTAAGATTTCTATTGGCAGGGGGAGGAAGGTAATTCATGAACCTTTTAAATCAGTCTTTCATGTTAATATCGTTGAGAGTTTTATGTGTAGACTGTCATGACTCTTTGGATATTGTATGGTTATAAAATTAAAGAGCAAAATTTGTTTGTATTCAAGGTTCCAGACTAGATAAAAAAATAAAATAAAAAAAAACCAACTTAGCTGACACCAACTAATGTTCAGACTGGGGAAGAGAAAATGTTGATAAATATGTTATCTACCACCCAGTCCCTATGACGGAAAATAAAATAGGTGCTAGCATTTCCATGAAACGGTTGCTTCACAGCAGTTTCAACTTTACGGTACGCAATTAATGCAATGTAAAGAAACTTCATTCATAACACAGTTACAATCCAGTCACAAAAGTGCTATAAAACACAGTGAAAAACTGTCTAATTGAATGCTCTAAGTTCTGACTTTAGAGGGCCTGTGAGACCAACTGTTCCAGGTGGCCACCTGGCTGGAAAACCCCATTTTATGTAGGGATTGTTTTGACAGCAGCCAAGCATGAAGATGAAAAATTAGCAGCTGCTCATTTATTTTCCCCTGGCATCTTCCAGGGGAGGGTCAAGGCCCCATGAGCATGTTCGATAAGTTATGACACCTTAATAGCTTTAAGTTTTGAAGTCCAGAAGGAGGTTATCAATGATCAGACTGTAGTCTTACTCTGAATTTATCAGGGCTTATTGTTTTAATGAGTCTAATAAAATGTTTTAGAGGAACATGTAAATTCCAGACAGCTTTTTAGTGAAGAGAACAACCTGTGCAGCACTTGAACTTACGATGAGGAAGGGATTTATTTCAATTTATACATTGAAATTCAATGTATAATGCTCCAGAATAGCAAGTGAAAAATGAACTGCTTTCTTTTCAAATGTGGAATCTTTTGAACGGTTTGAAAATGCTGTGCTGTACTGTACTTCTGCAAGTCACTCAAATGGGCTTGTAGTGAAAGTCTTTAAGCAGGATGCTTCAATTGAGAATAAATTTAACTACTAACTTTGGGTTATTGCACAGAACACAGGATTCAGCATTGTAAAGGAGACCAACTCTACTTCTGCCAGTGGTTTGTTATATCATCTGCTATTTTTTCTTAGCATACCTGTTTTATAACAAGCTATAAAGTGATGATACAGAACTCACATTTATTATCTGGTGCTTTATTTTTTATTATGATATATATATTACGGGGAACTTATGTATTGATATTATTTTTACATGGTTTAGGTTTCTAGCTACTTAAAAAATTCAAAAGGCCTGTAAAAGTGGGTGGTATCTAGGTGTGGAGTCTAGCTAGCAAGGAAAAGGTCATTCAGCTAAGAACAAAAAGAAGTCTAGAACAACTTAAAAAAAATAAATTTCTTCACTTCTATGAGTAGTTTCATGCTATGAGGGTGTACTGGGTGTGAGGGTGTATGGGGTGCTGGTGCCCAGGAGTTGGCAGCAGGGCTGCAGGGCGGCCTCTATGAGAAGACGCTGGGGTGCTCCAAGCTGGACACGGCCAGTTCCAGCCAGTTCCAGTCAGCTCTGACCAACCCACCGCAGGGCACGTCTGAGCCCCACAGCCAAGGTGGTGACACCTCAGGGAAATGTATTTAAGGAAGGCCAAAACGCTGCTCAGTGGAGAGGAGTGAGGAAAAAAAGAGTGATAAATAACTCATTGAACACCCGAATTAGAGAAGGAGGAGAAGGTGGGTGGTGCTCCAGGGACAGAGCAGAGATTCCCCTGCACCCCCTGGAGGAGACAGACCATGGTGGAGGCAGAGAAAAGTGTGGGGAGGAAGGAGTAGGAGAGATGAACTGTTATGGATTGACTGCAGACCCTGTTTGAGGGGGTGGTAGAGGAGTCTGGAGTGACAAAGTGAACTTAAGCCCAGGAAAAGGGCGAGGAAAAATGCCATTTTAATGAGATTTTTGGTTTGTTTCCCACTACCCAAAATAGTAATTACATTTTTCTTTTAATTAGCAGTAAATTTTCACCAAGTCAGGTCGTTTTTTCCCACAACAGCAATTGGTTAGTGGTCTCCCTGTCTTTATTTCAATCCACAAACTCCCTTGTTCCTGTTCTATTTTCTCCCCATTCTGTCCCGCTGAAGGAGTGGAGAGAATGAGTGGCTAGGAGGGAATTTGGCTGTTAGTCAAGGGTAACCACCGCAGAGGGACAAAGGATGTATTAGGATGTGTTCCTAAACCTGCAACATAACAGCATTATTGGTTTGATGGTAGGTCTAAAATATTCAAATGGTCACTCACAATTTCTAATGCTTCCTCAGGCACTCCTGGTAGTATTTAATCATTGACCAGGCCATGAGAGGATGAAAATTTAGCTTCATCCAGACCAAGTAATCCATGCTTAAATATGTTAGCACAGTATCTGGATATTTGTTACCATTCTATCACACTACCTACATACAGCTTATATTAATATTCTTTTAATGCTAATTAAGTACATTAAAAACATATTAATTAATTCTTCTATTATGCAATATGTGAAACCTAGATGTTAGACCAGATATAAGGAAGAAATGTTTTACAGTGGCGGGGGTGAAACACTGGAACAGGTTGCCCAGAGAGGTGGTAGATACCCCATCCCTGGAAGCACACAAGGTCAGGTTGGATGGGGCTTTGAGCAACCTGATCTAGTTCAAGGTGTCCCTGCTCATTGGGTTAGACTAGATGACTTTTGCAGGTCACTTCCAACTCAAACTATTCTATGATTCTATAATTCTATGAACAATAAAAATGGAAATAAACCATGTAGTCATTTATCATCGCTCCCTGGACTTTCAGATCTACTACAAAAAGACAGTGGTTTTGTGTGACAAGACTGACCTAAGCTTAATAATGGTATCACTGCATGGCACAATGTCTTTAACCAAATTCTTGTCTGTCAATAGGATTCAGTTATTACCAATGTAAAGCCAGTATCTCACTCAGTCATTGTGGGTTTGGCTCTTACAGACCCTGTTTCTTAACAAAATCAGTCTTTCATGCATGTGCAAGCCCTTTTAGTTTCCTGATAAAGGTTAGATTCATCTGCCTTAGAGTAAGCATCTACAAGTTCTAGATGCACTAGGACACCAAAACTGGCCTTGGTCAGTATTTCCATTAGTGGCATATCCATTAGTCCATGTATGTGTATCTAGGATATCCAGAGGATATATGACAGAGAGTTTATTTCTCAATGTACTACAATAAAATCCAACAGAGTAAGCATATGTTTCTTAAATACGTTTTATTTTCTGACTTGTTAAACAATAGAGATTAAAATTTAAAAAAAAAAAATTCTCCTAAGAGTTTTAAATCTTTCCATAACCATATGGAAACAATTAATAGCTACATCCTGTTCAGCACTTACAAGTTATCCATGTCTACTGCAACCAGTGTAAAGATAAGCTGCAGACTTTTGGAAATATTGAATCTCAGAAAGCAGGGCATAATTTGGGCTCTCAAAGTACTTTTAGGATAAAGCTGGGTATGGACATATTTTTACCGATGACAGTAAGAAAACAAATTGCTTGGGAGCTTCACACAAAAAATCCAGTTCTTGGTACACTAGAAGTCCTTGGCATGCAAGCTGTCATTTCTTTTAGTAAAGGTTGTTAATACTTTTTATTCAGTTATTCCACTTGCTAGTTTAAATGAGCATTTGCTGCTTCTAGTCTGCTACATAAAATGACAAATAAAAGCTTAAAACAAATGTCTACGAAAACACTTGAAACTATTCCCAATCTTTAGGCTCCCAGCCCCAGGCTTTCAAATCTGATAGATTCAAATGGAACCAAATTACTATTGAAAAAACATGGTTTAAAACCTAGGAAAAAAAAGTGTATAAAAGTGATAATCTAAATTTTCCAGTATAGTGTTATGGTTTTGGGAATGTTTTTCCACAAACAAGCAAACAAAACTGGTTTTGCAGATAAAAGTATCTAAATTCCATCTCTCCGTGCTGAAATTGTCACTACAATAATACCAGATCTGCACTTCCTAAACAAGCCATCAATTCACTGACCTTAAAGTTCAAATGGAAATTCTGAAGTGTTTGGTAAAATACATTTGCAGCATCCAATCCTCCTTGCAGTGACCCATTGCAATGTTCCTTCAGTCCTATGCAGTATACATGAAAAAACAAAAACTAGATCTTCTCTAACTTATTTCAAAAGATTTGATGCTGAATGTAGAGATTTGTGTTGGTTTATTTTCTGAACATGATGTGTTATTTGAAATGAAAGCTATTTTTTCTGCCATCTGTGTAACTGCATACTACAAACTACAGGTGTTTAGTCTGGATAGTATGTGTAAAGAATGATACTGAAAATTAAATTACAAACATACCAGAAATTAAAGGATTTTAGTCAAAAAATAGAACTGTGTTTCTATAGCATAGGCAAAAAAATACTTTTTGCATACACCAAAAAAAAGCAAATAGAAGTAAATCAATGTTGCAGTTCAATTGGTCACCAGCAGGCTTTATTAAGCAGAGGAATGGTGGATGTATTTCAGATGACACTAACTAGATTGTGCTCTGACCTGAAATATACAGTACTTGAAATTTCATGGCTCTGTCCCAAACTATTAGTAATGGCAGCTTGTATGCAACCAACTCAGCATGTAGCAAATGATAGATAAGCTAAAATCTGGGCACCTCTCCATAACTGAATTGTAAATACAATCCTCCGTCTGCCTTCGGGAAAGTAGCGTCTGTCTTACACTTTTTAGCATACAATTAAGAGATGGCTTTTAATTAATATCTCCCATTGCATTCCAGTTCTTTGGTGATAAATTGATACTATAATTACAGAACTGGTAATGTAGTCTGAGTAAATATTAAATAAGTTTACTGTGAATATAGTTTATTTTGGAATGTTTCAAAATGCAGTCAATGCCATTCGCAATTCACGTTGATTTGAAAATGATGTTCTTTTACTTCAGAAAAATATTTTGAAGGGTTTTTTCGAGTGAGATTTCTTGTAATATTTAATTTCATAGTTGAATTAATAACAGATAAATTGAAGGTCATATCCTTAACTTTTCTTCAGTTGAGTTTAGTTAATTTTGACTTTTGCTTCGTGAGGGATTGGAGATTGGTTTTTGGTTTTGGTTTTGGGTTTTTTTCATTGTTTGCTTTTTTTTTCTTCTGAGAGAAAAGAATGTGTCTCTGAATTTGCAAATAGCAATCTTTGTCTTTCATTTGCATGTAAAAAAATATTTTTCTCACTATGTCAAATTTGGTTGTTATATTCTTTTCCTTATTTTCATCTTCCTCTGCTGATTGCATAATATTAACACTGGATGCTTGGTGTGGGGAAACAAAAAAAAAAAAAAGGAAAGCTCTGTTCCATATAAGATTTAATTTTTTTTCACGATTGCAATGTAGTGAAGTTGTGTACAATTTAACAGATTCTACATTTGCTCTTATACCTTTTTTCAATTTCACAGTGTTGTGCAAAAGACTTTGCTAAGATAGTACTAGCATTTTCTTCATCGATTAGAATTTGTCCTGATCAAGTTTTTCATCTGCATACAGCATATGCCAGCAGCCTGGTAACTGTGAAATTCAGACAATTGTTACATCTTTATCTGTTTGCAGAGCCCAAATTTAATTCAGCTACAATAAAGCTGAAACATATTTTTCCTTTCCTGAAAAAAGTAGATGTAGATCGGATTCAGACAAGATTCACCAAATCTGTACTTGCTTGAGTGGGACTTTTTATTTCAGTAACAGTTCTGGAATGAAAATTAATTCCATTTTAACAAAGATTTTTAACAACAACCCTTATGCTGAATGTAAAACCACATTCTTCACTTCTAATGAAATTCTCCAGTATTTTTTCCCAGTGACAGGTGTAACATTTAAATGGGATGATATGTACAAATGACTTACTGTTGAAAGTGCAAGCACCATAATGTAACTCCTGAGAATAAGGAAGGAATGACAGGAATCAGTAGCAACAGAGCTAAACCAAAGCTTATACTCTTGACAAACACAGCTGAAACCATTCTATGAATATTACAAGTTTCTACTGATATGCAGTAAGAATGTATTAATTTTTAAGATCTCTAGAATAGCATTGACAGGAAAAAAAAATAAATCCCTTGTATTCAGTAAGGTGAGAAATCATGATATTATGAGTTCCTGCAGAGCTGTGGAACAACCAAGGACCCCTACATCAGTCAAGAAGGCATTTTCAGCTAGAAAGAGTTCCATTTTAAAGCATTGAAGATGAGACAAGCTTCATCTGTTGAAGAAAAGGAACTAATTATTCCACTTGACTGCAAAAGAAATTACACATGAAAGACAAAGATAATTCTACAGCTACAGTACATAGGCTTGGTAGATAAATGTATTTGGCTTATATGAAGAAAAAAAAAAACAACAGTTGAAGGGAATAGTGTGGGGTGTGAGTAACTGCTGTAGAAACAAGAAAAAATCCTACGTTATAGAAGGTGATACAATTGTAAACTGGAGTCATTTAGCCATAATGGATAAACAGGTGGATGATCTGCTCAGCCTGGTGGCACAGCTATGAGAGGAGGTGGAAAGGTTAAAGAGCATCAGGGAGCCTGAGAAAGAGGTAAACCTGTGGAACCATACCATGCTCTGCTCTCACTAAGACAGAAATGAGAACAACCACCAGGAAAAAAAAACAAATCAAGGGGACCCTGTATCCTCTCCCCAACATGCTGAAGGCAGTAGCTTAAAGGAAAGGAGAGAATGGAGGCAAGTCCATGCTCAGGGCAGCAGGCGAACCCCTTCCTTTCCCACTCTGTCTTCCCAGGTGCCTCTGTACAACAGGTACAAGGCTCTGGATGTGGAAGGCCAGTCAAGGGAGGATGATGTGGATGATAGCCCATCCTCACTACAGATGCTGCCAAGTTCAGGAAGGCCTACCCACTGTATCACGACCACCTGAGAGGAACAGAAGGTCCAATATGCTGGCCAGACCCACCTCTTAAGGAAGCCTGCTTGCCTCCCTGGGGCCCGGGTTAAGGACATCTCTAGGAAAGTTCCTAGCCTGGTGTGGCACTTGGACTGTTACTTATTGCTGCTCTTCCATGTGACTGGTGATGAAACCACAACTCATAGTCCAAGGCGGATCAAAACAGACTTCAAGGTTTTGGGATGGTTGGTAAGGGAATCTGGAACACAGGTTATTTTCTGCTCTCTCCTCTCGGTTGCAGGCAGTGATGTTGAAAGAAACAGATGAGACCAGTCTATTAAAATGTGGCTCAATGGCTGATGACGTGTCACAATTTTGGGTTGATAATGGGATGACCTACACTACTGGGATACTTCAACCACCCCAACATCTGCTGGAAGAGTAGCACGATGAGCTATGGGCCATCCAGGAGACTCCTGGAGTGCCTCAAAAATAACTTCCTAAGCCAGGTGATAGACAGCCCCACCACAGGAGAGGCAATACTGGACCTATTAGTTAGCAAAAAAAGTGAGACAATTGGTGACGTCACGATTGAAGGCAGTCTGAGCTGCAGTGATCATGCACTGGTGGAGTTCGCAGTCCTCGGGGATATGGGTCAGGGGAAGAGCAAAGTCAGGACCCTGAATTTTAGGAAAGCAAACTTCTAGCACTTCAAGGAGTTAGTCAATAGGACCCCTTGGGAAACTGCCCTCAGGAACAAGGGAGCAGAACAGAGCTGGCAGGTCTTTAAGGACGCTTTCCACAGAGCAAAAAAGCTCTTAATCCCCAGATATATGAAATCAGGAAAGGAAGGCAAGAGACAAGCATGGATGAGTTGACATCTGCTGGTCAAACTAAAGGGCAAAAAAGAGATGCAAAGGCAGTGGAAGCAGGGACAGGTATCCTGGAAAGAGTATAGGGAAACCGCCCAGTGTAGGAATGGGGTCAGAAAGGCCAAGGTGCAGATGGAGCTGAACTTGGCAAGGGATGTAAAGAATAATAAGAAGGGCTTCTACAGGTATGTCAACCAGAAAAGGAAGGTCAAAGAAAGTGTACCCTCCATGACGAGCAAGACTGGCAAACTGGTAACAAGGGATGAGGAGAAAGCTCAGGTGCTCAACAACTTTTTGCCTCAGTCTTCACAACCAGCTTCTCTCCCTACACCTCTAGAGTGGATGGACCGCAAGGCAGGGACTGTGGGAGCAAAGTTCTTCCCGCTGTAAAAGATCAGGTTAATGACCACCTGAGGAATCTGAACATACAGAAGTCTATGGGAGCTGATGAGAAACATCCCAGAGTCCTGAGCGAATTGGCTGATGCGGTTGCCAAGCCACACTCCATGATATTTGAAAAGTCATGGCAGTCAGATGAAGTCCCTGGTGACTGGAAAAAGGGAAACATTGCACCTGCTTTTAAAAAACGTAGAAAAGAGGACTCTGGGAACTACCGACCTGTCAGCCTCTGTGCCTCAGGAGATCATGGAACAGATCGTCCTAGAAGTTATGCTAAGGCACATGGAGAACAGGGAGGTGATTCGAGACAGCCAGCATGACTTCGCCAAGGGCAAGTCCTGCCCAGTCCCCCACAGCATCCTGCTCTCTAAATTGGATAGGTGTGGATTTGGTGGGTTTGGTGGATGAGGAATTGGTTGGATGGTTGCATCCAGAGGGTAGGGGTTAACAGTTCAATGTCCAGATGGAGATCAGTGACAAGTGGTGTCCCTCAGGGATCTGTGCTGGGGCCAGTGCTGTTTAATACATTCATCGATGACATAGACAGTGGAATCAAGTGCACCCTCAGCAAGTCTGCAGATGACACCAAGCTGAGTGGTGCAGTTGACACACCTCAGGAACAGGATGTCATCCAGAGGGACCTGGACCAGCTTGAGAAGTGGGCCATGTGAACATCATGAGGTTCAATGTGGCCAAGTACAGGGTCCTGCACCTGTGTCAGTGAAACCCCCAGTATCAATACAGGCTGGGGGAAGAAGGGATAGAGAGCAGCCTTGCCAAGAAGAACCTGGGGGTACTGATGGATGAAAAGCTGGACATGAGACAGCAATGTGCGCTCACAGCCCAGAAAGTCAACTGTATCAAAAGAAGGGTGGCCAGCAGGTCGAGGAAGGTGATTTTGCCCTTCTACTCTGCTCTGGTGACACCCCATCTGGAGCACTGTGTCCAACTCTTGAGTCATCAGTACAGGAAATACATGGACCTCTTGGAGCAGGTCCAGAGGAGGACCACAAAAATGATCAGAGGGCTGGAGCATTTCTCCTATGAGAACATGCTAAGAGAGCTGGGGTTGCTCAGCCTGGAGAAAAGAAGACTTCAGGAAGACCTTATTGCAGCCTTTCAGTACTACAGGAAAGATGGGGAGAAACTTTTTATCAGAGCCTGTTGCGATAGGACAAGGGGTAATGGCTTTAAATTTGTCCTGGTTTGAGCAACACAGGACTAATTTATCTTCTAATGTTTGGTAAAACTGCACTTTTAGAAGACTCTAGTGTCTGAAGTTGTGAAAATATTTACTTTATATCCAGCTATGTTATGTGGGTTTCAAGGTCTCAGTGTTTTTGAGCATAGCCAGGTGCACGGATGAGGAGAAGCAAGACCCGGCCACTTGACCCAAGCTGGCCAACAGGATTACTTCATACTATGAACGTCACATTTGTAAATTAGAATGTCACATGTAAATTAGAAAGTTTGCTGAGAGTTTCTCTCTCTTTTTTTGATGACTGCAATCCTGAGAACTTCTTGACTCAGTGCCATACCCCTGAAGTCTTCTCTTCCTCCCAAAGCCACTGTGCTTGCAGTGTCCAACATTTGCTGTCCACTGCTGAGCGTGCACAGCTTCCTACTTATATAATTGGCTGAGTACAATCCTTGTAACAGTATTGATATTGGTTCTTTAGTGTTATTAATGTTAATTATTTAGTCTTATTCTAATAAATCTGTTTATATTTCAACCCTTGGTTTTCCTTGTTTTTTTCCTGATTTTCCTTCTTGGGTGGGGAGGAGTCATTGGGTGATAGAATAATTGTCTAAATGACAATAAAATGTTGTGTGTTCCTCAAACCATAACAAAGCTAAAAGAGGGAAGGTTTAGACTAGATATAAGGAATACTTTTTTTACAATGAGGGTGGTGAAACACTGGAAGAGATTTACCAAAGAGGTAGTAGATGCCCCATCCCTGGAAACATCCAAGGTCAGGTTGGATGGAGCTCTGAACAACCCGATATAGTTGAAGATGTCCCTGCTCATTGCAGAGGAGGCTGGACTAGATGACCTTTTAAGATCCCTTCCACCCCAAACTATTCTATGGTTCTATATTCCTTTTCCAGGTGCTTTACAATTTCAGATACTGGACTGTGCAGGAATATTTTAATTTGCATAGGCTGAATTTTATGGGAAAGGCATTTGCATTTATTTTAAAGCACCCAGCACCTTTAATGTGATTGTCAGCTACCTGCTTTCTTGGTAGCATATAGTTTCAGGGGGATGGTTAAACAAAAGATTGACTGAACAGACAAAGCCAGACAAAGCAAGAATTTTGAAGAAACAGATTACAATATTAGGAACGTAAGCGAGCACTGCAAACAAAATAAAATTACCTACCAGCTGTGCAGAAATATCTAATAGCTGTGTTCAGTGTTTTCACCAGAGAAAACTGTTCTTCTTTGGAGCTTTTTGTGAAATGTTATGCCCAAATCTATATAAAATTCAGTCCTGTGTTTCACAGAATGTCAAATGTGATGATTGCAATAACTCATTTGGCATTATTATTAATGAACTTATATTGAAGGCAGTTTTGAATGCTAAATGATTATTACAAGAATGACTGAATGCTTATCCATTCAGAAAAAAAAAAGAAACAAAAAGACAAATATGCATTTAATCTGAAATAAAACTAATATAAAATAATTGTCCTTTAAACTAATATAGGTATCTATATATCTATCACTAAAACATCTTTGTCCTTAGTGTGATAAAAGTCTTTTCATGTTTCTTCCTTAATGACCTCACCCCATCGAAGGACAATGGGTTCACTATTATGCAGTGATATACATAATTTATTTTAATACATTATTATTAATATAATCTTAATACAGTAATCTATAATACAGTACTATAATATAGCATTATACAAGCTCTGCCATATGTAGGGTCATAGAAATGGGAAAAAAAAAGTTTTAAGGGAAATTTCTTACAGGAAATCACATGGGAAATTCTCTCACTCCCTCATAACCAGTGTACTCCATATCCAAAATGGCTGTTTGCATTTGTCTCGAGGCAGACTCATGAATCATGCACAGAGTTTGCCTTAGAGGGTGCTAGGTGGCCTAGCCCAGGGCCAGGACCACTCTAACAACTAATCAGAGCAGATATGGATCTCCAGTGCACAGGAGCAATCCAGAGCCTGGCACTGCTTTATTTGCTAACACAGATGTAGTATGAACACCCTGCTCTACCCGTGGTTCTTCCTGAAACATCAGTATTACAGTAACTGATGCTAGTATTTGGCCTAGGCCCCAGTGATCAAAATGTCAATTTGTTTTGTTAAAGCCATGCTGTCGTTTAATTGTATTGAATAAAGGAATTCTGATGTTACCATTTATTTCCACGCTTTATTACGATGATGATGATGATGATGATGATGATTTTGTGTTTAACCAGATTGTTTTATTAAAGATATGAAAGTGTATTAAAGATTGAAATTCAAGCCCCATAGACTGTGTCCAGTGATTGTACATCGCTATGTCATTATTTTTTCATGCTTAAGAAAGATGGATTTAACAATCAAGAGAGGCAACAGTTTGTATTCTGGCTTTTTCAAGGAATTGAAAATGGTGAAAATGGTAGACAAGAGGTACTACATTAATTTTTTTTTCCAGCTACAAGATAAAAAATAAAAGTTTATTTTTCATCAAGAGACCATTGTTTTCTATTGACCCCCCCATATGATCTTTTTCATGTGACTAATCTGTCAATGACCACAGTATATTCTGTTCCATACATTTTTTCTGAGCAATTGCAATCTTACCCTCTTTAAAAATTACTTCTTTAATGAGCCTATACCATTCACAACTCTGTGGTAAAACGTCAGTTACTTTCTCCTAAGTCTCACGTTGTGGAGTAGATCTGGCAATCACAGTTCACATCAAACCTAAAACCCAAGAGATCTCTCTTATTACACTGACACATACAACGTTTAGATAGGTACTTCACTCCACTACGCTTTTTCAATACACAACTGTCTCGTGGGTAAATCAAGAATAGTGCTGAAAAAAAGTAATCTCTTCTTGTTTGTTAATCCTTTTTTTATAATGCTAGTGTTTTGGAGTTGATTTCAGGTAATATATATTTCACTAACAAAAAAGAATTACATGTGAGAATTAAAACCAAAAATTCCTTCTTCATTAAGCATATTTGCATTCAGTTTTTGCTTGATTCCATTGTAACTTGATTAATTCCTTTTAGCTTTTCAAAATGCATATTAAAAATGTAAGCTCTTCTCTATTTAACAGCTCTGTAAAATAGCTTTCCTGGCTTGAAGATTCACTCAAATGCAATACCAGTAACCCTACCTATTTCTCCATACTGAAGAAACTCATTATCTTTATATCTCTTTCAGAAAGCAGGCAAGTAATGCTCTCAGTCTTACTTTGACTCTCTTCCTCACTTTGGTGTGTTAACTCCTCTCCACACCTAATTTTAGTCCTTTTATTGCATGTAACACTTTTGTTTATTTTTAATTCAGGTAGTTGGGGTTTTTTTCTCAAATCACTTTGAATAAAACTCCTCATTTTGTCTTTTGTTTTTCTCACAGTAACAACAAAAAACTGCACAAATCTTAGTGCCATTTATATAATCCAAAAGGTAGTTTCTAGTTAAGTGTCCTGTGTGCAGGCTTATTTCTTAGAATATCTTCTCTTGAGTCTGTATGCAACTGAATGTCTCAATATTTCCATCTTTTAGCAAAGATTCTCGTCTTGCTCTGTGATACCTAAAGTAGGAAACTGATTTAATCCATCTTTTAATGTTTGTCTTAAGTTAAGAAGAAATTTAATAAATGTAAAAGAGTGAAGTGGTTGTTTTCTTTTAGCCTTTCGCTATGTTGAAAACTTTCATATCTTCCTCATTCTGCCAGGTCCCTTGATTCTCTAAAACATCTTTTCTTAACGAAGGATCTACATACCCAGTAGCTCACATGGTCTTCTAGTGGAAACTTTTCTTATCTCTGTTCCATTTATTGCTAGTATTGTTCTGTTGCCATTGTTTCTAACACCATATCAATTTATACATCTGTGACCAGCAGTGAAACAAACAAATATTCCTTTTTATTTCAGGCTGGCAGTCTATTCATCTTATGCAAAAATGTTAGGTATGGTTGCTGTGCATTGCTCCTCTGAACTAATGATGTCACTTAGATCCTCTTTGTCCTGTTTGCCACACTCTCATGGCACTTGCAAATTCTTGAAAAAATCCCACAAGTCACTGCAGTTCTCACTACCTTTCCTGCTGGACATTGTCCTGGGTTGCAGCATTTCCACTACCATAGTTATATGTGCTTTTTTTGTTGATTGAAAAATCGTAACTTGCATCTCTACATACTTTTCTGCTTCAAAATTGTTTTCTGTTTCTATTTAGAATTTGAATTAATATTCATGGTGTTAGAATACAGTCTGTATTTCACAAGACGTGAAAGCAAATGAGCGGTCTCATACTTAGAACAGATTAGCTGCCTTTTGCCAGTCTGAATTGGCTTACTCACCCTGTGTTAGTCAAAAATTATCTTAGTCATAAACTCTTTGGTTTTATCTTTGCATTCACTAAGTACTTAAAAACACACTGCTCATGTATCCCACTTCAGAATAAGTGAAGTTCTTTTTGTCTACATTTTAGTTTTCTTTTCCTGCCTTTTGAAAGCTACTGAAAACATCAAATATTTTGGCATAAACTAGTATCAGCTCTATATTTTTTTTAACACTTTGTAAAAAGTTGTTTAAATGTTTTCCAGTTTTTAAACATTCCTTAAGAGCTAGATCTCTTTTCTTTCCCTCCCATCCAAATGATGTACATTTAGTTTCCACGTTTTACTCCTGATCTATCTTGTGGTCAGAAGTCACTCAAAAATAGTCTACTATATTCCGATTTGTATATTAGCAGACTAGCATTGTTTAAGACAAGCCTCTCTATAATACAATATTTAGTTCTAAGTGGCTCTCACTATAGTCTCTTAAACATTCATATGATTTGTTCTAGTGGGAGGTGTCCCTGCCCATGGCAGGGGGGTTGGAACTAGATGATCTTTAAGGTCCATTCCAACCTGAACCATTCTATGATTCTGTGATTCCCCACAATTTCCACAACAATTTACGAATGAAGATTTATTGTTTAGACTTCCATATTTGTCCACTCTCTTGAACAGTGATCTTTCAGCATGCGCAATATATTGACCTAACCACATTTCTACATACTCAAAGGAGGAAACTTTTGCCATCTACCTATTTATTAGATAGAATTTATGTTTAAAATTCATAAACATCTTTTTAATATCTTGTATAAATGAATAATAAAATATTTTTGTTGCTGTTTTGCATGTGACTGATGTAGTAACCATAGAATTTCTTGTCAAAATCAGAGACGTGAAATGGAAGCCTTTTACAAAGTACTCCACAGGACAGGAGACAGGATACTCTACTCC
This sequence comes from Larus michahellis, assembly GCF_964199755.1. NCBI lineage: Eukaryota > Metazoa > Chordata > Aves > Charadriiformes > Laridae > Larus > Larus michahellis. The sequence continues at coordinate 100,811,738 of NC_133898.1, read as the reverse complement.
TTACATTCATTTACCAGGCCCTGAGGGACAGATCAGCCTTCCCCACTCTGTTTCATTCAGGCTAGTGACTTCAGTCCAACCTCAGTGTATCAGCTGGATGCCCTTAAACCATTAGCTCTTGCCTAGTCTGTGATTCAATATTTTTCTCATACTCTCTTTCCCTCTCCCCAGCCCTGAAAAAAACCCTGCCTTTGCAGAGGAAGGGTAAACTTGTGTATTCCTGACACCTCTAATAAGTATTAAACCTTTATTACTCTCATATCTAATTTGTAGTGTGTGACAGTTATGAAAATAACTTGATCTCCTTATAGCACTAAGTAAATACATTCTGTATTTTCTTTAAGATATTTATTGCTTAGTGAGACTGTATTAGTCTTTATATGTCTGTGCCTATATTCCTCTAACTTCTAGGAAAGCACAAATCATGCCACTTCTCCCAAGTAAAGTATTTTTTAATATCCTTTAGTGGGAGTGCGTTGCTAACAAAAATTGCTGCTAACATAAATTACTCCCTTCCTGCTACTGAAATTCTCTGTAAAAGTATAATTGCAACAATTCTATCAGTTTACCTTAGTTGGGCAAGTAATCAAGGATGGCAGATTGTGGCAGTCCAAAATCAGCACGTTTTAGCCATTCAGCAACACCTCACTGCATGGAATGGCACAGCTGGCAAGTGATTATATTTAAAAGTAGAAATAGTGAGGAAAACAGATTTGGGAAGTGCTATCAAACTTTATTTGGGAAATAGAAATTATTCCTGGATTAATATTAAAGGTTTTACATGGTTTTGAATTGGCAAGCTGGAATATAGAACCCAAGAAGAAGCAGACACTACAAATAAGGGTTTAATTGTGCTCCATGGAGTGGATGTAGAGAATGTCAGTTCTGAGGTAGTCATTCTTCTTATGCTTAAGAGAAAAGGCTGTATTCAGTATAGTTTTGCTTCACAGGTCACTGCTTACATATTAATTAATTTCAAAACTGAAAATATGAGTGGAAATATTAGGAAAAAAGGCTTAAGCTTTTCCTTGGTGACGGTAGGAATGAAAGAGTAATGTTTGAATTCACTCCACAACAAGACTATGACTATTTTCAAAGTAACATATATATATATATATGTGTTACTAATATAACATATAACATATATATGTTACAAGATAGTTCAGAACCAAGAGCAAGTCCAAATGGGCTTTTAGGGACTCCTCACAGAATCACAAAAGTCCCTCCAGAAGGGACCTCTGGAGGTCATTTGGTCCAACTTTCCTGCTCAAGCAGGGCCACCTAGAGCTGGTTGCCCAGGACCATGTACAGATGGCTTTTGAATGTCTCCAAGGTTGGAAACTTCAAAGCCTACCTGGGCAACCTGTGCCAGTGATCAGTCATCCTCCTAGTGAAAAAGTGTTTCGTGATGTGCAGGCGGGAGCTCCTGCATTTCAGTTTGTGCTTATTGTCCCTTGTTGTGTCGCTGGGCACCACTGAAAGGAACCAGGCTCTCTGTACCCTCTATGCACTCTCCTTTCAGGTATAAATACCTATATTGATAAGATTTCCCCTGAGACTTCTCTTTTCTATGCAAAACAGTCCCTGCTGTCTCAGCCTTTCTTGTATAAGAGCTGCTCCAGTTTCAATCTCCTTTGTGGCTCTTCATTGGATTCAGTCCAGTATGTCCATGTCTCTCTTGTACAAGGGGCACCCGAAACTAGACATAGTACTCCAGGAGTGGCCTTGCTGGTGCTGAGTAGAGGAGAAAGATTACCTCCTTTAATCTGCTGGCATACTTTATCTAATGCAGCCCAGGCTTGGTGTAAACCAGGACCCCCAGGTCCTTTTCTGCCAGGCTGCTTCCCAGCTGTTTAGTCCCCAGCATATATTGGTGCCTGAGGTTTTTCCTCCCCCTTGTTGACCTTCATGAGATTTCTGTCAGATCATTTCCCCTGCCTATCTAGGTCCCCCTGGATGGCGGCACGACCCTCTGACGTATTAGCCATTTCTCCCAGTTTTGTGTCTTCAGCAAACTTGCTGAGGGTATACTCTGCCCCATCAAACAGACGATGACATTAAAAATTATGATGTTAAACAGGACTGGACCCAGTATAGACTCCTGGGTTACATCACTAGTTACTGGCCTCCGAATATTGGCCAGCTGCCTCAGCACTCATGGGTGCATCCAGTCAGGGCCCATTGACTTCTGTGTGTTCAAAAGTATTCCCTGACCTGTTTCTCTTCCACCAAGGGTACTTCTTCCTTGCTCCAGCCTTTCCTCATGGTCTCTGGGACCTGGGATTCCTGAAGGCTGATCTTGCTAGTAAAGACTGAGGCAAAGAAGGCATTCAGTAGTTCAGACGTTTACATGTCTTGCGTAACCAGGTCCCCCATCTCATTAAGTGATGGGTCCACACTTTCCTTCGTCTTCCTTTTGTCACCTAGTTACTCGTAGAAGCCCTTCTTGTTGTCTTTGACATCCCTGGCCATATTCAATTATATTTGAGCTTTAACTTTCTTAACTTCATCCCTGGATGCTCGGACAATGTTTCCGTGTTCCCTGCAGGATATCTGTCCTTGCTTTCACTCTCTGTATGCCTCCTTTTTGTGTTTGAGCTTGTCTAGAAGCTCTTTGTTCATCTACACAGACTTCCTGGCATTTTTGCCTGACTTTGTATTTGTTGGGGTGGAATCCTCTTTAATATTAACCTTGCTTCCCCCCCTTCCCTCTAGGGTCTTATCCCTTGACACTCTTCCAAGCAGATCTTTGAACAGGTGAAAGACTGCCCTCCTGAAGTCCAGGGCTGTGAGTTTACTTTTCCTTCAGGATCCTGAACTCCACCATCTCACAGTTACCGAAAACAAGCCTCATTTTGACATTTACATCCCCACTAGCCATCCTTGTTGGTGAGTATGAAGTCCAGCAGAGCACCTCTCCTCTACTGCTTGGAGGAGGAAGTTATCATCAATGCACTCCAGGAACTGCCTTGGGGAATTTCCTCATTTTATTTGATCTTACCCTGGTTGTCTGTTAAGTTCTTTGGGCAAGAAGCTGACATCTCCCATTACACAGAAAACATCTACCCATTGCTACCAACATATATAGTTGAGGCACATAATGTTCAGTATCACTGTGTTTCAAACAACACAGTCCTTAGCAAATGAAACTACAAAGAATTAATATCAGTGAACACTCCATTGAAGCTGATGACAAAACTCACTTTGACTTCAGATTCATCAGAATGCCACTCTTGGAGAAAAGATAGAAAAATTAGGCTGACTATTTAAAGTCCTCTGGAGTAATCTGAGAAGCTATGGGGATAGAAAGGAAGAGAGAAATAGCCATACTAAGATGACAAAATACAGTCCAGAATATTATTGGTCACTTTATTCCATTTGTTCAGAAAATCCACATGGTCTTGGATAAAATAGAGGAATCGGAAGAAAGAAGAATGGAGGGGAAGCAGTAAAGAGGCAGAGGTCAGTGCTATAGGAAGTGAACGCATGGCATAAAAATGTTTTTTTGACTTGGTATGAAAAAAGCAGTGCAAGAAAATAGGTGGTCTCAAAATGTTGTGAAAATTTCTTTGAGACAAGATAAGTCTGCAGAAGAAAGAAGACTGAGAAAGCAAACTAGATTTCTTAATGCTAACAATCATGAAGACTAAAGAAAATAATGGATTATAATGTTACAATTACAATATCGGCTGGAAGGTAGACAAGGAGTCAGATGAACTATTGAAGGACAATAGTGAGATGTTAATGACAAATGAGGTTCATATTGCCAAGAGGCTGAATGAATCCTTTGCTAGTGTATGCATGAAAGAACTTGAAGGTCATATTCTACAGCCTGGGATAAATTTTCCTGGTGAAGCAAGTGAAATGCTAAAAGGCTTTATGGTCACAATGAAGCAAGGAATTAGGAAATTAGACCTATTAAAACTGACATAGTACCAGGCCAGGATAAATTACATCCTGGACATCTCCAAGAAACTCTGTAACAAGTGGCAGGAACATTTCTGGATTAGATATTTGGCTGAATATGGAAAAGGAAAAGACTGATGGGATTCACCGTGAGCAGCTAAGATAATTTATCATTTAAGTAAAGGATCTAAATGTTACATGAGAACTACGTATCAAAACTGAACATTAATTGTATCTAATGTTCTGGAAACACTGATATGAGAAATACTCCATCATAAGAAATTGCAACTTACAGAAATTCCTAACGATGATAATAAATATGTGAAATCACATAGGCATTGCTTCTTTTTGGTAGCAATTTTAATTCATTTCATCTGTGCTACACTCTGCAATGTATTTTATTTTAAGCTGAGGAATAATTATCTCTGGATGTTGTTTTAACAAGTGTTAATTTGAGGGATTAGTTGCTGAATGGTTAAACTCTTTTTCACGTATACCAAACCAGGAATGCATGCCTTTGTCTGTTTACTGGAAAAGACTGATCAGTCTAGTTATAAGTGGTTACCAGATAGTCAGACACAGCAGTCAAAGGCAGACAGATACAATGATCAATTACTTTTATGTACCATTAACTTTAGAGGTGCATTCTGGGTTGAATTAATCTTGTTAAGGTGCTGAACCACATATTTTAGAATGATGTTTGATTTAATAAGGGGAGTGTGTGGTCTTTTGCGTGTGTGCATATATCTAAATACGTGTATATATATATATGTACTATGTATGTGTGTACTTATATATATGTTTAATATAATTTGCATTTCTTCTTTTAGATGACACATTTATATTCTTGATAAATTTCTATACTATATGTTTCCCTAATGACATGAATATTTAATTTATAAGGAATTTAAGCACTAAGCAAGTTTTCAGCAGAAGAGCCCCACTAGAAGTCTACTTCCCCATCATGACATCATGAAGTAACAGTATTAGAATCAGGGCTTTGAGATATACTGTGGAAAATATTGTATACATAAGAGAAGGACTCTTGTGATAAATTGTTCAATAAGCACATTTTATGGCAGAACAGTTTACAAATCCAGAAGTCAGCACTTTGACTATCATGAAGTATCATGCAAGGTGGTGAAGCATAGCAGGTTCCAAACATTTTTAAAAGAAGATTAAGACGTGGACAAGTGAGGAAGGAAAGAGGAGGTGATTCAAATTCAGAAGTAATGTTTAGATATTGGTCAAATAAGAAAAATGTAAATTTGGGTAGAGGTTAGGATTTTGGTTGCTTTTTATGTTACTGGGATGTCATGGATTGATTGTGAGGGAAGGTTTATGTCTACCTAAAATAGCATTCATGAAAAAACATAGCCATATTTATTTAAAGATATTTTAAGCATTGTCAAATAGAAAAAGATGTATTTCAGTGTTTCCAAATCCAGCATTGGTCCAAGGCTATGACCACTCAAACAGTGATAAAGGAGTTGGGCCTCAAAGTTACATAGTCATGTGGTTTGCATACCACTCCTGGCTGGAGTTGTCAAGGAATCAAGGTATTCTTATGATTTTGGGGACTCATGCACAAAAAAGGTGATAAGCATACAGAATCAAAACTGTCTCTGAACAACTGAGCATTGGAGCAGAAAATACTGCTCTGGAGCACCCTAGTGAAGATAAGTAGCCTGATAATTTTTCTTAATCTATAGATGTTAATGTATGCATCCCATTTTGAATACATGAACCAACTCATTCAGAATGATCTTAAATATGTATTTAATTATGATTTGCTTAATTCTGGACATGCCAAAAGTCACAATAAAGAAAAGCCTCTAGGATGTAGCACTAAGAACGTTAATGGACATTGAACAGGCAAGATATCCAACAAGATATTCAGCCACATATCAGGGAAACAGGTAACAATGCAATCAGGAAACAGAATCAAGAGAAAAATCAGTGGAGACTCCTTAGTAGATTTCATAACTTTATTTTTGGAACAATTAAGGTGAAACTTACAAAATCTCAGTTTATGAGTCAGTTCAATCTATCAAGACAGCTATAACCTCAAAACAGTTCTTCTGGAGATTTTGGGGCTGTAAAATTTGGTAATCTCAGTCATCAGTAAGCATCTTCACATTCAGTTAGTGAAAGATTTTTAAGTTGTAAAAAGTGATGACAACTCGTTTAAAGCTGAAGCAAAGACAGGGCTCATCTTAGAAACTGGAAGCCAACTAAAGCCTTAGCCTTGAGCTACTGTAGACAGAGGAGTAGAAATGAGAAATAGATGGGTATTTAAAATCTAACCTGCCTGAGAGAAAGAGACTAACCTTTAAAAAGGTCTCATTCCCATTCCCTTCACATAAAACCACCTGGAGATACATGTTATATGCCCCTGGTAACTTTTTCATTTTATACTCAGTTAGTTAGAAGTGCTTGCTTTCTTTCAAGTTTTGAAAACTATTACTGCTACAAAAAGTCTAAAATCCTAATATCAAAACAAAAGCATAAATGCACCATGTGACCAACATACTACAGTTTGTGATTTCCTATGTTGTAATTGAATAATTGTCTGTTAATTGTGTTTTCTGCTGAGAACTCTCTTGGTATATTCTTGTAGAGTTATGTTGCTTATTTCTTTTTATTTACTAGTATAGCTATATCAGTGATATTTTTTGAGGCACAAGTTCAAGCCAACAATACAGATTCATATTAAAACTTGCAATGACGCTGAGAAATTTTGTAAATGTTGTAACCTCCTTTTTAATAAATTTCATTGTCAAACAAATTTCAATTATTCAATTAACTACTGAAATATATTTCCACATATATCAATATATTTAGCTTGAATTCTGAAAAACAAATAATGACTAAAAATGTATTTTCATATATTTTTTTACATAATTATGACTCCTATTGACTAAAGTTTGAAGATTCTCAATTTTGAAATTATTACTCAACGTAAACAGTATTACTAAAAGCAAATTTATATGCATGGTGACGGTACACTGAAAGGAAAGGAAAAGTGAAAGGAGATATTTCCTCTTCCTGAAATAGTACAGTTGCATTCTACAAAAATTAGTAAACCGTTCTTTAAGACCCTCATTTAAAACTAATTAGACAGAAATTGAAATCCACAGACCTTTCTTGTTTACGCCATTACAACTTTATTTTCTTCTTGTCAGTGTAAAACATGAAAGACTAGAAAGTAACTTTTTTAACCACAGAAGCCTTGAGTTGTAACACAATTGATTTTTCATTAATGTTAAAGTTTTGGATTAGTGACCAGCTGAATATCAGCAGATATCTGTTAAGAATGTAATTTTAAAACATGCGCGGTATGTGTTAGGTTGTAAATACCGACTTTTAATAAGAAGTTAATTTACGTAAAGAGATTCTGAATTAACTCATTTGTGTTTAAAGTTATATCTATTGATATTTAAAGACCTATTCTGTTTTACAGAGTAACTGTATCTACAATATAGGGAGCTTTAAACTACCTATAAATTTAGTTTATGCAAAAAAGGGAATATGCACGTAAGTATGTAGAATTGTAGTGAGAACATTAACACAAAACCATGGCAGATACCTTTCTTATTTATTTCCCTGTGTTGTCTTCTTATAGTAGCAGAAGTCAGAAAAAATCTCAACATACACAAAGGTTAAAGATAAAAATAAGCTGTATTTCTTCAGAAAGGTCAGAGGGCTTTTTCCTGGTGTTCAAGGACATGCAAAGATTTGGGTCAGTTCTCGCCCTATCCAAATAAGTTCATTTGCCTATTATAAAAATATCAGTTTGAAATGATTAAAAATACTTGCTTCAGCAACTAGAAATGCAAAAACTTTTTGAACCAAACATATTAGTGATCAAAATAAAAATGTAGAATTAATTTCATTGTATTAAAATATGTTTCTGTTCTGCTTAATTTTCAGGTTTTATTCCTGTTCCCTTTGATTCTTCGTATTGTATTATACATTTTATGAGAATTCCTTTATTTGTGCCTCATTTTTCATCCAAGCATTGTGTAGTGTTCTAGTTCCAAATTGATTCACAATTATAATACAACTTTCATTATAATTCTATCTTGTTTCAGTGTGATGAATCTATTTTATGTTGCCTTTACCTTGTCATTCTTCTCTTTAATTCTGAGTAGAAAAATGTTCATAATGATATATCAGATTGATACATTCGTTGTTTTGTGCGACTCTAAAATGTCCTGTTTGGCCCCTTCTGTTCTGAAAAAAAGCCTTTGTAACCGTAATGGATTTAGAAGGAATGGAGGGCTAAGTCTTATGGTAAAGTCTGTTCCTTAAACTATATATACAGTAATCCTCACCAGAGAAAAGGTCCTACAGAGGTTGCAGAAGCAAAAAGGAAAGACTTATTGCTTTATGAAAACACCTCTTCTAGCAGAATCTGAAAAATGGCCCCCAATGAATTGTACAGAAGTAGCAGGCACTTCCAATACATTTTTTAAATGTAGATATCATTTATAACTTGAAATGGTGTCTCATGTTGAGGTGCAGGAATTCAATGAATCATAGATTCCTTTCCCACAATAAAGTTTGTCTCATGTTCCTGCTTTCTTGGCATAGGTCATAAGCTTCTCTAAAATCATGCAATCCTCTCCCCAGTGGCAGCAGTCATGACCTCTTCTGACCAGGGACAACTTTGCAAGGTGTCGCCCTGTTCAGTCCGCAGCTTTGTGGCAATTCAGAATATAGAAGGCTTAGCTCTTTGGCAATGCTCTCTTTCATTTTCTTTTCTGTTTCAATTATTTATTTGTGCTACTTTAGAAGAGGACTTGAAAGAGACAGCTTTCTATCCTGCTTTGTGATTGATGATGGAGGAGACAGAAAAAGGCACCTGCTCTCAAGAAACAATGGCTGTTTTGAAACACTGGAGCAGATTCAGACAAAAGAAATGATGCTACCCCTTACTGGGCCCAGGGTACGTTGCAGGTTTTCACTGCATAGTGGGCATAAATCAGTGTGAAATTTGATGTTTTTAGTCCGCAAGAGGTTATGGAGTCCTTTCTGTCAAGATTTTTGTTCTTGGATGTTCACATCACCTCTGATATTAATTTCATGTTCAGCAGAAAATGAAATGCCAAAGTGCAGTTCAGGTGAAATCAGTATATTTCACTTGGTCTTGTATTAAAACTGAGAGATTTAGGTTGTTTTAGAAGAAAATTTCAAAATGCTGCAGTACTTGAAGAAACAACACATGGGCAATCTTTAGAGGTATGAATCACTGAAGAAATTTAGTCTCAACTTGATAGTGTTTGAAAAGTGAAGCAGGTGTGAGCAAAAAGCTATAGAGACCAAAATATGTGTAATTAAAGAGTGAGTTAGTGAAAAACAGAGCAGAAGCACAGAATCATTTACTATTTGAAACATCCCACTGTGCAAAATGTAAACTGAGTTGTTCAAAATTCCATCTATAACTTGTGTGTCATTGAGGTATGCTAAGGATTAAAATGTTAGATCAGGAAAGATAATACCTCTTTTTTTTTTTTTTTCTTCTCTGTGCAGGTGGTTCACATAAGAAAAAAGCTCACTAATTTTAGTGAGAGACTTTTCTTTTTTTCACTCCATTATCTACTTATAATTTTCTTCATTGCAGATCCACTTTTTTCACCATTTATTGGAAATAAATTACTATGTAGTCCTTGCGAAGAGGAAAAAATCCAGAACTGATATACAAAAAGGGCTGTACATGAGGGGAAAAAACCAAGCCAACTACATCTACAGTATGATGAGCTCTAAATTACTCTACTGTCCATGAAATAACTGATTATATAAAATATTAGTGCTTATCAGCATTTAATAAATAAATATCTGGTGTCCTTGTATCTTGAATGCTACATTCAGCTCTGATCCCCTTCTTCAGAAAAGGACAAAAAGGACCTATAAAGGTACAAAGAATGTCAACAAAACCAACAAGCGGCATGAAACAGATCTCTTATGAGGACAAATTAAATAGCCAAGAATTCTTCAGATCAGGAATGATGTAGCTGAGGGAGAATACGAAAGATGGAAACCAAATAATAAATTCATTCCTGAATGCAGCTAACAAAGTGCAATTATTCTATACGGTCCAGAACATCAGAAGTTGAGGAGTCAAACAAAGTCATCTGAAAGTAGATAAGTCTACACTCATTCATACAGAAAAAAAAAAAAAAAGAGTTCATACAGAAAAAAAGGAAACTATGTCATAGCTGTTTGTTTGTTTTCTAAATAAGACACTGGCACTGAGGAAGAGGAGACTGAGGGGAGACCTCATCACTCTCTACAACTACTTGAAAGGACATTGTAGAGAGGTTGGTGCTGGTCTCTTCTCACAGGTCATTAGCGATAGAACAAGAGGGAATGGGTTCAAGCTGCAGCAGGGTAAGTTTAGACTGGACATCAGGAAAAAATTCTTCACAGGAAGAGTGGTCAGACACTGGAATAGGCTGCCCAGGGAGGTGGTGGAGTCACCATCCCTGAATGTGTTTAAGACTTGTTTAGATGTGGTGTTAAGGGATATGGTGTAAGGGAGAACTTTGTAGAGTGGGGTTGATGGTTGGACTCAATGATCCCAAGGGTCTTTTCCAACCTAAATGATTCTATGATTCTATGATTCTACTATGGAACCCTCTCCTGCAGGATCCTTACGAAGCTGAAAGCTTAGAGACTTCAAGAGGTAACTAAAGGAATAAACCTCCAACACAGATGATTAAAAACTGGCAAAACCTCTGACATAGTTAAGTTCTTAGTCTTCTGATACTTAAAAATGCTAAGGTACTCTGTGAGAAAGATGTCTGTATGATTGCCCTGCCATATTTCACTTCCCTAAGTACCTTCTACAAGCACCTAGCAGAGACAGGATACCGAGCTAGGCAAACATTGAATGTTACCCAGAAGAGCAGTTATCACTGAACTAAAAAATGTGTAAAAAAAAAAAAATTACAGCATTTGAAGATGAAGGATGATATTCTAATGCAAACAGAAGTAACAGCATAATGTTTGCAAATGTGGGAAAATGCAAGTAGATTTTTGAGAAAAACATAGCATGGGAGATGCTAACCAGTAAGTTTGCTCACACTCTCTTTTTCTCTATCTCTATGTATGTACATACACACACACCCCAACTACTGTAGAGTCAATATAGAAACATGCTGACTAAATATCATAATTAGTAACAACACAACTGAATTTGTTCCTTTCCAGAAGCAGTCAGAGTATGACTGACTTAGTTCAGGGCTACCAAAATATAAAGTAAAATGTCATAAAAATCTTACTTTGGAATAGACAGAATGGTCAATTCTCTTACAAATTGGATAGTCACTTATATAACTGCAAAGTGAGAGAATATAATTTTTTTCCCATATCCAAGAATGTATAATTAAGCCTATATAAATTTTAAAAGTACTGACTAGTAATCAGTCAATCTAGTACCTGAAAAGCTTTTCACATACAATTAAAGGGTTTACCAGAAAAATCAGCATCCTGTAAATTATGCTAGCAAATGTGTATTATGTCGCCATCTACACATTGATCAAAGAATCAATTCACAATGAATATTAGTAAGGAGAAAAATTATGAAAATAATAATTTTTAAAAGCATTTTCATACATGAATGTGCTTACACTCTCTTCCTTAATGTGGCAAAAGAAAATCCATCATATTTGAGAAAAAACATCTTATTTGAGAAGTTGTAGCAGTCCAGTGAAGTAACCACTGACTGGAAAAGGGGAAACATAACCATCATTTTTAAAAAGCGAAAAAAGGAAGACCCAGGGAATTATGGACCAGTCAGTCTCACCTCTGTGCCTGGCAAGATCATGGAGCAGATCCTCCTGGAAACTGTACTAAGTCACATGGAAAATAAGGACATGATTGGTGACAGCCACCATGGCTTCATTGAGGGCAAATTGTGCCTGACAAATTTGGTAGCTTTCTAAGGGAAGAGCAACTGACATCATCTACCTGGACTTGTCCAAAGCATTTGACACTGTCCTACAGGACATCCTGGTCTCTAAATTGGAGAGACATGGATTTGACAGATGGACCACTCAGTGGATAAGGAATTGGCTAGATGGTCGCACTCAAAGAGTTGTGCTCAACATCTTGATGTCCAAGTGGTGACCAGTGATGAGTGGTGTTCCTCAGGGATCAGTATTGGGAGCAGTGTTGTTTAACATCTTTGTTGGAGACATGGAAAGTGGGATTGAGTGCACCCTCAGCAAGTTTGCCAACGACACCAAGCTGCATGGTGTGGCTGACACGCTGGAAGGAAGGGATGCCATCGAGAAGGACCTTGACAGGCTTGAGAGGTGGGCCTGTGCGAACCTCATGAATTTCAAGGCCAAGTGCAAGGTCCTGCACCTGGGTCAGGACAAGCCCAAGCACAAATACAGGCTGGGCAGAGAATGGATTGAGAGCAGTCCTGAGGAGAAAGACTTGGGGGTGTTGGTGAATGAAAAGCTCAACATGAGCCAGCAATGTGCGCTTGCAGCCCAGAAAGTTAACCATATCCCGGTCTGCATCAAAAGCAGCATGGTCAGCAGGTCAAGGGAGGTGATTCTTGCCCTTTGCTCCTCTCTGGTGAGACCCCACCTGGAGTACTGTGTCCAGCTCTGAGTCCCCCAACATAAGAAGGAGGGTGAGTAGGAGCGAGCCCAGAGGGAGGCCGCACTGATGATCAGAGAGCTGGAACACCTCTCCTATGAAGACAGGCTGTTTATCCTACAAAAGAGAAGGCCCTGGGGAGATCTTATAGTAGCCGTCCAGTATTTAAAGGGGGCCTACAGGAAAGATGGGGATGGACTCTCTTTATGAGGGAATGTAGTAATAGCACAAGGAGTAACGGTTTTAAACTGAAAGAGACTGGATTTAGATTAGACATTAGGAAGAAATTCTTTATTGTTAAGGTGGTGAGACAATGGAACAGGTTGCCCAGAGAAGCTGTGGGTGCCCCATCCCTGGAAGTGTTCAAGGTTAGGTTGGATGTGAACCTAGTTTAGTGGAAGGTGTCTGTACCCATGGCAGGGGGGTTGGAATTAGATGACTAGATGATTTTTCATGTCCCTTTCAACTCTAACTCCTAGCTTATTTCTATGAATCTATGAAAAATAACTAAGGAAAATATGGGTCATGGTTCTTTCAAGGTGGGGTAGGGGTGGTGATCCTTCTCTTCTTTTTTGTGATTCTCTGCATTAACTAATACCTACTAAAGTTTTGGGGATGCAGTCCATAAACAAGTCATGTACAAATTGATGTTTGTCCAGGTATTGAAAAAGGGAACCAGAGGTGAAAACTTCATAGAAAGAGTTAGAAAATTTAAAAAAAAAAAAAAAATCAGAGAAAGAAATCAAAATCTTACTCTGCAAAGAGAAGGACAGATCTTTTTGAGGTTGAGAACTTTATGAATGACATGGCTGCCTGAAGGTGGTAGCTTAATATCTATTTATTAGGCATTGAGAAGAGAAGGATGTCAAAGATAGTGTACTGAAGGACTTTCAGAATAAGTTGGAAAAAAGAGAGGGAAAGCGAAAATAAAGTTTTTCTCAGAGGGCATTCCAACAAAATAGTTCACACAGACAATGTGGATGAGTTCAATAACGAAAATGCATAGTGAAAAAGATTTCAAGAAGAAATGGTCCAAATTGTTGCAAAAAGAATGATCTAGAGATGAACAGGGCATATGTATTAATATTGAGTATAAGAGAGTAGAAACTTGAATGAGTGAGAAGCAAAAGAATGGGAGACATTCAGTTTAGTATGCGCTAAATGAAGGTAGGAGAAATTCTTAGTTCCAGAGAACATCCACATTATGTAAAATGCCTCTGGTTATTTTCTTTAGGCTAATTTCTAAATAGTTAGCAATAGCAGGCTAAAAAGGCTTATATTAGTTACTTCTGAGTGTTAAATTCTCCTTCTTCTCTTCATTTCAGGTATCATAGTTGTGGCAAGCATGTAATTTTCAACATATGGACTATCACTAAGGTTAATTTCAGATTGTGTCATCTGTTTTTTAAGAATACTGAAATAGTTGGAGACATTGAATGTTAATATTTTCTACTTTTTTTCCTTTAATACACACCTGAAAAATAGTTTTTAGGTTAAATTAAATTAATTTCTTAATATCATTGCATATAGGAAATACTTTATTTGTTGTCACAAATGCCATTTCACAAAAGTAAAACACTGCAACATCAAAGAAAGCATTAGACATCCATCATTGCATAAGAAAATGTTTTTTTACTTAATGGCACCAAGCAAATTGCAGCAAATTTATTTAAAAAGAATAGAGTCATGATCCCTTTTTTTTTTGAGGAAATTTATAGTAATCCATATACATATTTCAACATTTTTGTATTGCAGAGGAAAAAAAAAAAAGGTGAGAAAAGTACATCTAAGAGGACCATGCTGATGTTATTTTTTCTGTTATACATTCAAAAAAGTTTTTTACTCTTCTTCTTTAACATTACTCTTCATTTATGAATTTAGTTCCTACTATCTATATCTACTGACAGAAAGTCCACAGTATTTTCATTTTTTAGCCTTTGTAATAATGTTGGAAAGAAAGAAACTGAAAGAATGTGAAAGAAATGTCTGTTAAAATATTTGAATATGTTATGAAGATGGATGAGATCTGCTGTTCACGAGTTCAAACCCAATATTCATCCTCATACCTTGTGCCATCAGAGTTATAAGGAATATAGCGTCCAGGGTTAAAGAAATATTTTGTGGCAAGTATATATTTTTTTTTAATTTTTATTCTTGTAAGTGTCACTACACGGAAACCACTCTTTCTGATTTATACATCAGAAAGAGTACCTTTGCAGATAAAGTTATGTGTAGTAGTAAGTCTGTGTAATCAGCAGCCTTCCTGTTTGCATGTGGAACAGGCGTATCTATCTCTTTGTACCTCCTAAGCAATCCCCCTTGTCTCCATCTTTCAAACAGCTTTAGAAGTTAACCTCTTTATTGATTGTAATTACTGCTAGTGATGAAGTTATAGGTTTGATGAGTGTTCACACTGACTGGTCAAGTATTCAATTGAAAGGGATCAGGAATTCTCATTAGTATGTCAACTATTTGTGTTTTTCTGTAAGAACGTGGTCAATTGATTGAAAGAAGATCAATAAGGGCCTGTGGGATTGGAAGAGTTTGCAAGGAAGTAACCAAATTGTACAGAATTGCTATTATATACACTATCACTGAGTAATAGCCTAAACCTCTTTCAATGCACAGCTCGTCAAGAGAAAGGAATTCCTATGATATAGATAGCAAACAGATACAGCAAAAGTAACCTGTTATTGTACAGTGCAATGAACGGATACATCCATTTTAAACTTCGTCTTTTTCTGTACTTTTTGTATTCACTCAATGATCCACACAAATCTTTTAAAACTACAAGATAGGAGTGAGAGATCTTTGTTAAAAATTTTCTATGTTATGCCATAGAAAAGTATAACCTACTATTTTACCCATTTGAAGTATTTTTCATGGATGTACTATTAAAGATTCCACTGAGAACAGTTTCTGCGAGCTGTACACAAATTTAATTCCATTTTTGCCCTGAAATCATAGAGGGAACAAAGGCATGGAGAAGGGAGGCAAAAGCATAAGAAGGAAATATGATCTTCCTCAGTTCATAAAAAGAAACTGAAGCAGAAAGCTACAATTGTCTATTAATGCTTTTTGCCTTGAGCCTCAATGGAAGAAGAAAAATCCAACGAACCAACAGGCCTACCTGAATCCAGAATGCTATCTTGATCCACCTCTCTAGAAGAGGAAGGAAAATCTACACTGGCAGATTGACTGAGTTAGTAATTCTCACTTCAAACTAACAAACTTGGGGGTTGGGGTCCAAAGCTCTAACACTTGCGTACTCATAAGCAACAGGGTGGATGAGCGCACCTACCAAAGTAGCGAGGAATGTCCCCCAACCCTCCAAAAAGTTTCAAACAAAAAGGTGAGACAGTCAGCAGTGCAGCTGAAGTCTCTATACCAACGCACGCGACATGGGTAACAAATAGGAGGAGCTGGAAGCCAAGGTGCAGACGGAAAGCTACGATCTGATCACTGTCACTGAAACATGGTGGGATGAATCACATGATTCGGGTGCTGTAATCGATGACTATAAACTCTTCAGGAGGGACAGGCAAGGAAGGAGGGGTGGGGAGGGAGGGGGTTGCCCTCTATGTAAGAAAAATGGACTGACTGCGCAGAGATGTCTTTGAAAAATAATGATGAATGGGTTGTGAGCTTATGGGTGAAAAAATAAGAGTCCAAGTCAACATCCTCGTGGCTGATGTTTTACTGCAGGCCAACAGATCAAGGGGAGCCTGTTGACAAAGTGTCGTTACTTCAGCCACAGAGAGTATCCTGCTCTCAGGCTCTGATCCTGCTGAGGGACTTCATCCACGCTGACATCTGCTGGAAGAGCAGTACAGCAAGCTGTAAGCAGCACAGGAGACTCTGGAGTGCATTGATACTTTTTTAATCCATGTGATAGACAGCTTGACCAGGAGACAAGTGTTGCTAGGCCTGTTGCTTACCAACTCAGAAGAACTAATTATAGAGGTTAAGACTGGTGGCAGCCAGTGATCATGCAGTGATCATGCTCTGGCCATGAAAATGATCAGAGGGCCGGAATACCTCTCCTATGAAGAAAAGCTGAGACAGCTGAGGTTTTTCAGCCTGGAGAAGAGAATGCTCTGGGATACCTTATTGCAGCTTTTCAGTATAAAGCAGCTTAAAAGAACGATGGAGAAACACTTTTTACCAAGGCCTGTAGTGACAGGAGATGGGACAATGGTATTGAACTGAAAGAGGGTAGATTTAGATTGGACATAAGGAAGAAATTCCTTGCAATGAGAGTGGTGAGATGCTGGAACACATTGCTTAGAGAAGTTTTGGATGCCCCATCATGTGATTCATCCCACCAAGTTTCAATGACAGTGATCAGATCACAGCTTTCCAGCTGCACAGTAGCTTCCAGCCCCTCTTGTTAGCAGTGACTACATAATTTTAAAGAACTGACAACACACAAGCGTAACCTTCCATACATAGCCATGGGACAGGAAACCCACAGTTTCCCTGATCCAGACTACTCTATCCAAAGTTCTTTATTCAGTCTGAGAGGGCACAATTTGATATCTCCAAATTTCTATCTAGCTAGAGACCATACTCTACTGAGGCATCTTTTTTTCATCTTTCCTTTAGAAAGTGTTAACTTTCTGGTGGAAAAAATAATTCAAATTATTTTGGGATGGAAAGAGAAGCAATAGGTAATATGATTTAAGCCATTAAGTTAAATCCCGTTCCTGGCTCCAAGCCCATTTATACACGCTACATAAAAAAACCACTCACAACACAAGGAAAATAAGATGTTGCACTTCTCTCTGCGACTGTTTGAGCTGTATATGTTAGTCTAGAATTGTTTTTCTTGTTTCCTTCCTCTGGCCTAATTAATTTTGATATTCTCTTCCTTTGTCATGTCCCACTTAAAAAGGATTGAGTGAAGATTTTTTGATTGATATCTCTGATATAATTCTATTGTATAGCTTGGTGGTTAGGACATTTTCTAGGAAAGAAACACTTTACAAGCAGACTATGTACACAATTATGTCTAAATATTCAAAAGATTTTTGCTTTCTGGGAACATTGTGAAGAATCAAAGATCACCTCTGAAAACGCTGCAAGGATATTAATAAAAATAGTTGCAAAGAGTAACAAAGTCAGTTTTTGTGTTTCAGTGTGGGGTGTTTTTTTTTAATAAAAAAAAATATATACATTTTTACAGTGTCTCCAAACTGTCTTCATCACAACATTTTTTTTGCTGAAAATCCCTTCTGTATTTCATTTTTCTGTCATATCATCTAATATTGTATAAAATTGTGAAGATGTATTGTCCGTGTTTCTGTATGGTGCTTTTTACAAAATACAAAGGATAGTATTCACCATATAGCTGAATTGATGGGTTCAGATTAGAATCAGATAAAATGCACTTACTTGAACAAGCCAGTAATTACACTGAATCATGTAATGCGTCTCTAGAGCCACTCTATTCCAGTTTGCTTAAACAGCAGCTGACTCTGAAAGCATTCTGTTTACAAGCCATTCTGTTTCTATATTATATATTTTTCAATATTTATCTTCCATTGTTCTTTACTACTAGGAATATTTGCATGAAAACAGGATCTTTGTTTTTCAGGAGTCCATCTGCTACTACTGCTTATTCTTAGCCTGAAGTCATAATCCAGTGTTTATGACATCATCCTAACATCTAGAGGAACCAGATGAATTGTCATTAAAAACAAAGTGAAAACGCCCACAGATTCTGTCTTCAGATGTGGTTTAAAAGGAGAAACTAATGGACTCTGAATCACAAAACCTTTTTACTTACAAATGCACATAATAATGCACAGCTAGGAAAACAGTAAGAAGAATCAGCAACTCCTTTAAAAGGTATGAAAGGTACTCAAGGGAGCTGGGAAACTAGATTGCAGAGAGTGGATTTTGCTATGGTAACACCACCTACAACTCTTAAATTCTCTAATGTCATCAAAACCTCTGCTGATTTTACTTAATTACTTGAATTTCTTACTCAGACAAATTCTCACTTATCAAGTAGGATACCAGGAGAGATATTGTCATCTCTCTGAGGGGTCAGGAGCATTTGCACTGCAGACAAGGTCCTCTCGCTTAAAATAAATCATGCTATTACAGTTGCCTTTGCCAGAACACAGATTTACATTTGGATTCAGAGTATTTCTGATTATGGCTAATGGACTAGAATTGACATGCCAGATGCTGATAGAAATATTTGAATAAAAACAGAATTTTTTTATATTAAAAAAAATGAAAAAAAAAAGGAAGAAATGGAAAGTAGTTGTCTAAACTCTTTCTCTAGTTGGCACAGAGGGCCACTATGTGCAGAGGACAGTTCGCCACTACAACATCTTATCTTTCTCAATTGACTACCATGGAAACGTACATACTACATGGAAACATGACTGGTTTAGGGATATTAACTTTTAGTTAACTGGTGTCTGGTGAGGGAAGTCGCATCCCAAGTAATAAATACAAAATGCAGTCTGGGAAATAAAGCTGTTTTTCACTATTTCCATGATGCCAGTAAAACAGCTGTGTGTACATATGTTGTGGGCCAAGGGATTACAGCTGTACATACATAAATCTAGAGAACATGCAAGTTGGTGGGTAAACACAAAAATAATGTTAGACAGAAGGCTAGGGCATTGGTGATTTCTTTGTCATGGCTGCCTTCCATGTATTTCATATTGATAAAGAACTGAATCCCTGAAATATTTAGGCTGAAAATATTTAAATTTTATTAAGATTACAGGATGCCTCAAACAATAGCCATTTGATTGCCTCCTGCCCATGTTCTGTGGTTTTCATTCTCCAGTTAGATTAAATTTTCAGCTGGATTAAGAGGATGAAACATGGCCAAGGACTCCCATAATAAATGCAGTTTCTTATTTATCCACATACAAAAATCATATTCATCAAAGCAAATGTAGTCCAGCTAGCGAATGTGCAGGGAAAAGCAACCTTGGAGAATGATAGTATGAGGTTTTAAATCTATGAACCGTACTAGGTATTCAGGAAGCATTTCTAAAACTAAATTCTGTGAGGACTCTTACTATTAGTTTCTTCTGAAATATTTTTGCATTCAGATGTCTTAGAACAAATTATAATTCTGCTGAGATTTTTCCAACTATCATGGTTCACTGTATCAAACTAAAATTTAAGTCCACCTTCAACCAGTGTGTGTGTCCTTGACCATGACTGTTGACCAGTCTGAATGAGGAACATAAGGAACAACTTAAAGTTTCATTCATTTGTTTTCATTTCATCCTTTATCTTTGGTGTTTTCAGCTGTGTTCACCTTCTCCTTCCGTTATCCTCCCTTCTCCATCTCTTGTAACTTGGTCTGCCTGATTTCTGGGCAACCTGATGTTACCTGCACTTTTGGGGAGGAGATTCCAAGGGATTTTGCTGCTAGCGTTTCAGACCCAACATGGAAGGAACTAGGTACTAAAATGTATACAAACCCCAGGAAAACCTTGATGTATTGTACAGAGCTTATGAGGACTTTCTATTATTGAGTGATTACATGAAATTTCTGACAGGTATTTATTTGCTACAAAAAACCAACTAATAGCCTTTGTCACATATCAAAATTTCTTAAAGCCTTTCTTCATCAAACTTGTTACACTCTCTACAATATATGATCTGCCAATACCCTGGAACTGTATTTAAAAAAAAAATAAAAAGGAAAGTTCTAGGCTTAAGGACAAGAATTTCTACACCAGTCCTTCATGTAAATGTTAGAGCTGGATTTCTATCAGTGTTCCAACTACCTTAAACATATATTAGTGTATACCCTTGAAAACAAAGAAAAAGCAGCTCCCTCAATTCTCAGTATGTTATTGGTTTTGTGTTTCTTTGTGTTCTCCTCCAAAAACTCATCTTTTTTCAGGCACATGACATAATAGACCTCCTCTTTCATTTCAGGTTTAGAATTGACAGCTCCATCAAAAAAAATTTCTAACAGAGATTAATGGCTTTGATGAATCCACAGTGGACACCTGAATTGCTTTAGTAGTTGTCTTCTATCTATAGTAATGGATACTTTCTTTTACAGGCTAATTAAAAATGATGTTTTAGCTACTGTTACTGAATTTTGAGAGTTCTGAGTTTTGATTTTATATTACTGATAACTTTTGTGTGTGTGTGTGTTATATAAGGTCCTAGCCAATTATTACTTTGCCTGCTAGACTGAGTTCCTTATGGGCCAGCATTGAACACACACTTATTATAGAGAGATAATAATTTCCTTCCCACATGTGAGCTGCAAGTGGGTTCAATTATTAACTCTATTTTTGGGCTCATAAGGTCTAGATTTTCAGTTCATTTACAGCATCTTTGCAGCACTCAATTGACACAAAGGGTCTCTAAGCAGTCTTAAATGTTTCAGTTAAGAGCTCAGGATATTTTAGATTCTCAGGAAAGTTCTCTACTTCCTAGTTCTCGAAAAAAGCATTTCAAAATGTCTAATAAAAATAATACATAAAAGTAATTTACTCTGATTTATTTTTTGTATAATACAGCAATATGATTTTATGGTATAGTTCTATACTTACATTTCATGTTGACATAATTAGAATGTATATTTTGCAAAATATATACTATAGAATGGCATATGTCTTTAATAGAAAATATATTTAATAGATTTTACCAAGTGTTTTATTTTCATTAAATGGATTTTGTAATGGGAAAAATGTTCCATGAACTTTTTTTAATCAGTTCTCAATGGAGAATTTTCCTCAAAACTCTATGTTGACACATTTTTCCTCATCCTATTTCTTAGCTCGTACTTCTCTGTGTTCCTAATACAAAGTAAGGACACTTCCTGTTCTACCAATATTTGCCAATCATAAGAGTCATTTAAGCTTCTGTAATACTGTGCCATTCAGAGTTAGCTGATCACAGACATCAGAGTTCACATTTCTTTCCTAAAACCCTTAATTTCTCATAGTCTCCAAATATGTAGGAGACAGCACAACAAGGTTTTTCTGTGTGATCAAAATGAAACTGTAATTTAAAATTATGCAAGATTTAACTGATCTTCTGCATGCTTGTTCAAAAGTGTTTCCTGGATAATAATACTTACTGGCAATGTGGAGATGAAGGTGCACATTATCTGGCAGTGCCCTTTCATTTAAAATGTTAGAAATAGCATGGTATCATAATTCATCACATGACTCATCTATTTTTGCTATATTTTACCTAAATGCATGTGAATATAGTCTTCTATTAAATGGATTTGGATTGCCCTTAGCTGTGTAGAGAGTTGAGTCCTCTGAATGTAACGAAGTGTGATCATGTTTCTCTAGAAGAATTGAATACTGACAAATTCTATAACATCCAATTTATAAAATTTAATTTAAGAATTAAAGCTATAGAGAAAATTAGTTGCTTTTTAACTTGTCCCTTCTTTACTTATTCAGGTTCAGAATTTAAAAACAATATATCTGAAACAGAACTTGGATCTGAATTGCACACAGACCTAATGCAGTGCTGTGGGAGTAGGAAGCTTTGTCTGCTTGAATTTTTGTAGCTTCTCTGAATTCTAACCCTTTGTTATACACATTTTATATAGATGCTTGTCAAAGGCTTTTTAAATGAAATTTAAACCCAAGGTTGTGGTACGATCAGTCACCTTATGTCATAGTCCGTCTCACTTAAATGTATTTAAATAATCTGTGTAGGAAAGGCAACAGAATCTAGTCCTATATGAGCTTTCAGTTTCCATATTTGTCTATTTCCTCTTCAATGATTAATCCTGTTAATGGCCAGTTGCAATCAAGATTGTGACTCCTTTAAAAAAAAAAAAAAAAAAATACCCCCCCCCCATAAGGATTTCCTTGGTCCTCCCCTCCCCTCCCCTCCCCTCCCCTCCCCTCCCCTTCCCTTCCCTTCCCTTCCCTTCCCTTCCCTTCCCTTCCCTTCCCTTCCCTTCCCTTCCCTTCCCTTCCCTTCCCTTCCCTTCCCTTCCCTTCCCTTCCCTTCCCTTCCCTTCCCTTCCCTTCCCTTCCCTTCCCTTCCCTTCCCTTCCCTTCCCTTCCCTTCCCTTCCCTTCCCTTCCCTTCCCTTCCCTTCCCTTTCTTCTTATTGACTTATAATGCTCAAGAATTCAGTCCTTTCAAGACCATTGGAATGGTCCACCAATTCTTCCATTTTAGGTGGACCACAGAGAATAAGAAAGCAACCACCCTTAGCTTTCCAAGCCATCAAGCAAATTCACTAGAAGTGGGACTTTCTCCAGTCCCCAGTTGGCTATCCACAGATTAGTCTCTATAGCTCTGTTGATTCCTAGAACTCTGTTCTCTTCAATATTCCTACTTACCAAAGTGAAGCTTCGCCACTTCCATTGCCCTTGGATCCAATCTCTCAAAGTGAGTTCTGAGCAGACTTTGATGCTTGGAGGTGGACAAACAAACAAACAAACTAAACTAAGGAAGTCTACCATGTCTCCTTATGCTTTTGGCTGTGGCACAATTTACAGTAATGCAGATGCTTCCTGTTCCATAACAATATGAATTCATAAGATGACTGACCTTCTTCCCCTGTATTGAGACACAAATACTATTTTCTACTTATGTTTCTTTCCAATAATGTGTATAAAACAATTTGAAGCAGTGTAAGTAAAAAGAGACCTCAAATTAGAAAGTAAATTATTGTAAGAGGTTTTTTCCTTCCCCACCAGAGGGAGCGAAAAAAAATCTTTTCCCTTTAACTCTGCTACTTGCAATAAGTCAAAATATCAAAAATCAAGGGTTCAAAACAGTATAAGAAAAGAGTAAAATGTATATCCTTTTGCATATTCTTGTACATATTTCAGGTTCAGCTTCCTCAGAGTTTGTTACTTCATTCTTTTTTTTAAGCAAAGGAGATAGCTTATGTATTCACTCAATTTTTTGTCTAAGATTTATAGGATTTAGATTTATGTTAGATTTATTTCCTTATAACTTCCTTTGGTGCCCAGAAAAGTTCCCATATTAGTATAAAATCTATACGAAAAGAATCTTTGCTGCCTTACACCAGTGACGTACAGGGTTATTGTACTAGATTCCAGATGCTCTTTTTCAGGAAGGCAGTGCTTCCTGAATAAGATGGCAGATTTAAATTTAGTAAGAAATTGTGGATTCTAGTTTATCCCTTTCTGCCCATATTTGCACTTGAACAACACTTTAGGTAATATATCACTTTTGACTGTCTAGTCCTTCCCAAAATATGAAGATATTTTATTATGCCAGCTGTGAAAATCTCTGTCCAAACGTTTGTCGTCTTGCATCTGGGCTATTATAAACATCTCTTGGACAGCCTTCCTAATCTATTTCCCATTTATATTCCATTTAAAACATTCCGGCATGGTTGATATTTTCCACACCTCACAACTCTCATGTTATGCACTTATGCAGTCAATTACACTTCTAGCCTTGGGATAAAATTAAACTTATATTATTTGCACTGAAACATTTTTTATAATAATTTGATTTATGTTTATAATTTTTGGACATGGAATTACGGATTGGACATTTTGCTCGCTATACCATCTGTACCCTGTTTAATTTCTGGGTACGGGACATTTTCACATCTGGCTTCTAGCTGATGACAAGCTTTTACACATAATTTCTGCTCCGGTGAATTTCAGTGCTTTTAAGGAAAGGTGTAAATGTGTTTTTTTCTTTACTAGTTATTTTTGTTTAAAGCTGTATGTAACATTGTGGCTGAGGTTTAAATAAAGTGACTATGATGGCTTTTTTTCAGAATCTGTAAAATATCTACAATATTTAGAGGAAAATTTGAATTTGAACAAAGGAAGGTGAATAATTAGCAATTTGTCTACACAACTGTATTTTGTTATTTTGTATATGCACATTTTCCATTGCATATTTTCTATGTACATATGAAGAGTGTGGACTACTTGAAATGAATATTTATACAAAGAACAACATCAGATGAATATAGTAAATATCTTTTCTATTCTGAGGGTGTTAATTTTGCATATTAGCTGAGCAATGTCTATCCAATAGTGATGGATTGGGGTTGTTCTGTTCTTCACTGAAAAATATACTAATTTTGGTATTCTTTATATGAAGTCTATATATGATCTCTGCCTCATGAAAGAACTTATTCTGTATTAAACATGAACATTCTTTAATATTTCCTGTATTTAGTCTCAAGCTTTATGAATTAAAACAAACAAAAAACCAAACCAAAACAACAACAAAAAAACCAACCAATCAACCAAAAAAAAAAAAACAAAACCAGTGTTTTTACTGGTTTGTCAGACTGTACTGACTCACCATCTGTATAAAATTTTTGTTCTCTGAAATGTTTTGGGAATCTTTGGAATCTGAGTTGTGGCTACAGCAATGCGTAGCTATTACCGTGTGTGATATTCAAATGCATCAATCATAAACAGCCATAAATCCTAGTACCTGAGCTGAGCAACATAAAAATTATCCAGTAACATGCAAAAAATGAGCTGTTAAATCCTGAAGTTTTGAAGCCACTTACTGTCTCTATTTTTTTAATTAAAGTTGTTTAAAAAGTACTTAATAATCTTTTTGGTTTTGTGCTGAAAAGTTGCAGCTGTCAGCTGTAGGTGAACTGCAGAAAATTCTTAAAAGATTAAACAGATGATAGGTGTTGAATCTGTAGTGGTTGCATTAGAGATGCCTTTATCACTGTAGTCAATTTAATATGCATATTATGGTAGAAATACTTCTAATCTAGAAATTAGTAGTATTTGCATTAGTGTAGCTCGGTAGTATAGTGTCTTACATGACAACAAAAGTTATAGGTAATGACTTGTCAAAGTTTCATTGTAAACTCTGTTTTTAATGTAATTGTAGGTAACTATTGGAAAAAATCCCATGCAGATTTTAAAAGTGCATGCAAAATATTCTGATCCATTAATATTTTTCACCTACCATGCTCAAAGTTGATTGAGAGCAGCCCTGAGGAAAAGGACTTGGGACTGTTGGTGGATGAGAAGGTCAACATGAGCCTGCAATACCTGCTCACAGCCCAGAAAGCCAACTGTATCCTGGGCTACATCAAAAGAAGTGTGGCCAGCAGGTCTAGGAAGGTGATTTTCACCCTCTACTCCACTCTCGTGAGACCCCACCTGGAGTACTGTGTCCAGCTTTAGAGTCCTCAGCAGAAGGAGGACATGGACCTGTTGGAACTAGTACAGAGGAGGGCAACACAGATGATGAGAGGGCTGGAGCACCTCTCCTGTGAAGACAGGCTAAGAGAGTTGGAGTTGTTCAGAATGGAGAAGAGAAGGGTCTGGGGAGACCTTATAACAGCCTTCCAGTACCTGAATGGCCTACAGGTGAGATAGGGAGGCACTCTTTATGAGGGAGCGTAGCAATAGGACAAGGGGTAACGGTTTCAAACTGAAAGAGGCTGGATTTAGATTAGATATTAGGAAGAAATTCTTTACTGTCAAGGTGGTGAGACAATGGAACAGGTTGTCCAGAGAAGTTGTGGATGCCCCATCCCTGGAAGTGTTCAAGGTCAGGTTGGATGGGGCTTTGAGCAACCTGGTCTAGCGGAAGGTGTCTGTGCCCATGGCAGGGCAGTTGAAACAAGACGATCTTTAACATCCCTTACAACCCGAACTATGGGTTGTATATATTGATTCTATGATTCTGTGATTGTATGATCTCTCTCTCTCTAAGCATGTCTGTCCCTAAATGTACAGGGTATATTTTGAGGCCAGTCTCTTGCTGAACTAATAGCTAGGAAGATGGGCATTAAGTGCATGTGTCCTGCAGTAAAGCACATTAAGCCCACTCCTAAGTCAACTCACCCTCCTGTAGCTTGATCTAGCCTTTGTAAACAGTTTTCTGAATGGCAAGTTGTCTCTTAATGTATGCTTGGAATTCACAAATGGTGTTGAATCTATTGCAGTACAATTTATCCTACAGTGTCTTGAATGGACAAGAAAAGTTGTCAGACTCCTTAATTTGAAGAAAATTACTTCTTGCAGATATACCTCAAATTAGTTCTCATCCCTCAAGCCAGCTATCGCAACTAGAAAGCCTTTTCCTTCTGAGTATTTCCTGGCACAAGAACTGTGTCCTCACAGACAGTCAATTATCCATTGCCACTAGTCTGAAAGTTAGTTACTTACTTGTATTTGTGCAAATGTGTGAAGAGATACTGACAACTTGCTTGAATTCGGAGGTAATATAATATACTGAAATGAGAGAAAAGCTTTTTTTTTTTTTAAAATGAACACTTGAATTACTAAAAAATCAGAGTTTAAAAAAATCCAAGAATCGATCATGATGATTTAACTCTTGAAGCAAATTTACACCACAGTATGGATTCCATTGCCTCAAATGCCTTATTGCAGTTAGTTAATTATAATCCTTATATCCTTAAGTTTCGAAAGGCCCTCAGAGTTTTCAAATATGACTGATCAGGAAACTTACATATATAACTATATATATTTATGCATATATATATATCATGTAATATTTAAAAATACAGCTGGACATACAAACCTTTTTCCTTTTTCTTCTTTAGGTGTCAGAAATAGTGTCTTTGTCTGAATCTCATTAACATCAAAGTGGTAAAAGCTGATAAAGGCTCAGCACCTTTGATTCAGATCATATTTTCTAAAGAATCAGCTCCAATTTAGGACTCATATTAATTGGCCAGATTGTCAAGAGACTGCATTTGAAGAGTGGGTAGCAAGTGTTATGATTTGAGCTGCTGAGTATTGCCCTTAATTTTTTGTCTATATAAGACAAAACATATATTTTTAAAGAATTGTTTCCGGTTGTAGAGGATGAGTACTTAAAAATCTGGCCTTGAGGTCTTCTCAAAATTTGGCTGTAATCATGAAGCTGAAACAACTTTCTCAAATTATAGCTACTCAAAATGTCAGGAATAATTTGAATCTGCCTGGGTTTTATAACTTTGTCAATCAACCCTATCACTAAATAAAATGTCAGATGCTGAGATTGCCTATTTATTGCCAATAAAGTTTGAATTATAACTTTGACAATGTGCTTGGAAATTCATAATTTTACATATTCCTGCTAACTCTTCCAAGGAGACTTGCAAAGTAAAGTCATGGTTTGCACTTGGAACAAAGTAATTTTCTTCTTTTAAAATGAGATTATATTTCTAAATATTATAGAAAAAAGAATAGTAAACAGCTGTCTTTGAATCTATAGTATTATGTATTATGGCAAGACGAAAAGACATATTTAAAATAAATTTTTAAAAGGTCTTAGAACCAAAGCAAGCAAAAATATCTGTAATTGTAATCTTTACCGTTTGAAATGTTAATTGTTTAAAGTGTCAGAAATTTCATGTAAATATTTGAATATCTCCAATATTTCAAATTAAATGTGAGCTCATACAGGAGTGCAATGGTGTTGTGGTTCAGGATCTCACTTAACGTATAGAAGAGGTACATCTGTCTAGTTCTTTTCTTCTCTGTACATTACATGTCTGAAAATCATCTTATTCAGCAAAGATGACCAAGCCAATGCACATGATTATAAATCATATTTCATTAATCCCTCCACAATGGTATGATTAGACTTTCCATATTTGCAGATGACGCATCTTCTCATAGGACATTAACTTACAGAGACATTCATTTTGTAACAGAAAGTCTAAAGCTCATGACATTATGTTTCAGACCATTTTTTGTTGACTCAGTATTTCAGATCATCTAATTCTTTCTGGATGGTATTCTGAACCTCTTTTGTTTGTCCATGTTCTCTTAAATAAAATATAGTAAGTCCTTAATCATTTGATATTATGGTCACTATTATCAATTTTTGTTACAAAGCTTTGACTTTTTGTTTAAAGTATGAAATTACACTTCAATAACAGTTCCGTTACCCATTGTGTATTCATACCTGTCCCTTTATTGAAAATTTATCCAAATCTTAATTTTTTGGACTGTACATTGAATGACGTTTAAGGAAAAAAATTTCTTATAATAGCTCAGTTCAAGGTGTAGAAGTATCCAACTTTGGGCCTTTCATCTGAGTTTGTTAAGTAGTAGAGAATCTGCTGGGCAAACTACTTGTGGAACATTTTTTATTTCTCTGTTGTACATATGATCATATTTATCTTTATTTGGGAAAATAAAAGAAAGGAGTATTCTTGTAGATATTCATTAAAACTTTCTTCGCTCTTTCATTTTTCTCCCGTTAGTAGAAAAAATAGAAAAATTACGTATCCAGCAAAAGATAGGCATTATACAAATTCCTGTGATAAGTATATTAGCATGGATTTATGTATTTTTTTTTGTTCTCTATTTTCTCACTGACATATTCAATTGGATTCACAAATAAGTGTTATATACAAAAGCAATCTCATATGTTGTGTTGCAGTTCCAAACAAGTAGCTGAGCTAGCTCTGACCATGTTGGTGTGTCCACGAGGCACAGTATGGAGCAGTGGGAAGGGACTAACTCAGATCCCCAGAACAATATAGCTATGGTATATATAACTGCATGTCAGTGCATACAAACTTAACACTTTGCCTTTCAACAAAGGTTCAGACTTTCACACACTTAACACATAATCAATTAAAAATATAACTATCACCTGTATAATACCCTGCTGCAAAATTTCCTTTTTCCCCACACTTCTCCTGCCAATAACCTCTCCTCTTAAGCTCCATCATTTTTTTTTATCCTTAAAAAAATCCTACATTTTGAGTCCACTCTGTTTTTTCTTCTGAGTGGGTGTAATCACCATAGGGTGCCAGACTTACTTTTCATTCCTGATGCATTTCAAAGAGTGTAGGCTATGTGAGGTACAATATATATATATATCTCATCCGAGTGGGTTGCGTGCAATGCTTCCCTGATTTGGCTATACTGTTTCCTGAGTGAAGCTATCATACGCTGTACCTGTAGAGAGGTTAAATTTCTTTTATATAATCTGAGTCTCTCTATGCCATGCTCCAAACTTTAAGACAGACATCCTCTGTGGCCAACTACGAACAACGTAGCAGCTTATATAACTCTAACTCTAGATGCTGATACCATGGCGGGGAAATATCAGGCAGACGAGAAAGAGAGAGAAACATATATGGGTGAAGAAAATGAAATGTGCTTTTTCACCAAACTACGACATTCTTATGGGTAAAAATTAGTACTATTCTACATACAAGCTGCAAGTACATGTCTGGATGCTGGGAAAGGAGGGTTAAAGGAATCACTGTCTGAGGGGTGAGAGGTAATTATGGAATGGGAGAGAACAAACACAAAGAAGTGCAATCATGCAAAGGAAAATACTCCGTGGAGCAAGAAATTCCTCTGAAACCTCTGCTGGGGTAGGTGGGCTCTCCCCAACTCACTTATTTAGCTGGTGGCTGATATCCTTCAGGAGAGGCATTAAATTTCTGAACACAGCCTTCTCAGTGGGGCTGTGATTTTAAACTTACTGTGTAATGGCGTGTATTACCATTTACCATATGATGAGATGGCCTTGTCTGTCAGCCAGGGAGCTGCTTAATGTAATATATGGGTCAAATGAGCCAAAAAAAGAGAGAGGGGGGGAAAAATCAAAAGCCTTGAGTCCTCAGCAAAAGGGGAAACTTCCCCTATGGCAAGCAGCCAGGTCATTTTTTAAAAGATCCATTTTCTCCTGAAAATTGATTGAGCAGCACTAAATAACTTAAGATAAAGGAATTCCAAGGGCAGGGGGATTTCTGCTGAATCAGCCATTGCAGTGATCACAGTAGCAGGTGGTGTCCTTTTGGCAGAAATAATTTTTTAATATTTGCAAATGCCTTTACCTGCATGAAAAAAATGGCTATTCTTCAAACATATCAGAGTGCTAAAGCCTTTCCTTGTGAATATTTGTACACAATAGATGAGGGAGCATTATAAAAGCCAAATCAATTAGATGTTCCGAATTTGACTAGTTGTTCCCAAACATAGTTTTGCAGTGTCTGAATTGATCCATTTGAAGGTGTAACGTTGTTTTCAAAGCTTACATGACATCCAGCTGTGTAAAAGCAGATAAATACCCAAGCTAAAATGCGGACATTCATAATCTTATGTCTCAGCTTGATTCAGTGAAGGTGTTTATAGTTTTTCAGTGACTTTGACCAGGAAAGAAAAATATTAAGTTCAGTTTCAGTTCTTGAAAAGAGCTTTGCATTAATCATGAAATGTAGCATATAGACAAAATGGTAATTGTTCCCATTGTTCCTAACATTGGTCTTCTAAATGACAATTGTTTAAATCCAAGCTAATTATCCTAGAATCCTTTTATAATCAATACTGATCAGAATGTATCTTTGAAGAGCTGTTCAGCTTGGATATCTGAAAAATTCCAGAGCATGATTAGTCATGTATTGTGCTCCATTGATTTAAAAGGAACCTGGGTGATGGATTTAAATGTAGACCATCTTTCTGACACTTAAATTAAGTGACATTAATTCCACCCTAACTATATGAGCCATTATTCTGACAAACATATAGAAACACTGAAGTTTGATTAAAAATAAAAATACAAGTGAAGACCTATTACATCAGTCACATGGTCAGCCTATTTTAAGTCAACAGTCTTACCCTTGTGTAATAACAGACAGCTTCCCCCCACAGAAGCTGTATATTCCCAGATGAGTGCAGTACATGTGGAAATTATCCATTTGAGTCTGATTAGTACTTTACATTAACTAAATCTGAGAACCACAGGGCTTAAATTAATGCCTCGTGTTTCTACAGCTAAACTGGCAGACGTACATTTAAGATTAATTTTATTCTTATCTCTAATGTATTCTCTTGTATATACTGTTTTTAAAATCAGATGCATGGTTAGATGCATGATCTGCAATAAGAAGTTGACTAAAAGTCTGTGTGTGGCTGTTAAAAGATGCCTTCTTATATTATCACATCTTATTTTTATGATAGGACTTGCATAGTCTTATAGTTTTGTCTCAGATAGTGTTTTGCTGTAGTGTGCTCGTTTTGACTGGGATAAAGTTAATATTTTCCATAGTAGCTAGTATGGGGCCATGTTTTATGTTTGTGCTGAAAATAACGTTGATAATACAGGGATGTTTCCATTATTGCTGAGCAGTGCTTACACAGAATCAAGGCCTTTTCTGATCTTCACACCACCCCTCCAGCGAGTAGGCTGTGGGTGCACAAGAAGTTGGGAGGGGACACAGCTGGGACAGCTGACCCCAACTGACCAAAGGGATGTTCCATACCATATGACATCATGCTCAGCAATAAAAAGCTGGGGTAAGAAGGAAGTGGGGGATGTTTGGCCTTTTGGCATTTTGTCTTCCCAAATAAATGTTATGCGTGATGGAGCCCTGCTTTCCTGAAGATGGCTCAACACCTGCCTGCTGATGGGAGGAAGTGAATGAATTCCTTGTTTTCCTTTGCTTATATGTGTGGCTTCTGCTTTACCTATTAAATTGTCTTTATCTCAACCCATGTGTTTTTTCACTTTTACTTTTCAAATTCTCTCCCCGATCCCTCCGGTGGGGGAGTGAGCGAGTGGCTGTAGGGTGCTATGTTGCCAGATGGGGTTAAACTACGACATGCAGGTACAAAGCAGCCTCTAAAATCATGTTGTAAGTAGATCTAAAAATAACTGTAGACAGGAAAGAGGCCCTGGAGAAATCTGAAACAGACATTAAATAAGAGCAAAGTAAATGGCACCTGCTGTTCCCCCATGGATGTTTACCAAAAAAGACAGCAGCTCCCATTTTCATCACCCAGGTCTGATTTAATCAGATCACTAGACAACTGTCCTGGAGTTCACAGTAAGCATAATGCTGTGAATCCCCCCATCTTCTTTCTCTTAAGATTTTTTATTAAAGCCAAAGTATGCCTCAAGAGGGAAATTTCTGGAATGTTTCTATGGGCAATGGTGAATTTTCAATATCAAAAATGAACCAGAAGTTCAGGCCTTCCCATCAATCCCACTGATCCTAAATCCATATCCTTAAGTGCCCTATGGTGTTAAATTTTCTCTTGTCAGCCTCCTGTTTTCTTGACAGCTGCGACAATTTGCTTTCAGTGGGAGTATGCTAGCATTTAACCAGTAATTTGATGTAATCTGAAGCTTCTCTGATAGGAAAAAAAAATCTTTCCTTTTATACTGCACTAACATAACGGGAAACAGTGCCCAGGGAAGTACCCAGGTTCTAACCCACAGATGGTGACTTTTTGTATTGCTTCTGTAATGTAAGGTAGCTTTCTGTATTGTCAGGTGTACAGGCTATCTTTCCAGTTTTAGTTGTTGTTGTTTGTTGATTTTTTGTTTCTTTTTTCCCCCTCTTTCTTATGTTTTATGTTTGAAACATCAGGAATCCCTCGTCATCGTAAGCTCTTTTTGCTAGGAAACCTGCTCAGATCAGACGACTGTAAAAACAGTTCTGATACACAAACCTGTAACTTGTGCTGCCACACTCTCTCTTCTTTGCTCTGCTCAGCAAAGGCAGGAGGTAGATAGTGTTAAGCTGCCACTCTCTCTCCAGTAAGTGTACCTTTGATGGTAAGGACAGAGTTACAGCTCATGTTACAGCCCTACCTAAGATCATACATGGGTTCTCTGAAGAGCTTAAGTACAGATGCCAATAAAGGGACCAGAATGATGGTTTGATGCGCTGGTGGCTCAGCTGGCGTTCAATTGGCCAGCCTCTTCTGACTTGGCTTCACAGAAGAAGCCATAATTTGATAATTCTAGTGTAAAAAACAAACAATAATAACAATAATTAAAAAAAAAAAAAACAACAAACCAAAACAAACAGCTCAACAAAGATAATTTGAGACATTCACATAGATTATAAAGAACCAGAAAACTGTAAAACCCTTCTTAATAGCTTTGTCTTACTGTTGTTGTGAAATGTAAATTTATGGAGCTATGGAATGGCTTATCAAAGATTCTACACAACCGTGTAAAAAATATAATTGTGTGAATGGCTCAGTTATTTGGAAGCCTGGATTAATAGTGGGGAAATTATTAGTTCTGGTCATAAAACAGAAAAGAAAGCATAAACACTCTGTCGTTTTAATCACTAAGTCTATTATTTTGAATTTAATAAATGGTGTCAAATTAAGAATGTTGTCCAATATGACAAAATACAAGTTTGGAGGATGTTATCATACACCTGAGATATACTGCTCCTGTTTAATATTTTACAAGCCATCTTTATTATCCTCTCACACAACATCAGAACAAATCTGCATCTGCTAAGGTGAATTTTATTTGTCATTCTTGAGTCTAACTATTCCCTTGTTCTTTTCTTGTATTGAAAAAATGATCCATTACGGAACACATGGCAAATACTTATTAAGATTTATTTTATTTTTTATTGCCTTTGCAACATTTGGGTTTTAACTGTGGTTATAAAACCCCAAATCTTCTTCAGTTTGGAACTTGACATCTAACAATAAAAGGACAAAATGAAATACAAGCTAGGAAAAGAATAAAGTTTATGTTGGCTTATGTTTTCTGAAAAATCACACAACAGCAAATATCCAAGCCACCACAGAATTTCCAGGCCATATAATTCAATTGTAATCATTCTGAAGTAATAGAGAGAGATAAATATGCAGGAATATACAGTAGCTTTTGAAGAAAAGAATATACACAGAAATGAACATTCTGATTGTAAGCAGACAATTATATGTTAACGTATTAGTGTGAACACTTCAAAATTTGATTACTTTTGATTTTCGGAACTAATTGCTTAAACTGTAGTCTACAGCAGATATGCGAACTATCTAATATGCCCCAGAGAAGTATTGATATGATATGGATATTCATATACTCTGGTGTGGGATAGTTTAGACCTCTGGTGTCATGGTTTCAGCTGGGATGACTTTCTTATTAGCATCTGGTATAGTGCTATGTTTTGGATTTGGAATGGGAAATAGTCATGCTAGTACATGGGTGGTTTTGTTTGTTGCTAAGCAGTCAAGGCCATTTCTGCTCCTCATACTGCCCTGCCAGCGAGTAGGCACAAAAAGCTGGGAGAAGACACAGATGGGACAGCTGATCTCAACTGACCAAAGGAATATTCCATACCATATGATGTCATGCTTACTGTACAAAGTGAGAGAAGAAGAAGGAAGGAAGGGGGGGATGTTCAGAGTGATGACGTTTGTCTTCCCAAATAACCGTGGGGTTATGATGGAGCCCTGCTTTCCTGTAGATGGCTGAACACCTGCCTGCCAGTGGGAAGCAGTGAATGAATTTCTTGTTTTGCTTTGCTTGCATGCACAGCTTTTGCTCTACCTATTAAACTGTCTTTATCTCAACCCACGAGTTTTTTCTCACTTTTACTCTTCAGATCCTCTCCCCCATCCAAACTGGGAGGAGTGAGTGAGCAGCTGCATAGCCCTAGCTGCTGGCTGGGGTTAAACCATGACATCTGGTTAAAAAAAACCATGAAATAATGTGAGTTCAGAAGTATAAATTCCGTATATAGGCAATGTTGACAACTGCAAATGGCCAAATAAAATCATTTTCTTCTAAACAGAGATGTCCAAATTAAAGCTGCCAAAATTAGAAGCCAATATAAAACTTTTATGTTTCCCATTATATAATACTGGTTTAATTTTATATTTGTTGTCACAAGGTTCACAGAGGTGTTTGGTGATTTTGGTTTTTTCTCCTAAGTGTTTGGCATTTACATTTCACTTCTATTTCTTCTGGAAGTAATCCATTGTGTTGACTCTAGTGTTGACTTCATTAGTGTTGCAATGAGCAAGCCAGATAACAAAGTACCTGACTAATTATGCCTGCAACTTATCAGGAGCAGAAAATGGAAACTGCTTCCCAAAATCAAGCTCTAAGGAAAACAAGGAGTAGAGGATTTTCATAACTGCTTTTCAGTATTGTATGTGTTCATTGTTTAACTAGTCCACAATAGTCTTAGAAAGCTATCTGTGAGAATCAAAATATTCACCTATAATTTAAAGACTGTCACAGTGTCTCAAACATGGAAGTCACTCAAAATAGAGCACTGAAGAGAAGAAAAAGCTATGATTCTACCAGAAACTCCAGAACATGTTAAGCATTAGAAACAGGAGGAATTAATATTCTGATGCCTCATTCTTTTTAGGTAGAACTTAATGAGAACAGAAAATAGCACAACATTAATCCATTCTTGTGACAAACCTTGCAACATAAATGGGAACTGGTACAAACTGATTTGTCCTTGTTATCGTCTTCTTGTAATGCCATGATCCTCTGTAGTTACCCAAGTGCAAAGTCATACAAACTATTAGCTTTCCAGTCAAATTGTACTGTTGGCAGTGGGTCCAGTTAACTGAAACTGCAGTTGCTATTTCACTAAAAATAGGCAAATAATGAGATACAATGTGCTGAGCAATTTGAATTCAGTCAACAGTAATGGATAGCTCCTAGTTAAGTAAAGGGCTGACTGTAATTCTTGGGTATCTTTTGATTTCATGGCTGATTTTGCCACAGAGGTTTTGTGTATGTCACTACATATCTGGAGGCTTTGGGTTAATTAGATGCTTTTGTATTTAAGTACAAAGAAACTCTGAATGACACTATTTATGCTAATTCAGTTATGTAGGATGTAGTGAACATTTAAAAATAGACTATGTAGCTCTATGTCACAGGACTGGACATTCAAGGTTACTTCAATACTCAGTAAGAATATTTCTGCTTAAACGCTGCCATAAGAGAGGCCACACTGATCATCTTAAGGCATATCTCTGAAATTTTCCAGTTGATAAGATCTACCCAGGGTTCCTTCCTCACCTACAACAGTGTCTAATGTTTTTGTGATATTATGAAAGAGTTTAAATATTCATCTCTCATTCTTTGCCTATTCTGAAACAAAAGAAATTCCATTTTGCAAAAATATCTTCTTTTTGAAAAGTCAAGATTACTTAGAAATATTAGCCAAATTTTAATTTTCACTTTCTCAATTAATAAAAAGGAAAAATCTAAATGTGTTGGTTTTAATTATTTTTAGAGAAGTTTAACACAGCATTAGGAGAGTGTTATGATGTTGATTGGCCTAGAAAAGAGAAATATACCTGTAAAAATGAAATATCAGATATACCTCAGTTTCTTTAATTCAATAATTTCTGAAAAGTGACAATCCTATGGGGTTCATGTGTTAAAAGCATTTACGTTTTTAAAAATAGAGGTCATCTTGTTTTTCCCTCCCTTATGCATCCACACGTAATACATCTCCAGCATTGAGATGTATTGTGGTGCCACATCAATGGGCAAAATTTTTTTTAAAAAAGCTCTTGATTTCCCAGAGTGATTCAAATTCAGATGACATTAAATATGATAAACAAGATAAAATGTCTGAAAGAGTAGAATTAAGAAGAAAAAAAGAAAATAATATAAACCATTTCAAACAGTTATATTATGTACTATAATAGAAGTAAAAAATTTATCAAACCGAGGTTGATCCTGAGAAAATGGTGAGCTGGTTGACATAGGTTTCAGTTAATAAAGAATGGAAGAAGTGTAAAAGAATTAAAACTACTCAGCATCATGTATGTATAACAATTAGTTAGCTTTATTCAGTGCTTAAGTACCTGGGCAGTGCTATTTGGAAAGATTATGAATTTGGTTGATTAACATATTTGTGCTGATCAGAATTCTTTAACTCTGTGAGACTCTTAGTTTGGAATTATGTTATATCTGCTTAAAAACTAAAAAAAACCCAATAAACAAAATCTAAAACCTTACTATCTTAAAATCCAATTATTTTTTTTTTAAGAATGGGGAAGTCAGTTCTTGCTGGCTACATTTGTGTTGCTGGATCTAAAAGCACTTTTCTGTTCTGGCTTCAGGTATATGCCTTGGTTGTATAAAGATGAAATCAAGCATATTCCATCCTTTTTCAGTCTTGTATTCCCCACCTGACTGCACACCACAGCCCTCTGTCCCATGCTTCCATTAATGGAAACTATAATGCACAGGCTGAAAAGAGACATAATTTTTGAAAATCAGAGTCTTCCACTGACACTCAAGTTATGCGCCCAATAAATAAAGCATTTTAACTTTTTTTTTTTTTAATTATTTCAGAGACTGACCTTTCATCAGTCATGCTAGGACTCTTATCATATTTGGGCAAAGCATCTCTTTGATGCATCAAACATCCTGTTTTGAGAAGCATCCCCTCACTGCGTTTTTCAGCCTGGAGAAGAGAAGGCTCTGGGAAGACCTTATAACAGCCTTCCAGTTCTTAAAGGGAGCCTACAGGAAAGGTGGGGAGGGACTCTCTTTATCAGGGAGTGTAATGATAGGACGAGGGGTAATAGTTTTAAACTGAATGATGTATATTTAGATTAGATATAAGGAAGAAATTGTTTACTGTGAGGGTGGTGAGGCACTGGAACAGGTTGCCCAGAGAAGTTGTGGATGCCCCATCCCTGGAAGTGTTCAAGGCCAGGCTGGATGGGTCTTTGAGCAGCCTGGTCTAGTGGGAGGTGTCCCTGCCTATGGCAGGGGGGTTGTAACTAGATGATCTTTAATGCCTCTTCCAACTCTAAACATTCTATGATTCTATGATTTTATGATTTTTGTTACTTCCCACAGATCCACAGAACTGCAGTATTTGAATAAAACCTACCTATTTTTCAATCCACATATTTAAAATCCACCTATTTTGTCCATTTTCAGTTCTTGTATGCTTAGTCTTCTCTCATAAAGTGATAGTCAATTAATTGGAAACTAGGCATAGCTGGAGGTTTTTAGTGACTCCCTGATAACTCACATAACTTGCTTTTTCACACTTCAGTGTGCTTTTGGCTAGGCCAAAGACTATTTTTTTATTTTGGGTCAGGTTTTAAGTCTCAAGTTTGTAATTCCCTTCCAGGTAAGCTTCAAATGCACTCTTGACCTGAAACATAAATAAAACTCTCTGCACTTTTCCAGACGCATTAATCCTATTGTAGTAATTGTGTGTATGTAAATTGTTATAGAGACAGTCACAGACTCACAGACAAAGTGTTTTTTAAAAGGAAAAACTAATTTATTGGGATCTTGGCAAAGGGTAACACTTGCATGGGAAATCAAATCTCTTGAACAGCACAGCCAGTTGCTGTCTGATGGCCATGGGAGTCTCCACTGCAATGCTTATTGCAGTGGCATCTCCAGCTGGATTGGATGAGATTCCAGGTGCTCCATGGTCCTATGTGACCACTGCAGCATATGAATAATCCACTGCTATTGATTACCTTTATTAAACATAATATATCTCTCAAATATCTCAACTCTGTCCAAAATACTGTCCTGTGTGACCATTTTTTGCATCCGCATGAGCAGTTTTCTAGTGTCTCTTTATAAATGTTTTGCCTATATATAGTTTGATGAGTTCTGCAGCAGGAACTGCCTGGGGGTCTTTGTTATACTTTTCATGGGATATTAATGAGCACATCTAAGGACAAATTTTGGACAAGGCACAGCAGGACCTGCCTGGGGGAGTTACTAGAACTGTCCAAAATTCCCAACTAGCAAGCTTCAGTAAAAATCATGCAGCTGCCTGATGGTGAAGATGGCTAGTGGTACAGTCAATCAGCTGGTTAAAAGTAGGTCCTTTGTCTCAAACCAGCCTGTTATCTCACGTATGCAGATGGTTGGCTGGGGAGTTTCTGGATCACCCAGGGAATTAATGTCACAGCATTAACACCCAGCCTCACCACAATTACAACTAAAGGGCAGATTTGAATTTCAGCTTACTGATCACTAGGATTTGTAGCAGTTGTCACATACGAGATCAATGAAAATGTTCTGGCATATGTAAGGTTAAAACATAAATATACAAATCCAAGGAAAATACGATTGCACTAAGAAAAAAGCATGATTATTTTGTTGTTTTTTTGTTGTTTTTTTTTTTATTTTGTAGGAGAGTAGGATTTCCTTATCACTGGCAGGCAGGGTCAGTATATATACACAAGTGCAGAAGATCTCAAAACATGCATAAAGATTTGAACGGCACTTCCAGTTCTCTCTCTGACTTGTATTATAAAACCACACTCCCACAAAATCTTTTGTGTAGGCTAACATTTGTCTTCACCCTTGTCGTGATAGGTTTATTTTCTGTTCATGTTTTTTGGCATCTGACCACAAAATACAGCATACATGATGTATTGCAAAAGGATGGTCTTTTGCAGGATGGAAATGGACAACTAAGCATTTCTTACAACTAAAAGTAGGAAAATGGTATCTTACTTTTTGACTGTCTGTTCTACTGAGATTTGGTTTTGCTGACATACTTTTACCTTTATTTCCTCTGTAAGAGAGAAAAGATCAAGGCTACAGGAGCAGTGTATTATTGCATTTATTTATAATATTATTATGCAGGCAATATAGCAATCACTTAACAATCAATTGTTTGAGATCTAATAAAACTGAGCCCTGTCTCTATTTTTTTTAATTCCTTGTTTTGTTTATGATTTTTATTTATTTCCTTGCCATACTTCCTTGTCTGCTTAGAGATTTTTAAGGATAAAATAGAACTAGCTTTGCTGTCATTGCTTTATTCTGAGATTCAATCCAACCCAGAACCATGGGAAACCCAGGTAGAAGGCAAGGTTTTTTAAGCATGCACTGGCTCTTTCCCTTAGCCTCCACCAGCTTGCTAATTAAGAAAACCTTAAATTATCTTCTACCCTATTAGAACATTAAGCAACTTGTTTCCTACGGCAATGACACACTCACTCTCTGTGGACTGCCCTTTTACACAACCTTCATGCTTAGTTGTGTGCAGTCTTTATCTTCTACCTCTCTTACCTCTCCTTTCTTTTTTTTTTATTAACTATAATTGAACTCCATCACATGGAAAATCTTTACCTTGCTGTCTTCAGACCATTCCAGCTTTGTGTCTATTTTCCAGGTCTTCAAAATTATGTCAAGGATTTTTTACTTTAGTTTTTCACAGTAATTTTATAAACATTTTAGGGATGTATCTTCAGTTTATAGCTCTCTGCAGTTTCCCCTGGGTCTGTTCACCTCATGGCATCTCTGTAATTCTGCTCTCTTAATTATATTTTAGCTTGCAAAAACAGTAAGAGAGAAAGTCTCCTCAAATGTTAGACAAAACCTGCCACAGATCTTACTAAAATTTCCTGCTAATAATGATTTTGCTGATAAGCCTTATAATTACTAAAACAATACGCTGTTTTGTATCATGTGTAGAAAATTATAACAACCTGATTAAGAAACTGACAGCATTACAATGCTGCTTGCATTCATTATGGAGGCTGGACAAGTCACCTAAATGAATGATGAGTAATTCCATTATCTAGGAGATTTCACGCTTTTTTCAAGGGCAAAATCATATGTGGGTCAAAGATGATTGCTTTCAGGGTAGAATTCCATGCACTTTTCTACGTATAAATCCCACATGCCAGAGCAGCTCAGTTACAGTTTCCTTGTTTGGGAAATGAAGAAAATAATCTTTTCACTAGAGAGGCTGTGTTTGTTATCCTAGAGAAGCACAAGGATCATAGCTCAGCTGACCCTTTTATGTCCACCTCAGACGTCCCAAATGGTTTAAACATTATTCAGCCCACTCATTTCTACATTAAGTACCAAATGTCTTGGAGAGTGATTGTATTGCAGAAGGCAGAGGACTGCCAGTGTGGTTGTTTTTCTAATTAATCCCTAAGGAAACTAAGTGCTGTAATTTGAAATTTTGACCACTTTAAGAAAGAACTTAACTTTAAAAAGGAAAAGCTTTATTATCAGTAAAATGTAGGTATGCAACGTGATATGTAATGCTTTGGGTATGACTTAATGTACAGTGGATATTAAGAGACACTTCTTCAATTAGTGTAGTTCTGCATTCAGATATGTAACAGCCAAAAGACTGTCCCTGTCTTGGTTAACCAAGAAGCTGTATAATGTCTGTGATTAGGATAGCTGTGTTCAAATTTGATTTGCTAAAAACCTCCACTTACATGATATCCACGTCCAGAAACATAAGGACTGATTCTGATTGTTTTCCCTACAAAAAAAAAAAAAAAAAAGGCAGGCCTTCTGTTTGACAGTTTGTAAAATCAGGAGAGTTTGGCACTGAGGAAGGCTGCTTACTTGTATGACTCCTTTGTGCTGTGTCAAACCTGGGGATATCTCCGAATCTGCAGCTGAGGCATGCCACAGCCTAAAATGTCTTGTACCAAAGGACTTGCTTGCTGAACGAAGATAAGAATTAGCTTCTCTCAAACAGATTGAGGCATTTTGACACTTTCAGAGCAGCCAAGTAAGGGGTGTTTTCATGGTCCCACCAAAGTTATGAAGGGTAGTGAACCCATGTAAAAAACATTTGCTAGACAGGAAGACATAAGGCTTTTGGAACAAATCGAGGGGAGAATGATATTATTCTGGGATGGTAACTGCAGCCTAGGTTACCTTTAATGGTGTTAGAGGCCTAAATTTAGGTTGCTGAATCAATCCTTTATGTGACCAATGGCCAGGGCTTAAGCTATCTGTAACTCAAAGCTCAGTTCTTTGCAGAACGGCTGTGCGACATTCACCCAGTTTTGTCACAAACATTGATGCTGAACGGTGAAACACTATGGAATGTAAAGCCAGGGAAGATGAGTACAGTGAAGACATAGAAACAGAAGTGTTGAAATGGTAATAGCAACTCAGGGATCTAGAAGAAAAACACTGACACAAAAAAATGCATAAAACCTAAGCAAAAAAAGCAGGGACATTGGAGATCTCAACGTGGCAGTATCAAGTATTATTCCATTCCAAGGAGCTATGGAAGCCAACTAGTGCCCAGATGATTGATGAGAGCTGAGTTAGCACTAGGCTAGGTTGGTGAGAATATTAATGTTTAGCCCTGTATCTTGCAAGCCCTAGCTCTCAGCTGTATCTGTTAGCTTGTAAATAGTTTCTGGGTGCTCATGAGAATGTGCATCTTGCTCTCAGAGTCTCTTTGTGCACAGCAAAATATGCCTGAAAAAAAGTGTGGTGCAGTAAGGGAAGGTTGCACCAGGAGACTAATCCAGAATGAGTTGAATCACTCTCCAGAGGTTGACTTTCAGGCAGGTAATATGAGAGATAGGTATGTCTGATCTTAAGAGCAGCCTTGACGCTGCTGTGAACAGATAAATCAATCAATGCAACCAACTAGCCAATGTGGGATCTTTTGTTCTTTGATATCCACATCTTCTAGTCTGATAGAAGTGGTTAAAAAATTCTCTTACAACAGCTCATATCTTTGGGAGAGAGATTTTTACTCTGGTTGCCTGCTCAGGGAAATATTGTTTTATTACTTGTTAGACCACATTGTCAATTTATTTTCTTTGCAGGGCTTGTGGATAGATTTATGCTTTTAGTTTATTTTTTGCAAACAAAAGATGAAATTCTTATTTTTTTTGTGTAGCACCAGAAAGGCAGGATACAGTGCTTATGCTTTTATGCAGTCCTGTTAGCATCTTCCTAATTAAGTTGCCATGGGTCTGAATGGTTTTGAGCCTCCATTTGCTTAAAACAGCACAAAATCTGGATTTATTCAACCTCACATTAAGCTTCAAACTGAGATATTTGAGTTAGGAGCGTAGCCACTCAAGGCTCCCTCTGTACTTGTAGAGAAGTAGGCTCTCCACAGGATGATTCAGATCTTAGCTCATTTGAATTTTTCTCTTGATGTGTCATTCTGTTAAGTACAGAAATAGCTTGTGCCATTTTTGTGTCTAGGTTAGGCTCCTCAGGAAGGTGCCAAAAGCTAAGTGCAATGAATCTGGATTAAATTTTCTGACAAAGAGTTTAGGTTAAAAGAAAAAAAAAAAGTCCTTCCAATGATATACACATCTGAAAGCTCTTAATATACTGAAAGGGAGAATAAACATTAGACTTCCTTTCAAGCTTACTCCCTAATTTCCAGGAGCATATGGCCTGTTAACTCACCTGGCTGCAATTGCGTTCAATACTAACTTTTGTGTCTATGTTGCCCTGTCAACCAACAGATTGGTACTTCGTTTGAGAATTGCATGCTGATGTGCTATCAGTGTTCAGATGACATTGTGTATATTTTTTCTTGGTTCTTCTGCTATGAGTTATCAAGTTATGCAGGGCCTTGGTTTTGATTCTGCTCCTCTAAGGTCTGAACAGCTAACACAGTCAGCCATCTAATTCCATGAGAGCAAGGAATGTAATCAGAATCCAAACTGCCTGAAATAATGGTATACTTGATGTGACTTTTAAAAGATATGTGTTTTTCTGAGTATTATTGCAACTCTTCCTCACAGTACTACAGTTAAAGCCAAAGTGTCAGAACTCGACACACCTCCACACATCAGTGCTTTGTAAAACAAAAAAAAATTAAATTAAAAAATGGAATGGGAGTCCTCCCACCTATAGCTTCTATATGTGCCTAAAGATCTTTTAATCTAGAAACGATATAACTCTTTGTCAAAATTGGGGCAGAAATTCTACTTTGTTCAGATCTAGGACACAGAACTCACACTGTGTAGTAGCCACAAGAACTAGATGAATTATTGATGAACAAAATCAGAATATTAATTCACAGAGGAGTAAGATATTTTTGTTTTTAACATCATCTCATGCTGGTGATAAAATATCCTATATCATTTTGTATAAGCGTCATTAAATATCTGCATCCCACGCCTTTCAAAACTCAAGCTTTATTGCTTTCTAGCCTCTATTTGAGCTTTAAATGCTAGCAGTGAAATCAAGATACATGCATTATTAAGAGCAAAGATTTTGCTAAAATGACAGTGCATTCAGTCTCTCTGTCTGGCATTTGTAAGTCCTTCTATTCACACATTTTCCAAACTTACAAAAGCAATTGACACAGAGATTTCAAATAAACTTTTATTTCTGCCTTCCTGTATGTTTTGGTTTTGTTGTTTTAATTGTAGGCTTTTGTCTGGACTGCAAAAAGCACACAGAGAGAATAAGCATTTTGCAGATCATTTCTCTAGACCATGGGATATCAAGGTCCTCTGTCTATAAGAGTTGATACTCATATCACCCAGCTAGCTGGAAAATGTCTTAGTCACCAGACTGTAAAAAAATCTGGCATTTTTTGTCTCTCTATCCTTCCTCCTGGATTGGCAATAGAAAATAAAAAAACAATCATAGGGCAAGCAAAAAAGCAAAAGTCTGATTTTTGTAGCCTAGTAAGATAGCATTG
Source organism: Larus michahellis (assembly GCF_964199755.1). Classification (NCBI taxonomy): domain Eukaryota; kingdom Metazoa; phylum Chordata; class Aves; order Charadriiformes; family Laridae; genus Larus; species Larus michahellis. The sequence continues at coordinate 100,767,107 of NC_133898.1, read as the reverse complement.
TCCCTAAGATGGTAAAGTTGTGGGTTTTGTTTCAGGGCTGTTTAATCAGTATGTCTAGTTAACCTGAAATGAAAATTCCTAGGCCATGTTAAGTATATGCATTCTAACCCATATTTTGTGGCACTGAAGTTTCATCTAAAATGAGACTTACCTAAAATTTAAAGAGAATCTGCTATTACTCTCTAGAGCTGTTAAAATAAATGAAGTCCAGACAGATGAGTTGGGGAAATAGACTTGGATTTCCTTGCCATTCATAATATTTCAGTCAGAACAATGAAACAACTACCATTTTCAACAAGCAACAAAATAATATAATGGAATCACAGAATAGAAAAATATTCAGGCCAGAAGGGACCTCTTGTAATCCAGTCCGACATCCTGCTCAAAGCAGGACTAATTTGATCAGGTTGTGCAGGGCTTCATACAGTCAAGGCTTGAATACCTCCAGGGATCAACACTCCATTCCTCTTTGGGTAACTCCAGTTTAGCTCCAGGGTTTAGCATCCACATGGTAAAAAAATTTCCAATATCTAACCAGAATTTCCCATCTTCTAACTTGCGTCCTTTGTCTCTCACCTCATCACTGGGTACTTCCAAGCGGTGACTGGCTCCATGTCTGATCTGGTAGCTGCAGACAGCAATAAGGTCTCCCCTTCATCCACCTTTTCCCCTGGTTGAATCAACTTAGGTCTTTCAGCTTCCCCTTGTTTTCTATGTGCACCAGCCCAATGGCAATCGTGGTGTCCTGTGCTGGACTAACTCCAGGATGTCCATGTCTTTTTCTAATGGGGAGCCCAAAACACAGCACACCACAACCAGAGTTGTGGTGTTGCCAGTGCTGAATAGAAGACAGATAACACTTCTCTCAGTCTCTGGCTAGTCTTGTTTGTACAGCCTACAAGGCAATTGGCCTTTGCTGCAAGGATGCTCTGCTGGTTCACGGTCTGCTTAATGTTCACCAGCTTCTGCAAAGCTGCTTCCCAGCTGGTCGACCCTCTGGGTGTACTAGTACATCTGCACCCCAGGTGCAGATTTTTGCATTTGCTTTTATTGAACTTCCTGAGGTTCTTGTTAGCCCATTTCTCCCACCTGTCCAGGTGCCTCTCAGTTTCAGCCCTGCACTCTAATGGGTAAATGCTCTTCCCACTGTTTGGGGTTGTCTGCAAATTTGCTGGGCACACACTCTGTCCCACCATCCAGGTTGTTAATAAAGACATTAAGATGTATTGGTTGCAGGTTTGATTTCTGAATGACCCCACTAGCTACTGTCCAGTAACTGGACTTTCCACCACTAGTCACAGGTCTTTGAGTCCAACAGTCCAGCCAATTTTCCACGCACCTTACTGTCCTATTTGAAGCAAATGAACTCCTATTTGAAGCAAAACCAGGATGTATTGGAATAATGTTTATGCTGCATCGACATTCATCTAAAAGGAGAGGCATCTATTTAACGTCTTTTTAACTCATGTCATTGTTATCAAAAACATTCCAAGCAAGTGACTTAATTCTATTATTCCAGTTTTGTGACCAAATTTGGTTTATTCAGTCAGGGGAAACTAAAGCTGTTTGTAATGCTAATTTAGTTTGCACAATCCGCTTAAATTAAGTGGCGTAATCATTGAAAGTAAAGAGCTATTAGACTGTATGCAATGAAAGGAAGGGTAAAGCATATTCTATCCTGTAATCAGCTGTTGGTAAAGGATATAAATTTTAGCTTTGAGTTATTAAATAAAAGTTTGGAATGAAGTGTAAAGGAAGGGAGAAAAAAAACATTTATTTAGAGTCAATTGCATTGTTTGATTTCTATGAGAACATAGCTGTGAATGATTACCTAGGTTCCAGTTGGCAGAAAAACAAAGGCTTAGCAGTATGTAGACACATGAATACATTTAATCCACAACATTTAACATGATTAAACTCCCATATCTTTTTACTGTAGCCCAGTAAATATGATTTCTGTCCTTAGCAGGGGGAGGCCCGGCTGTGTGCTTGACCCAACAGTGCAGGGGCTCAGCCATGGCCTGAGCTGGGCATCACTGGTTTAACCCCTGCGCTGGGGCCAGTGACTGCTGCCTCCCCTGCTCCAGCTTCAGCTCTGGGAGGGGGACCCCGCTGAGGAGGGGGTGATACCTCCCTATGCTCCCGCAGTAACTGCCTGAAAAAACAGCTCTTTTTGTGCGTAGGGCTGGAGGGGCTGAGGCTGGCGGCCCAGGAGAATGGTGCAGGCTGGATAAGAAACTTAATAAAAATAAACCCAAGAACAGCCAAAAGCTGGAGGGAAAGTCTCCCCCCACCGTCATGCCCCTCTCAGTGAAGAGGGGACTATGCTGGCAGCTCCATGTGTCACCCCCACTTCTCTGTCAGAGGACTGACACTGTCAGCATTAGCTTCAGAGACATGTGGGAAGGGTAAGCATAACCTTGGAAAAAAGGGGCAGCTCCTAGTTAATTGTAGTAGCAATTGTACTACAAAATCTCATAGTATTGCTGTGACTGGAATACTAGTAACTCTTGTATTTTCATTGAGTCATTAAGATTTTAATTAGGCTAATAATAAATTATTTGTTCCACATATACACATTGTGCTCACTTATTGCCTATAACAAGATTTGGAGCGTAACGTGTCATACCTAGTCACAAAGAAGAAGGAAGTGCTTCTAAGCAGTATCATCTGCAGTTGTATTACATAAACATAAATTTCATCAGCCCATGAGCAATCTTCTTATCCCTAGTTCACAACTCATTCTCCATTCTTCCTAAGAATAAGGGGGACAGGTCTGGCTTCAGAACACAGGTAAGATGCTGAGATAGGTTTATATGAATGCCTACATGGATATATCCTGAGCTGATTCAGTTTTTTCTTCACTGGTACATTACGTGAAATAAAGACAAATTTGTAGGTTTGGTCAGATCATGTCTTTTTTCCCTGTTTTTGGCCTGTTTATGTTAAGTCACAGAATGGTAGGGGTTGGAAAGGACCTTTGGAGATCATCTAGTCTTATCCCCCTGCCAAAGCAGTTACACCTAGAGCAGGTTAGACAGGAATGCATCCAGGTGGTTTCTGAATATTTCCAGAGAAGGAGACTCCACAGCCTCTCTGAGCAGCCTGTTCCAGTGCCCTGTCACCCTCAAAGTAAATAGAATTTCCTGTGTTCCAGTTTGTGCCTGTTGCCCCTTGTCCTTTCGCTGGACACCACTGAAAAGAGTCTGGCCCCATCCTCTTGACCCCCACCCTTGAGAAGGAATTTACTGAGACAGTTAAAACTGAGTTTAAAGAATCTCAATGACTCCTGGTGGTTTCCTGTTTCTCTTACAAGTAGATTTTTGCCCTTCTTTTTGGAGATTGTACTTAGAGTCGTTTGGGAATATTTAGCTATAAGACAAATGTGACACAGCTCACCCTAAGCATTGAGATGAGCCAGCAATGTGCCCTTGTGGCCAAGAAGGCCAATGGCATCCTGGGGTGCATCAAGAAGAGTGTGGCCAGCAGGTTGAAGGAGGTCATCCTCCCCCTCTACTCTGCCTTGGTGAGGCCGCACCTGGAGTGCTGTGTCCAGTTCTGGGCTCCCCGGTTCAAGAAGGACAGGGAACTCCTCGAGAGGGTACAGCAAAGGGCTACCAAGATGATTAGGGGACTGGAACACCTCTCTTATGAAGAAAGGCTGAGGGATTTGGGTCTCTTGAGTCTGGAAAAAAGACAGCTGAGGGGGGACCTCATCAACACTTATAAATACTTAAAGGGTGGGTGTCAGGAGGATGGGGCCAGGATCTTTTCAGTGGTGCCCAGGAACAGGACAAGAGGTAATGGGCACAAATTTGAGCATAGGAAGTTCCACCTAAACATGAGGAAGAACTTCTTTCCTTTGAGGGTGGCAGAGCACTGAAACAGGCTGCCCAGAGAGGTGGTGGAGTCTCCATCTCTGGAGACATTCCAAACCCGCCTGGATGCATTCCTGTGCAACCTGCTCTAGGTGACCCTGCTCTGGCAGGGGCGTTGGATTAGATGATCCCCAGAGGTCCCTCCCAACCCTATGATTCTATGATTCTATGAGGGTCTTATTAGATTTCTGTGGCTTCTTTCTGTATTTACATAAAGATTTGGTTCCAAATAAAACTAGGACTCATCATAAAAGAAAGAATGTGTCTACTTTTCTTATTTTGACTTCACAGAATCATTTAGGTTGGCAAAGAACTCTTGAGGTCGTTTTAGTACAACACTCTGCTCAAGCAGGATAAGCTTCAGCGGAATGACCAGGGCCACATCCAGTTTGATTTTTTTTTTTTTGTGGAAATATTTCTCCACAGATAGAGACCGCCACAACCTGTCTGGATAACCTTTTCCAGGATTTAACCATTCTCACAGCATAATTTAAAAAAAAGGTATTTTCCCACATTCAGATGGAGTTTGTGTTTTAAGCTGTGCCCACTGCCTCTTGTTCTGTCAGTGGTTATAAATAAGAAGCATCTGGTTCCTTCATCCCCCCAAGTAGGTGTTCATACTCATTGGTAAGATCCCACCTGAGCTTTCTCTTCCCAGGCTGAGAAATCCCAGCTTTCTCAGCTTCTCCTCATATGAGAGATACACAGGTACCTTCATCATTGTGGCCCTGCTCCAGTCCATATCTGTCTTGGACTGTGGTGTCCAGAACTGGGCAGAGCACTTGAGATGCTGTCTCACTGGTTCTGAATAGAGAGGAAGGATCGCCTCCCTCAACATGTTGGCAGGTCCAGCGTACTCCTGGGTGTATTAATTGCTTTTATCTAGTTTGTTGTCCACCAGAACCCCAAGGTCTTTCTCTGCAGATCTAGTTTCCAGCTGTTCAGCACCCAGCATGTACTGGTACTTATTCTTCCCCAGATGGAGGACTTGGCATTACCTCTTGTTGAACTTCATGAGATTCCCCATGTCTCAGTTCTCCAGCCTGACAAAGTCCCTCTGAATGACAGCACACTCATTTCCTGCATCAGCCACTTTTCACAGTTTTAGACCATCTGGGAAGTTGCTGAGGTTTCACTCTGTACCAGGATCTAGGTCATTTATGAAGATGTTGAACAGTACTGTCCCTACTAGTATTGACCCTTGGGGTACACCACTGGTGACTTGCCTCCAGAAAAATTTTGTGTCACTGATCACAACTCTCTGGGCCCAGCTGTTCAGCAGGTTTTCAATATACTTCACTGTTCACTTACCTAACTTATACATTGTCAGCTTGTCTACGATGATGTCGTGAAAAATAGTGTCAAAGGCTTTACTAAAATCAATGTAAACAGCATCTACTGCTCTCCCCTCATCTACCAAGAGTAAAACTTCATTATAGACATTCATGAGATTGTTCAAGCATTGTTTCCCCTTTGTAAAGTCATGCCAACTACTTCTAATTACTTCCTTGTACCTCATGTGTTTGGAAATGCTTTTGAGGAAGAAAGGGCAAACAGTGCTGGACAGAGAGGAAGAATGAACAAAAAGGGAGAAAGAGAGGGAATGCCAATGTCAGGAGAAGGAGGAACTCCATGGCAGAACAGATATTTTCTGCAGCCTATGAAGGAGTCCATGATAGAACAGATGACTGTTCCCCAAGGAACTGCCACCCATGGAGAAATCATGCTGGAGAAGATTTTCCTGACAGGACTGCAGCTCGTGGAAGAACCCACAGTGGAACAGATAGATATTCCTTAAAGACCACAGCCTGTGGAGGAACCATACTAGAGCATGGAAAAGTGTGAGAAAGGAGAGGCAGAGAGAAACTGCTATGTACTGACTGTAACACCACCAACAACAACCCCATACCCTCTATGCTGCATAGGGATGGGAAGAGGGGTGAAGGGGAAATTCTAATTGTAACTACTCAGCAGTGGTAATTTGCGACCAAGGAATGGTCTGGTATGGAGGACAAGGAGGCCTAACTGCAGGAAGGAGTTAAACTGGATGGAAGCAGGAATGCCAGAGACGGAACAGACTCCTTGCAAGAAGATGAAGTTTCCCTTGGTGATGAGATAAGAAACAGGCTCAACGCTGTCTTGTAGCCATTCCAGAATAGAAGTGCTCAGGGGCCCAAGCTCAGGGGCCACCATTGGGCAGCAAAGGGAAGAGGAGTCAGGAAGGAATGACCTAAGTGGAATCTAGGAAAGGAAGGAGGAAAAATATTGGTTTAATATTTGTCTTTGTTCTCTACTACACAAATCAGCAGTTAAAATATTTAATCAGTAATAAATGAAGTTAATTTTCTTCAAGTCTGGTCAGTTTTGCCCATAACAGTAATTTGTAATCAATGTCCCTGTCTTTATCTCAAGCCATCAGTTTTTCTGCTCCTGTTCTTCCTATTTTTCCCCCATCCCCCTGAGGGGATGATGGGATTGAGCAAGCAGTTTGATGATGGCCTCACAATGACCAGAGATGCTCCATTTGACAATGCTCCCAGCTCTTTATCAGCTATGGGGGCAGCAAACGTATTCAGTAACAGCAAGTCTGGGAGCAGGGCTGGAGGACAGCAATGATTAATATAAAGAGTTTCTTTTGGATGGAGAGAAAACAAATCACTAGATTATAGATAGGCAGTTCAAAATGAAGCATTGGATGCAAGGGTTAATCAGGAAAAGAATATTAGTTCAATCTGAAAATCAGTACCTTTATATATAGCTAGATCCCCTAACTGTCATTAACAAGTAGTGAATTATAGTGAAAGAATGAAGAGCACCTATTATTGACAACTGTAATATCATTATACTTGCTTTTTATACAACTATTATGATATTGAATTTTTTTCATGTCTTTTAAAATCTTATATGATGATTGCTGTACAGACAAACACAAAAAACCTCCCCGTTTCTTCATTGTCACCAGATTTTCTGTCATTGTCGTGTTTTATGATAGTTTGGAAATCCTGGCTATACTGTGAAAATAAAAGATAGAAGTAGCGAACTTGAGTTAAATAGAGTTTTCAAATAAATATGAAGTAAGATTTTAAGTTGGATCTGAACTTTTAGAGAATTCTGCTGAGGATGAAACATTAGTATTCAATACAATTGAGGCAAAACAATCTATGGAAAGATCATTTTTCAATTAGATAAAAAAGAGTAGTCTTTAAATGTTTCATTTGTATTCATTGTTAGACTAAAACAAGTTCTAGTCCTTATACTCTCTCTTTTGCTCTTTTTTTTTTTTCTTTTCTTTTTAAGCCACAGGGGTTTGATAGGTATAAAAAAATTGTATATTTACAATGAAAGAGTGTTTGTTTCAGGAGTAGCCTAGATGGAAAGTGCTATTTCAGTCCTATTTGGTAATATGTAATTTCAAAATGCCTGTATTTCTCTGTAATTTCTCTTATTAGCATGCTTTTTTTTCCTACAAAGCAACAAAACATTTCCATATGTGCTTTTCTTTTCAACAGTTTTCATTCTACAATATTCCTAGTCTATAATCAACAACAGTCATGCTTTAAGTAAGGTGGATGTGTTTATGATACAAGATCTGATAGGATTTTATTTTTATCTTACTAAATAGAATTTTAAATTACAAAATAAATGCATGCTTAAGGCATCTGAATGTTATTCATATTCTTTTTTTCAAGTGTACTCAAAGTAAATATGTGCACTTATTTAAAGAAAAGTGCTTTGAATGGGGCATGTTGTATTTGCCAAAATCCATGTGCTGCATCCACCAGCATACTGTGATTAATGTGGATGAAGAACCTACCTCAAAAGTTCAATCTATATGGTTTCAACATGGACAAGTGAATTATCAGTGGATACAATGCCGAAGAATTATTGGCACTGTGCTTATAGTGTATATATAGTGGAAAATAATATTTTTGAGTTTGTTGCAATTATGTTTTCTAAGGAAGAATTGCCTACCTGGAATGCAATGACGTTAAAAAACAGACAACCATGATTTCTATTGTGTAGTCAGCAACAGCTTGTATTCATCTCCAAGTGTTTTGAATTGTGCCAATAATTCTGTGGTTGAATAATTTCAGTTATGGAATGTTGAACAAGATTCAAATATTGCTGCAATGTCTTTTCTAGATTCTAAATAACACCCAAATAAGAAAATAAAGAGGAAAGGAATGACTTGATGATGAATATTTTCAAGAAGGAGACGAGCTGTTTCAGAGCAATACTTTTGCTTATTATCAAAATAGATATCCTGTGGATTCTAAATAATCAGAATTTTTATCTAAACATGAACATGATTAAAGTATAGACTAGTAATTTAGAAGGATCTTTTCCATGTAACTGGTTGCATCACACACCACATAGAACACCCCAATTCATCCTTCAGGTATTATACCATTATCAAGCACAAATATAACTTTGTTCCCCTCAGTCTATACCAGGGATTCCATTAGTTCTTTTGTCTACATTTTATAGTAATCTGTCAGATGGACATAATAATTTTCCTTTATCCACTAAAATAAAAATTACACCATAAACCGAGTTCACAGAGTACCTCTCATCAGGAAAGGTGTTCTATACTGTAAATGTAGCCTATTTTCTGTTTGTTTTCTGTTTTCTTCTATATGATTTTGTATGACGTAGGTATGCCATCTAAAAACACACACTGTTTGTGCCTCGGGTAATTCAGGTGATTATGTATCAGAAACATTCTCTTTCCAAGATTATACAAATATTCTTATACATATTTGCACGTTTGCTTTCAGATTACTCCACAAAAATGCTTTCCTTCAGACTGTAATATAGTTAATATCTATTTTCATTAAGTTATACCTAGGCATGTAAGCATAATCTTAAGCATCTATTATCAAAAATATACGGATATCTGATTTTGCTGTATTCTTCCACATGACAATTATTTCCAAAATTAAAAATTGCCCAGAGAGATGATATCATAGAATCTAATAATCAGAGAATTATTCCAGTAGGCAACAAATAGTAGGCTATTCTAGTGGGCTGCTCAAAACAGAACTAATTTGGTCAGGTTGTGCAGGGCTGTATCCAATCAAGGCTTGAGTACCTCCAGGGATGGGCACTCCTTTCTGGCCAACTTGCTCCAGGGTTTGGTCATCCACATGGTAAAAAAATTTCCAACATCTAATCAGAATTTCCCATGTTTTAACTTATGTCCTTTGTCTCTCACTTCATCACTGGGTACTTCCAAGAGGTGACTGGCTCCATGTTCTCTGCATCCTCTGATCAGGTAGCTGCAGACAGCAATGAGGTCTACCCTTCAGCCTTCTTTCTCCAGGCTGAATCAATCCAGGTCTTTCAGTTTCCTCTTGTCTTTTAGGTGCATCAACCCCACTGCAATCGTGGTGTCCTGTGCTAGACTAACTCAAGAATGTCCATGTCTTCTAAGGGGAAGCCCAAGTTCTGTGAAAACACAGCACTGCAGTTATGGTCTTGCCAGTGCTGAACAGAGGACAAGGATCACCTCTTTCAATCTGCTTGTAGCACTCTTTCAACTACAACAAGAAGGTTGTGGAGAGATTGGAGTTGGTCTCTTCTCCCAAGTAACAGGTGATAGGACTAGGCTGAACTGATGTTTGTAAAAACTCTTTGTTTATTTATTCTTGCTTAACACCTTAGATCTACAAATGATTGTGTAATTTCTTCTCTAATATGTGTCCTAGTTAATTTTCAGAACTTGATTTTGTGTCAAATTCCTTTAGTTCCTGTTTTCCACTTCTCTCTGGCCAAGTCAGCTCATCTACCATGAAGTTTTGTTTTGCTTCTATGTAGAAGCCCATCCAAAGTTGGCAGTTCTTCTGGAGAAGTTGGAACAGTGTCCTCTGGGATGGAGAGGGGGGGACAGCAAAAAAGTACACAACAAGACAAAACACAAACAACACACACCCCCTAGCATTTCCTCTCTCTTATCCAACTCAAACAAATGTTCACGATAACGTGAAAAAAAACCAATCCCAGCACAGACTCTGTTGTAATCTAAAAGCAAGAAAATGCTTTTTAAAAATTTTGGTTCCATAACTTCTGTGATTATGGGACTTTAAGTATACCTATAGCATACGTAAAGCACTAAAAACAATCCACACGGACAGAACTGTAAATATTTTACATCTCATAACTTAATGAAATGTGAGTAGCAGGCTAAGAATATTGAGGCCCTAGGAAATGCAATTATTTAAAAAAAAACATAGTGTAGTGCAATGAAGACTCAAACTGCAGGTTTTGTTTTCCATTTAGAAGAAATACTTTATAAGTATTTATCAAGATCTGTGTTTAAGTGTTCATATTTTAATCTCTTGCAAAATGCCAGTTTGTCTTATATTGTGCCAGTCATGCATGTATTTTGTATCAGATTCCTGGAGCCCAAGTTAATATGTCAATGATCATAATCAAATGCTTGTTGAAGTCATTGGAAAATTATGAACTGATTCAATGCTTTGTGAAACATGCCTGTAATAAGTAGGAATGTCTCTCATATTTAAAAAAACCCAACCACCTAAATGATTAAAAGTCAATATTTCTTTATCTGTTGCTCATTGGTAGGTGACGGTAGCAGTTGTGTCACTATTTTGATAAGATTGTCTATACTCTTCACAATATACTTTAAAACTCAGTCATATGCTTCTCCTATTGCTTTTTTTCTTGTGCTGGTTTCAGTCGTCAGGCTATAAGCGACTTCAGCCTTTAGTTTTAAACCTTTCCAAGGCTCAGAACATTATTAGCTCTTTTTGGTCTGTTTGCTTGTTTTTTCTCAGAAAAGCCCCATCATACCCAACTTCAATCTGTGTTTTTCAAATAAAGGGATGAAATTGTGTTAGCTATTTTGCAGCAGATCCATTATTCAGGAAAGGTTGCTCTACTGTTTCCAGCTGAGCCAGAATACCGAGTCTTGTTCTACCTAGTGAAAATAAAATAAGGCATAAAGATTTCCCCAATGTACTACATAAGTATGCCTAACCTGGATGGACAGTATCACATCCTCAGGAATCTTCCTAATGATTCCCTCCACAGCCAAACTGGAAACCGAAGCTTCTTTAATATTCCAGCTTCATTATTCTCATTTTCTATAATTTAACAACTTCTCATATTACACTTAATGGAAAAGTCATGCAATATTGAGCAGTAACTGCTGTTAATTTCCTGCTGTATATCATTTGCATTTTTTGTTGCTAGTGGAGAGTAATTAACATGCTCTAATTATCATACTGATTGTCTTCTTCAGCTTATGAGAATATAGTCGTCTCAACCCTCGTTGATCTTACAATAGTACATTTTATTGCCTTCAATAATAGTATCCAGGGATATACAAGGCTTAGTTTTTTACTGAAAAATGGTGTGATCTAGCAGTAACAGGTTCCCTAAATGGTCCGATTTGGAACAGAGTAATGTAAGTTTTTATAGTGCCTATCAAAAAATATAGAGCCCTGCTTCTGCACTAGTACGCTACCATCCTTTTTAGTGAACAGAACTGCAGTTGTCTTACTGTTATCACAAAAAAAAAAAATATTGTTTTCTTGTGTTCCATTCAGATTGCCTTTTAATCCTCTGTCTGTGAACAGTTAAGACAGAAACAACATTCAGCTGGGAATATGCTTACAAGCAATAACTAGTGTTTTTTTCTTGCAAGTGTGCTTCTTAGGAGAATAGATGTTTATCTGTAGGAAAGATGCTTTCCTCAATCTAAAAGTTCTACCTAATCAAAGTCCTTAGTCAATTTTAGGTTCATCTACAACTACCTTTTAAAAAAGTGCTGCAGATAGGACAATTAAGTGAAATCAAGTCATCTGTTGGAATGCTCTATACAAGAACACTGAGGCTTTTGGGTTTTGAAAAGAGAAGAAATATCAAGTACAATGACATACAATTACACACACAAATAGATCACATTGTTTTCAGAAGATCAAGTCAAACAATTGGTGACATTCAAATGAGAGATTTTGTATGATTCTATTCTGCTGTAATTTAAGCATAATCATTTAGGCTGAGACACAGATTTCAGCAGTCTGCACTGTGTCTTACGACTTCCTGGGAGTCAGAATTTCATTTGCAGCAGATTCTTCCAGGGGATCAATAGCTACTGTGGAGATTTATGCCTTCATTTTAAATGTTCTCCATAAATGCTGAAGTGGATATTGTCTGTCTGGAAAAAAAGTGCCGTATTTGGATATTATTTTTTTTCTTCTCTTCAGGACTGTCCATGGTATTCTCTACTTTTAGAATGCCTGTAAGAATCTGCACATGTAGAGGGACTGGAAATGCTAGTGTAAGAGTGGTACAAGCTGTGTGCTTTTTCTTCTTTGTAAAAGTAAATTCTGTTTTGTATTCCAGAACCCTTTTTCTGTGCAGCCTCAGAGTAATCACACTCAGAAGTGACTAAAATACCATTTGTGAATGATACTAAAGTCTGATAGCTGTTAACAGAGAAACAAAGTAAAGTAACCCCAAACTTCCCAAGCAGGAATTTACTATGAGTTTTCCATACTCATGGTATGTAATTATACAGCTTAGAGAAAAGACCCACAGTGCTCTTAACAACACACAAGAAGCTGAAGTAACTTGCAGCAAAATCACTGAAGACATATATCGTATCGCATCAGCAGAAAAAGATGGATAGACATCACACACATCCAGAAAATATCTGAATGTGAGCACATAAATAACTGCGTTTTGTGGGGGTTTTGGTGTGGTGTTTTGTTTGGTTTTTTGTTTGTTTGTTTTAATTAAATGTAGCATTATGTATAGGGTCAAATATTATTTGACCTATAATCAAAATATGTAGAAAGACATGGTACCTGCTAATTGATCAAACACAAAATGAAGAACTAACTAGGCTAACTAATTTACTGAGAACCTAATTACTTCAATGAATGGAAAATTCAGGATCAGAGAATGAACAGAAAACAGTAGTGCTTATTAACACTTAGAATTCTAGAAGAAAGACATGATTTTTCTTGATTTCTTCTCTTTTTCTTTTTCTTTCTTTTTAAAAATTCTTCCTCATCTCCTTTCAGTCCTTCTTCCTCCTGAAATACTGTATTTGGGGTTAAGGAAGAAATGGTGAGTCATTCAATTGAGGCATCTGCTTCAGGACTCCATCAAAAGGCTCAATATGATCTTTCTAGTTCTGGTGATTCACAGAAATATTTTGTTTTTTGATATTTTATTTTGGGTTCTAAATACAGATATGTAAAGCAAAGAGTAGGTATAATGTCCTTTGAAAGAACAGGAAAGAGGCGACATCCAAAAATAAACACAGATATTAACTCTGAGAGACATGTGATTTTTTAAATTCTAAGCTGATAGCAATATGTATGGGTTTTTTTGTGAATCGGAATGTTTAGCTAATAGCTGGCATATCAAGGCAGAAAGTCACTCACTCCTGAGTAGGTTTATTAGTCAGTGTACTATCTTATTCATGCTTTTTCTGAAGTTTTTAAGTTTTTTGAAGTTTTTTTAAATGGTGTTACAAAATAAATACGTACTTATTAAAATAATGAAATACATTATTTATTCCTATATTTCACAAAACATTTTTTTAGTAGAGGGAAAGTAGGTTTTAGTTCAGATAAAACAGGGTTGGTGTATATAAAATAGTTTATTCTTAAGAGTTGTAACTTTTGTTCTTTACTGTTGACTAAAACATTTTTGATTTCGGACCTTCTGAGCCCTCACTAAAAAAGAGGACACCTGGGACTCTTACAATAGCAAGTTGTTTTCCCCTGCCCAGTCATTCAACTTAAAACAAATATAAAAAACCAACCAAACGAACAAAAAAAACATCCCCAAAACAAAATAACCCCCTTACAAATTATCTCTATTATAGACGTGAAGATGTTATGGCCATCCAACTTCTCAATGAGCACCTTGAAAACTTATGTCTCTTGAATTTATGTGGTTGAAAGGTTATCATTTAATCTGAACTAGTTTACACTAACTATACAGTTAATACAAACATGAATCTCCAAAGTTTGACTCATTTCTCTATCCTAGGAGTTGGCCTCATCTCTTATCTTACAACTGTTTTTTTTTAAAGGCAATTAATTAAATTTCCTCTTACTCCATCATCTTTATTTTTTTTAAGTCATTGCTCATCATGCTTTATTCACTGGGTTAACCTAAGTGATTTTCTGTCTCAGTGCTTCCTTCCCCAAATTCCAGTGATTGGGCTAGCCACTGTCCTAGCAAATTAATTACTGAGTGCTGAATAGGTAATAAGCAGTGTAGACAAAAGGAGCTGTAGGAACTGGGCTAAAAGGCCTAAACTAATGTTTTGCATGCTCATGTACAGCTCATCCTGGTTCCAGTGGAGGCTAGAATTTTTCCACAGGTCTCAGGACCTATAGCTGCATACAGTTATTTCTCATGTGAATAAAGGCACTAATTTTCCCTTTTTTCTCCTTCAAGGTCCAGGGAGAGCAACATAGAGCAGAAGATCCTGTGTCAGTGGGTCAGAGGCCCTGAATTAGCTGCAGAAGTTGTGCTTCATCCTCTACTGCCTTGTGAGCTACTTAGTGACTTGTCAAGGACTGATTTAATTACTTAAATTTAGCCAGCTATCAGTTAGGTCCAATGTCGCTAATATGTATTGCCCTCCAAATGTTTTGCCAATAATACTACAATTGCCATTCCTAGTCTATAAAGAAGATTTCAGCATACTGAATTCTGTATAAAATTCTGTCTCAATAGCAAAGGATGTTTTGCAGTTAATATCCTTTAAGATTATGAAACGGTTCCCTAGTATAGACTACTGGGCAAATTAATTTCCTAGAGGACTACAGATTAAACACAAATCATGGTTTCGAATGTGAAAGGTCATGTTGTTCAACCACAAAGCTACAGTTCAAAATGTGACTTTATGACTTCTACCACTTCTTTCCGCTCTGAATTATTCATCAAGTTAATATTTTACTATCATAAGTTTTCTTACCCTTTAAATTTAGAAAAAAAAAATTTGGGTGCTTATCTAATAAAAGCAATTTTAAAGAGTAATATAATAAACCTAACATTCACAGGGCACAAGACAAAATAAGATATTAAGTTTCAGGTTGAGTACAAATTCTCTCAATATTTTTGAAAGTTAATAAAATTTCTCCTTCAAATTCATTTGCAAAATTTCACAGAATCACAGAATAATTGAGGTTCAAGGGAGCTATGGAGATGTCCAACCCTCTGCTTAGAGCAGGGTCAGCTAGAGCAAGTTGCTCAGCTCTGAGTCCAGTCAGGTTCTGAATTTCTCCAAGGATGCAAACGCCGCAGCTTCTATGGACAACAGAACCTGTTCCACTGTTTAACCACCTTCACAGTAAAAAACAATTTAAATAGAAGTTCCCATATTTCAGTCTATGCCTTTTGCTTCTTGCCCTTTTGCTGGACACCACTCAGAAGAGTCAGGCTTCATCTTGTCTACTCCCCACCCCTAGTCAGGTATTTGTATATATTGATTTTAAATGCATGTAAGTATGTATACTAAGGTATACATTTTTATAATATTAACAAATGAAATAATTTGTTTGGTGACTGTGGACTATTTTAACATTTTATTTCCTATGAGTTATTTGAGATAGTTTGAGTATTTCTAACAATGATCAGTTTCATAGATTTGCAAGACAAAAAAATACAGTAGAGATGCACAGATTGAATAAACTGGGTTTTGGATTTTTAATTGCTTGTTGGACTCGATGATCTTAAAGGTCTTTTCCAACCTAAATGATTCTATGATGCTACGATTCTTCTTCCAGAGGAATATGTTCCCTACAGAAGCTGTGGGGGAAAAAAAATCCACAATATTTTACATAATTCCTATTATAGATTAAAAAGAAAAAGTAGAAATGATTGCTTTGAATATAAAACTATTTCTTCCATATAAGAATGCAGTGATGTAATCAATAGTGATTTAAAACCCCTCTTAATCTGAAGCAAGCTAATTTTACCAGATTGCTGGTACTATATAGTCCCAGAACTTTATCACTGTAAGCAAGCAAGAAAGAGATTATTTGGAAAAAATGAAAATGTGTAGATAAGTAAACTTAAGTCAATATGTCCAAAATGAGATATGCCCAGGATTCTTGAAAGAATTAAATAATTAAATTTCTGTAAAAAAAATAAAAAAGAACACTTAGTATATACCCATTACACTGCTATTAATACTGCTGTAGAAGCTTCTAAGTGACCTTCCAACAGAGATGACACCAATGCCCAATTACTATTGATGACTATAGGATGAAAATTTCACCTCTAAACTTTTCTAACTACTAAATGAGTTATAAAATAGTAGTCCTATTAAGTGAGCAACCCAGTATTCAATTAATGGTTAATGACGCATAGGGAAATTGCCTCAAACACTCTAAAATGGACTTGAGATGATTTGCAAATTTCACATGAGATTTCTGAATATGAATTGTGACTAATGGCTAGTGATAATACTTTTATATTTTTCCATCTTGTACTCTATTATATACAAAATGAACTCTGGAAATGATCAAAGTAACTCACTGGATAGTCCTAGAATCCTCTGAAAGATTAAAATAAAGAAGTGTTTGAGGTGCTTTGATTTCTTGTGGAGTTTTATTGTCTTGCAATCATAAGTCTCTGAACACTTTTTATTACATTTTCTCATAATTCATTCCATTCCTGAAGCCTACTCTGATTACTTAAAAACACTTTTTTGATGAATATTCAAATGTGTATTCAACGAATTTTTTTTAGGTGGAAAATCACAAAGGGATCATAGAATTATAAGAAAGAAGGTTGAAATGTCATTAGTTCCCTCCCTAATCCATGGCTTAAAGAAATAAATCCTATTCTTCAGAGATAGTCTCTAGTATTTTGCAAAGCAGTCAATGATGGACACATCACAACTTCTCTAAACCATTTCAGTGTTTCACTACAACAAGGATCACGTAAAAGCCATATAATGTTCTTACAGATTTTTTTTTTCTAATTTCTGACCTTGCTCAAATCTGATACAAATTATTCTTCATCTTTCTTATCATAAACACAACCTTTTTTATAGCACCTTTTGCATATTTGAATGTCGTTATTATGTCTTCTCACAGTCTTCTCTTTCATGAACTAGTAATACTAGGTTAATCTTTTTTCTCTGGGTCTTGGTTCCTCGACCTTTCGTTATTCTTGATACTCTTACACTGTATCTGGCTGGTTTGCATCATTCATAATATTCACTGCCTAATTCCTCCACAAGAGGATCCAGTTGAGACATCGCTAATACTAACAAGAGTGGAAAAGCGAATTCACCTTATATGGAAAATGTAATCTTGTTTATATATACAGGTACTGGACTGTCTTTTTTGAAATGGGAGGTTATTCTCAAGTTCAGCTGAAGATTTGAAGTAATAACCCTAAGATTCTTCTTGGCAGAACTTTCGCCTAGTTGTTTTTGTTTCCCATTTTTTCAGGTTATTCCAGATGAAGAAAAGATTTTTTTAAAATTTTTATAATTGTATTGAATTACATTTTTTTCAAACCATCCTACAGTTTCTGGCCACTATTTAAAATTTTAATCATCTTATTTATTAGTATATTTAATTAGAACTTTTTCTATGTGATCATCAACGTCCTATGAAATATTCAGTAGTCTTATAACCAAGACAGACCTTAGGAGAAGATTTTCTGGGAGACAGTAGGAAAAGTCACTTTTATCCCTTTGTTTCCTCTTCTGCATGTATATGCTAGTATCATAGAACTTGTAATTGTACCAGTCCATGACTTATTCACTTACATTACAGCTGTGTCCACCATAAGATCATCATGAGAGACACTATTCCATTTTTGTAAGTCATTTATGACTGCTTGCTTTGTTTCTTTACTTGATCATGAGAATGCCAGAAGGGAAAACTAAAAATCAATCAATCAAACAAACAAAAAACCCCAAACCATAAAAGGAAGGAAAGAAAAGATAACAACATCATGGAGAGAAGAAACAAGAAGACCATCCTATGATCTCAGCTGTGAACCATGTTATCCTTTCCCCTACCATTCCTCCATCTGCTGTAATTTGTGAATTTTATGTCTAATTTTAGACTGCAAATGGCTCAACAGGACATGTGTTTTTGTATGTAGCAAAAGTGATAGAATAGTTTCAGTCCCCGTACAAACAATTAGGATAAATTAATATTACCAGTATAACAAGTATTTATACTTTATGAGTTTTTTTAACAAGTATTAATAGTTTATGAGTTGAATAAAGGGTCATCTTTATCAGAAAAGAGATCTATCCCTGAGCATAACTTATGATTGTCCAATTAGGCTATAGATTAAGGATAATTGCTATAGAAGATCTTTAAGATTCTGAATCCATTAATCTAATGTTTCATATTTAATGAAATCATCAGCAATTTTTGGTTAAAAATGTAAGATCATTTAATAGCATTTGAGTCATCACTTCCCTGCTACTGATTTGGTATATAAATATTCCCTCCCTCCATCAGCAAGTGTGCAATTTTCTTTTTGAAGTTTATCCACCATACTGTCATGAACTTCTTAGTTAGAAAAAATGGAGATAAAACTAGTGGAATAGGGATAACCCAAGAAACAATACAGTATTTACTCTCAGACCTTCTGAGTTTATTACCAAAGGGTAAATCCTTTTGCAACCTTCTTGTTACAGTTAATTTGGCAGAACACTTTGAATGTAAAATCTAGGACTGGAAATGAATTTTAAAAAAAAATCTATTTTGGGAATATCACTGTTTGTGATTTTTTTTTTACTTCCTTTAACAGGTAAAAGAATGGCTCCGTGCCCAAGAATTGCATGATGGATATTGCGAGATATATTTTAAAAAAAGGAAATACATGACCTTTTTTGATGTTTGGCAAAGGGTAACATGTCACTGATACACACCGGTCACTGCAATTCTGACTGATTCCTGACCCCTGCCGTGGAGTCAACAATGAGTTTAGAAGCAGTTACTGGATTATTCTCAGTAACATATTCATATGTTAGATTGGATATTAGGAAAGTTTTCTTCACTGCAAGTGTTATAAAGCATCGGAACAGGCTGTCCAGGGAAGTGTTTGAGTCACCAACCCTGTAGATATTTAAAAGACGTGTAGATGTGGTGCTTAGCAACATGGTTTAGTGTTGGACTTGGCAGTGCTAGGTCAATGGTTGGACTCGATAATCTTAAAGGTCTTTTCCAACCTAAACAACTCTATGATTCTATAATTCTATTATTTGTTTTATGTCAGCATGCAATAAGAACAGGATTATTTGGTTTCATTTTTCATGTCTGTTGAGTTCTACCAATACAGCCTATAAAACAATACGTCTGTGGGTGTTTTATTTAAGGTGCCAATAAACTATGTGAACAGATCTTCCTGTTTCTGTTCTGTGGAGGTCTATTATGTTATGTATTTCGTGTGTTTCATTAGCAAAGTTCTTTGGAGTACGATTCACACTCAGTTATCAGTTACAGGCTCATGTGCGTGTCAATTGTTATTGTGAAATGTTTCATAAAAATGTGAAATTGTTATGGTGCTCTCAAAACACTGTCCAGAGCCACATGTTTTCACACATCACATAATAATACCAGAGCAGTGCAGCTGCGCAACCTCTGAAAAAGAGCATACAAAACCACCTTGATCTAAAAGACAGCAGACAGTATTCAGTCCACGTTAATTGGAATTTTAGAGGAACTGCTGTGTCCAAAGTATCAAAACATACAATTAATTGGCTAGCTAAATAAATCTGATGGAAATACTAGACCTGAGAGTTCCATCTAGGGTTGCAGAGCAGAGAAGCAGGGCAGTTGTTAGAAAAAATGGGACACCGTTCATTGGGCAACTAATGGTAGGATAGCAAAACTCCAGGTCTAAGAGACAGAGGTGTTCTATTCCTGCCTCTGTTCTCAGCCTTCAGCAATGGAAAAATAATTTCTCCAAGCACTGTCCTTTCCTAGACAGAGCCAGGACAAAATAACCTATTTAGCTTAGGGAAGAGTATGCATGCCTCCCTGCCTAGGTTCATTTTACATTGAATTCTGTAATTTTGAGGGAGTGAAACTGTGTGCATAGTTGTTCCCCTCAGTGTCTGAAAAGGAAGGGAAAGAACTGGAAGAGAGCGATGTTCTCTTTGACAGCTCCCTGTAGCTTTGCGTGTGATAGGGCTGTGCATTGCATTTTGCTCTAGCAAGTTGAAGAAAGCACCCAGCAAGCCACTGCAGCTCATTTGCAGGGCTGGGGAGTTCATTTGATCTCAATTCCATGAGCTGCTAAGGAAGTTCAGCACTTGGGGAGATCAGCATTTAGCCACAAAAAGATGAAGATAAAATAAATTAATGCAACAAATTTGTATTTGTCTATCTTGTGACAGGCTTTGAGCTAGTCTTTCTGTCAAGTTGATGGATGACTAAAGTTGTACTGAAAAGAAAAGAAGTCAGATATTCAGAACTGAATTTCTTAGGCTTCCCTTAAAAGGCCACACATTAGTACTGAAATCAGTAGCTTAATTTTTACAAACCTAGGAACATTGAGAGCTTTCTCTAGAATAAAATTTCTGGCTGACTACAGGCAACTGTTTTGAAAATCTTGGCTTACAGTTCTGTAAATTGCGGTCCTTGTTCTTTATGCCAGTTTACTGAGGATCTGATATTGCCGCACCACAGTTGCAGGAGTTTTAGCCTTGGACACTAATGGAACAGAGGCCCATCTTCTAACAGCCAATGGCAGACAGTGAAATAGGTCAGATAAGTCCGTCTAATGATTGCCACCTGCATAATCAGCAATCTATGAAGATTAATGAGGCTCTCATAGGATATTCTGTACTTCATCCGAGCACACATTAAAATCAGATTAATCAAAAAGGTCTATATATCTTCTTTCATATTTTAAAATATGAAATTCAATCCTTATTTATTAAACTAATAAGTTTAATAATTATAATGATAATGCCTTATGCAAATCAGTTTTTAATTTTGTTGATCATAGATTATTATGTGCTGAAAGAGAATCTCAGAAAGGGAAAATTCAATTCTGAAAAAGCAATCCTAGGTCACATTATATATGCACAAAGTTACCAGTCCAGTATTTCTGATTATTACATTGTCACCCAAGCTTATTCATAGTGTGACAGTGCAGCTGTAAGAGTCTTTGTAGGAATTTGATCTTATCATTTGCTTTTCTACTTCACTTCTTGGTGCTGTTACAATTAGTAGCAGTTGTAGTAAATGAAGAAGAGAACACAGGCTAAATTGCTTTTTGTACATAAAGGACTGAAAGCAAGAAACCATTGGTTTGTTTTATATAATCAAAATTCTTACCAAATCCTGAATCAGTTTATGGTTCAAGTGACATTCATAGATATTAAGTGGAGACTGTAAGTGGAAACACAACGTTGCCATCCTGCTGTTACAGGTTACCCACAAATCTTAATACTAGAACAGTAGAAATAACTATAAACAAACAGTCTGATTTTTGTTTGCTTCCTTGTTTTCAAATACAATTAGCTATTTTGAAAGGGATTATTCATCTTGCAACAGGAACTTCACTTTGTTGAAGAAAGCAACATTAAAGCATCTGTTTGAGGTTTCATAAGATGAAATAAATTATGCTAGGGTTAGATTCAGAGAGGGAATTCAACACTGAAACTGTCAGCTTCCAGAGCTCACCGAGCCTCATTATTGTATTGATTACGGTTTATAGTAATCCATCTAATATAGTTCTTATATTCCTTTGGTAACTTAACTTTTTAATACGTTACTTTCCAAATCACTATTACTTCATAAGGCATCTTTATTTTAGACCAAAAATATGTTCCTTGCAGATTGATGCACAGACTTGTATTAAAAAAAAAAAAAAAAAAGCCCCTAGTTTTGCCACTTAAGGTCTCATTTGACTGTATATGATCAATTTTGTTTCTCTGCTCACTCTTACTTTTTCTTATTACATATTTTAGTCATGCTGAGTAATCAGAGAAAAAACTTTGCCAGTCATGTCCTACATTGTTCAGATGGTTGCCTTTTATTGGAAAAAAAAAATATCTAAAAGGGAATTTTTCTCCCATTTTCAGTGTTGGTCTTCCTAGCAGAGTTTATACAGCCCATCTACCAACTGTTTCTCTGAACTTCCATCCTGTCACCATGTGCAGGAAATACTAGGCTTTCCAAGATCCCTGGACCCCAGTTCCCTGCTCCATGTGGTGTTATTAGTCTGCTTTGACCCACCCCTTTAACAGGAGGAGAGATTCCTCTCCCATCCCCTGGACCAAGGGGAAATATTAGTCTCTCTCCATTAAAAGAAAAAGTAATCCAGCAATTGCACCGGCTCATCTAAAGCAGGAGAGCTTTTCATGATGGAGACAAAGAGGAGGAATTCAGGGATCTTCCTCAAAGCATGTGAAAGGTTGATAGAGCACTGGAGAATGAAAAGAATAATTGTTCTGGGGTCCCATCAGCATGTACAGAGCTGACTGTGTCTAATGGAAATACTGTTACTTGTGGTGGTATTGGGAGAATGAAGCGAACAGTAATTGTTTACAGACAGGCTTATCTGCATATCTTTCTTGAGAGCTCACTCAAGAAGCACTGCTCCTGTGAATCTCCACTCATATATCTGCTCCTCTTTATCCTTGTTATGCTATAAAGAGACTCTAACACATTATTGTTATATCTGTTCATGTGATCTATTACTGTAAATTATTGATAATTGCTTATGAGCTATCTGAGATACCGATAAACCACTATTTTTCTTAGAAAAATTAAGTATTTAACCCTTTTTTTTTCTGTAACAGTGTCTAAGTCTCACTAGACAAGGTGATTTCACCACTGGTTTTAAGGTATTAATTATGAAATATTTATCTTGCTACAGAGACATAGCTGGCATGTTTCATTGCGTTCGCTGGTCATATCCACCATTTGTCCACCATTTGTCATACCAGCTGGGATGACTAAATAAATTGTCTTTATAGTCCATATACCCAAAAAAAAACTTAATAAAAAATAAAATTACTGATATTTGCTGTTGAAAAAGTGGTTAGAGTTTGTGGAACAGATCCACAATGATGTAGATCACTGTCACTTCATTTATTTCAACAATACCATACCATTTTACAATATTTAAGAATGTCACACATTTTTCTGTCATATTCATATCAGAAGCAGGGGTGCTGTATTTAGAATGTTTGCATACTTTTTACTACTACTGATTTATTTTTTGTTTCCTATTTTACAAAGTGGTAAGTAGTTATCACTGAAGTATACTGTGTGTACATTTGAGAAATTACTGTCATATGTTTTGTAACACAGAAAAATCACATTCTTTTTGGATGTACCAAAAGCTAAATACTGAGTGCTTTTTGCACCAAACTCTATATTCATAGAATATAAAGAAATGAGAGTGTACAACACAGGGTGCATCCAGAATAGAAGCATTTTCTAGGTTTAAACAGTTATAAGTTGTTTTTTTCCGAGGTCATTGAACCATTCAATAATGAAATCCATGTGTTTTATGCATTACCCTTTACTATATAGAACTGCTATACTATATGTCTGTGGAGCGTATTCACTGTAAGAAATCCCCTCACTTTGCATTACACAGAATACCTTCTTACTGTATTAGTTTTATCTCTGTTTTTTGTCCAAATAAAACCTTGAAACAAAAAGGTAAAGTAATGGCTTCCCTGCCATCATAGGAGTTTTGCTCCATTTTTCTTCTACTCTGGAATTTACTCTGTCTCAGTAATCCCTGAAGCAGAGAGGCTTTGTGAAGAAGGAGCATCTCTTTCCCACTATTGCTCACCCTCCAGATCTTTTCCGACAATGCCTTCTGTGCATGCCCAAAAGAAGGGCTCATCCTTTCCCACATTCTCATCCTCCTCTGAACTTCCCCACCCTCCTCAACCAAAAAAGCATTTTTCCTAGTGCTAGCAGTTTGTTCCATGAGTTTTTCTGCATTGAGCCAAGAAAATATTGACACATCTTTGTAATTTTATTTCAATGGGCATCTTTACTATCTTTGAGCTTGTATCATGGGTAATAATTTGTTCAGCCAAAGCTCTGCATTTAAGATAAAAAATAGAGTAAAATTATTTACTTCCATTCCTTGGACTCCTTTACCCATTTTTTGCCCCTGTAGTTCTCTGGTACTATGAAACATATTTCAGGAAGTTACACTGTAATTTTCTTTTTTATGTGTGTGGAGTTTGTGATCTTGGAGGTTGAGCTCCTTCAAGATAAGATCCAGTATAAGAATTGCAGAGCTTGCACAATTTTATTTTACACTCATACCTATTGCTGACACAAACTATAATTCAAATGCATAGTCAAGTCCATCCATGAACAGTAAATAAAGGGTATTAAAGATAAGAACACTATAGTGAGCACATACCATTTACCCTTATGAAAAAAAATTCATAAAAAAGGCACAAAACGCAATAAAAAATCTAGGAGGGTCATTCTGTCCTTACAGAAAAGCAACTGACACAGTTTGTTTAGTGATATTTTATATTAAATGAAGCTATCTTTAAGGGCTTCACCCAGGTCCCTAAAATACCCTGTGCTATTTTTAGCTCTCATTTATCATCCTGATAAGCTTTAAGCTTCTCTAGCATAAATTAAGCTGTTCTTTACTTTGCAGGTCACCTGACTGTGAATGACACAATATGCTTTGAGTCCAACTGCTTTAGTCATACAGTTTCATGCAATTTATGGGTCATATGGAAGGACTGAAATTGTGTCTTGATATATTTTTCTAGAAGAAGTGGCATAATTGGAACAAGTGCAGCAAATACAGATCGGCTTTAAGCCACCTCTCTCTCCTGTTCTTCAACAACACTGATTTAACTTGCGCAACCTGGGAAACTACTTTCAGTTATATTTCTAATTTTTCTGTGTCTTGAGTGAAAAAGCCAGAATATCTACAGCATTTTATATATGATCCCATGTGTCTTTGACATATTTCTTTTGCTACTTGGGCATTGTCATTGTCATTCCCACTATGCCAAGGCTAGCAGAGCATTAGTGTAATACAAAAGTCTGCAAAGCCCATCCCAGAGTAATTGTCTTATATTTTTTCAGGCCATTTGCACCAAAATATGTGAGTCAGGGTCGTGTTAGACCACTAACTAGATTATTCTGTTTTGCTTGTTCACTGAGTATGTGTCTGTGTGAAACGTAGTGAAAATCTGCTTGAATTGAAAGTATGTGTAGGAGGATGGTGTAATGGTACACCAGTATGTATAAGATGGCAATACAGGATGATTTTTTGATTAAAATCCCAGACAGATTTATAGTGATGTCGAATTTGGATAGACCTAATAATTTAGCAAGCTTTATTTATGGCTATGACTGAGATATTCAACCCTGATAAAAACCTTGCGATAAGAGTGCAGCTAGGTGCCGAGTTCTTCAGACACAGAAAAAAAACATCAAATAGATTTATCTTTCTTTTTCTTACTGTTGATCACTGAATCATAGTATTGAATTTGTAAGGGAATTCTATATGCCAGAAACCTTCAGCACCTGAATTTTCTTTGCAGTAATATTCAAAGAGGTTGCAAGATGTCTTAAAAAACACCTAGCGAGTGAGCAACATCAAGCTGGACACCTTGAAAATCATAGAATCACAGAATCCTACTATGCTGTCTTCAACAAGAAGACTAAGTAAGGTGAAGTAAAAAATAACAGATACAAATCTACTTAAAATATATCTGAGGGGATTTCTAATCCTCTATTCTTTTTTTTTTTTGGAGGGGGGAGCGGTGGGAAGCTGCATTTATAACATCTTGTGTTTTAACAGTTTAAGTATTTGTTGATATATCATGGCAGACTCATTTTTTACTGCATGTAAATATTTTGCAGATGAGATGCATTTAACCCAACTTTTGTCATGTAAAAGCTAGACACCTGCTGTAAGATTCGTCTGTGACTGGGAAGGGGTAGATACCTCAAAACCCACTTAATCTTGTTTGATTTTGTTTCCCATTTTAAAATACAACAGTTCAGCTCTAAAGATTTGAGCCTCTCTTCACTGATTGTACGTGTATCTTGATGTAGGATACTATTGGACTAGAGATCTAGTCCTTAGAAAGATGATAACTAAATCCCATTCCATTGTGATTTTGTGTATGTTTCTGTATAGATAAATGCAAATCAACAGTTCATCTGTGCCCAAAAGCTGGCTGGAAACATATGAATCTGTGGAAAAATAAAATAACTTTTTGTCATTTATTACTTTTTTCTTAACTTTCTCCATTTTTTGAAAGATTTTTTTCAGAGGGAATTTAGTCAAAATATGTTTAAAATGACCTGCTAGTGGAGCTGAGCAAATTTTTTCTAACATTTTTCTATTAGACAACATGGAATCAAACAAATTAAGTGTTCATGATGCTGTTGCAATTCCTTTAGACAAAAAGTCTGAAGATAATAATTTTGTACAGTTAAAATATGAAGTTTTATCATGCTGAGTTTATCGTTCCAGTATTATTTCTTATGTTTATTCATTTTCATGTAAGTAAATGAGTAAATGACAAAATATTGTACTTTTAAAGTCAAATTAAAAAAGATTGTTTCAGTATCCTTAGAAATTGTCCAGAATATCTAATTTCATGGGGCATTCTGAATTTGGATATTTTGTTCTGATTTGAAAAAAAAGAATAATTTCGAAATAGTAGAATTTCCCTCAAAATGGACAATTTTATTTGTTGTGGTTAAATAATTCGGTATCTATCTTCTATATACGCTAAGGATTTTTCATTTTATTTAGTTTTCAATAATTTCTTCTCTATTTTTATTTCATGAAGTGTCCAAAGTATGACTGTTATAATCCTTCCAATAGATTTTTCCCATCATAGTATTTTTTCTTTATCTCTGTTGAGACTCATATCATAGTTTCTATCCTTGAAACTTATTTAAAAGTTAAAAAAAAGAAATCTTCCTTGATTATAAAAGAAATAACCTATAACAACCTTTAATAAGTACACTAAATGTCTGCATGTCCTTAAAAAGTATCAAAGGTTTTGTCATTTGGACAAAAATGTTTTCCTTTTTTTAAGTCAAAAATGCATTTAGGTTAAACAGGTAGTTTATATGTGTTACAGAAATACTGTCACTGTGTGTTTAAACTCACAAAAAGAGCAATAGGCAGATCGTACTAAAAAAAAATTTTCCAAAGTTAAATTCCTTTTGAGAAAAAATAAAGAATTCTGGGAATATCCTGACTCTTCTGTATGGTTTCAAATATACACGCCCCATACCTCAAATAGTTGTTTCTATGAAAAATAAAGTTAATGCACACACATGCATGTTTACTATATGTAATGAATTACAAATTTGTTTACAATCACTTGAGGAGCCCCTGATGCTTACGGGGAGGGTGTTGAAGAGGTGGACCCAGGGTCTTCCTAGTGGCGCATGCAGATTTCTAATGTACCATGAACCTGAATGGCGTATTCATCACAGTACAATGTGACAGGCTGGCATACACAGCAAGGTCTATTTGTGTAACGGTGCTTTTTGTGGTAATACCAGGAGAATAATAACATCTTCTGAAATGTCATTTTGAAAATCTGTTATTAAATTTCTTGCCCAAGTCTTGTCCAAGCACTCCTGGAAACACATGCTAAAATGTGTATGTATAAATACGATTAATGTTCCAAAATCATACTGCTAGTTTTATGCCTGTTCATGCTGATCAGAGATGTATAATTTTTTTCCCAAGGAACTTTCTTGGTCTAGTTACTATTCAGTTTCCTAAAGGATTTTCCTCCTTGCCATTTTTTTTTTGCTAGTGTCATAGAATTAATACACAATTCTATTTAGTCAATTAATTAAATTAACAAAGGGTTAGGTTTCTTATCTACTGTGAAAATTATTGAGAATGATTTAGACAGAACTAGCTACTAACATATTAAAATTTATAAGTTACTAGTCTGCAAAAAGATATGAGATGCAAATTTTCTCTAGAGGCGCTTAATGATATATGAATATTATCTACATAGGGTAAAAAGACAGGAAGAGATAGGTGTCACTTAAAACCTCTGTGACACAAAATCTGGCAATCATTCAATTGTTCAGCCAGGTGCCAGCAAGCAATTGACAATTTTTAGTGAAAGCTTTATGCCTTGACAAAAGATAAAACAACAAAGAAAAAGCACAAATAGCATCACAACCTCATGATTCTCTCATGCCATCAAGAAAGAAGAAAAGAAATATCATCTGGTAAATTCAGAGCTTTCAACTTCTGTGTTTATTGTGGACTACTTCCTACAAATGCTTCTGAAGACACATTTTATCACCACATTATCATATATTGTAGGGGGAAAATTATAATTAGCTACTTAACATCTTTGGCAGATGTGTATGAGAACGTTTTAAATGACTATATAAAAATTTCAGCATTAAAACCATATTCTGTCTCAAATATAATTTGTTTCATTTTTCTGTTTAATGAAGTGTAAAACAGTGATAAATTGTAGAATTCTTTGCAAAGAGTGTTCATATTATTTGTATAATGCAGTTGGTGAACTAACTGTGTTTCAAAAAGCAAATGAGTTGATGGGATGGAAATGTAATTTGCAGCTTAAAGATCAAAAAGCAAAGCAATAACATGGCACCACTGATACTTAATTAAATTAGTGTGCATTTCACTTAAAGAGGCAGCTTCAGTGCTTCAGCATCAGTAACCCTCTTAGCAAGCCCAGTACAGTGGACATGTACTGACGCACTTAAAAAATGGAGATGACAAGCTCATCTCCATGGGGAATTGCTGGTGCACACACAGAGCTCCACTGCCATTAACAGGGTCTAGGAGTCAAAAGGACAGACAAAAAATAGCAAAGTCAGTTAAAGGATTGGGACTCGGCAGCTTCAACTTTATCACTATTTTAGCAAAGATAAATACAGGGTATGAGGAAGAAAGCACAGTTTTGTTTATGCTTTGCCCTATTTTTTTAATCTCTACTTCAGAAGACAAATTGCGAGGGTAAATGTATTACTAGCATTATAGAAAATAAAATGTGAACTGGTGAGACAGCATAAATTCTAGTTGATTTTAATGAACAATTGCCTCCTCATGTACTTTCACTTATTATGAAACTAAGATTGTCTCTTGCAGTTTACAGATTTCATTAGCAACACACAACAACAACAGTTTAACAATTTGTTACTTAAAAGGGTCCCCATTCAGTGTAACAAGATAATTCAGGAGAAAGCATTTTTTCTCTGTATGCCAGTGATGGGACTGGACCTACAGAATATCCCTAGCATGACATGCAAATGAATTAGAAGTTGATATTAAAAGGGAGCTTCTCATTGGTATGAAGCATTTTTGACAGCTGGAAACTGAAAGCTGCTTATTGTAGCATCAGGGGAAGAGGAGACTAAGCGATGGAGAAGAAACCAGGGAGACAAACTGGGTTCCTTGAAAGCTGTTAAGTAGAAATCAGATGTCATATACAGGAACAAATAGATATATTATGTAAAAAATCAGTATTCTTTTCTCAGATGAATGAGAATTCTATTTTTTAACACAGCAAAAAAATATTTCAGTTATTCCAAACATCTAATTTAATAACTAAATTTTCCCAAAGAAGGAATCATGTTGTTCTCCAAGCGTCATAAAGGGTGTATTAGTAAGAATTATCTAAAACTGAGTAAATGTTCAGGCAAGATGATGGCAACATAGCTTTATTATGAACAGTGCAATACCTTTCTTAATAAACATTTTTGCTGTAGCTGCACTGTCATGATAATACACTCGGACAGAAAGATTCTGTCTTTTTGATCCCTTTTTCTGGAGTTTCTGGAAAAATAAAGCTCCTGATGCCACTTGTAGGCCTTGATGTTGTAGTGCTTTTACAAGCTTGCTAAAAGTTTAACTGCTTTGAATGTTTGTAATAGTAATTCTTTTGGGTAACGTTTCAGCTAGCATGCTTAGGCAGATAGCTTTAATGCAGAGATAATGTTTCCTGTGATGGCCTACAGACTATGCCTCCAATGCAGCATTCAAGCGACAATGTTTGTAAGCCTTTGAGAGTGGCTGATGAAAAGCATGCAATCTCTCAGCCATGTAACCAAACATGAGGAGACCATTTTATTTTAAAGCTCTTCCTTCCCCAGAAATCATTTTGGCAACATACACAGAGTTAATATTACTTATCCACTACTTACCCACTATCTGCACTCCCAAGGGTGAATTAGAATCAAATTTATTTAAATTAGAGACAGAAAAATTATCAATTTAGAAATGCATTTTCTCCCGGGCTTTATTAGAGAAAGATGCAAAGATACTCCTCATGCTTTTAAAAATGCTGTTAGTATTAACAACATGACTAGCTAAGTGTGTTATAAAACTGTGACAACATTCTCATTTCCAATCTATAGAACAAACAAGCTTAGTTATTAAGGACAAAATATATCCCCCAGAGGAAAACTGTATGGAAGTGGTAAAGTAATTTCATAATTGTGAAAAGGCCGAGCATTGATTCCTTGAGAGTTCATGTTTTGGTTGCTGCTGCACAGATAATAGCAACAGATTCCTTCCATTCATAGCCAGTAAACAAAAAGGCCAGTCTATCAGCTTACATGTATTTAACTCAGAGGTGGAATTTGAACTAGTTTGTCCTTGTCTCTCTGTTGCTGAAAGATTAAGACTGATCCTTCATAACAGAGGAAAATGGTACTTGTGGCTTCAAGGCAAAAGATTCCAGAATGGCTATTAACCTCTGCACTTCGATCCAAAGTTGTAAAAGAACATGAAAAAAATTGAAACTGCTTTAATACAGCCTGGCATGATTTTCTTCTATGATACAAAGAAGCTGCTCAAAGGCCACTTTGAAGTCACACTACCTGCTTCAAGATGCTCCGCATACTTACTAAAAACCAGTCTCTACTCTGAGCCATGGAAGGACAAGTGAGTGAATAAATAACATGTCCGTGCTTTTTAATACAAAGTCATTAATTTGAACAAAAAACATTTGAATGAATATTTTGTCATTTGGGTTATTAGCCTTTCATATCTCTTCATACTTTATCTTGTATACTTTTAAAGGCATAGAGTATACGTGTTATGTTTAATTTACTCTTTAAGTCCCTATAATTAAAACTACTTGTCTTTGTGAGAAATCTTTTGTCACAGAAAGTATAGAAACAAAAGAGTAGTAATAACAGAAATCATATACCAACAGTCTGAATACTTACACTACATAAGGCCAAAAATTACATTTCTATTGCTGAAATGTTTTTCGTTTGCTGAAGAAAAAGGAGCCATCTGCTGAGGAAGTGATGGCAGAGTAATACTGGGAACTTCTTGAAGTATAGCAATCTTACAATGCCAATCTACATTATATTAATGTGCAGGACACATTTCACATGACAATTTCCTCTAGTTTAGTCTTTTGTTATAGTGCATTCACTTTACATTCAGTTCCTGCCTTCTCTTAACCATTCCTGTATCCTTTTTGTCCCACTTAGAATTACAGACAGCCATGGTATCAGGGCTGGAAGGAGACAGATTGTATAGGAATAAGAAGTAAATGGAAATGTGGTGTGTTTTGACAAACTAAGTCCTAACTTATAGAAGTGGTGTTATAATTACTACATGATCTGAATAAACATGACAGACTTGAGCATCTATTTATGGCTAGCTTTATTCAGAAAAGCACATAAAGTTTACATTATATTATTTCAGTACCAATCTCTGCAGTATATTTCCAACTTCTGTGACTGTTCTTTGTTTTACATACAACATTCATATGCTTAAGAATTATAAGTATGAGATCACTAATATGATGAAAATAATTTCCATACTAATAAATCTTGTTGATTGGAAGACTACATGAAGAATGAAAATTACATATCTGTATGTAAAATGATATCTATTCCTCCTTTCTATTCAAAAGATTAAAAATTTTAATCTGATTTCAAAAGCTCTACCTTTTAGGATGGCTGATTTCAGGAACTGCTAATGGTCTATAAGGCCTTTTTGCAGAACATTAACCCTACCCATTGACCTCTTCATTAGCAGACATGAAATTATTTGGAATCCCAGTTCCTGCTGTGAAGTTGTCCACATCACAGTGTTCATGCCTGTGGCGGTCTTAGCAGCCAGATCAGGTAATAAATGGGCCATAAAATATACTAACATATCTTAGATAGGTCTTTTGCAGAAAAAGAGAAAAGAAAAGAAAAATGCAAGGCACATTCAAGATTATTAATGATGAAACAATGAAGATATGAGTGAGACACACTGCATTTGCCTGTGCTGTATTTGATCCAAAGCCTCTACTATACATAAAAATTTTAGGTTTAATTCTATTATTACAAACTTTTTACCAGAAAATATGGAATGCAGTCTCTTGGTAACTAACTGAAAACTTTCCATTCAGCACTGAGGAAAGGGCAGGGCCCCAATCATTTAGCTTTAAAAAAATCTTAATGTGTTTTACAAAAATGTGGTTTTGGACTGAGACGACCTGAAGTGCTTAAAGTCATTAATCAAATCTTGTGGTCACTGTGTTTAAGAAATGCATTTTATCCCTTAATCCTTTGTGCTTTTGCTTTGTCTAGTATTTGTATTTTTGAGGCAGTGTGGGTGGGTTTGTTTTTTGTTGTCTTTTTTGTTGTTAACATTGCCTACTTCTACAGTTACTTATTTTTTAGCATTGTAAAATCTATATTGATATGATTTTAGAAAACAGTATTGATATTCACGCTAATAATTTAAAAAAATGCATCAGAAGTTCAAAACATGACAGAGATATAAACATTGAAAACAAAAATTAAAAGTTAGGATGTTTTTATTTATGATTTTAATTACTCTGTACAAGGCTAATTACTTCCAAATAAGGAAAATTTACATAACATTTCAGAATTAATGAAGCACCCAAAAAAGTAGTTATCATTAAAAGCACTTGTCACCATTTGGAAGCAGAGAAACGAGTTATAATGTTCAATTGTTGGTGTTCTACAAGAAAAATATCCTGTATTTTATTCCTCTTAGCATGCCTACACAAGACCCAGCTGATGCTCAAAATGATAAGAAAGAAGCTCTCTAGCCCAGAATGCTAGAAGTTAATTAAACATTTTTTACAGCACCTCAAAGATAAATTAAGTTATGTAGTAGTAAATATTTTTCACTGAATCCATCATAACAATAGCTTTCCTGATCCAATCTTGGTTTCAGAAAGACAGATACACTGAAACAAACCCTGTCAGTATCTGAGTATAGTAAGGAGTTTTAGGCTTCCAAGAAAACTTTCAAGGACATCGGTTTTCACTTTCCAGGGTGTAAAGGTTGTGATAAAAGGCTGTGAATAGCTAACACTTTTTGCTAAAATACCTTTTTTCCCTCCGAGTCTGAAACGACAGCTGTACAAATGGGGTTACAGCAACCTTATATATATTTTACAGGTGGTCATCTCTCTCTAGCACTTAACTCAGAAGAAATGAGCTGCGATTCATAACTTTATTAACTGTAATAGAAATTTTACTATTGAAGATAGGTTGGAAGGATGGCATATAGTCAAGGCATTAGACTAATAAAGATGCAGTGTGTTACAGCAAATTAACAACATTTTTTACTGGCTTTCATTAGATAGCTTTTACCCACAGCTAGCAAATTTCATCTCATGCTTTATGAGAAACTTTGGAATCAGGTAAGAAAATGTACCATTTTTTTAATTAGTTGGGTATCTCTCAGACTGCCAGTTTTTCTAGAATCTCTCTCTTTGTATTTGTGTAGCACTTAGTACAAAATAGCCATTGCTTTGCTTGGTTTCCTTAAATACTGTTGTGATAATGAAAATCTGTCTCTAGACTTAGACATGAAGTTGATAATATGTTCTCCAAAGATCACAATCGTTGGATTTTGTTTCTTTTTTCCCTTTTTTCTTTTTGCTCTTTTTTCTTTTTTTTTTTACTTTAAAAATTCTTCAGTGGTTGTTTTATAACATATTTTGTGTTTTAATTGCTATATCAAAAGTGCATAGTTCTAATATTAAATCTGAGAATTAATTCACTGGAAAGACAGACCTGATGAAATGAATGAGAATATTCAATGTGGATAAAGCTGTCAGAGCCTTCATTAAAAAGGAATACTACTGTTAAGAGCAATGAAAATTTGCCAATAACTATCAGTTGTAGAAGGTGTTAAAAATACACTCTTTCAATGGTAGTTGTTGTAAAAGTCATATAGTTGCTGCCACAGATAATATTGCTAAAAGGGACAAACAAAAAAAAAGAATTGACAA
The DNA here is from genome assembly GCF_964199755.1 of Larus michahellis. NCBI lineage: Eukaryota > Metazoa > Chordata > Aves > Charadriiformes > Laridae > Larus > Larus michahellis. The sequence goes on along the minus strand of NC_133898.1, from coordinate 100,732,988 downwards.
AAGAGAAATCAAATCATTGATGACATGATCACTGGCTGTCTCACCTGATGGCAAATGTATCTGCATGGGCTTAGAGAAGAGTGAATCTCACAAAGTAACCTGCCAAACTCAGTTCAATTTATACTTGCCTAATGCCCAAGTTTGATTCAGACAGCCTGCGTTTAAAGTCAAGTGTCTGGGTTAACTGCACGGTGGACCGTAAATAGTCTGGGTTGCTTCACTCACTCGGCATACAAATAAATGGATTCTCTACAGTGACATGTTCAAAGGAAACTAGGGATGGACAGGTCTGTGTGGTTTTGGAGGCCAGCCTTAACAAGAGCCCAGGAAGCAGGTATAACAGGTATAGCAGCCCCTCAATCACTCAAGTTAGTTCTTTAAAAAAGAACATATATTTTTTTTTAAGAGAGTCAAACTAAAAGATATTAGAGAAAAGAAGTTACAATTTCATAAAAGCTCATATCCACTCTCCTCACTCTGAGATCAACCCTAATGCTGCCCTGGTTAAAGAATGTCCCTGTTGTGAGCAGGAGGTAAGCAACATTACAGTCCCTCTAGCCTGAAAATTTAGGAGTGCAAGAATTACATTGGTTCAGAGACCAATCAAATCTTAAATAGTTAATTGCAAATATTATACCAGTGACTGAATATTCTGCTAAAGTTCATAAAAAATCCCAAAGCTCGAATGTATTTGCAGTAACTAGTGCAGCAGTCCTGAGAAACAAATGTATACAAATTTCCATCTGTTCACAGAGACAGAATAAAGGGCTACATTCAGCAAATACATGTCTCGTGATGAATACTTCAATCAGCTAAGAATAATAATATAGTTTCAAATGTCTCCTAATCTTTCCTACAGGCTTCTCTCTCAACAAGATGTGGGCTCTCACATGATCCTGAGATTCCTAAAACGAGGCTGGCTTTATTTCGGTACGTGCACCTGAACGTAACTGAGTAATTACACAACTGTATGCACAAAAGACAGTCCAAATCACACCAAGAACCTTCCAAAACTAAGAAGTTTTGGTAAGATATGGAGGTATTGCAAGAAGTAGAGTATAAAAATGACAATCTGTGGCAAATTAATTTTATCTAACTGGTGTATAATTCGATACTGGAGTCTCTATAATGAAGAATTTATGTACAGGATCTTTGAAGGAAGATTAAATAAATAAAAAAAATAAAGATATCCAAATTGGTGCTCCAAAAATTGCTTTTGAAGACTGAACGTAACTGGAAAGCATATTTGAAGTCATACAAACTACAAAAATCTAAGGTAGTGTAAGCACAAAAAAATATACTTACACAATGTAGTCCATTTAAAAAGCTTTTTTTAACAGACCCAAAACAGTAGATATTTGCAACGCAACATCTCACCTCTCTTATTCCTTAGGCAAAAAAGAAATAGTGTAATAATAATAATCATTCTTCTAAAGTAATTTTGGTGAGTGAATAAAGTCTTGTTTTCACTACCTTATATAACTTTCTGGTGCCTGTCGGTATGTGTGAAGTTATTATTACTTCATTACATTACTGGCTTCACACACACATTAAAACTTCTGTGAACAGACACAAAGCAGAAAGGAAGGCACATGTAAGTAGCGAGATTCATTTTTATTCGTCTTTCATGGAGAGAATCATTATACCTCTATGTGATAACACTAACCTGCTTTGTGACCTCTCAAAACAATGGCTTTTGCATTGTTTTGAGTTACTTTAAGTAAGTGTTGAGAATCTCCATGCACTAAGAATCATAAAGTATTCAATTGCAGTTGTGAAAAAAGATTGTAGATATTTATACGTATAGATTTCTTGACTATTTCTTCAAAAATTTTGGTAGACTTGACCCCAGCACCTTTTCTCTACGTTTATATTAATATTTAATATTTATTTTTCAAAAATACTAGCAGGATTGAGGAATCTAAGGTTTCTTTTTCAAAGAGATTTCTTCTGGGTCTTTTTTCAGGGGGGAAGTGATAATTTAGGGTGAAATTAATCTAATCTATTTTTCCCTGGTAAAATTAGACATCTGATGCGATTTACCCCTTTGGGATTATGGGACTGGTTGGTGCTCTAGAACCTGCAGACAAGTCTTCAGGGTCTTTTCCCAACAAATGGTTACAGAAAAGCATCTGCAGAGAGAGATTCATTCTCCCTATCACAGACCTTGATGCAGATAAAGTGAATCATCACTGCAGGTGTCTGTTTCACTTCAGACTGGGGAGGAAACAACTGTGGCCTGACATTTAACTGTTAGATGGCCAGAGGTACATGAAATAAGTACCACCCTCGTGGTGGGACCCTTTGATGATATCACTGCTAAATTGCTTTTCTTCAGCATGAATGTGCTCTAAGTTTGTGGGGGTTTTTTAATATTTTTTTGTTTCTTCTTCTTTTCTGCATATGAAATGAAAATTCAAATGCAGCTGTGCTGGAGACAAAGGATGACAGTCCTCTGGAAAGCTATTTTTTCCGCTTACATACGATTGCCTGATAAAAATCTACATGGGACTGGGTTATTAAAGCCAACAGAGCAAAAAAGGAGAGATTTTGGGAAATCCTCTTCTCTGTTTTCTTCCCCCTTCACTGTTGCTTTGTTCAGGTGATCTTTCCCAGGATTGGATTTGGGAACATCTCTCTATATAGGTATTGTGGGAGCAATGCTTGGTCACACTAGATATTCAAGCTGGGAATTTTATTTGCTGACAAAGAATTAGATAAGTGATTGTCACACACCTTACGCCCCTTACAAAAATTATCTTTGACAGCACCATGAAACATGACTTCTTCCAGAAGGGGCTTTGTATGACTTCTTCACACAATTTTCCTTCTTTCTCTAATTTATTATTAACTTGATATTACATGTTTTTTAGAATGTAAATATTCATTTAGATACATAAGAGTGTAAATAGAATTAAATATTATTTCTTACTTTAACAACCTGTTATTGTTTGCTTGATTTACTACATTTATCTCACTTATTATAAAATCAAATTCTAAGTAAAATACTTAAAAAACATTAATAATGCATATCTCCAAATTGAAAGAGACAATCATTCATGTCCAAAGTGAGTACCTAAATTAGGTACTATTGTGTCAAGTTAAGTCAATGTTAGCAGTGTATTTTCACATAATTCTATTACCTTTGTTTCACTCTACACTTTAAATACTTATCTGAAAATCAGATTAAAATATGCATGCTATTAAATAGGTATCAACACACAAATGTGTGTTTATTTATGTACACTAAAAAAATGAAATAATAAACATCTAGAATTTTGAGTGAGAAAACATAATTCTATGCCACTTTCCTGATGAAATGTGTAAAATATTTATGATCTCACAAAATTTAATGGTCATTGTCAGCTAGACTCAGAATGATCGAAATCCTGAAAAGGGATAATATGCCCTGAAGCTAAACTCTGAAAAATAAATGTGTGGTAATGTGCCAATAATTTTCCTGTAATATTGCTGTAATTTTGGAGCAAGTATCTAGATGCATTCATTACAGCATTATTTTTTGCTTTTAAAGCAGCAGCTGGTAGTTCTGTTTTGTGTTAGATCCTCCAGTATAATGAAGACACTTTGAACAGCGACTGGATTGCACAGTCTCCGAAGGCCAGTCTCACCATTTCTTGTCACTGTGGATTTATTATCTGCAAAAGTGCTTGGAGGACCCATGATTATGCGAATCCCCGCTTGACATTTTAGACCCTTTTGTCACTATCTCAAGCCATCCTAAGTTTCAGCATCACACTGCATTATCAAAATACTGTTAGACAGCTATCAGGTAGCACCATGAGGATTAGAGACATGTACTATCCAGCTATAGACGTCTATTACAGCTCTTCCATCATGTGCTTTTGACCTTAGTCAGGAAAGCAGATCTATTGAATCTGGGTGATGAAAACTCAAATTAAGACCTCAGGTTTTCCTTTCTTTTTAGTTTTCTTACTGTTATCAGTTCATTTCTTTTTCATGTTTAGTGGAATGCTTCACTTCAGTGACCACGACAGTGTTCAACAAAAACAGTCCAACAGATATAATTTTAATTTCATATAGTGAAAAAGTCATTCGTGTATTTTGACAAGACTATTTACCTCTGTACATAATATACGAGCTACAATAAATATGTCCAAATACCTACAGGCATAAATTCTGATCTTTACGTATGTATTTTATAGGTAGCAAGTTTGAGACAGACAAGTCTAAAGTATTAAGAATGATGCATTCAGGGTTTTCCATGTATATATACAGGTGAACCATTTCAGTAGAAGTCACTTGTGTAGATATATAAATCCCAAACACTCAAAATCATTGCAGGTGTCAAGTTTCAAGAGCAAAACCTGAAGAGATGGAATTATTTGGAGTATGGAATATTCTAACTCCCAAAACTGTCAGTGAAGAAAAGCTGTTTTTGTTGGAGTTGCTTGAGACATGAACAACTGAGAAAGCTTAACTTTCAGAGTTCCCTTTTCATTTCACCTCACAATGGAAACACAAATCCTCATCAGAAATATTTGTAGACTTTTTTAGTGTAGAAAATAAATCTTATAAAAACAAATCAGTATTTAAATTAAAACTGCATAAACTCCTATACCTTTTGCATAATTGGTTCTGGTAAATTAAATACTTCGACAATTCCCACTATATATTTTCACTAAAAATTAAGAAAAAAAAAGCCCAACTGCTAAGACAAATGAAAAATATTGACAACGTCAGTTAAAAAGAAATAAAAAAAATCCTAGCTTAATTCTGTTGAAAGCATTTCAACCAGCTGCACTACTTTTTATTTTGCCCTGTACAGGATGGACCATATACTCGAAGTTATCCAGCTCACAGGTGAATCAATAAAAGTCTTTCTGACTTCAATTAGAGCTGGATCAGACCCAATGTGAAGAGGTATTGGTGTAGTTTGAGGACTCTGACAATCCAGCAGAACAAAAACAATGCACAAAATACGACTCTCGACACAGTGCAAAGGAGGTAAGATCAGCCATATCGTCTGTGTTTTCTCCCCTATGACCTACTAGTGCTTCTTCGTGCACTGTTAGCTTCACAACATGCCAATTTAGGTAAAGTCAAGGTCTCAACTTTTGCTCACATTTTTTTTTACTTTTCCTGTCCGTAAGTGAAGTGAAGGTGAAGTTTCTGGGACCTTTGGGATAAGGTACTTGAAACAACTTCATTTTTTCTGCCCTTCTCTAACATAAATAACAAGTATCAGATACACTCTGTAATGAACATAAAGAAATGCTGGAGAGAAGAACCAGAAAACTTGTCTTTTATATGTGTTAGTTCAACCTAGTCTTCCTGCTTTGTCACTGTCTTTAATTTCCCCTCTAGCTCTATAAAAACTTCTAGCTGTCTCTTAAATTCATTTATAGTATGTGCTTCAGTGGGCTTACCTGACAACTTATTCCTCACGTTTATTACTTTTAGAATGAAATAGTTGTGCTTGAATACTGCTGCTGTTTCCATTTAAAGGGATATTGTCTACTTATCAGGTTTGGTTTTGTTTTAAATTGACTAATTTTTAAAAATAGACTTTTTTACTGACATATCCCTCTTTAAACCTTATACACAGATCTTGATATCTATAATTGTATCTCTGCTCCACCAGTGAGGTATAGTACACTCTTATGGATAGGTTAGAAAGATTCAGTTACCTCTTGAGTCAGTGCAGTAGGAACTGTTAACAGTAATAAAATGTTGCAGGCCCCCTATAACTGGCTGTGACAGAGTTAATTTTCTTCATAGTAGCTGCTATGGTGCTGTGTTTTGGATTTGCCTTGAAAACAGTCTTATAATACAGTGATGTTTTCATCATTGTTGAGCAGTGCTTACACAGCATCAAGGCCTTTTCTGCTTCTCACACCACCCCACCACTGAGTAGGCCGGGGGTGGACAAGAAGTTCGGAGGGGACACAGTGGGACAGATGACCCCAAGCAACCAAAGGAATATTCCATACCATATGATATCACGGTCAACAATATTAAGCTGCAGGAAGAAGAAGGGAGGGGAGACATTTGAAGTTCCCAAGTAACCGTTACATGTGACGGACCCCTGCTTTCCTGGAGATGGCTCAACACCTGCCTGCTGATGGGAAGCAGTGAATGAATTCCTTGTTTTGCCTTGCTTGCGTGCACAACCTTTCCTTTCCCTATCAAACTATCTTTATCTCAACCCATGAGTTTTCGCAGTTTTACCCTTCCGATTCTCTCCCCCATCCTACTGGTGGGGGAGTAAATGAGTGGCTGTGTGGTGCTAAGTTGCCGGCTGGGGTTAAACCATGACAGTCACCTTTCCAAAGAGCAAGTCAGAGAGACAACTGCACGTTTGCCATGGTGCTGTGAGCGTGACTACAGGACAGCAGAACAGTAGTTCTGCTGTTCAGTCACCTAATAATCTAAAATAAACTGACTGACATACTAACCCCATATGTCTTTCAGCACTGGAAATGCTCATGAGAAGAGAGGCAGCACTCATTGAATTTCTTCCCTGTCACCTTTTTCTAAAATAATAAGTGTTTGAGGTTTTTTTCATGAAATAATCTATAAGAAGGGCTTAAAATGGGCAAAGACTGTGGCAAAACAGAGTAAAGAAGGATTGCTTAGGAATTTTTATAAGAGCTTGAAGCTAAACTGCTTTTTCTTTAAGCATCTTTAACTTTAAGAAAACAGGAAGTTACTCGTTAATTTATTTATTAATGCTGAAAATGTTAACAAAACAGCCTTCTTGGTTGAATGCCAGATGGGAACACAGTCGTGCTGGCAAAAAGAAGGTCTCAATTAGTCAGGTGCATTTTGAAATTATGAAATCCTGTGTGCGTTTTTTTCAAAATACTGATAAGAAATTGGGGAAGCACATAGCTCAGAGCAAAGCTATTCTTTTTTTTTTTTTTAAATTATTTTTAATATATTAAAAAGAAATAGAAGCTCTCCACCGTAACTTCTTCATCATAATCTATCATAGGGAACAGCCAATATCTTGAGATGGGACCAGCTGACAAAAGCAAAAGGTGTAAAACTGAGTCATTATTGAACACTAGTTTAGTCAAAAAAAATATTCCTTCTAGGTTCACAAGGATGACTGATATAACCAATAAGAGCAATAATTTTAGGGTTTTTTCATAGGTCTACATCATAAATGGACATCTGCTCTTAGTACAGGCATCATACAGATGTTCTTTAATGCTGACTGGTTCTTGAGCGAGAATGTAATGATCAGCCTCACACTTACACAGTTTGTTACTGCTCCATGTTTTCATTTACTGCATGTAAAGTAATGACATAGAAATAGCTCAATCTTGTTAAAGTAAACTGGTTTCTCATTTAAGGAGTGATTTATGTCTAGCATTCTAGCCATGTGCATGGGATTAACTTTCCGGCACATCTTCCAAATTCTTTCTTTTTGCAAATAATACTTTCAAAGTCCAACTCAGGTTATCACAACAAAGCTGAACTGGACTGGTGGACAGATACGCTGCTGCTGATACAGGTACACTACAATACTAAAAAGAGTAGAAGAAAGCATTAAATTCTTCCTACTATGCCCCCTCATCCTTACCTTTATAAGCCGGAACTGGTAAGCACAGTCAGAAAAAGACAATTTATTGCTCAGAGAAAAAGGTGATTTATTCTTATTCAGGCGTTGTTCTTCTGCAGAAGCCGTGGCACCTTTAGGTGAAATTTGTTTTTGCACTTTCAAAAAGTGAAGACAAATACCAGTAACTCACTGAAGTAGCCCTGCATGGGAATAGCTTTCAAATCACTACCATTTGAATGTCTGGAGGTCTGCAGACCAGATTATATGAACCTTCCAAAATTGACTCAAAATAAGGCAAACCAAAATAAACTTCACAAGTTAATAAAAGAGATGTCCTGTCCTAAAATGGACGTCTTATTTTGTTAAGTAGCAAAACTGATAAAACATTCCATCAGATTTTACAGAACAGTACTATGTTTTGTTTTGTTTTGTTTTGTTTTGTTTTTTTCTCAACTATATAAGCTTTACTTGCTAATCAAAAAGATAGGGGTTTTGAGCCAGACAGGTTCCTTGTTTATTAAGATACTTTACATATATATATAGCTGCAGTAATTAAGCAGTGTTGATGATAATCTGTTATGAATAAGGGTAAAAGGAAGACTACATATCTATTGTGTAACTATTGAAAGTATGTTCATATTACTCTTTATAATCTTTATAGAAAGAGAGACAAGCTCTTCCAAAAGGACACTGTATTTACATGTTCTGCATCTCCCTGAAGAAGCTATTCCTCTTCATTGACTTCATCTCTTCTCTCAGTGAGAACACCCACTACAGCTCCTGCACAAAATCCTTTCTGGTTGCTGTAAAGAACTAAGAGCTTTCTACAGGAATTAGCTTTGAGTTTTATTTTGCGGTATTTAAATTGAAGAAGTAAAAATTTTAACAGAAAATATAATTTATCACTTTGCAAAATTATTATTGATTTAAAGAATAATCATTTCTAATACAGCACCATTGAGTGTCAATTCTAGATATACTACTGCAAAAATCTAGAGGTCCAGTTTTCCAAGTATATTTATATGATTCCAACTTTTCTGAAAGATGAGAAAACACTTGCTGTTTATGCTTAGACAACTGTGAGAAGGAGAACAGTCTTTCACCATTGGTGAATGCATCTTTTAAAATTGTACCTTCTGGGGAAAGTATGAAGAAATAAATTTCTCAAATTATTAAATGGAATTTATCCATTCATTCCAGCTAGCGAGCTGCCGGGCTAGTTCCTAAATTTGTCTGACATTGGACTGCACAAGTAGCCATGTTTCTATCTACTGATGAGGATTAAGCATGTTATAATCTTAAAATGGATGTCCTCAGGCACCATCTCTACAGGACTGATTTCATCATCTTTTAGATGTTGTTGCCATGGAAAACTTTTATGTTGCTTTAAGGACTCTTTCACATTTTCTTATGCTGTGTGTCATTCTGTCTTTGAACATATGGAGGGAAAACAGCACTCCCTTGGCTAAATACGAAATCTATTCAAATTTGAATGAACCTTGAACGTACAGTTGTTGCACAATAATAGGATCTTTTGGTTTAGAGAAAATGGTGTCGGTAAGAAAGCAAGTATTACTGATGGACCTCAGGGTGGAATGTTTTTCACTTGACCATTCCATATATGTTATTACCTGATAAAACACGTGATCCTAGATCTGTTTATTTTACATTTCTGTGTGTTAGACATGTATATAGCATTTTATGTGTTCATAGGACCCTTTTAATTTCCTGTCTTTAAGCTAGCTGCATCATATGTTTCTGGTTTTTTTTTTTGTTTGGAATTGCTGGTGGGGGTTTTGCCTTTTTTTTTTTTTTTTTTTTTTTTTTTTTTTAGTACCTCAAGTACCTCATGAATTGGCAATGTCATACAAGTAAGGAGGTCCTATTAGGGTGTAACAAAAATTAACCCTGATTATTTTTTCCTTCTCTGATACTTTGTTCTGAAGAAAATGAGAGACATTAATGGTTTATTTAAGTCTGTTATGGTGGCTTTTTACTATTTGCAAAGTTTTATGAGAATTTGTAGTCTAAAAAGAATTATATGAAGAACTGATAAAATTTTTTTTTTTTTTAAATTTAGCTGTCAATGTAAAAGAGCATTTTGCCCCAGAATCAACAGCACTCTATCCAGTAAAAATAATCTTTCCTCACTGAGTTTTCCTTAATGTCTGAAGGACCTATAAAATAGAAATACAGCATCATTCTATTTCAACTTATGAATCTACCAAGAGAACTTAGTTGTGATGAGCAACATACTTTCGATCATAAATACTATGTGATTCTTCTTTTGAATCATCTTTATTCTCCATTTTTGTACCAGCATCAGTTCTGACATTAGTGATTTGCTGTACCGTTAGGACCCAATTCAGCAAAGTGCTTGAGAAGTGCTCAGTTTTAAACTGGGGAGTGGATCAATCAAATTACTTATGTCTTTAGAATTTAAATACAGTAAAGTGCTTTTATGAATTCCCATTGAAAAGAAAGAGTTCAGATCAAAGTTCTCTTCACATCCTTCACAATCACTATCTGCATAGATGGAGTGTTTGTAGCTGATTGGCAAATTTTTCTTTCTTTCTTTCCCCTCCCCTCCCCTCCCCCCCACACATAAGACTGCAGTTATAAAGAAATAGAGTTTGAAAAAGATGTTTGGTTTTTTTTTTTCGCCTTGCATAGTTTTAGATGTCTATTTTGGCATCCAAAACATCCAAGATTATCTCATCAGAAACAGAAATTCAGAAGGAAATTCAGAAGGCTTCATTGAATATTAAAATAAATAAGACTTTATTGTCTTCTCTATAATAGTAATAATGCAGAGAAGACAGAACCAAGAAGCTGTGGCAACAGAAAAAAATCTCGCATTTTGTTTTTTCGTTATCTTTTGAGGTTGATTCCTTATCAACATTTCTGTAGTAATATGTTTTCCATATAAATAAATGAACATTCAAAAATGGCTAAGAAGCTTTTACAAGATTAGTTTTGACCCTGACAGTTTCTAACAATGCAACCACATCTCATTCAGGAAATTGCAGCTACCACAGGCATTGAGCATCCAATCATTCTGAGAATCATCTTTTGAGATAAGTGTGGAAACATACTGATGGGGCATTACTATGATCTTTACAGCCACAACCAAATAGTTCACATTTGATGAATAATGGAAGAAAATTAATCTTCAGTCACAATGCAGGTATTATTAAAAAAGATAAAACCAAAATTAATTTCACTAGTGCCATGGTTTCTAATGTTTCTAAAATTTCAGATCTGAACTTTCCGTAGCAAAATAGATCACTATTGTTCTGTCCATCATTTACAGCCAGGACAACCGATACCTTGTACATCGATTGCGTTTCCCAATCCGTTCATGAACTGACATGCTTCAACAACTTGAGGAAAGACGTGTTGCAGTTAAGTTGTGAGCTTTTGATGTCATTCATCTCTTTGCTGGTCTTTGTTAGTTAACTATAATGCAATGAATCTCAGGAGCAAAGGAACAAATGTCAATTATTATTTGTAACTGTGCTGTTTGCAATATGTCTAAATAAAAATAAGTCAGAAAATAAACTTGCTACAGTATTGTTAGATGGAAAGTTTTCGAAGTCAATCACCTGAAGCCTAGAGTCATTCCAAAATCATCAAATAGTGCTATATCATTTATCAGACCATTTATCAGACCATTTATCAGAGCTGTAAACATTTCTAATTCAGTATATGTATCAAGTTCACTTATTAATCTGTAAATCAACAGAAAATACACAGTTCAGTGGGTGAAACACCACACGGAAAGGGAAACTGCCAATAAAAGGGAAAACATTGAATCGATTTTAACCAGCTAGACAATTTCAGGGGACGAGTCCTAACGATCTAACAATTGTGACTTATCCTACTCCAAAGAAGTGAGGAAATGCTTAATTGAGATATAGGAGTACAAATCTTCTAACTTGAATTCATTTGAGGGAAATACAGTTGTTTTGTTTTCTTTTGTTTCACGAGGACGGAAAGAGGAGATTTAATCTGCACAGATTTCCTAGAGAAATCCGAAGGGAGGAGCAACTGTAATCTTTCCATCAGAGCAGGTTATTTTTAGTTAATTAATCTTGAAATTCAATATATTCAGAAACACAGCTGGACTCATGATTATTCTAGGTACCTTCCAACTGGAACTATTCTATTCTAGAATGAAAAAGTTCCTGAAAAGACCATGTCAAGAAAACACCTACAGTAAGTTAACTGTTTAAAGAAAAGACTTTCAGGCTGATTTTTGTTATAAATAAATTAAAAATTCTTTCATTTCTTCTTGTGTAGGAATAACAGCTTGCACTTGCATTTTTCTGTATTTGCCATAAAGTTAAGGATTATTTCAACTTGACAATAAAGCATTTCACATCTCTAGGTATACCTTATCTGTAGAATGAAGAGCTGGGCCTCTTCAGTGTAGGAATGTATCAAAATGGCATAACTGCATGCTCCAACAAAAGCTGTGCAAGCTATCTTGAAAGACAGTATAAAGGAGAATAAAGAGTATTTTTCAGAGGCTGTAGATAAACAAAGAAGTTCTGCAGCATGCAGCAAGACAGAGACGAGCACATCTGTATCTGAGAGGTCCTCAGAAGATTTCTTACAGGGCTAAGCTTAAATTAATAAAAAGAAAAATCAAGCTATACATATTGAAAAAAACAGCCTGATGTTTATTTGTTCCTTATCATAAACTACAGCTTTCAAATTGACTTAATGAAGAAGTTTCATCATTCAGTCAGCCATATAACACACAAGAACTTCAGTACACAATGAATGTCTATGTTACTAAATCTCCTCCTGTAGGTTGAATAAAGTTGAAATGCCTGCAGGAAATAATTTTTCAACAATTTATGCTTACACATAACCTACGACACTACAAAGTAAGTGAATACATGAATATCGAGATAGCTAATGTATTCAGTCCACTGTAGTTCCCAAATTCAACTCTCCACACAACTGTTACACAAATCATTACTCAGACATGATGACGCTGATTAAAAGGATCCAGAAAGTTTGCTTTGAATTGAGTAGTGATTTCATTCAGATCCTGTGTCTCACCTGCTTATGTTTTCTTTTCTATTCTGATCATAACAAAGGCTTAACATTATATTTCTGCAGCTTTTATTGCAGCAGATAGTAAGAGAATTTGTGCTTTTTTAGCTTAACTCAGGTGGCTTTAGGAAAGTATTAATTTTCATTAAATTAATTTTCATCAGAATTTAGTTTATAATTATTTTATTTTATAAATTATTAATGTGCAGAAGTTTCCTTATAAAATCAATTAATTTAATCACAGTCTTATTGACTGCGTGTTATTTATTGCTTTTTTGTGCAAGTTTCAGTGCAGATTTTTCAGATTTGTTCTATAAGTTGTTTTATATGATACCTAGATTTGCAGAAAAATCCACATCATGTATAAATCTGAATGTATTTGTTAAACTACCCATGAGTCAGACACTTATTACCTGGCTGAAATAAAGTGTATTGAATACTATCAGAAAAAATGTGACAGAAGTTGATTTTTTTTTCAGTCTAATATTTGATGAATGAACTGTCCAGTGTTCAACCTGATCCAATGTGACTTGTTAAAAAATCAAGCATGTTGAATACTGGGTTACAGATCTAAGGAGGACGTATTTTCTTGTAATATTGCTGTACTTACACTTCAGCTTCAAAGTGTGATCTGAAATTTTTGAAAGGCTAAGTAATGTAGCAGACAAAAGAAACAAATAAAACATTAATTTGCAAAATCAGAAAAGTTTTTGAGATTGTCCACACTCCAATGTCTGTTTTGCCATCTCTGGTGCCTAGCTATTTGAGTGTACGAGCTTGGTATTTGGACAGTCAACCAACATGATAAAATTTATTCATCTTTCATGATATTTAGTGACTTTAAGTAAGGAAGTGCAGGAAGTCTCTAACAGACAGCAACTTCCTTGAGGAACAAATGATCATGTGATGTATGTTTGAGAAGGCTGTAAGATCTTATAGGCCTTCATCTTCTGTACCCCATTTCTCCTCTCTTCCTTTCTCCATGTGCCCCATCAGCTGCCCCAAAGAGAATCTCTTCTCAACAGCCACATGTGAAAGAAGAGAACATGGCTGGACTTTCTCCATTAACACAGCTAGTGTCAATGCAACCTCTCTCATCCAGATTAAGCAATAACCTCCCATGCCTATGACCCAAGACAGTTCTCTGCAGGTGTGTCCAAATTATTTCTGTACTGTACTTGGTTTTATTAGCTCAAGTTAATTCAGATATGCCTTTATGAGGCTGAATTATATTACATAAACATACATTTTATTTGTACATTTCAGCAAATGAAAATGCTAAATGGTGTTAAGTAAAAGAGCACAAAACACACTTATCCATCTGCTACCCTTTTTCAGTTTTCTCTCACACACAGAATCTCAGAATCACAGAATGGCTCAGGTTGGAAGGGACCTTAAAGATCACATAGTTCCAACCCCCCTGCCATGGGCAGGGACACCTCCCACCAGCCCAGGTTGCTCAAAGCCCCATCCAGCCTGGCCTTGAACACCTCCAGGGATGGGGCATTGTATTATGAAATTTTAATTGGACCAAAGGACAATATCACATGGACTGACACTGTAGTTTAGCAAGACTATAGTGCTTGCTAGGGATGTTGAAGATGAGGGTTCAACACCACCACACACACACACACACCCTTTATATCACAGAATCACAGAATGGTAGGGGTTATATGTTATAACTTCAGACAGAGGGAGGCCCAAAAGAAATTCCAACTACAATATAAAAACAGAAATAATGATGTCTTATTATATTTTAGCCGACATGCTACTTGTCTGAGTCAAACAGTGAGGAGATTTGAATGTGATGCTTTCACTTGTTAAGCCAGTACTTAAAGAACCACGGTGCTGCTGGACAAACAGGTGGCTGTGATTACAGAAACTCCATCTTTGTCCTGAGTTGTATGCATGAAGGCCAAATTTTTAGTGATTCAGCCTGAAAAGAATTGGAAGAAAACTGCAATACCGTAAAACACTGATAGGAAATATAGGCAAAGAAGAATTAACTTGATTTTAGAAGGTAGTTAGCTACCTTAAAATGCAGACAAGCCTCCATTGGCATTTTCATTATGCCATTAGCCTTTCATTAGCCTTACTGCTCTTGAAATGAAGGCTAGGAGATTCTGAAAATCCTACCAGGAACTTATCTGCCCGTTTAGGCAAGAAAGCATCTCTTCTAAATCTGGGCCAGAGGCTGTAACTGTAAAAACAGCATGATGTCTAGTTGCACATCATTAGTAAATACACTTTGCACAGTAGTAAATTAAGTCATAGTTAAGTGGCTTTAGACTTTTTATCTGTTAATGATAGCACAGATCACAGAAGTTACAATGTATATGAGAAGTGTATTACACTTCTTAATCAGGCTTGTTGATGGTAAATGTGGCCAATAGTATAGTTATGCCAAAATACATATACATTTTCTTTACAGCCATGCCTAAGTTAATCTCTACAATGTCTATTATTCCTTGTCGGAGAACTAAAGGAGGTGAAAGGAAGTGTTCTTTCATTCTGTTCATCCATTAATGTAAAATATTTTGATTTCCTGTTAAAACACATTTTTCAATGTGTTGAAATATGTTCCAGTTTTGAATTTAGTAACTTGGTAGTGTAGTTTTAACCACTTGATAACTGAGCAGATTATCAGGCTTAAGAAAGTTTGTGAAAAATCACAAACCACAGATTTTGTCTGTTCTTATGAAAAGCAGAAGGAAAAAGGAGACCAATAGAAAGAAAGAAAGCAGTACCAAAGGTTCTAAATGGTGCTATGAGAATCTTTATGTTAAATATCTGTAAGACCTGATTTGTCTGTTATTTCAAGTGCCAAAGATATCAGAGGTTAATAGGTTATGACCCTAGAAACTTTCTGTAATAAATCAATAGTGACTATCAGTGATTTACTCTTTCTGCAAAAGTAAAACATCACCTTCATCAAGAAGATATAACCACTCAATTAAAGATTTTTAGCAGATACCTTGTTATTTTATTTATATAATAAAGAAGCTTCATTAATGTTGAATGTTTTTTGATTGTTTTCCCAGATTGTTGTTAAAGTAGAAGCTGTCAAAGACATTTAATATCAGATGTGGTTCATGGCTACTTATCATCTAGAACCTAAAGCCCTGAAAGTTTAACAGACACTTCCCTCATTTTCCTCTTAGCTTATGACTTCTTGTAACAAGCACGGAAGACAAGAATCCAATACCTTCGGGAGAAACTGGTTCTCGGCAGAACTGAGAACAAATAAAACACTCTTACTACAATGCTTGATATTTGGAGTTTTAAAATTGGCACTGATGAAGTCAGTTCAACATGGTCTTCAGCTTTTGTGACTCCAGAGGAGAAAAGATTAGTCCAACTTCGGTACCACAATTCAAAGTTGCCATGGGTATGGTGTCCTGTCCATGGTATACCAGCTTTTCTCTGGAGCCATTTATCATTCTGATTTTGCTTAAAGACTACTGAAATTATTATATATTTACCGTCACAGCACTGCTTGGATTTTGAGATCTTATTTAGCCAATGTGTGCTGCAAGATAATGAAAACAGTTCATGTGGTTTCGATTTTCTTTTCTTTTTTTTTTCCCCAGCAAGAAACCTTAGATATTAACTTGAACTTTATTTGGTAGCAGAAGATTAAAAAAATGATGAACAGTAGGTTTTCCAGGGTATTCAGTGTCATAGCTTGAATGACTTTCTCAGGTTAGCAGCCTACATTGGTAGTATTCTTTTTCATGGGTCATATTTTGACAGATAATATTCCACAACACAATAAAAAATCCCCAACCCTGTCAAATTCAGATTTACTTGCTAAACCGTAAGAACTCATGGTTTCTGTACAAGTAGAACCCATAGGAATGTGTAGCATCAGCTTTTTCATTTGTTATTTTGCTTTTTTCATTATGTTTCACATGGCGAGACTGATGTTTGCTATTGACGGACAGCCATATTCTTAGGAGAGTAAAATTTCAGTGAAACAGGAAATATGCAACAAGTGCATAGAAACTTGAAATGAACTTGTCTGTACTGGTAGTTTATCCCAGAACTAATTTATTATATCAAACCAAGTGCAGAATATACACAACATATCTGCAGAAAACTTTAAAAAAAATATTATTATTTTTCACTATCACAGATATTAACTGAAAAAAACTTACATAAAATATTTGAGATGACTTGTTAAAGATAATTTAATGGCTTTAAAAATGCACCATAGTTTGAATACAGTTTTGCTTTAGACCCACATGCTTTCTCATTTGTGTGTGATATACCAACATTTTAAAATCAAATTTAGAATTAGGATCTTAAATGAATTACAAATTTGTACCCATTATGTGTGTGGCCTTTAATTGTAAATATCAGTTTGCTATTTCCAGTAAAGGCAGAAAAGTACTTCATTTAGTCATAAAAAGCAGTCAGTATCCTGGAGGAAAACTATTCAAAAGGAACTCAACAGCCTGGAGAAGTGGGTAGAAAGAAAAACCATAAAGCTCAGGAAAAGGAAATTAGAAGCCTTGCTCATGGGATAGAATGAGGCAGCAACAGGAAAGGTGGGGCAGTGAAGAGAGCAGGAAACATTCTTTCAGCAAAGGACCCAGATTCCTGCTGGGCATCATGTTGAACGTAAGCCAGCAGTGAACCCATGCAGGGGTGAAGATAAACTACGTATGGAGCTGCCTTAATAAAAGTGTAGCTGGCAGATTGAGAAGACTGAAGATCTGGGAGAAGACTGAAGATCCAGAAGAAGACTGGCAGATCCAGAAGACTGGAGAAAGTTCCAAGGAGGGCTGCCAAGATGACTGAGTGGCTGGAGAACCAGGCTGAGAGAACAGTTTGTTCAGCCTAAAGAAGATGCTTGGGGGGAAAGTATTTTCCATGTTCAATTACCTAATGGCTGGGTATGGAGAAAAGAGACGCAGACTTTTCTTAAAGATGAACAACATGAGGTGGAGAGGCAGTGGAGAAAAGTCTCAGTGAGGGAAATTTTAACTAGATTTTAAGAAAAAACATTTTCAACAGGGATGTGGGCAAGCATGGAAGCAGTTTTCAAGATCAGCAGTGAATTATCTGTCTGTAGAGATGTATGAAGCTCAACTGGCCTTGACCAAAATGGCCTAACTTCAAATTTGACCTTGCTTTGAACAAGACATTGCACTAGGTGACTTCCTGAGGCTCTTCTAACTTAAATCCTTCTATGAACCTGTGATATCTAGACAGTGCTATCAAGGTTTATTAAGAGAAATGGTCATTGATGGAACATTTATGCACTGGTATTTGTTGCATGGGCTCTTCTATCTTCTTTAAAATAGAGTTAGACTTCTTTGTACATGTATATGAGGATATGTACACACTTAAGTGATGTATATGGAGGATATGTGCACTTAAGCAACCACGGGCCATGATCTCATAATGTAATGATACAATTACAGAGACATGGTGGGATAGCTCACATGACTGGAATGCTGTCATGGATGGCTATGTACTTTTTAGGAAAGACAGGCCAGCAAGGTGAGGTGGTGGAGTTGCTCTTTATGTGAGAGATCAACTGGAACGTATTCAGCCTGTCAAAAGCTTATAGGTAAGAATTAAGGGGCAGACTAATATGGGTGACACTGTTGTGGGTGTTTACTACAGGCCATCTGATCAGGAAGAGGAAGTCAATGAGGCCTTCTACAGACTGCTGAAAGTAGCCTCATAATCACAGGCTCAAGTTCTCATGGGGGACTTCAGCCACCCTGATATTTGCTGGAAAGGCAACACAGCACAGGCACACACAGTCCGGGAGGTTTCTGCAGAGCACTGATGGTAACTTTTTGACACAAGTGGTGGAGGAGCCCATGAGGAAAGGTGTGCTGTTGGACCTTGTACTAATAAACAAAGAAGGACTGGTTGGGGATGTGAAGGTTGGGGGCAGCCTTGGCTGCAGTGACCATGAGATGGTGTAGTTCAGGATCCTGCGTGGAAGAAGCAGGGCAAAAAGTAGGATTAAAAACCTGGAGAGCTAACTTTGGCTTCTTCAAAGACCTACTTGGAGGAATTCCATGGGTTAGGGTCTAGAAGGTAGGGGGGTCCAAGAGAGCTGCTTAATATTCAAGCACCACTTCCTCCAAGCCCAAGATCAGTGCGTCCCTAGGAGTAAGAAATCAAGCAAAGGAGGTGGGAAACGTGTATGGATAAGCAAGGAGCTCAGGAAAAACTCAAATGGAAGAAGGAAGTTTACAGAATGTGGAAAAAGAGACTGGCCACTTGGAAGGAATATAGGAACATTGTCAAAGTATGCAGAGATGCAACGAGGAAGGCTAAGGCCCACTTAGAATTAAATCTGTCAAGGCATGTCAAGGACAATAAGAAGGGCTTTTTCAAGTACATCAATAACAAAAGGAAGACTAGGGAAAATGTCGGCCCGCTGCTGAATGAGGTGGGTGCCCTGGAGACAGAGGGTGGAGACAAGGTGGAGTTGCTGAATGCTGCCTTTGTTTCAGTCTTTACTGCTAAGGCCAACCCCCAGGAATCCCAGACCATGGAGGTAAGAGAAAAAGTCTGGAGAAAGGAAGACTTTTCCTTGGTTGAGGAAGACTGGGTTAAATCATTTTGTCAAACTCAACACCCGCACATCCATGGGCCCTGATGGGATGTACCCACAAGTGCTGAGCGAGCTGGCAGATGTAACTGCTAAGCCACTCTCCATCATATTTGAAAAGTCATGGAGAACAGGAAAGGTGCCTGAGGACTGGAGGAACCACAGAATCACAGAGTGGTAGGGGTTGAGCTGGACCTTCAGAGATCACCTAGTCCAACCCCCCTGCCAAAGCAAGTTCACCCAGAGCAGGCTGGACAGGAACACATCCAGGTAGGTTTTCAATATCTCCGAGAAG
This sequence comes from Larus michahellis, assembly GCF_964199755.1. Lineage (NCBI taxonomy): Eukaryota > Metazoa > Chordata > Aves > Charadriiformes > Laridae > Larus > Larus michahellis. The sequence continues at coordinate 100,713,497 of NC_133898.1, read as the reverse complement.
GAGACTCCACAACCTCTCTGGGCAGTCTGTTCCAGTGCTCTGTCACCCTCAAAATAAAGAAGTTTTTCCTCACGTTGAGAGGGAATTTCTTTTGTTACAGTTTATGTCCTTTGCTTTTTGTCCTGTTCCTGGGTACCACTAAAAAGAGTCTGCCCCATCCTCTTGACACCCACCCTTCAGTTATTGCTGATATTATTAGCTTTCCTTCAGCAATACACTATATGTAATGAAACCTGGGGTAAATATTACTATGATATAATACCTTGGAAAATATTTTTATCTTACGTTATGATCTCTACTCAGTATTCTATCAATCCAGACTGTATTCAAGCATCTGACCTCCATCTAGTTTTAAACATATACACAGCAGAAAGGAAAATAATCAATTTACAGTAGATGTTTCACTAGACTGAACTGTCCTGAAGCTACAGTTTCTTGTTAAAGGGCCAATGGTGGTCACAGATTTCTACAGTTCAGGACTCCATAACGCCTAAGACAGTGGGTACTGTTCATACTAACCAGCAACAACATGAAAAACAGCATGTAAAAAATAACACAGCTTCACAGTGATAATACTGGAAGTGATCCAGAAAAAGGTTTTCGGTTTTGAAGTGTTATTTCTGCTTGATTTAATTTAAATATTTATGATCTGGGGAAGATATGTACTAGATGAAATTATTTGAAGGCATGTTGTTACACTCAAAGTCGTGTTATAGGCCGTAGCCTTATTAATAATGCAGATAAATTGTGGAGTTTTCTTAAAGTCTTCCTAGTATCTATACTTTTGCTCTGATGTTATGATTATTCTTCCAGTGTCCCCCTGGGTCCTAAGGTTGGTGCTTCAGCCCTTCTCAAGAAGGATGGGAGACAGGGGTCACAGTCACTTGTCAGCATCCACAAGTCTTTGCCCACAGAAGTGTGACATTGATGTTTTCTTTCTCCTCAGATTTGGAGTCTGCTTGGTGCTATATTTATAAGTTTCCCTGTCACATCCCACTTTCTTCTCCTGAGCTGCCAGCTGCATTCTGGCAGTGGCCCCAGCACCCCCAGGCCCCAGGCACAAAAAAAGGGTATGGTTTGTTAGGCAGCAACTGGGGAGGCGGTGTCACACCATCCTCAGAGGAGGCATCCCCAGTGCTGAAGCTGGAGCAGCAGAGGCAGCAGTCCCTGGCCCTGATACAGGTGTTAAATGAGTGACACCCAGGTCAGGCTGGGTAATTCTCAATTTACGTGCCTACAGAGAGGATGTATGAAACGGATGTGTGTTGGATACTGTTAGAATCATATACTCAGATCTAATACCATACAAAAATATCAAGGGAAAGATGAAATAAAGAATTATTTCTATCTGTGAGGTAGGCAAATTAAGTAAGAAGTCTGTAATACAGGATTATAAATACGTAATGCTGTTGCCAAGTTAGAGGAATGGCCCGGAGTAAACTACAAAAGAGGGAAGTATAAAATGTTTCATCTAGGTAGGAATACTCATCTGTGTATATATTCAAAATGGTAAACAGTGGGATAGATTGAATTTCACTGCAGAATGTGGCTGAAGAGTTGCAGTGGATCACAAAATAAATGTTTGTTTATTCCAAAGAATAAGGTGGGAATGGCCTCAGGTGACTGTCTATTCTATCCCTGTTTCATTACAAAGACTATTCCATGTCATCCTTGACCAGTGTTTGTCTAGTTTGTTCTCAAAGACCTTTAGCGATAAAGGCTCTCTAGGCTCTCCAGAGAATCTGCTCTGATGCTTCACTACCTTTTTTCTTATGGTGGTTTATCTAATGTTTGAACTTTTTGTTTTGTTTTGTTTTGTTTTGCTGTACTTTAATACCATTTTTCCTGCTCTATTATGCACATGAAGAAAATGATTTTCTTTTTTTTTTCCCAATCTTTTATGAACATATAGACACTTAGTGTGCTTTTCCTTCTACACTTGCAAGTCTTTTTCTACAAGATAGAAAATCATTTTTTCTGGTCTTTCTGAGCTACTAGAACTGTGGCTTTTGTGCTGTATGCTGCTGTCTAACAGCTCAAGCTGCTTCAGATAACCGTTACCAAAACAGTGTTAGTCTGGATCACTGGGATGTTTCTATGAGGGAACTAGAGGTTAATAAAATTGGCATTAATCAGGTTATGCTAGGACTTGGCTATTGAAGCATCCCAGGCTCATTCTGCAATGACTCCTGTAGAGACTTTGCTAACTCCCATCTGTAAGCTCCCACCGGGAGCCCTGCCCTTGGCTTTGCAAGGCAAATGGTACATATCTTGCCTCTTTTCACTGCAGAAAGGGATGAGATGTAACTGACTGGAGGCAAACTGGTGTTATAATAAAGTGTTGTATAATTCTGGGGCATAGCAAAAAAAAATAATTGATCTGTCAACTGAGCAGGTCACAGACCTTATCGCTGGAACTCAGTAACCTCTCATGTTAAATTACTAACGTAACCCCTAGCTTTCTTTGAACTGGTTCAAGTAATTTTCACCCAGGTGATTCCCAGGCACAGTTTTAGGGCTAGCATTGGCCAGGGACCATTCTCAATAGGCAAATCTGTATATAGCAACCCTATTATGAAGCCTTAGGGAGCTGAATAGTGTGGATACCTAGACTATTGCTGGTTCACCTCAGGGTCATGGAATAAGTTCTGGTTCTCTTCAGTTGGCTAACACAGACATATTTATAACACAATTCTCCATTTTTACCCTACCCACATATGGATTAGCTAGAGCAGAAAATGGTGTTTTAGAAAATCTGTCCCACAAAATCTTGAAAAAGCTAGTATTATTTGACACAAAACAGAAGATTTCTGAGGTACGAAATAATAGTATTCAGATATATGAAAGATTGTAGCAAAGGAGCAAATAAATAATTACTTTTTACAGTATGAACAAGACAAGAAATAATAGGCCTATTTTGCAGGAAGGAAGATTAAGCCTGGGCATAAAGAAAAGCCTCCTGATGGGGAGATAGCTGAGCACCCAAGTGAGTTACTTAGGCAGTCTATGGAAATAGAATAGCTGAAGATTTTTAGATATAGGTTAGGAAAAAACATTTCTCTGTGTCAGTTTGAGTAGAATTAGAATCATAGATTATCCTGAGTTGGGAGGGACCCACAAGAATCATCAAGTCCAACTGCTGACTACACACAGGGTAACCTAAAAGTTAAACCATATATCTAAGAACATTGTCCAAAAACTTCTTGAACACAGAGAGGCCATGACCACTTCCCTGGGGAACTTGTTCCAGTCCTTGAGCACCCTCTCAGTGAAGAACTTTTTCCTAATATCCAATTTGAACTTCCCCCGGGACAGCTTTAAGCCATTTCCTCATGTCCTATCAGCAGACAGCCAGGACAAGAGATCAGCACTTCCCTCTCTGCTCCCCCTTATGAGGAAGTTGCATATAGAAATGAGATCACTCCTCAGCCTCCTCTTCTTTAAGCTGAACAAACTTAATACCCTCAGCTGAGTATAGTGGGACAATCACTTCTTTTGACTGGTTATTTATGCTGTGCTTAATGCACCCCAAGATACTGTTGGTCCTTTTTGGCTGCCAAGACATATTGTTGACTCATATTGGGTTTATTTAATCATGATTTGACATAGGGGATGGTGCAGAACCCCTTTTAAGGTCTCTTCCAGTCCTCTTTTCTGTGGTACTATGCCACAACTGTGAAGGTGATACTAGGGATGGTGCCAACCCCTCAGCTGTGCTGAGGCATTGCATGACAGATTACTGGTTTGATAGAATTAAAATAATGCTGGGGATCATGGTAACAACTTAATGCTATGCCATTCCAATACTTCAGCTCATGCTCTGGATCTGATAGTATCCTAGTGCAGATATAAGCCGATACGGGATGATCAGGTTATATCTGTGCTAGTAAATCAGTCTTAGGGTGTAATTCCAAACACAAGAAAAAAGCGTTTTGTTAGATAATAGCTGGGAAAATATTTATTTAACAAATGTGTAGACTGGACAAACCTATAGGTTTGCCAAGGCTGGAACAGAGAGACACATGGTAAGCCAGCATGTTAAGCAAGGTTCAAATCAGGAGAGAAACTGAAAACCTGAAACAGAAACTTAACGTAAATGCAAGTAAAAGATTAATTTGTGGAAAATTTCAAGTTTTTTGGAGAGAAAATGGTTTCTTAGATTGCTGTGTAGGTGGCAGTGTAGGCTAGTGGGTCTTAAAATTGTAAAGAGTAGCTTGCTTTTATGTGTGTCTACATTAAAAAAAAATACTTTAAATCATTCCTCCATCCCTCTTCTTTCACAATGGAGAACAGCATGTGACTATCTGGCATTAAACTAAAAAAAAAATAGGAAAGTGTATTTTTCTCAGCTTCCTGAAAAACTAAATATGCACACACATTTTAAGGTGATGACTAATCCTGAAAATATTTAAACCATAGCAAGATAGGCTGTGTTAAACTATCTAAGGTTTTAATCTGAAAACCAGGGATTTTAATGAAAATTCTTAAATGAAAAATCAAGGGGAGATTTTAACATTCAGAACAAATATATACCTCTGATTTTCTTTGTCTAAAAGGTTTGTACTGACTTTGTGGAGTCACTAAAGCAAATTATAAATGATATATGAAATGAAAGCTCACTGCCCCATGCACAGAGTGAATACAGACACCACTTTTCAATCACTGCTGCCATAAGCTTTATAATTTACTGTACTGATGGGGTTTTAGTTTTTGTTTCTTTGTTTGTTTTTCTCTGTTCTGAAATGGAGCCACAGCACACCACTGAGAAGAATCTGACAAAAAAATATAAGTAATGTTAATTTTTAAAAGCTGCTTGAATTTGGGTTCTTACATATTTTTGCCATTGTTTTTCTAAGGAAATGAAGAGCTAGATCTATTTTAAACCATTTCTTATCTTTCTGTTTCTCAGAGAAGTTACAATTAATCATACACATCTTCCGTATTTGTTAAGAATAATGCTTCAGTTGACTCTCATGAAATGTTAGAATATGGAAGCTCTACAAGGTATCGTGAAATTAATTTTTAATAACAAGATACATGATTTTAAATACAAGGGATGTAACAGAAGTCTTTATCACAGTTTTTGTCCTGGGGATAACAGAAGTGCACCCCTTTTGGTCAAGAGTAATCTGAAATTCCCATTTCTAATAATATGAAGACTATGGTTAAATTAAGCGCTAAAAAAAATCTCTTACTACACCAGCCTTAACACATGTTGCTGAAGTATAGCTATAATCCACATTCAGAAAACGTTATCCATATCACTGAAATATATATGACAATACATGAAGGTGAGAATACTTGGTACAGTTTTTTATGATTTCTTGTTACTGATTGCTATGCTGCTTTAGGTAGTTGTATATACTGATGGAAATTGCACTTGGGTAATGTAAAGCTGCACTATGTCAGAATAGTGACTCACACATATCCTTTGCAATGCTGAAATATCTGCACAAAAGACAGTTAGAGATCAATTAAGACCTTTATTTTCTTTCTTATCCAAATGTAATTATAATATATGTATTAATATGAAATATAAAAATAATACATATTTATGAAGTTGATGCATTACAGATGCATTCATATATGAAAATATTTAAGACAAAATTTCAAAATACTTGTGGGATTTCTTTTGTATAGAAGACAAATGCTGTATTGCTGTATATTCTCAGTTAGACGAGAGCAAATTGAAAGTAAATCCAGTCAAAACGAGAAGTTTATAACAGGATTTGTCCGGTTGCATGGCATATGTTGCAGCTGAATTGAGTCCTACCAGAAGTTAAGCTAAATATCTATCACATATAACTTAAATTCTAACACTGGATTATTTTTGTATTTGATTCCCTTTTATTTAATTTATGCTTACTTCGGAACACAAGTTGAGACTATTCAGAATGCAGGAATAAGGTGTTTCCTTCCACATTAGTTAACAACTATCTTTAGATTTCTTTATCATTAGAAAGAGATTAATTCATATTTATGGTGTAAAATGTTCTCATCTCAGGATAATTACTTTAAATAAAAAGAATACTATATAGGATGCTCATGTAATCATTATCGGTTTAGATACCATGTTAAAATGAATTCCACAATGAAGTTCCTCAATATGATACCAAGGAGGAACTTGAAAAGAAGAAAACACATCTAAAACTCTTGAATCTACATCCTATAGTGAACCGCCATAGCTAATATATAATGTGAAGTGGTTTTATGAAAAAAAAAAACAAACAAATCAAACACACACAAAAAAGTTTTAATTGTAGAAAGCATTCTAGAAATGTCTATTTTTCTCCACTACACAAGGAAGGTACATGTGAATTTCAGAACCTCTGTAAGGTGTGTAGGTATAAGCAGAACAGATTTGGATCTTTCCTGAATTTTTGGATGATAAGTGACTTTAAGCATCATTGTATCTTTTATGATATGCGAAGTTAGGCTCTTTGTGGAAGCAAGGCTTTTTGCAGATCTCTTTGGTCTGTGAGGAATCTATAACTTTTTTCCTTGTACCTATGATATATAGCAGACAGATCTTTTAAGTAATACAAATCTTGCCCATCTCAGTTAGTGTTTGTAATGCATCTAGAATAATAAGGAAACTAATACAAGCAATGATATCTGTGATAAAAATGAAAAATAAGCTGATCAGAACCCCAGGTTATCCATATTTCTCCCTTCACCATCAAACTCAAAAGGAATGTATCTTGCTGCTGAAACTAATCAAAAGTCAAGATAATAAAATACTTGATGCACATGGTTTAAATATAGAAGAAAAACATGAGCTTGGTTAAAAAAAAATAATCAATAACATTTGTCATATCCATGGAATCAGAAGTGTTAGGCTCCTTATTAGCAAGAAAAGAGAGAAATTGCAAAAATGAGAACAAAGACCTGAAAAAGAGTAGCCTGTTACACCAATTTGGATAAGATATTTAGACAAGCCATAGTATTTGAATAGAAATCAGTAAAGGATAACAAACAGGCATGTGAGATACACTAATGAAAGAAACCTTTTTATTTTTTTTCTCTTTTAAGCCTGTTTTAACAGGCTTTGTGTACATCAGTGAAGCTCATCACAGATGAGTGGGAAGAAAAAGACAATGGACTACCAGGAAAGGGAGAGACTAACAAAGGTTTTAAACAAATATTATCAAAGCCAGAAGGCAACAACCAGCCTACACAGATGCCTACCTGCCAAAAAAGTGAAAATAATTGGGATGCTCCTATCTAAATTGAGTGCCTGGTTCAGTTGTTCAATGTCCCTTTATTAGCTGTTAGGAAATTATATCACTAAACAACCAAAGAATTGCTACACAATAGCTGAGCATTCTTTAAAAAGTGCAAATGTAATTGAGCGTTTTACATAACAAAAACACTCCTGAAAGGAGATAAAATGTACTGAGTAATTAATTTTTTGTTTATGATACTTGTGCTGCATTCCAATGCTTGATTAACAAATGCAAAATAAAACACTTCTAGAACAGGCATTATGGAACTAACAGAAGATAACAAAAGAAGAAAAAAATAAACAAGGGGTACAGTGTAATATCAGTCATCCTATTTTTATTTTAAAATGTGAGCCACATAAGAAAGATAGAAAGATTTAATTGTTAAACATCAGGAGGGCAATGCAAAGTCAAAATACAGCCAGGTGCTTCAAGGTTCAATGTAAAAGCTATTCATTTATTTCAGGAATTAAATTTGTCAGTGCAATGAATGATATCCATTGTCTGGTGCATCTCCCTCTTTTATTCCTTCAAACCATTAAATGAAAATCTGACATGAATCAAATCAAGGATCTTCAACATGGAAAGAATCAAACCAAGGGATTCATTTAGCTTTCAGGCTGATTAATTTCAGAAGCTCAGTGGATTTGGGTTTGAGGAACTGAGCAATGTACTGTTTAATACTGGCATAGAGCACATTTCTATAAATTCCCAAGAGAACAATCATATCTTTACCAAACTTTGATTATGTTTTAGTTTGCATAGACTGTTTGAATGAACAACTGCATAATGTTATTTATAGAACGTGCAAGGGCACAGGAAGGAAGAGTATGTGGTCAGTTATCCTCTGTGTTATTGGATTCATGTGGCTATTAAGCTATTTTAAGACTGCTGCTTTTTGTTAACTACTCAATCTTATCACGTGTATTTTTTTTAAGAAATAGCATACACTCAGAAATCAACTGTTAACTGAAAAATAGGTATTACCATGTACTACTGCCAACACACATATGTATGCATATATTTTTTAATTTATTTGTATGTGCCTGAATGTATGTGTATTTTCCCTAAAAAAAATAAAATTAAAGGTTCTGATATTTTATTATCATTTGTCTAGCAAGTATGATACAGATTTTTTGGTCCCTTTAAACTACTTTAGTGATGGCGGAGTTAGAGTGGAATGATTAACGTATTTTCTGTTAAGTTAATCTGCCTTCTAATGATGAGGTACAGCTGAGTACCAGAACTTTTAGAGTGTGGAATGGACGACTAGTAAGCGTAATTTATCCTATGTTTACAATAATCAATGACATTCTCATTGATTGCAATAGATACATTATTTTTCAGATGACTGATCTCCATATATCAACATTCAGTACTGATAATACATTAAGTCAGTAAGTCAGTATCAACTCAGTACAGAAAAGCAGCTGAAATGTAGATGCTTTATCATAAACTTAAAAATGAATAATTCATTCTGCTTATTGCCTTTTCCAGTTTCAGTCACTCCACAATAAATTATCTAGTAACTCTTTTACAACTCAAAAAGTTTAATAGCAAAATATAAATGGTCTGGATTTGCAGCTTTTTTTTCATTCAGATTGATTTCCATGGCTAGAGTCAAGACTTAATATTTTATTAGTGACCTGTACAAAACCGGGAGGAACAAATTTGATAAAAAAATCATGAAACCACATTACTTAGATTAGTTCTTTCTTAAGTATTTCTTTATAAATCAGGTTGAGGATTTTGGGACTAAATTGTTTCTAATGAATGAAACTCCATTAGCTACATAGGCTTGGAAGAAAGTCCATCAAAAAATAAAGATCAGAATTTATGGCAAAGGAAAAAAAAATAATTCAAAATAACCCATAATTCTCCTGCATCATACATGTACGGTTGACGTGGTTTAACCCCAGCCAGCAGCTAGGACCATGCAGCTGCTTGCTCACCTTCCCCCCGCCCCATAGGGTAGGGAGAAGGATGGGGGATAAGAAACAAAAAAAACAACCTCATGGGTTGACATAAAGGCAGTTTAATACAACAGTTAAATAATAATAATAATAATAATAGGTAGAAGAGTATATGAAATAAAGTGATACAACACAAGTTGCTCTTGCCACCCGATGATAGATTGCCTACCGTGTCCCAAGCAGTAATGGTGGATTCCTGCCTCCCAGACAACCCCCATTTATATACTGAGCATTACATCTGCGGTATGGAACATTCGTTTGGCCAGCTTGTCCTGTCTGTGCTCCCTCTCAACTTCTATGGGAAGCTGAAAAAGTCCTTGACTAATGCAAACATCACCTAGCGACAACTAAAACAACATATGTTTTCAGCATTATTTTCATACTAAATCCAAAACACAGCAGCTACTAGAAAGAGAATTAACTCTATTCCAGCTGAAACCAGGACAAGGGTTTAATCCTAAAATTTTGACACTAGCAGCATCTATGATATTTCTAAGGTCCACAATCATTTGATGATCTCTTCTGGTGTAGGTTTCCTGAAATCTTTTGACAAGACACTGAGTTTGATGTTGAGTGAAACTGTAAGAGGAGTCTCCTTAAAATCATATAGCATCCCTACTCCTAACTAATTTCATTTAACTATTTTATTTTACTTTTTTCCCCTATATATACTTAGTAACAATATATTATCTAAAACCTTTCCTATTAAATTAATATAAATCTTTGACAACAGTGATAGTGCTGCCCATTTCTGAGGGGACAAAAAAAAAAATTATCTAAGTTAAATCAGATTTAAACAGTAAAGATTTCCATTTACTTTAGCTTGGAATGATTACATCCACAGTTTCACATTGCAAATACTGGGTCAGTCCAACTCCTTTTGAAATCAGAGATTGTTTGTATACCCAGTTTAAAGGCAGTCGGATCAGATCCTGAATCAGTAGCATATTCTTGTGCATCAGACTAACAGAGAACACAGATTTTTCTTCTCTAATCTGTGAAGAATAATTAAAGTAGCAATTAAAATAATTAAAATAGCAAAATGACAACTGCATTTCACCACGCATGATTTTCAAATATGAACTGCATTATGCTGATTCTTTTTTCACCTAACGGGGCCAGTAATGAAACCTCTTGGAAGAAAATTGCCAAGTATGAGAAGATATATAAAGTTTAAGATCAATAGTTGTTCAGTATGCATTGTATGGGAGACAGGATACTATATAACAATAATGAAGAAATATATTGTACATGATGTCTAGCATGTTCTTTAATATGGCTCCAATAAAATAAAAGATTAATGAGAGCCTTTAAATCCAGGCAAATTTCTTGACAAGAAACTATCAGCCAGTGCCGTGTTTTATACATTTGAAGATAGGAAGAAAATGCACATGCATGCATTATTCTACTTTTCTTTCCTTAAATGATCTCAAATACAGTTTCATACCTATTAAGCAATATTTATACTAGAATATATTACAGTGTTACAACTACAAAAGTCTGTCTTTTGAAGTGGTGCACCGTCAGTGTATTCAAGTATAAAGGTGTTCAGTCCAATTCTACTTTCCCTGTGTTGTCTTCAAAAGGACTGCAGAAATGCAGGGAATTTGTATGAAGTGGAAAAATATAAATTCCATATCATGTAAACAAAATCATAAAAAGTCAATTTGTAATGAAGTAAAATATATGAGTTCAATGTATTTGGCAGGCTTTTCATAGTTGCTTATGATGTTTTTCAAGGAGCAAACTAAATACAACATGTAAAGAACATATCTCCTTAATTCTCTTCTGTTTAAAGGCATTCTGTCAGTCAACTAAGAAGGCTCTTTTTTCACCCCTATGTGAGTGATTTTGAATATATGAAACCAGTATTCCTTCCCTCAGTGAAAGACAGTTTGTGACTTTGAAGAAATATACTTCTTCCTTTAAAAAAGTACATTTTGTTTCCAGAATTAAAAAATATTTTCTCTCATAAGCAGTGCTTAAAACGATGTGAAAGTCCTCTACTTTCCTTCCTAAGAGACTGAAAAGAGTTCTGATCGAAGTTAAATCTTTAAGCTGGAAGAAAATACAGAAAATGAAACTTCCAAATTTTAATTGCACCTGGTTCAAAGAAAAAAGTGTAAGGTCATGAGCCTTGGAAAATGATTCTTACCATGGGGCACAAGACAGATATATGAAATGTTCTTCAATTTAATGAGCCAATAGTTCTCAAATCTGATGTGGCCTTCTAGAGCTAGTCAATGATTATTGGATCGTGAAAGTTATCAATAAAAATCCTAAGCAGTACAAATTACTGTGTGTAGGGATGTATTTGCAAATATCCTGCTTTACAGCATGTATCATCATGGTCTCAAGGTCCCACTACATAACTACAAGTGTGAACTCCTTTTGCCAGTCTGCAATCTAAACTTCATCTGAACCCAAAACTTTGTCTGAAAATTGAAAACACCCCTCAGACCTGTATATCACCCACCTGTCTCAGCTGATACTATTTGCAGAAGGAGTTTACAATAAGATCCTTGCAATTAATTTTTTGAGTTGAAGAACTACAAACTATCTTGGATCCATAGTAGCTGGCTTTCTCATTCAAGGTATCTGAATTTATCTTCCAAAGCGCAGCCAGACTAGGTTTTGCCTTTCTTTTTACTGCTAAGAAAAAATTTGTTTCTTTATACACTATTTATATGGGTTCTTTTTGAAAGAGTGACGATACTATCCATGTCAAGCAACACACTTCACTGGTTTGTTATACGTTTCTTCAAATGCTCCATGTTTACCACAAAGTCAAGTTTCCATACAGTTTTTTTGTTCTGGGTAGTTCAGGCTGTGGGAAGTTACCATAGTATGACACTTTGCTTAGTGTATAATTTAAAAACAAACTTCCAAAGTAAGCTGAAAGTTACCATGAATCTTAACAGGTTTTACAACAGTGGCCTTGCAGCACACTTCTTGTTCACTCTATCCAGCTGACATATACACGTACTACAGAAACTGAAGAAGGTTAGTAGGCAGGGTAGCTTATAGTTTCATTGTTATGGGCTTATATTTTAGTTTCCTTATGCACAGAGTAAAAAGTGAATTAAAACTACTCTTCCATGAAAGTATTTGTAATAAGAATTAAAACATAACTAGAATCAGTAGCTCAGCGAGAGTGCATAGTAGCTGTGAAGGGGAAATTTTCCATCCATTTTCCTTTGGATAGAACACCACCTGTGAATTTATCCTGTGGTATCTCTTTTTCACAGCTCTTTGTCACTCAGACTGTATACTTTCTATCTCCAGGAAATCCTATAACAGCACCTGCAAAGTCTTGCTCTCAGAGGAACCACCTTTGCCTAAATACAGATGTTTCAACGAGAAATTTGGGCATGTCATCCAGGGATAATAAGCATCGGTCATTCCCCTTTGAAACAAGAAGTGTCTGGAGACATTTCTTAGAAAAGGAAATTCTTGTTTTATACACCAAATACCAAAAAAATACTGTAAATATTGAAAAAAGTCAAATATTTCAAATGTCCCCATCTACTTTAAAAGTGATAATAATCTAGAAATATCCTTGTGAAATATTTAGGAAACATGCAGTTTGTGACCTCTGGTTTGTCTTTCTTATACAATTCCATGTGTGTAAGAAGATCTTTAATAAAGCAACAACAACATCTGGCGCAAACTTGTTTATACCAGGCAGACCACCCTAGTTCAGATTAAAACCATGAAGTTACTAAGAGATTTGTGTGCCCCTGAGGCAGAAAAATAAAAAAAAATATGTTAACCATGCAAATTAAGTATATTTTACACATAGTTTCAGGCTATACTTCTGTATTCAGTTACCACCTTTCAGGAAATGAACACTTATAGAAAATAGATGAAGAGATAGGAGAAAAAAACCAAACCAAACCAAAACCAAAACCAAACCAAACCAACCCAACACAAAACTTAAATTCTGAAAGCTCCCCAGGAATCCCCAGAGTACACGCACTTTTCAAGAAAATTATCATGGCCCTTTCAGCAATACAAATCAGGGACTATTTCAGTAATTTTACTGCTCCCTTTTAGAAAGGGTCCCCTGAGTCAGTCTTCACAACAAAAAAAAGTTGCATAAGTCTTAGGAAATTAAAATTATGGCTTTTGAAAAAAGCACCTCATGAAGAGGGGATGTAAAGGAATCACAGTTATATGGCATATGGAACATTTATCCTAACTTCCCTGCCAGGTTCCAGGCTCACTATACACAAGTTGGTTAATTAGCCATTATTACTGGTGCTTTTTGTAATAAATTATAAAAGGATCCATCGATCCCGCGGGGCAAACTTATTTCATATGCTGAGGTTTTTTTATTGTTTTTTTTTTTTTATTTTTTAGTGATACAGTATCTAGCAATTTTCAAGAAAGACAAAAAGTGATAAATGCCGTACTGCTTGCTAAAGTAGATAACCAGTGCTACGTATAAACTGCAATAAACAATATCGGCAGTATATGAAGTCATTACAGTGCTCAGGCTGATAGCCTCTAGATTGCAATAATGCAACACTGGGCCTTGAAATATCTTCTGAATCATGTTTCCTACAGCCTTCTTTTGCTCCTCCACCTTTTTTATGGCATTTTACCTGTAAATTTACAAGGAAATTGCAAATGTAAATTACAGTAGCCTTTGTTTACACTAGAAGTTAACTGACCCAGCTGACTGATGATAGAGGCAGCATAAGGCTAAATAAAAAGAAGATAGCCATATCAATAGTCATATATCTTATCTACATATTTTAATTCCCCCAACTTGTACATGTATATGCACATAATTACCATTCACATATTTTTGTAGTTAATCCTATTGCTTGGTAGAGTTAATATTGATCAGTTACTACTTTATAGTGTGTGAAACATGCCTTTTCAACAATAAAAACATTCCTTAGCACAAGAATCTCAATTTACTAATTTAGCATTTTCTTACCCCTTGACAACATTACTAAAAAGTTGTATTCATCTCTGCCTTCATCTTTGCTCTTCCTAGGGTACAAAGTTTTTAAACATATCTGATTTCTATGTATTCTTATTTAGAAGAAGGTGTTTCAGCATTTCCACTAAATTAACCTCACACTAAATTAGTGTGAAGCCTATGTACTTTGCACTAAAAAAAAAACAAACCAAAACAAAACCGAAACAAAGAAACAAAAAAAACCATACAAACACAAAGAAAGAAAAAAGACAACCCCCTCATAGTCTTTGAAATGGTTGGATTATATGATCCTATTGTCTGTTCTATTAGCTTGTAAACAATAGCTAACATATTGGACTGATACTAACTATGAGTCAAATTCTCATAAAGATTTAGATTTATAAGCTAACCACAGCTAACAGTCTCCAAAATATTATGACAAGGTGAAAGGATGCTACCTTTAACAATAATCTCACACCTGTACTGCTGGAGGGGTTAATCTAGTGGTAACATCCTTTCTTTTACAATTAACTTGAATAATGAATTCTTACTTGAAAATGTGTGATTCAGAAAAACATCATGTTATTAGGAATTTTGACATTAATCCAGAAACCATGAGCCCTAATCCAGATCATGATACATATTTTCAGGCTGAATTCCTCCCAGTTTCTAAGATAAATTTATTCCTTTATATCAAAGTGGTAGCATCCTAGAACAATATATTACTGCATTCTTTGGATTGTCTCTTTGGTTAGTTGCATTTACAAAAAATCATCGTCTGTTAGTGTTTCTTCTTTAAAGTTGAAAAATTCATTCCACCGAAGACCAATATAATTACTGTGGATTCTGTTCTTAAATTACTTAGTTAGAGGAATATATTATTTTTCTGAAAGTCCCAAAGACATTGTTTATACAGCCAGATGTGTAATTTAATTATGTTATATTATTTTAGGTATTTATTTTCGATTAAATACTTTAAAAGTGTAGAGCTGTATATTGCCGTGTTTTTATGTACAAGTAAACTGTCATAAACTGATTTTTCCGAATTAATCTAGGTAAGTTTCTGAAAAAGAAATGGGAGCCTTGCCTATTTTATTTTACCAGTCCAAAATGTAGCATTTATTTGAAATGTTTCATTTAATACATCTTTCCCCCACCGCCACCTCATTTTCTACATAATATCATAGTCCTCTGCAAAGGTGCTCTACTGAGTTACATTCAACTTGTCCACCTGGAATCTGGCTTCTCTCCTGCAAAGCTGCTTTCTATCTGGTGGGTCCCCAGCCTTTTCTCTTGCATGGCATTATTCTGTCCCAACTGCAAGACTCTACATTTGCTTTTGTTGAACTATGTTTCTTTCTGCCCATTTCTCCAGTCCGTTTGAACATCATCCATACTCTCCAGTGTATCAGCTACTACCCCCAATTTAGTATCGCCTGCAGACTCATTGATGGCATGTTTTGTCTTATCTTACAGACCATTAGCACCGATGTTAACAGTCTGAAGGATGTCACTATTAACTTGCCACCGACTGGGTAACAAATCTTTAAGCCCAGTGGTCCAGCCAGCTTGCAGTCCTGGTTTTTCTACCCAGCTTGCAGTCCACAGCTCACTAGTCTGGATATGAGAATACTATGGGAGATCATACTCAAAGCCTTGCTTAGATCAGGATAAAGAGTATCCACTGTTCTCCCCTTGTCCACTGAGACTGTCATCTCATCATATTAAGCTGCCACATAGCTTCAGGCTTGACTTGGTCTGGGTAAATCCATATTGTCTGTTCCAAATCACCTTCATGTCCTTCATTGGCTCAGAAATTACTTAAAGGAGGATTTTTCTGGCATCAATCCCCCGAGAGACCGAGGTTACTCCTTTAATTCCCCTAATCCTTCTTATTGTGCTTCTTGAAGATGGGGGTGATACTTTCATTTCTCGAGTCTTGAGGAACCTCCCCACTTACTGTTACCCTTCAGAAAGGATAGACAGGGGCCTTGCAATGACAATGGCCAGCTGCCTCAGCCACACTCAGATATGCCCATCTGGTCTCAAATCCAATTAGTCCAAGTAGTCTCTAAATCAGTATTCCTCTGCCCTGAGGTAATGCTTCCTTCCCACAGACTCTGACAACAGCTCAGGGCCTTGAAAGGTTTGAGGGTGCACTTATAGAACTTACCAGGTCCTAACAAGGAAAAATATCTTGCTGTAAACCAAAAGCCAAGTAATAATATTATCTGAAACTGTTTCAGCAAGGGGTTCTATTTAGGTTTTCCCCTTCCTTAGGTGTTTCACAGGAGATGTACTGACACAAACCATTCTTCACCTCTGTTCTTTTTCAAGTGATTGCATTAGCAGTGTTGTAGCTAGTCCATGCTTTTATTGTGCTTTATAGGATAATATTACTTAGTTTGTAAGCAAAACATTAGAATTATATTTCAAGTTGACTGAAATATGGGGATAAAAGAAGTAAAACACATTTTATTTGAGATTGTATCCTTTACGTTCACTGTTAGATAATTAAATACAAAGCTATACATAGAAATACAAGTGTAAGATATATATAGAAATATGTATATAAAGGCGGTGTTTTTTTTTACAAAACCATTTTTCGAAGTACTTCTGGTATGGAGAAAAAAAGTCTCTTTATGAGAGCTTTTCTGGCTCAATCTATATATCTTAAGGTAGAAGTGATTAGTCTATGGAAGAAGGTATTTCATGTATTGTAGAAAATTATTGAATAACATTACCAATTACTTAAAATTGAGACATCCATGCCATACTTTGAAAATCTTTTTTATTTTACAGTTAAAATACACAGATAGCATGGTCTCAAAGCCATTACACTCATTTGCTGAAGCTGCGTGAGCAGCAGCCAGCTGGGACGGGGATGACAGATGAGGTAAACACCTCTGAAACACAGTATCTGCCTGAATACCTACTTTATTGGGATCCAGGAGATCTTGCCTCACACAAAGACAAAATACCTATGTATCATCAGATCAGGAGTATTCTGACTCAGTCAGCCTCTGCAAGCTGCTGTTAACTTGTTATAGGTGTGTTTAAATTCTAACTGAGGAAAGAAAAATACAAGTTGGTGTGTCATCTGGGGAAGACAGGTGACCCCTGCTCTGAGGGGTGGAGATGTAAAAAGAAGGAAGGCTGCAGCATACTATGGTCACATTTTATACCTGTCTCAGAGAGCTATAAGCTATCTGCAGCAAACATTCATTTTGATACATTTCATATGTCTTTTTCAGGTAGGAAAGTCAGTTTGTCAAATGACAGCTACTTTTCCTGCTGACATAGTTGTATTCACCCTCCTTAAATGCTCAGTAAAGAGTTGGAGGTTTGTCACTTAAATAGATCACATTGTTATGACTCTTGATGACATGTGCGATGACATGACTTACCTAGGATGTTAAAAGTCATCTCTCTGCCAAGGATGTGAAGTGACACAGTGCTCATTCCACTGTTGGTCTTGCCTCTCCTGTAATTGATGTTTTTGCACCAGTCATACCAGTGATAGCCTTTTGTACCTTTTACACAACTCTCATCCAGGTCATGTGACAGCTTTGTGAGGCACCATCACGAGTATTTATCCTGAGGGAAAAAAATGAGGAATTACTCCACTAAATATCCACCTTAAAAATGCCAATCTTAACTGGCTTGTACTTAGTTAAACAGAACTCTCAGAGACAGCAAGGACAAATCTGACTTTTACCTTCAATGCCAATGTTTCAACACTTAAATCCTAGAAGAAAAACTTTAGCTGATATTTGAAAGTATCTGTAAATACTGAGTTTATTGTGGGTGTTTTGAGAATGTGAAAAATGTGAATGTGAAAACTCCCAGTGGTAGTTTTGAGAATGTGAAAAATGTTCTATTTTGAAAATGCTAACTTAAATGTTAAGAGAAAGCCTTAACCTAAAGAATGGAGAGGTTTCCCCTAAA
The DNA here is from genome assembly GCF_964199755.1 of Larus michahellis. Lineage (NCBI taxonomy): Eukaryota > Metazoa > Chordata > Aves > Charadriiformes > Laridae > Larus > Larus michahellis. The sequence goes on along the minus strand of NC_133898.1, from coordinate 100,695,420 downwards.
AAAATTCATAGAATATTTGATATGCTTATAGCCATGAGCAATAAAAAGGTTGATTTTTGTTAATCCTGTCTGATAGATGCTGCCTTGTTCACTGCCATTAGTGTAGTTGGAAAACTTGAGCTGATTCCCATAGGTGAAAGTAACTTTTGAACAATAATGGATACGTAGTTAGAGGAACATGGCATTAACTTCCCACAAAAAGGAAAGTCATACATTCAGTAACTCTGCGTGTTTATTGAGGATGGCATCAATACTTTTGGAAGCACGTTACTTACTACCTCTAAATGTGTTTTGATGTAAAGTGTGATGGTAAACTTCCAAAAATATACATGAGCATTGCAACGCATAGCACTGAAACATCTAAAAGTTATGCTTTTCTCTGCAAAGGTGGAATTCATAACCTTTTACTCTCAACTGAAGAGAGAGAGATGCCTAAGCATGGGATTCACTGTAGGCAGAATGAAAAGTAGAAGGGGAAACATTCCCACAAATCTGACTTTTGACTGAATTTGGACATATATCTCTAGCTTCTGACAGGCACCAACAGAAAAAATTGCAGGACCTATTTTTGTATGAGCTAAATGGCAAGTGGATTCCCAAAGGAAAGAGGAAACCTGAGTTTTGGTTATTCTTAATATTCATGAATTTGAATGCACAGCTCTTCTTTTCAAGGAAAATCATCACATCTTTTTGCTGCCTAACCTGAGCCATTGTGTGAATTCAAGATTCACAGAAGCTGAAAGACCACAACTCTGGAAACACTGGGCAGTACATTCAGCTGTAAGTCAGTCAAGTGTGACTTTTGCCTTCTGAATTATTTTTGCTTTTTTGTGTTAAACACCTTGTAGAAACCCTTAAGCTTCCTACAGCCATTCTGAACTTACACTGGATATTATTTACTACTGCATGTAGTTGTTTATTTTTTTACCTATAATTTATTCCTAATTTTGTTAACCACTGATTATTGCTCTTTCTTTTTTTTTTTTTCAGTTCTTTCAAAACTGGTAGAATTATTCAAATTGATAAAAGCAGAGTAAAAAATATTCTGTCTTCAATGTAATATTTTCCATATTAAATTTGATCTACAGTATGCAAAGAAAGGTGCATATTATAAAGGTGTCAAAGAAGAAAGTATGGAAATTACAGATGAAATATTGGACTTATATGGATTTATATGACAAGAAGAATTAAGGAGTCGTCCTTGAAATGGGTCCTTTCTGCTTTTTCTGCTTAGCCTTCATTTGCTTAGCAATGGTTTTGGGAAGATGAAGATTGTTGAAGACAACAGCAACCCTATTGATTTCATAGACCGACACGGACTCATGTTTTGCTATTGTAATTTCAATTTGTTTTAAAATGAAAAAAAGAGAAAGATTAGAGAGAAGTTTAGTAGGTACATAGAAGGAAGCATTTGCATTCTGGTATCAGAAATGTTTTCAAACATTTAAAGACATTCTACTTCTTTCCTGACACAAATATTTGTCAAAACGTAAAAGACTATAGTGTGCCACACAGTCAACACAGATATACATAGATATACAACATGATGTCTACTGTAATTTCATTTGAACGGTGCCCTTTAGCAACATTTGGCAGCAACTACATAAAAGACAGAAAAAAATACAGGAACTTCTTTCAGAGTTATTAAACAGATTTCCATTAAGATAACACAACAGTATATTCTGAGTATGGATCAATCTACTCAGTAGTAAAGTGATTTCTTGAAACAGAAAAGGAAATAAAACCTTATTTTACTATTGTGCTGTTTCTATTTATGCAAGGCAAAGCAAATGGCAAAGACAATATGAGGGGGAGTCATTTTGACAGTTAAATAATCTCTCACAATAATAAGAAGAATCAAGAATGCTTTGAAATGATTATTCAGATATGAGTATTATTGGTTTCTAGAAAAGATATGTCCCAGATACGGTGGGAAGAGGTACATAAGGTACTAGACCACAGGGACCTTGTATAATTTGAGGAATAGAATCCATTCTGTATAAAACCGAGAGCAAAATTAATTTGTTGTTCAGAATTATTTTCTGGTAGATACATTTAATCTCCCAATATCTACTTAACTGGCAGTTTAGTAAACTCTATTGAAATATTTGGAATATGGCAAGTAGAATCAGGTGGCAAACATTATACAACAAATGATTGCTTCTGATTATACTCTGGTGTTTTGTGTTCCCCTCCCCAGTTGGACAAATAAGACCATGTGTTTTCACCTGTTGCTGATGTTATTTATCAAATGGGCAAGTATTCTATGGTTTTTCACATTTTTTTTCTGTCTAGGTTGAGTGCCTGAATTTACAAGTTAATGCAAGTAGATCCTAAACTTATTTACTTTCACAGTCAGAAAATCAATCATATGTAGTACTTATATTACTCTTTTTTACTGTACTTCAAATGTACTTTCTGGTTAGATGGATATAACTTTATTTACAGGCATGTGAATACAACATCAAAAATATTAATAAATTGTGAAAGTGCTTTTCACTTTCAACCCCAATGATACATGTTAAATACTACAGTAAAAGACCATTGTAGTTGCAAAACAAAGCACTCAGAAGTTAGAATAGGCTAGAATGTAAATAATCTGTGGAATCTTAATTTGTGCTCTTATGCATAAGCAGTATAATATAGTTTTTAATTAGATGCTCATGTACTGTTTTGTCCATGAGATCCTTGCAAGAGCTCACATGATTAATAGTATTCAGTAAATAAGCAGCTATTCACTATTTTGTTTTCTCATCATTATTCACAAAGCCTTAGGCCACTATTCAAATGCTGCTAGGGAGACAGAATTATTAATTTCTTCATTGGGTTTTTTGATGGCAGTGATTATTGTAACACCTAATGCTTCACAAATTGTAATTAATTTACTTTCACAAAACTACTATGAAGTGAGAGGGTATTGTTCCTCTTTACTAGATGGGGAGCTGAGGCACAGAGATACCAATGACGGAAGCTTATGAAAATTTTGAGATTTCTAAGACCTGGGTTTTTTTAAAAAGGATGTCAAGTTTTGTAGAATTTCATTTACTCAAAACACAAACCTCATTAATTTCAGATGCAGTGAGAGCTGCACATTGCTGCAAAACCAGGTTCTAGGGCTACAGATCAACTGATGAAATACAGATGTCTGTGTTGCAGATGGCAATAGTTGAATTAGTTACCCTTGACTCCTTTTATAGTCAGTGGAGAGGCTTCTAAGGTTTGGCTCATCTCGTCTTAAAACAGGTGTGATAATAATCAAATGCTACGAGTGCCTACTTTTCTCTAAGATAGAGATCCTTTGTAGTTCAGCTCAGATGAAGATGTCTAAATGTGAGATGAACACAATTAAATGAAATAAAACCCACTACAATGCTGTCTGTGGTGAGATGGTGAGAAACATACACTGAAAAAGTTGATCTCAGTAACTTGCTTGTGATGGCTATAGCAGAGACGTTAAAGCTACTATACCATTTCCCAGGAAGGGCATGGGAACGGAGATTCAAGTGATTTAGACATAATACCATTTTTTTCCTCTTTAAACTTCTTTTTTTTTTTTTTTTTTTTTAGTATTCACATTCAAACCTCTTAATAGACAGGATTTCTATGGGCAACAGTTTCTACTTAAATACACTATCTGATAATATGTACTCCATCTGTGCATAAACAATTAATTTTATTGTCTCTTGCAGCTTCTCCAAGTTCAAGGGCCAGTTTAGAGCCTCACCTCATCATCATACCGTAGCTCCTCATGATAATGCTCACTCTTATTACCTCTTGAACCTCACTGTTCTTAATGAACAGAGAGGAAGAACATTGACAAACCATATACTTACTTTCCATATTCTCAGATTCTGTACTTACACAATAGTTATCGGTAATCAATAGTAATAGGTGGGAAAGTAATTCACAATGTTAAACTGGAGCAAAATTTCTATGGATGTAATGAATGAAGTAGTTCCCTAAAAGGATTTAGAGATTTTTGCTGGTAAGCTTGAAAAATGAAGATTGCGACTGTGCTAACAGATGCTTTCTCATAACTTAAACAAATGAGGTAGCTTTTCATGGTAAGAAACACCTCCTTGGTTGCACAGTTCCTCATGTATGAGTTAGCTCTGTATAGAAGCTGCAAAAAATGATTAAAAGTAATCTACAATTCTTTAAATTCAATATAAATTTTAATTCAGCAAAATTTAAAATTTCATAGTATCACAGATTTTTTATTTTCATCTTGCTAGGAATTCAATTTCTAATTTTATCATCTATATTTTATTAAGCAGGTTACAATGTTTTGTTTTATAAGCCTCTTGTTATATCTGATATTTGAAACTCAGAGTGCAGTATAAATGTTACAGAATCTAGTTACAAAATCTAATAATTTTTTGAAATTCAATGTTATATTGACCACATGGTTTGTTTTGTGCCTGTCTACCATGTCTTGCCAATTGATGGAGTTAATGGAACAATCAAGAATTACCTTTCTTATATTGAACAACAGTTTTTAGGGTAGCCATGAATGATAGATGTGATTTATTCCAGGCCAATGCATCCCATTTTTTCTTTTTTATTTTACAGTTGAGAGATAATATGTCTTATATGCTAAAACTTGGAACACATCTGCTGAAGGCTTAGTGACAGAGATCCCTTGATGTACGAACACGCAAAGCATATCATCACTCACTAATGCAGAGAACTGAGACTATGGAATCGTACTATGAAATAAGCAGTAGTAGCTGTGAATAAGGGTATAGCATGTGGAAATGCTTTTCTTTGTGCTGGATTTTATGTCGTGAAATCTTTCCCAGGACATATTTATCTTTGATATTGGATTCCAATTATTAATTCCAACATAAATATTGGAAAATGAAAATTTAACAAAACATAGAGCCTTCAGAAATGCAGTGGCTTACATAAATACAGATAAATAACACATAAATTCAGTCCAAATATCCTTTCAAATGCTTTATTACAATTAATATTTAACACTTCAAAACAGGGATGGATTCTAAGTACAAATATTTACAATATGAAATAAATTAATGAAGACATAAATAATCTAAATGTATTCACCTAAAAAAAAATCAGAAATATTGAATTAGTATAAAAAATACCCTAAAGGAGAAAAAAAAGAGATGTTTTTGCACATGTTTAGAAATATGCTCTAATCGGATGGTGAATATAATTAAGACTGTCCCCTAGATATGCAGAAATACTTTGTCTGAATTAATTCCCTCATGCTTCAGCGTTTCATTAACCCATTGTGCCCCCAGTTAAATAAGAGACCAACGAAGTATAAACTTCAAGAACACAGAGAAGCAACTAGCCTTAATGTATTAGAAAACAATATGTTGATGCTGGTAAAAAGCTGGTGAAAAATTATCAGAAATTCAAAGTACATCTCCAACTCAAAACAGTGATTTTCCTTCTAGACCTGGAGAATGCCATAAGCCCTTCTCAACAGACTTTAGAGAATGTCAATCTTGTTTTGCTTTGATGATTTAGATTCTTTTATTCATGTATGAATAATAAAATTAATTTTGGAGACTAAGTGGCTTTAGTATCCACTTATACCTGAGCTGGAAGAAAGTGTGACTAGCTGGCAACAACTTACTTGTATTTAGAATTCCTACTTTGGGTAAAACACAATTTGGTGTTAGTCAAATATCATAATGATAATATCAGTTCTACCAAGATACAATCACTACTTTTTTATTCTTTGCTGACGCTGACAATCTCTTAACCAGTACACTATGTTTTTCATATGAACACAACTAAAGACAAAATTTATATTATATTTGTATTAGGAAAGGAAATCTATAATTTCCTTAAATCATATTATTAATTCTATTAACATATGTGATAAATTATTTTATTGTTCAGGGACACAAACAAACAACTGTCAAATCAATAACACCCAGCAGTTAGGTGAATGCTTCAGTGGATATTGGAAATAGGGTTCTGATGTGTCTAATCAGTTACTGAAGGGCAAAGTAGTGTGGGACTACACTTAAGGGTTAAGGCCTCAACTTTTGTATCAGAATGTAGAGCACATAATTTTTGGACTCTAGTGCTGTACAGTTGTGAATGATCAGAAAAAAACATTACTGAGCATAAGGACAGTGGAAATTCTGAAGAATCATTTGAAGTGCTTTCACATGAATATGACATATTACATGGCAAAGTCTTACAAATCTACTCCAAAGCATTAAGAAACACGAAAGGAATATGAGTTCAGCTGTGCCTGTAATAGGAAATCAAAATTCCAACTGCAGTGGAGCATATATAACATATCTATTCATGGTGCCTCAACAAACATTTGGACCATTCTGTTTTCAGAAAACTATGTAGAAGGTTCAAGTGTTGTCCAAAGATAATTTATAACATATACAATAGCATCTCTTGACCACCAGAGATTACGTTTAAGGTAACAACAGTAATAAAAGATTCTCAATGCATTAAGGATATTTAGACACTTAGTAACAATTTACATTAGAGTTGTTTGGATAAATCCCTTAAATAGGTTTAAATAGATCAATCTTACTATTTCAGACTATATATTCTGAATGTTTTAATAATAATTTGAGTACATCCAGTAATCATGAGTGGATGGTTTATACAGTAGGTGTCTGACACAGGAACTGATAACAGGAGCCACGAATGAAAGACAAGATAGGCAACACCTCACTAATACTCCTATTTTAAAGGCAGGAAGGTAAAATGAACTGACAGAAAATATGGTAGTGGTCTAAATCCCAATCATTTCCTTTGAATCATTCAGAGGTTTAAGGCAGCAATTTAATAACTTCTTTTTTTAAGCATGAAAACAAAGCCTCTATGAATGTTCATGACAGTCACTTCTGAGTATAGCATAGATTTTGTTGTTACAATTTTGGTGCTAGATGTATTCTGAATCTGAATTGAACCGCACCTCACTTGTACAGGACTTAGCAGTTCTGAATCTTAACTGAGAATCTGATTTAGCTTGCATAGGGTTTGTAACTTAGATTTTGCAATGCTGCCTAGAGGCTCTGATTAAACAAAAAGAAGTTACCCTTTAGTCTGTAACATTACAGTTAAAAAACCATAACCTTCTCATTGTGATAATAATTATATAGCTTATTCTCATGTGGAAAGATAGTATATATTCATTTATTAAGTACTTTTATGACTGTCTTATCACATTCACACCACACATTGTACTGACTGTGGCTAATTTGATTTGATAGTATTGTTTGTCTATGCATACTTCTCTGCTATCGTAATACAAATAAAATTTGGACAGACAAGCAATCCTTGTATTCGGCTGCCATAAGCGTTATGAAGACTGTGGATCCAGGACTTCTGTAGGAAACAAGAAGCAAAGGCTTCTTTCAAACTATTAGGCAGGGTTAGGCACAACAGATGCATTTCTTCAGGGTGTTCATGAACTACTAACTCAAAGAAGAACTGAATTCGAATAAACAGCGTGGTTCATCAGTAGAATAAACTATAGATATTTCTCATTGAAAAGAAGATTCAGGCTACTATTTAAACATGTTAATTACCTTCAGTTAATTGGCAATCCAAAGGTGAACTTGAATGACACAATGCTGATTTACTGACATCGAACATCTGGTTTACAACACAACAGTTTACACAACACTGCGTATATGAACAGCCTGTGTCCTGAAGATCTTAAACTTAAAAGATACAACAAAGCAATGAGTAACACAGAGAAAAAGAAAACAAAAGAAAACAAAACAGAAAGTGTTTTTTCTTCAGAAGTCTGTTTCTAGATGAGGTAAAAATCAATAATTTAGCAGCATTCTCAATTAAAATACTGGGTTCAGGCAATTCTTGTCTTTTAGACAGTTACCAGATCGCTTACCATCAATATGATATTCATACAGCACTTACAGATGTGACGTGCACTTAATTTTTGCCATGTCCTTGATGTATTTGGAGCATTTCTGGTTTTCACTGATATAAAATTCTTTGTAGGGATTACTAAATTTTGTTACAATTTTTCTCACTGAAGATGGGTACTTTGACCAAAAAATGGTTGGTCAAAACCACAGTCAAATGTAATAAATTAGACAATTACATCAAAGCTTCCCACCATGAAGGTGCAGAAGTATCGGTCCTTTCCCTCTTTAAATTCTATTACTCCACAGGAAGCATTCTAACAGATTATTCAATGGCTTATCTTTCTATTTTTCCGGTCCAACTGGAAAACTGTTATGTAACAGTAACATGGTTATGATTCTCTTTTGATCTTCGTTCTGAATTTGTTGTTTCTTTCTTATCAGTTCATGTCATTATCTTGTCATCTGTAAATAATTGAGTATAATAACTCAAGCACACATCACGTTTTCTAGAGAAAAGCCTTTATTCTGCAGTTCAATATTCTTCTAAATGTCCTATTATAAAGAATTTTCAGGTGTTCAGAAAGGTTGACTACTACTACTTTTCCTGCATTTTGCACAGAATTTTCTTCAAAAAAGCTGACAAAACAGTGAGATATGTAGCATATAGAAATTGGGAAATTGGGAAATATCAGTCTGTGTAGTTTTTGGTTTTCTACTATGCCAGTAAGTATTAATTACAATATTCTGCCTTACAGTCTACCCTCCACTTTCTTTTTCTTATTCTTTGTGCAGACAGTGAAAATATGGTTCAAGAATGGTTTTAAAGTAAAAAAAAAAACAACAATATTCTACTTCCAAGTAGATCATATTGTGCCAATATTACCAGTTGCATTCTAGCATATTTATTCAGGGTAGCTGAGAGCTTCTGTTGCCCTAAGTGGTACTTTATATTGTGGTTTTTTTCATCCCTTTGGCTGCTTTTAAAAATAAACTGCAAATATACCAATACCAATATAATATACATATTAATGCCCTCATCCTGAAAATTATGTATTTGCATATTTAGCTATAGTTGTTCGCTCAGAAAAGCCCTATTTATGCCAATCGTACCATGAGAATTAAGATACAGGGAACTAAGATCATCTTATGCAGTGTCCCTATGCAAAGATGGTCTTCAAGGAATCAATGAAATTGAAAAGTAACAAATGCCAATATCTCAAAGGGATGCTTTTCATATGGTCAACAGTAAATCCCTTCAAAAATTTTCTACAGGTTACTGTAAAAGAAAATACTCTGTAAGTATCCAAAAATGTCGTATATTTATAAAGGTAATAAGAATACCCAGTCATCGCTCATGTATCTTTAAAAACCCAATACAACTACAGATTTGAAAAGAACGTAAAGTTTCCAACGAACTACCAACCAATCACCAGATATCTGATGTTATAAGGAACTTTATTGAGCTCAAACAATTGCCATCATTATTTCAGAATTTCTTTCATCTTAGATCTGAGCAGCATGTGGTGATCATCGTGAGAAAAGAGTTACTAATAAATTTTACTAATTAGTAATTCCAATTATCTAATAGCAGAAGCTTCCAGGACAATTTTAAGTTTGAGGAAAATTACTAAGAGTTTTTTGGTTGTGTTTTTTCCCTTTGAATTTGTTGTAGTAGTGAAGAAAAAAAAATCTAATTTCTAAATGTTGATCTTGACTAGCCGCAAGGTGTCCACAAAACTGCTCTGTCACTCTTCCTCCTCAACAGGACAGAGGGAGAAAATGCAACAAAAAGCTTATGGGTTGAGAAAAGGATAGGGAGATCACTTACTAGTTACCATCACAGGCTAAATAGACTCAACTTGGGGAAATAAATTTAATTTAATTTACTGCCTATCAAACAGAGTGGGATAATAAGAAATACGAACAAATCTAAAAATATCTTCCCCTCTTCCCTCCCTTCTTCCCAGGCTCAATGTCACTCACACTTCTCTTCCCCCTGAGTGGCAGAGAAGGATAGCGGATGGGGGTTGTGGTCAGTCCACAACATGTTGTCTTTGAAACTCCTTCCTCCTCACACTCTTCCTCTGCTCCAGCATGGGGTCCCACCCACAAGAGACAGTCCTTTATGAACTTTTCCAATGTGGGTACCTCCTGTGGGCAGCAGATCTTCAAGAAGTCTTCTAACATGGATCTTTCTCACAAGATATGGTCCTTCCCACAAGATACAGTCCTTCAGGAATGGACTACTCCAGCATGTGTCCCCCGTGGAGTCACAAGTCCTGACAGAAAACCTGCTCCAGTGTGGGCTCTCTATGGGCTGCTTCCTTCATGGCACATCCACCTGCTCTGGTGTGGGGTCCTCCAAAGGCTGCAGAGTGGATGTCTGCTCCACTGTGGACCTCCATGGTCTGCAGGGCAATCTCTGCTCCAACACCTGGAGCGCTTCTTCCCCCATTCTCTTCACTGACCTTGGTGCCTGCATAGTTGTTTCTCTCACATATTCTCACTCCTCTCTCCCAGCTGCTGTTGCACAGCATTTTTTACCTTTTCTTAAATATGTTATCACAAAGGTGCCACAAGAATCACTGATGGGCTCAGCTTTGGACAGCAGCAGGTTTTTGGAGCTGGCTGGAACTGTCTGTGTCCAACATTGGGGCGGTTCCTGGTGTCTTTTCACAGAAGCCACCCCTGCAGCCCCCCTCCGCTACCAAAACTTTGCCATGTAAACCCAATACACTAAAATCAAATAATTATTAAAAAAAAAAAAAAAAAAAAAAAAAAAACTGCTGAAAATGAAACAAACACACGACAAACTGAAAAAAATGAAATGAAAGGAAATTTTGAATCAGATTCATAAGCAGAAATTACTTGGTTCCCTTCTTGCTGAAAAGGACACTGAACTGATTTAATGTGAGTCAGTTTTGCCTCCTGACTCACAGTTTTCTGAATCATTATCAAAGGTTGAGCATCATCAATCAAAAAAGAGTCTGATTCTTTGAGATGTTTTGTTGGTCTCAGTAAGTTTGTTTACAGATTCAAACTATTTGCCAACTGGGACCAAATTAGCTATGTCTGTCTTTCAAATGATGAGGATCTGACAGATAAATTCTGAAGAACTATCTGAAGGCAGGTGTTTCACCAGTTCTGCAAATAAAAAAAAGACAACAGACAAAACAACCTTCAGGTTAAATCTGTGGTAAAGCATGGAATTCAAATATATTTCTTTTTTATACCTTCATCTATTTAACTTCATAATCATTGGCCCCTTTCTGCAGGTAATTCCTAACATTCATCAGGATGACTGGGTCAATTCACCTCTTGCATTAAAAGATTGATTATGCTCCCCTCTTCATATCATAGTAACAGTAGCGGTTTTACTCTAAAAAGTGAGACATTTCCTGAATTTCTCCTTGTACCTGACAGATATCGAGCTTTTTACAAAGATTCCCTAAATATGAAGCTATTGGCTAGTGTGAAATATTGTCCACTGTGAAGAAAGGAGAACAAAAAAATACAGCTAGTGGGGAAGGCCTTCAGATGACAGAGGATTGCTACGGACTCCAGTCATGAAAGTGACTCTGTCCTCCTTCTTCTAAAGCATGCTTTGCTGTATATTCAAAGCAAGTATATAAAAAGTTACCTTTAGGAATTAGGAGTCTAAAAAGTACATTAATTCTTTTACAATACAAGTTCTTTACAATCTTCTGATTACATCCTTCAACTTAAAAATAAAATATAATAAAAATATCTAACAATACTTTCTCCTCAGAGGTCTTGTCCTGGTCTGTATGTACTAGAATTGTGCTAAGAGCAGCTGCAAAGCTGAGCTTTTCAGAGGAGTTAGGTTCCCCTGCTGTCTAACTCTTAGCCTTACTTTAATTCTAGTCAAGGTCTAACAAGAATACACAAATCATTCAGACCACAAGTGCTGGATCTGTACCTATTTCAGAACAGAGGCTGAAGACAATGCCTGTCAAAGAGGTAGACACCTATTTATGTTGGCCAAGCAGTTGCTGAAGAAGGAGTTCTGTCACTGCGGTTTTGGATTTGTGCCATTCTCTCCTGTGCACATCCAATTTAGGCAATTACTTTTTAAACAATGCTTTTCCCTTCGTTTCCAGGGTCATGCAAAGCACATGAAATTATGTTGCCTACATATGCAACACATTAATAATAGTGGAACCATGATCAACAAGGAATATATATTGCTGAAGCTCATTCTACATTCTATTCCAGAATAAGCTGATTTATTTTTTACGGAACTGTAGAAGGAGATAGACAGAGCATAGTATACGTGTAGAGCTTGGGGTGGGAGGGCTTATTTTTTTAAAGTAAAATATTTGATGCACTGTCTGAAGAAATCTTATGCATTTAGTTCAGATCAAAATAGACATAAAGACTCGTGGATAAAAATTGACTGAGGCAATGCAAAGAATAACCATGAACAACTTTTCAAGATGAAGTGAAGTGTTATATACAGTGTCACAGAGTTCAGAACCAGCTCTTGTCCTATTAAACATCTTCATTAACAATCTGAAAGTAAGACTAGATAGCATATTAATGAAACTTGCAATTGAGAGCATCTATGAGAAAGTAACTAGAAAAGTAACTAGAAAGTAGAGAAGCATTTGAAGAAAAAAAACAACTTGAAAAACATGTAGTTTAATGGGAAAAAAGACCTAAAATAGGTATTCTGCAGGAAGATGACACATGGATGATAATAATAATGTTAAAACAAAGAGCAATAATTAAAAATGAATGTTCAGTACGATTAAAGACAATCAGAAAATTTCCACTGAATTGATTTTTTTCTTTAAATGTGCCAAATTGTTGATTCTATGAATATCCTGGGAAGAAGTGATTTTCGATATCTTATTGCTTCCTAAATCTTTCAGAATTATTAAAGTATCTTATTTTGACCTTTTAAACACACAGAAAAAGATTAGCTTTCTGTCTAAAAATGTTAGTTAATTATAGTTGGCTTGTCATTTAGAAAGCTAAAATTGAAACATTTGAAAAACATCAAAATGAAATATTTCAACTGACTATAATGTAGACGAGATTATTTGTTCATAATCTTATTTTATTTTTTTTAACTATTTGCCTCCATTCTTAAAAAAGAAAACATTTGACTTTTGAAAAATTTCTGGGAGAAATGGCATTTCTCCTCCAGCTCTAAATGTGATATTTCATGGGGAAAAATAATCCAAGGTCAAAGCAATTTTTGTCATCATATGCCAAAACATCAAGTAGTCAATCATGAAAGTATTAGTCACTGTCTATCAGGTCTGTTTAGGCTGCATCTAGAATACTTTATGCATTTCTCAGCATCTTGGTACCTGATTGGAAAGAGAAGTGAGGGAAAAGGAACAAACTGAATGGAGATCAGAGAAGAGCAACTAACATGATTAGATTGCTTGAGAAATTCATTTAAGAAGAAAGGTCACAAACAGCTAAATATTCACGGCTTGACTAACAATATGCATAGCTTGGCAGCAAATTCAAACATGATAAATAGAAACACTTACTTATACAATGCCTAATTAACCTATGGGACACATTGCAACAAGAAATAATTGATGTTAGTTGTCTAAAAGAAAAAAAAAGAAAGAAGCTCAATATTTCTTGAACAATATTTACAACACCAACCACAGAAAGCATATTAAATGCAAAAGATGAGAAGACTATGGAACTTTTTTATTCATGTAAATCAACCTTTGAAAAAAATTTTCTGTAGGGGAAAAAAAAAATCACTTTTGGGTAGTTTGTCTCATAAAGCCTCAATCCAAAGCCTTGAACTTCTCTAAGTATCTGATCCTGGCTAATGGCAGGAAAAGCATGTTGGATTAGATGAGTCCTTGGTAGGAAATGTCTCTATTTCTGCACGACCAAGGAGGAGAGACATTGCAATAGGGTATGAATAAGTACTGTAATGAATATAGTGATTGAGGAAAATATTTTCTGTAAACTCATAAAGGAAAAATACAGGCTGAATGTCAGTCAACAGGAGTTCCTTAGACTCAGGGGTACCTTAGGCTCAGTCTTACAGGGTCTCAGTTAGCTACATAGTATACCAGTGTGGAGACGTGCAAAAGAGTCTGAGTTTTCCCCTGTTTACTTTATCCCTTAATGCTAGATATACAGACCCACATTATTCCTTGAGGCATTAATAACCGTGAGCCTTCTTTCAAAGATAAGTCCAAAATCCTGATCAGTCCTTTCCTCAAAATACAGTTACCTTTCAATGGTGAAAGCTTACTTACCACTTCCTTGTGGCTACACTGAGCTAAAATGTAACTTGTGAATTGGGAAAGTTCCCTTCCCATTTCTTTTTTACCTACTAGTTAAATAGTTTTGTTTGTTTGGGTGGGTGGGTTTTTCTGTTTCTTTTATTTTTTCTTTTTTTCCCACAAATCACCATCTTGGATTTGGAAACATTCAGTTCCATGCAAGTCCAGGCCATTATTTCAGTTCATTTTAAGATTTGGTTTCTTGCTCCCAAAGAATTACAGAATCGCTGTCTGCATAGTTGTGCTGATTCTTAAACACTCAAAAGACAGTCTAAAAGAAAGAAATGATAGGCATAAAATGCTAGAAGTAAGTTTAGGAGTACATCTGTTCAATATTTTTTTTTTCCCCACAGAAAACTGTTCTTTTTAACTTCATACTTCTCATACTTCTGTCTGGTATTTTCTAAACAAACGTATTTCCACGGATACAGTGTAGTATATACGCAATGTGAAATGAACACAAGTCTGAGACATGCACCCTGCACAGATGCTCTTCATTTGCAAAATTAATCGGCCACATTTGAAACACGTTGGATTCATGCTGAGAGGCGTTGGTGGGATTTTGGCCTGAAGGAACTGAAAAATATCAGACCTACTGTATTGATGCTTCAGTGTTAATATATACATGCACAAGGAGTGTGTTAAGGATTGTTGATTCATAAATGTTAAGCGATTGTTTATATTTTCCTGCTTCTATTCCCTGAATGTGCATAACACCAGTTAATAAATAGTTCCAGTGAAAAAGGAGTGAAGAGGAAATCTACTTAGTAGTATAAGAGTTTTCTCGGATGATAAGTTAGACTATATTCCTTCTTGAAAATAATTAGAAAGGAATATTTATTGTCTATATAGTTATTATTGGCTTAGTTATTTGGCGCTGTAATGAGTACTTAACCTACTTGATTACCTGACTGGTAGTATTAATCTTATTGCACCGTAATGTTTTCATACTTTTCTTTCTTTCCTCCTACAGATCATTGTACTCACTATTTCAATCTCTTTCTTAAACTGCCCAAGCTTTTTATCTTGGCTCTGTCAAATGAATTTCTATTGCATCCTTGACTTTGCTTTTGTGTACTTTTTTTACCAGAGTTTGATTTTATAAATCTCATAATGCCTCCATGGAAGGTGAGAATTCTGGCCTTTATGCAGTGCATTCATTTCATGTTGATAAGATCTTGAGACTCTGCAAGAAATTAGTGATTACCCCTACTGTGATTGGGGTATGTAGGAAAAAATTCTGGATTAAGGCCTAAAATTTTACTAGAAGTCTCTCTTCGTCTCTTGTAAATACTATTTTAATTAGTTCCTTCAGGTTTGGGTTTTTTTTCAGCTTTTATTTATTATGTCATTATACACTTAGACTGATGTATTACATCATGTAATTCAAAATCAGTATAATTGAGTTACCTTAGGGATAGTAGTAGTAATGCTATAGTTGAAGTTGAATTGGCTGTTATACTATAAATATTTGAAGAGTGATTAATATCTTGGCTATTTCTAATCTCATTTGGAAGAAACTTGAAATGGAAGCTGAAAATATAGCTGTAAATCTACATAAAGGGAAAATACTCTAAATTTATCACCTTTTCGAAGACCTGTCTAGGGAAAAATTTGCCCCTCTGTGCAGACAGCGAAACTTCCAGCCAAGTTCTTGTTCAGCCTTTTTTATTTCCTGAATTCTTCAGATGCTCACACTACCCTTTTTTCTTGGGTCATGTCTTAGGACAAATAAGACCTCACAACCATGACCTTCTATAAAATTAGAGGGTTATTTTAAATGAAAACATGGGACTTCAACAGATTCCCTCTATGAAATAAAAAAGGAAAAATTAGAATTGCTACATTGTAGACAGGGAATAATGACACTAAGTCTATGTAAAATACCTTAAAAACCATGTAGAACACTTACAACTTCCACTTTAGCCTTCTATATTTAGAAAAATATGAATTCTCACAAAAAAAACTGTGCTTCAATGCCTCTAAAAGGAGCTTAAAACACCTAAGTTCTCAATATATGTGCATATCTATATCTCAAAGAAGGCAGATAAATCCATACCACAATGTCACGTGACTATCAGAGAGATTAGATGGCTCAGGATGAATACCAGCCAAAGAGAGCTTGAGTGAAACCAAGAGTCAATCTAACTTCAGCCCGAAAAGACCTTGAATCAGTGTGTTAAAGTTGTCTCCTGTTTTATTCTCCCTTATTATCCCTCCTTTTAAACAATATGTGGATCAATTTAGAGAAGGGAACAGTATAACTGTGTGTATAGCTTCAAAAAACACACATAGTATTTTCTCAAGATACGATATTAACATTGACTCCTGTCTTATCTTGTCATGAAGGAGCTGGCATTCACTGATGTAATAAAAGGTTTTAGGGACTAAATGTCTCACAGGAATTTTGACAAAGATATGCCTTTGGGACAATATGTGAAAAAGAATTAACATTCTTTTTGTCCTTCTACATGAAAAATATTCATTATTATTTTATTTATAAAATTTTAAATTTTCTTTAGGTACTAGCACTTAAGCCTTCCCATAGTGTTTGGTCAACATATATATGTACAAGCATAACAATTCATATAATAATGGAAGGGACTAGCAATGGATGGTGCATGAAAGGCTGTCATAATAGAACAGTTTTATTAGAACACAAACCAGAAATCTTAACAGGGTAAAATTCAGACTTGCTGGACAAAAAAGATTAAATACAAAATAAGATTTCCAGCCTTTTGTCTCTCCTTCCGTCTTGCTGCTAGATTTGGCAACTTTCAGGACTTCAAATGCTCTTACTGTGAGCATAACTCCCACGTGGTCTATAGTAGTATCTGAGCCTTCTTAAACTTAAACCAGGCTCTGCTCTGTGCATCAGCCTCTGCTTTCCTCACCACATTCAGCAGATGTCATTATTTGCTCTCTCTGCTCTTTTATACTTGCCTACCTACATTCCTAGAGCTTGCCCCTACTGCACATACATCCATTAACTCAGGGAAGGAGTTTTCCTTCTTTCTTGCTGGTCCCGACTGCCAGAGCATGCAGCAGCCACGAAAAGAAAACCACTTTTCCCCTCTGCTTCTCATCCACTCCTATACAACATGTAGCACGTGTACAATAAGCTATGAACTGAGAATCTCAACAAGTAGGTCATTTGTGACAAACTTGTGAACTTGTCTTGAACCCTACACATTACACAGCTGGTCACTGCGCACACAGAAATAAAGGAGGGGTTTGTATATATACTTTTTTTAAAAGTGTGTGAGCATAGGTAATCTAATAAGACCACATGACAGAAAAATAAGTTAATTTATATTTCTACTTTTTTCATGTAATATCTTACAGGCTTTTTGTTTGTTTGTTTTAATTTGAACAGGATGTATACTAAGATCTCAAATACATATAACTCCTTCAGTTCCATTAGCAGTGTATCTATTCATCATTAGGTGCTAGTCCATAACCCAGAAGAAATCAACTTCATACAAAAAGTAAACAGAAATTCTAGCTACCAATTAAACATTATCTTGAGGGCTTAGGTAAGATTCAAGTAATATATAGGCTTCCTGTTTGAAGTGGATAATTTAATTCCAGATGAGAAAATGCAACAAATGTTCATTATGACAAGTATTTCTCAATTTCTATGAGTTTTGAGATGCATAAATCAGAGAATAACATTTAATGAGTAGCAGCCTCTAAAATTTGCAAGAAGAATATTGTAGCTTTTCAAGGGCCAAAAAGATGCAGTAAATTAAGGCATTGGAAGCTTTACTGGAGAATAATAAAATTCTTCCGCATTACTATATTTCATTCTCTCTGAACAGCTTCTCCTTTATCTTGGAAATGTTTGGTTAGAAGAGAAGTGAATGAGAAATATAATTTCCTAATTTGAAATGGAAACCTGATTTATATGAAAATACTTCATAATTAATTTATGCTTAGGCAATATAATCTAGGTTTATTTTAATACCTGACTTTTAAAGTCAGGTAAAACAGGAAATATGCCAAAAAATAAAATTTGAAGTGGGTTAAAATGATTAAAAGCAAAGCCAAGATAATTTTTTTTTGTGAACTAAAGATTCTGAAGTACTTGAGTTGTTTTTTAAAAAACCTTCAAGAAAATTACCAAATTGAAAAACTTTTTATTCTATAAAAATAGGGTTTTTTAAAAGAGAAAACTGAAAGGCCAACTTTCAAACTGAGATGGAATGGGATAGGGGAGATTTTGACTGTTTTGTATGATAGCTTGAAGGCTTGTTTCAGGTAACTAGTCAGAGCAAAACTATTAAACAAAACAAACTTGTGCAAATTGCATTAAAATATATGCTACTGGGTAATGATTCGTAGGTCATCAGGAACAGGTGATCTAGTGACAGTGAAATGCATACTTTTAATAAATTTAGTAAAAGTTGGAAATAAACATATCAGCTGATACTAAAAGATAACATTAAGGATTTTTTCCTCCCATAAAATTTCATGAGAACAAAAATAATCAAATTTTCTTAAACGTTGATAGAGCATCTTTGCCAATAAAGTTTATCCATACTAAAAGAAGACTAAAATGAGCATTCAGAAATAACTACAGATTCCAGTACTTCACTACTACTATTTAAAATAAAACTTGGAAGAACTTTGAGGTCATAATAACACTGTTGAGATTTTAGCAGTAATGTTCTAGAAATTATATGTATACTAAGAAAAAGTTGTAAAGATGGGCTCTATAAGTGGGGTTTTTTGGGGAAAAGCAAATATTTCTAAACTCACAGTAGCTAGAGAAAAGAATGAAATAATTCTTCTGTAATGACAAGTACATGATTTATGGGGAAATTGTCTGAAAGTTCTCAATTTTTTTTCTTCTTTTACAAGCACCAAATCAGGAAGACAGCCAAGAACATCCATATTTCTTTTCTCTTGTCTCTTTTTTGCCTGCATAAGAAGGAAAGGCTGCAGTTAAATATACTATAGTATTTCCAAAATCAGACCCATTTAACTGTATTTTTTTCTTCCTTTAAAAATTCTACAATTTTAAATAAGCTTTAAAAAAAAGCAATAAACTTTCCCTTAATTAAGTGTTCAGAGAGCAATCCAAGAAATTATTTGTCTGAAATATTTACCCTGAAATATAAATGTATCTTTGTTATGTAGCTAGTAAGTGTGTCTTTACAAATATAACAAGACCGTTTGCTACTGCTACTGCATGTAATTGATCCCAGCATGGAATATTTAATCTAATAGGAAAATTAATTATGTACCTGGAAATCACAAAGTATTTTTTTATAAAAGAAAAAAGAAAATGGAATTTTTAAGAAAATAAACCTTGAAAAGTATTTGGGTAGTGTCTCTAGGACTCATGTAAAAGACAGTCTTTAGGCTGAAAAGCTCTTTTATAAAAATATAGTGTTTGGAATATTTTTAAGCAGAATTTAATATCTTATCAATAAATGCAATGAATTAAAATACTATCTTTTAAAAAAAGAGAGATAATTAAACACTACATTGTAGGACAGTTATCATTCCTTTGAGTTCTCAAGATTACATATTTATAAGGTGAAAATGAAATCAAAACTACCAAATTCATGTTCAGCCAATAAAAGAGTGACAACAATAAAAATTCCAGTCCAGCACAAGTTTAAAAGATGTATGTCTTCCTCTTCCTGTGAAAATATGAAAAGCCAGAAAATAAATCTCTCTGAACCAAGTAAGCAACTCTGCCAGTACTCTGTTCCTGTCTCTCAAATGAAATCTCAAAAGTTTCCTCTCAGGCTTTTCATCTCCTTTCTTTCAGAGAAGAAAACGCTGAAATAAGCAAGAGACAAAGAAGCCACCGATAAACCTTAAGAAATAAATATGGCCACAGCTCTTTTGCAATGCCAGGTGAGATGTTTGTGAAAGAACTTCCCAAAAATACTTGATGTTGTTCTTTCCTGTAATATCTTCAATAGGAAATTGATTAAAAACTAATTGGGTTTAATAAGAGAAGAATAAATGCTGTGAATACTTGTTATTTGTGGCAAACTTGCCTCGTGAAATCTTTTGTTAGGAATAACACCTTAAATAATCCATTTTGCTCATAAAAACCAGCTTTTATTTTTACTGTTTAAATTATCTGTATTATAATAAATTTAATTCGGCTGCCCACAAATTCTGTGTAATTCTGAGAAAGTCTTTATAAAGAAGGATTCAGAAAAGTGTGAAAATAAATCACCATGTGGTGTGATTAGTCTTCTAGATTTTAAGTGTAGTGACCCCATGGGCATTGAAAAATCTTCAGAATTAATAATTGCAGTAATAATTGCATTCATGATTCAGCATGCAGAGACAATAATTCTGATTTGGCCGCCATCATTTAGTTATTTTTGGATAAAGTAGAAATACAACATAGAACCACTTCAGAGGTGCAAAACTGCAGACACTGCAAGAAAAGAGAGGTTGAACAGAAAACAGCAGAGACCTTCAGTTGCATTGGTTAGGAAATTTTTTTTTCTTCTTCTTTTATTCTTATATTTTTAAGAAGAAACATTCAGTGAAAGCTTTTTTTTTTTTTACAGAAATGCATGATCCTTCATTTTGGAGCAAATATGGGGGCTGTTGTCATAGGTAAGAATTAATTATCAAAGGCTATGTCTATACCATATTTCTACGTGACCAAAGGAGCATAACATAAGGATCAATTGGGTGCATGACCCATCAGGCTAATGTTGAAAGACTGAGGCTGGAGGAAGGAAGATGGTTTGGTGTGTTCCTCTGCAGAGGACCTCTGCCTATTGCAGAGGTTTTGGCCAGATGTAATGACTGAATTAATATCAGGTTTTGGCCAGTCTACCAGCTATTAATTTGAAGGCTTTCGCTCTGTCCCAGAAAGCACCTGAGGGTGATCCACCACTTTCATCATGCATGGTTCATTCAGGAATGAAGCAGGAAGAGGTCTAAACTAGCAGGGTGCACACAGACAGTGTGATCTGAAAATTCTTTATTATGTGCCAGTGGTTTTAAGATAACTAAATGATGGATTAAATACACCAAAAGACATAAAAATACTCTGATGATCTACATCAAAAGCTTTAAAGAGGATAAGAGTTATACATTTTCTGTGAAGAATTGTAATGGGTCTACAGATTACTATCTGAGAATTTTGTCTGCAATTTCAGTAATAAGCAAAGTATAAGCAAAATATTATTAAGGTTGCTCTAATGATCTATTCTCATAAACTAGTTTACACATTTCCTTCATACAAACAACTTTCAAACCCATAAATGAAAGCATCTAAAATATCTGCTGGAATCCTTTTGGTGGTCCAAAACTTGCCACTGGAGGTGAATTACATGATTTCTAGGGTGGCATCATACACCACCGAGTGACCAATCATATTTGTAGGTTAAAACCAACCATGCAAAGGTAAATTGCTTGCTGCAAATATATCTCAGTATTTCTCTCCATTAAACATCTTAAAAATAGGGTCTTTCCTCTTTTCAGGAGATTGCTTATATTCTGCAATTCTAAATATGTAAAAGCCTTGAGGTTAAGGTTTAGTTAAGATAGAAAGAGCATCTCCGAGCATTCCTTGGGGAACTTCATCTGTCTCCTGCTAGTTCTCTCATTTCAGACTTTTATTCAGCTTTTCAGTGTGCTGAACAGATGTTAGGTTGGCTTTATGAACTAGCTTAACAAAGTAGAATAAGTGCATCTCCACACATATCCCCCAAATCTGATGTTTACATTCATAATCATAATCATAATATACATATTTGAGTGACATAAGATATTATTACTAAATAATGAGCTACACCTGAAAAAATATAGAAAATCCTGAAGAATGATAGAAGAATGACAATGTTTGTTATTCTTATTTTTAGTTGCAGTTAGCAGTGTTTGTGATGAAGAAAGCCCATGCAAAGGAGCAAGATGTCTTGATCACAAAGCTTGGCAGTCCCAATGAAGAGCAAGGGTAGAGGAGAACAGTGGAGTAAACAACAAGAACTGACAGGACAGTTTTAAGCTAAAAAGCTCAAAAGACATATTAGAGATAAATTAATATTTCAAATGAGATGTTTAAAAAATTATCCACCATTATGAAAGTATTTTGATTGGGTTTCTTCACACTGCCAGTTTTTCATCCTAATTTCAGGTAAAAAGAACTTTTAAACCAAGCATCCAACATCTATAATGTTATCTACTTGCTGTGTGACTGAGCTATTGAATTGGTTAAACATTTAAATAAATAATTATTATTATAATTTCTGACACATTTAATTCATCTGTAAGAAAATAATCCATTTTGCCTGTGATATAATCCTTGTGCACAATTTTCTGAAAAAGAAAATGAGAGTACTTACAAGTGAAGAATTTTTTGTAGAATATACTACCTTCATTTCCCTCTGCACATTATAATATCAGCCCTCAAAATATTTATAAATATGAAACTAGAGCTCAGTAGAACCCAGATATGACAGGAAAATGCTAACATCACTGATCCAGACTTCTTTTCTTTCAGATGAACAGAGGAATTCTGGGATGTTGCTGCTCTGTCAGTGAGTCAGATTCACCTTCTTTCAGTTGCACAAAGCACAACTATTTGAACGCATAGAGAGTATGAATACCTGTTTCCTGGCTTCACTGGTATGGAAACACTCCTCAGTATCTCCCTGCTCAAGGTTCTTTTATTCTTTATGTAAAGAGAAACTGTCAAACCTGATTTCTTAAAAGTGGTCCTATTTCCACTGGATATGAATACAGAAACTGAGCTTGAAAACTGTTCTTTCTACACTTCTTTCTTTTTAAACAATGTGATTTCATGCTTCTCACCTCTTTTCTCTCCCCTTCACTTCTCTCCTCCCCTGAAAGGTGAAAAGGGTTTGGGAATAGCCAGTATGGATTCACTAAGGATAAACCATGCTTGACCATCCTTGACTGTGTCTAGAATGCTATGTCCAGTTTTGGAACCCAAATAAAAGAAAAATATTAATAAACTGGAATGAGTTGAGCTGCCTGCAGTGGTCAGGGAGTACTTCAGGAAGACCTAATAACAGCCTTCCAATACCTACAAGGAAATCATCAAAAAGACAGAGCCAAGCAATTTACACACATACGTGGTAGGTGGATCAGTGACAAGAATCATAAATTGTAACAGAGAAAGTTCAGATTGAACACAGGAACAAAAATTCACTATGATAATAACTAAGCATTGGAACAAGTTACCAGGGGAGTTGTGTAACCTCTGTCATCAGAGGCTTCTGAGACCTGGGTGGTCAAAGCCTGAGTAACCTGGTCTAAAGTCAGCGTTGATCTCAGTTGAGCAGGAGGCTCGACTAAATGTCCTCTTGAGGTCATGTCTTACCAGATATATTCTATGTTTCTGTGATTCTGTGAGTTAAATAATCCTCTTCAGACTCACGGTTTAAATTAACTTGGAAATATTTTCCTGAATGTTTGTGTGAAGAAATTTACTTTTGGGAGATGGTCACTTGTTAGATTATGCTGTGATACGGAGATGTTAATAATCACAAAAGGTTCACATTATCACATTATCACATTATCACATTAATCACATAATCACATTAGGTTGTACTTGAGACCTGCCTTAATATGGGTGCAACACCCTCTCGGTAGATGATTTATAATTACATTCTTGTAACATAGACAATTCCTGTGTCAGATATTACCATCATAATTGTGCTTTTGCAGCAATGTCAGCACCAAACTCTCCTTCATGCGCAATCCTGTGAACCATTGTGAAGACATTTGCCCTCAGCAGGAGATGAATGCAGGAACGGCCTTACAGGATCAGACCACAGCTCCATGTAATTCAGTAGCCTGTTTATAGCAGTCATGGAAAGGTAAAGCTGAGGAAACTAGGCAAGAACAGGGCAAGAATATAAAATAATTCTCTCAATTGCTTTTTGTGATTCTAAGGCTTTTTGGCTGAAGGATTTCTCAAGTTAGACAACTTTCTGTGTATTCTTTATCCCTTAATTGATTTAACTTCAGTGAACTTGCAGAGTTCCTCCATGGACTTGTTAATATTCATCCCGATTATGCTACAGCAATATAATGTGATACTTATGAAATTCAGGAAGGCTATAAGATGGAACGGTTGCTGGCAAAAGGCTGGGCAGAATAAAACAAAACATAATCTTGCAGTACAAGGAATATGACTAATGTCAGGCAAACAGGACAAAGTATTCTCCAATACTCTGTTAACATAATAGAGTTATCGATCTCATGAGCATAGCAAGTAGATCGAGGGAAGTGATTACCCTTATAACTCAACATTTTCTAAAATTATTATCCTCATAACTCAACATTTTCTAAAATACTGTGCCCATTTTCAGGCCTCCCAATACATGAAAGATGTTGATCAGTTGGAACAAGTTCAGCAAAGGTCTACTGAGATGATTGAGGATCTGGAGCGCATCTTGGACAGGAAATGGGGTTTGTTTAGCCTTAAGAATAGCAGCCTTCCAACACCTACAAAGAGGTTCATAAGAAGGTGAAGTCTGCCTCTTCACAGCAGTGTATGGTGAGAGGATGGAACAAAGGGCATAAACTGAAACAAGAGAGGTTAAAAGTGGATATGAGGGTATGGATATGTTCTCATGAGGACAGAGAAGAAGCGGAATGCGTTGTCCATAAAGGCTGTGCAGTCTCTGTCCTTGGAGGCTGTCAACACAGAACTGGATAAAGTCCTGAGCAACCTTGTTTTACCTCTTAGCTGACCCTGCTTTCAGCAGAAAACTGGACTAGAGACCTCCTGAGGTCCCTTCCAACCTGAATTATTCTATAAACCTATCCCTGTTCTGTGTCCCTACTTTATGATGTACCTCACAAATACCGGTGAGGTGCAGCAATAGAAAGGAATGACACTAACAGAATTGTCCCTCTCTCAGGATGTGAAAGGTCACATCCATGGGCTTTGTGTCAGTAGATGGTGCTAGCTATAGAAGACAGTACAAGCATCATTAAAGTCCTGATTCAGAATTAGGATGGCACTGTCACTCGGTATTTCTCTAGTAGCCTGATGTTACTATGGAGAACATGCTAAGTTAACCATAACCTGATGTGGTTTTTTTCATATTCTGCATAAAGAAAAGGTAGAAGTTCTTCAGTCTGAGTGTCTGAGGGAAGTTTTGGTAACTGAAAGCATCCTCGTCCAGAAGGTTTCATGATGACAGCAGATGAAATGTGGTATGATCTATTTGGACACTACTATAGGTGCATTTATCAGCAACAAAGATGACTTGCACAATCGGGTTTAAGATGTGTCACAGAATCACAGAATGGTAGGAGTTGGAAGGGACTTCTGGAGACCATCTAGTCCAAACCCCCTGCCAAAGCAGGTTCACCTAGAGCAAGTTGGACAGGAATGCATCCAGGCAGGTTTTGAATGTCTCCAGAGACGGAGACTCTGCTCTCAAGTCCACCATAAAAGAAGTATGGAAGAAAGACACAACAAACGTTCCTTTGCACATTGCTGTTAATAAGAATTCCAAAATACAATCCAAACGCTCTATAAATTATAAGTGCAGCAATACCACTGACTTCAGTGCTACCATTCTACCCGTTGGATCGCCGGCTAACTCTCCATAGAGCCTTGTATTTAATGTTTCTTTTCTAGCTTTGAGGGGGAATCATAGAATCATAGAAATGTATGAGCTGGAAGTGATCTTAAAGTTCTCCATTTCCAACCGCCCTGCCATGGGCAGGGACACCTTCCACTAGACAAGGTTGCTCAAAGCCCCCATCCAACCTGGCCTTGAACACTTCCAGGGATGGGGTATCCACAACTTCCCTGGGCAGCTTCTTCCAGTGTCTCAGCACCCTCACAGTGAAAAATTTCTTCCTAATATCTAATCTAAATCTACCACCACGCCTTGTCCTATCGCTATACTCTCTGATAGAGTCCCTCCCCATTTTCCCTTTAGGCCCCCTTTAAGTACTGGAAGACTCCTATAATGTCTCTTCAGAGCCTTCTCTTCTCCAGGCTGAACAACTCCAACTCTATCAGCCTGCCTTCATAAGAGAGGTGCTCCAGCCCTCTGATAACCTTTGTGGGCCTCCTCTGGACTCATTCCAACAAGTCCATACCCTTCTTATATTGGAGGCTCCAGAGCTGGATGCAGTACTCCAAGTGGAGTCTCATGAGAGTCACGTCATGCAGGAGTGCATGCAGCAGTGTCAAATGCTTTGCACAAGTCCAGGTAGATGATATCAGTTGTTCATACCCTGTTTACCGTTGTGCTTCAGCTATCAAAGGCTTTTTTATAGAGCAAAGTAAATACAGAAACAAAACAATTCAGAAAGAAGGGATGTTATTCAGCCTAGTCAAGAGTAAGTTTTGATGAGGTCAGTTCAGAGACATTAAAAACCGGAGACCAGCCAAGAAGAAAAAAATAAAGAACAGTACAAAAGATGTCAATGTTTAGATTTCTTGATGTATTGAAGTTTAATTGTTTGTTCTTCTTTGCTTTTGAATTCTTCCACCAAATGGATTAGAAGAAAGAATGAGTTCAGAAAAAGTGATGGTTCATAGGTAGAACACTGAGGATCCCCTTCACTCTTCTCAGTGTTCACTTAGATTTAAAATGAATACAGGATACAGGACCAGTGTTGCTATTTGGATGCTTTTCAGTGGGGAGATACAATCTTATCGGTGCCGCAGTGGAAACATCTCTTGCAGGCATGAGATACTGAGCGTGAAGACCACTTAGCTATTTCTCTCCCATTATTGTTATTGAATCAGGTTCACACCAAAAGGAGCTTTGGAAACCTTCAGCCAAAGAATTCCACTCTGGGTAAGAATTGGTAGATGAACTTGAAATTTCAAAATCAGAAACAACTGAAACACTGAACTAAAATTCAGGTCATCAAATGGGATCTGAATTGAAAACCACTCCAAAACGGTTATCTAATGAACAACCAAAGTCAGAGCAAAATGAGACATTCAAATACTATTAAATTCAAGTGAAACACCAAAAATCTTTGAACCTCAAAGTAACAATGCAAAAAACTGAAACAAAAAAAGGCTTAAAATTTTTCCCTAACAATTCTATTGATAGGCATTAAACTGTTTTCTTGGTTATCATTTTAAGAATTTAAAATATTAATATTTTTATTTTAAATTATAATCTCAAATTTACCTGGATCCAGACATTACGTTGTGTTACACTTTTTTTAAAGAAAAGTCACAATATTTAAATTGATTTCTACATTTATAACTTCTGTCAATTCCACACGGAAATCAGTTTGACCTTTTCATGACAAAGGTGATAATTGTTGAAATATTTGAGATTATAAAAGCAGTCCAGATTTCAATTTTAAAAAAATATTATCTTATGTTTGTTTTGATTTTCTAGAAACATTAGAGTTTGAAGAAGGAATTGTAAAGCTACAGTAGAGACAAAATCAGTCTAATTGCAGTGTGATAAGAACTGCATAGGGAAAATTTAGACTAATCAACATTAATGTATGCAGAACAGAGAAGAATTTGACTTATAGACTGTTATGAAAAAAGACTTTGGAAATTAAGACAGATCCAGTTCCTGACCTCCAGAACAAACTATTAATTTACAGATTCACCTGGCACAAAATGGGACCATCTCCATTGTAGAGTCAATTGTGGATCATTGTTTAAGAAATATGAATTAAATCTAGACCTTCAGTATAGTTTAACCATCTTTTAAACATGTTTTATAGTCTTTTAATATCTTTTCTATTTTTCACGTACTTACAGCCCTAAAAACTACCTAGTGCTCTTGTAACAGCATGACAGTATCTTTAAAAAAAATAAAAATTAAATTTCTGTATGCAATAATCAGAGCCTCAAATATCTATGAAGAATAACATGGGCAAGTAGATGCATAAAATATGCTAATTAATCCATAAGTACTTCCTCCTGTTACTGAGTTGCATAAAACTGTAAAGTTGTGATTCTTTTAAATGTTATAGCCAAAATTACATTTAGTATGAGAAAACACTATTCTTCTAAAAATCATAAGTGATTCTCATAAAATAAGTATGTTTCCACAGTGATTCAAAATTTCATAAAGATCTTAAACAGTGGACTTCCACGTGCTAGGGTCCATGGCTCCCAGGAGCATCAGACAGGGCCTGTCCCACCACACCAGCCAGGAGCATCACAGCCAGGGGGTATCAGGGGCAGTCCCAGGCTGGGGCATCGGGCACCTCCCTGGGGATGGGGATGGGCTGAGGTCTGGTTGGAATGTAGGCCCGCAGGTGGGGCCAGGATCAGGACCTGTGAGGGTACCCAGGGTCTGGGTCTGCATGAGAGGGGGCCATGGTCAGGCACATGCATGGGTGCAATGTACCAGGAGCTGAACAGTAGAGCTCAGCCTCAATCAGCTCCCACAGGAAGGAGGTAGGGCCTGGCTGAGGGCCACAGTCCTGCAGCGCTGTCTGGGAGCCCCTGTCCTGGGTAAGCAAAGGAAGAGGTCCACCCTCAGCTTCTCTATCTCTATGGTGTCCTCAGCCCCAGCAGCCAGATCCCCAGCAGAGGGGGTGCTCTCAGGACCCTAACACCAAGTATAGCTGTCCAGGTAGTGTGAACAGGGTTGAGTTTCATTTCATACTGGTCTGAATAACTGTCCAAAGACTTTTTGTACTCATGGTATACTATTAAGAATGTTCTCCCCTCAGTACCTTTTTGCCAAGTTGAATATTATCAGTACACAGGCTGGACACAGCAGTAGTTACAATTGTTTGTTTATGCTGCTGGAACTGACATCCTAGCTCCATGCTGATGACATGCAGTCAGAAGTAGTGGCCTTCTAAGATCCTGGCAGATTCAGAAATTTTGTCAAACTTTACCAGTAGGACTTGAATCACTATGCGTGCTGAGTTTACTTACTCATCCACACTACAACGTTAAAGTCTCAACAAAAGCTAGACCAAGGCTATATCCTAGCTCGCTTCCGTATAGAGGTTGCAAGTCTACAGCTTTGGAGGCAAAGGGTTTTGTGCAGTTATTGGGGTACTTGGTTTCTTGTTTCTTGGATTCAGAGAAAGGCAAGATGAAGAGAAATTGTCTTAGGATGATTGTCTTGACACCATGTAAAGCTTAAAAAGATCCCTAAAAAGCATAGGAAAGATTGCTAAAAGAGCATGCCAGAAAAGTTACTAAAATGGAACATAGTTTGGAGGCATCACAGGTAAGATAGAAGAACCCTCAACATAACAATATAAGTAAAGGGAAATGTTCACAGATAATAAACAGGGCTAAAAAAATCTTTTTTTTTTTTTTTTAACTGTAGGAAAGAGCTAAACAGTTCAAAAATCCTCATTCTTACTTCTAGTTTCACATATAGCCTACATCCTATTTGATTCAACCGTTTTTTCTCCATCCAGGGAGTAACTTTTCTTCTACAAAAAAAACAAAACAAAAACACCCCCAAAAAAGCCAAAAAAACCCAGAACTTGATAATCTCTTTTACTTAATACTTTTTCTTCAAAAAAAGGTTTGATTTGTTTTTATGCTATTTTACAACCTTCTAAACTGTTCCTGAAAGTTTTTGATCGTTTAACCTTAAGATCAGGTGGCTATGATGATTTATTTAACTCTCAGCTTGTATTTCCTACATCCCTTTTTTTGTTTTCCTTCCTAAATAATATTCTGGACTCTGATTGGGTCTGTGAACAACAGCCCCCATTAATTGTCCTTAAAATTCTTTATATTTCAAAGTAAATTCTCTTTGCTTCTGTAGATTGCTATGTTTCACTGTCTACCATCTGGTTTGTACTGAGGTGTATCACCCATAATTAGCAGATAAAAATTTCAACTTAAAAGTGGGTTCAGTGTTCAAAGGCCAACTTTAAATTCACTACCCATGCATCTTTTTCTCAGATAACCGAACATTTTGAGATCAGCAGACAGTAAGGAGATCGTTTTTGTGTGCATGTGTTTGTTGCACAGTAATTCTCCAGGAAGAATTTCAAGCAGAAGTAGAGATAAACCTTAATAGTTTACTCAAGTATTGGAAGAAGCATAGAAGAAAAAAAAGCAGGAGCTCAACTGGGTGCAAGACCTGAACTTATTCAAATTTGTTCATAATCTTTGAATTGGGTATATAATTATGCACATGATGAAGTGAATAAAAGAAGTAATGTAAATTACAAATCAAAGGCCAGAAATAAATAGCCATTTATAAAGCCATAACTTTGAAAAGTTTGATTAAACATATTTTTCAAGTGCCAAAGTTGAATTAATAGGGGTACCACAGGGTACAACTTGACCTTTATTTTCATTACAACTGTCAGAAACACTGAATTAATTTGTATGCCATAAGTTAGAAGAACTGCTTTAATTTTGCCCATAAGAAGATAATACTAGTTTAATCTGTTCATAGCACATACAATACTGCATTCAGAGCTTTAGGGAAAGTTATATCACAGAACTGAACTATGATTTATGGTAAGTTAAACACCTTTATATTTCATTAGAATTCTTATAACATTGTGAAATGTTTTTGAGACTTCATTTGGAAATTTTTCAGTGAAGGATTCAACCCATGGCTAAGATTTCTTTGTAAGTGTATTTGTTAAGCATGTGATTTTTTGTAGTGCCGGTGGCTCAATGGGAGCTTTGCCTGAATAATTTGTGGGATCAAGTTATACTATCATACTAAAGTGCAAATTACACCTGTAAACAGAAATAGATGCATTTCATTAATTGCAAAATATAGCTGCTATATAAAGGTAATGAATATTTGAAGTTACATGTATTTTGTACAGTTTAACCCCAGATTATTTTTATTATGAGATAAGAATGGAAAGAGAGGCTTCTAAAGTCAGTGTGCACTAAATTAATTGTTACACTGCAGTCAGAGTTCAATTGGAAGCTTAAGGTACAAAATATTTTTCCAGTGAAATACTTGACCAGAATAGAAACAATAATGGATGAATGGATGGAAAGGTGGATAAATGGATGGGGGGAGAGAGAGAGAGGGAGATCTGTTAGATTAAAATGTCAGTTAATGTATAGCTGTCATACAAAATAGATTGTGCAATATTTATAAAACAGCATTGAACAATAAACATATTTCACCTTTTGTTTTGAAGTATATACCTTTAGTTTCGACATCTGAACTAATGTTCACCAGACCCTGAAACTCCTGTTTCCCTCAAAATTTGGTTTGCTGCTCAAAATTAGAACACAATGGAAACAATGTCAAATAATGCCTCACATTTTGTTTCGGTATAACTGAAAAGGCATTTAAGCAAATTTATTTTGATGGCCATCTGATGTTCCAAAATAGATGTCAACTAATTTTCTAATAACTTTAGAGTTATTAATGGCATTTCTCAAACTCTTAAAAAACCCCTCTTCTCAAAATCCTTTCAACATCAAAATATTTCTTTCACGAATTTTTGTTCAGTCATGTTCCCATGATACTTCAATTTCCTCCTGATGCCCATTTCACTTCCAGGGACTGGATCCTATACTCTTCCACCTCAGCACGATTCTTTCAATCTATGTCTCAGAATAGACTCTCTTGAATCTTAAAATTGAATAACACAAAAGCATTCTTTTCTTTTCTATGTCACAAGTAAATGAGTACGCATTTTCTTCTTTTTTTTTGCACTTCTCGGCTTTCAACTCTGCTTCGGAAACAAAACAATTTTTAAAGTGCAATAGTATTGCAAAAAAATAGGTACACAGCGAACTCATCATTATTCTAATATATAGATGCTTAAGGGATCAGGATCTTAATGGGTGCAATTATTTACGAGAAGCATCCTTCAGTAACACTCTTTCTTCTTTAGACATTGTCTCTTATCAGAAAGGAGGCATGTCTATCTGAACTGAAATCCTGTACTTCCATTTACACAAGCTAGATAATCATCTTGCAGTAACAGTTTCTCTTACAGGCCTCAAACACAGCAATTCAATCTCAGTGGGGTCTTCCTTGGTTCACAAACCAATCAGTAGCAATCAGTAGTTCTTTTTATAAGGCCTCACACTGTTGAAGCACCTCTAGTTCTTATACAAAATTCAGGTAGCAGTTCTCTTATTAATGATAATTCCAGTTGAGATGACGGATACCTGGCTCACATTCGAAATTCTTCTCATGAAAAAGTTAGTTATGAGCAGAAAATACTACTTGTCTTCAGAGTACTAAACACATAAAACCTACGTGATACAGGATTATTCCCTTTAAATTCTGTGAATACATATTTATACATCAGTGTAGATGAAAAGTTTTTATTGTAATTGTTACCATAACCATATAATATCCTTTTATCTATCTATATGTATTTGAATCTCCTACTTTTTAGTTCAGTAGACAAACATTTGTATTGCATTTCTCTAAACCAAGGTCTTGGCCAAAAATCCTATCTGTACAATGGAATAAAAATAAGGCCTTGATGAGGTCCTTCATTTACAAGCAAATTTAATTTATCATTTCCCTGACTGGATTAGTAAACACCTAAAAAACAATTGGACAATTATATGGCTATGAAACTTTGATAGACTCTTGAAAATAATAACACTGCTACTGACTGCAAGCACAGAAGGAAACAAAATAATCCATTTCTTAATTACCACATGGTAGAGGAAAAAGCTACATTGTCAGAAGGGGACAGATGCAGACATCCAAATATCAATTCAAAAAGTTCTTGAGATTTTTATATTTTAAAAAAAAATATTGTAATTTGAAAAACCTAATTCTTTTACAGATAAATATCTGTATCAAATTTTGTCATAACACATAAGGAAGATTAAGTCCTCGCAGCTAGAAACAAGTAGTTACACAGGTATAATTAACAGTCTTGACTGCGTCGGTTATGTAATCAACTACAGTATAATAAGGTGGTAAGAAATAGCCAACATAGATATGTAAAAACCAAATTGTATCAAAGAAAGATAATCTTCTGCTATTACAGGATAACTAGTGAATAAGGAGGAAGCAGCAGGTATGATATAGATTTCACGTAACAAGAGGCTGTTGATGTAACAAACAAATTAGCAAATTAGCAAAATGTGAGATAGATTTAATTGCTCTGTGGTGGGCATGGAACTGACAGAAAAGCCATCTGCAAGATGTGATTTAAAAAATTATTTCTTATCACACTTTGAGACCATTTCAAACAGCAAAACCATGAGTCTGTATGACTCTTGCCTCTATTTAAAAAGTTTGTTTATTTAAACTGTGAAACATTACACTGAGAAATTTTGTCAATTACACCAAGTTAGAAAGAGTCAGGAAGATTTCTGGATGACAGAAAAAGAATTCAAAACAATCTTATGCTTTGGAACAATGCTAACAAATCAACTAGATTTATTGTAATAAACAGAAACACAGAGCACTGTATTCAGAAAGAGAAATCAAGTGTCTATATGTAAAGCGAGTAATTATTATTGTGCCTTGCAAAATAAAGCCGTCTCATTCCATAATGAATTAATAGGAACGTTTTTAAGCAAGATACGAAGATAATTATTTTTCTGCTCTATCAGCTTTCCTTAGACTGCATCTGGTGTTCTATGTGCATTTGGATCATGACCACTTAAGAAGGATAGCGACCAATTACAGAAACTCAGACAAAATTTTTAAGATGACTGGTTTGAACAAAGGTAAAGAAAGCATGATCTTTGAAGAAAGATTCAATGAATCTTTATTTCTAAGGAACAGAATACTGAAGGAATAATATAAGTCTTCGAACAATTAAAAGATTGTAATGAGAAGGATGGTGAAGAAGTGTTATCTATTCTGTCATAGAACAATGAGTAATTATCTTAAATTACAGCTAAAAACTTACAGATTAGAAAATAGGAAATATGTTCTTACTGTAAAATTAATTATGCACTCATAAGGAACTTGCACAGTGGTACAATCACACTTCATTAGATCTTTAAATAAACAATTTAGACAAGCATTCATGAAGGATAATCTAGGTCTACCAATTTACAAATCAGGGGTTGGGCTAAATGACTCATGAGATTTTTTTGAGCCCTCTATTCTCCTGATTCCTATGTTTTATCAATTTTCATATTAAAGGGAAAATATTAGCTATGAGGGATGAAGAATGTTAATTTCAATTAGAAAAGGAAGTATTTATTATTTATAATACATTTAAAAAAACAATCCCCAACACTCATTAATCACAGGCATTTTCTTATTCTCCAATTTGAAATGGATTTGCTTAGAAAGACTATTTAATAATGTGTACCGTTCCTAGAACAATCTGAAATACAGACGATTATCCTGTTTCCCACATGAACGCTTTATACTATTACTGGGAGACACAGCTTCTTCCTACTCTTTCTCTGTCCTTGAGAAATTCTTTCCCACATTAAGATAAAGTGCTATCACTTTATCCGTCTAGGGAAATGTGGTGTACTCTTCCCCACTTTCTAATCCAGTCAGTCTCCAGTCTGCTAGTCTGTTTGAAACTCCTAAGGCACAGCAAGGCACTATATTTTCATTTCCCACATGTGAAAGAGTGCTCTAGCTGCATGGTTATGACATTATCTCCTTATTCATCTGTGTTTTAAAAGAAATGAAAACTCTTACAGCGTGTTGCGAAACTTTTCCTTTTTTTTTCTTTTCTTTTTTTTTTTCTTTTCTTTTTCTTCTCTTCCAGTTATACTCTAAGAAATCCTGCTTATAGAATTTAGGAAGAAAAATATCTAGATATTAAGAAAGCATCTAGAGAGAGTTATGCAGGAGTCAGAAAGAATTGACTGGTTTCACATGTTCCACACATGGATATTCGCCTCAGAGGGAAGGCACAGAAATGGACTATGACTGCTCCAAATGGCTAAGCTATAAGATACCTGAAAGTATGCTTGAAGACCATACAACTTTACACACTTCCTTCACTCCACACATCACACTGCCTTATACACAGCTTTATAAAATTTGTGGGTTTCAGAATGTTGTAGGATGAGCATAATCTGCTGATGTAGTGTCAATGATGTCATTCTGCATACAGCCCCCATGGTAGTCCCAGATAAGGGGCATGATACAAGGTCTTACCCAAAGATTCAAGTCTCCCCCTCGAGAAGAATTGCTCCAGAAGATTTCTCATTCATAGGGTAAACACATTAGAACCACAGTGACATTCATACAATACTTAAATTTCTGAACAGGCTTTCATCATATTCTTATACTAGTCTTAAGTGATAATGGAAGATTTTCACTCTTTCACAGCAACCTTCAACAGAGCTAAAAGATAAATGAGAACTATTTCCCATAACTTTATTTCGGATATCTTAATTTTTATGACAGGTAAATTGAAATAATCAACCCCTAACATATAATATTTTTCTACCATGATATCAAGTTTAACATAAGAGATTTAGGCTTTATGTAAGTATTAGGAAAAGCATTATTTGAATGCAAATGGTAACTTTTACAATATGACCTTTCTATAATATTATGCACGAGAGTTTAACTATTTTCCAAAGACACAAGTGACGTCTACCTTTGCAACATGGTGTATGAAAGGTTATTTGTATTGTGTTTCAGTTATGAAAAAGTCCAAGCTGTCTGTTAGATTTTGCCTTGTGAATGTCAATATATATATATAATATTGTATAATTGTATTTCAATGTAATATTAAATTGAATAAATATTGTATTTCAATGTAATATTGAAAATACATATTGTAACATAAAAGATTAATTTCCCCAGAAACAGCTATCAGAAACTTTGAGGTCACACAGAATTATGCTTATAAAAAGTTCCTTCTCTTTTGAGATTTATTTGTTTTTATAAACAAATTAAAAAGGACTTTCATATACTTTTTTATAGACTTTGAAACCTATATTGTTTTAACCAGAGGCTAAAGTAGTTCATCCTCAGAACTGGAGTCTGTGTAGTTTTAATTATCTTAGTGTATGAAGACAGATTCAATATTACTGGGGAAGTATGATTCTTTATAAACTGATGCAGTTGTGGTAAAATAATACCAGGTTTTTAACCTGGTCTTCCATTAATCAGTTGTGTACTGTTCTGAAAATGCAAACTACTGGAAATTTCTCATTGTAAGAAAACAAAAACCTTCCATAGAAATGCTTCCTTGACCTCACACTTGGTCCATTTCAGTGAATTTTCTTAGTATATATTCTGAGCAAGTTTAAAAGCCTTTAATATTTCATAACATGGAAATTAGATTTGTTATATATGAAGAAAGATAAATATTTCGAGAAAAACCATTTTATTTTTCCAGTCACTGTATTGTCTTCATCCATGAAGTAGTCAAGTTGAAGTAAACCAGAAAGTAAACAAAAAACCTAAAAGTACTAAATACCTTGTTCTATATATCAAAACTCAAATTACATTTGTTCTATATTACATTGTTCTATATTACAAAACTCTAAACAGTTTGTAGTTTAAAGTTTTGACGACAGCTGTAAATGTGATCTTGTAAATGCGATCTTGCAAATGTGAAGCTGGTGCAGTAGGGGAATCAGAAATTGCAATGAGTTTCGAATTGAAAGTCTGTTTCAGTTCTTCTATTAACAGACCTTTATGCACACCTCAAGTTCTTCTCTTACTCTTCTAACAGTCATAATATCAATAAAAATTATGACATAGTTTGAGCTTCTAAATGATGTACCATACTATAAAACATACGAAGGAAGTATAATAATGTTTACATTCATTGAAGCTATAGTGGCAAAGAAGCTATAGTGCCAAAAGTCATCCTGTATTCAAGGTAACTGTGAATTTTATGTAATAAAAGATTACTGTTTATTAAACCTGTCATGCAATACTATCTATCTCCTCAACTAATGCAGAGATATCAGTGTGTCTCCTCTGACCACTCTTTCTGCCAACTTTCTTTTTAAAGATAACAAGGACCTTCAGTTGGCCTTCATGTTCATTTTTCAGCAAAACTCATCCAGTTCCAGATATGCTATTCTGTTAAATGTCATTCTTTAGTTATCAGACTCAATACACAGCATGTCACTGACAGCATCAGCCATCATAGTGTAATTTACTGCATCCAGAATTGCACAGTAAGTTTGTATTCATTAACAGAGAAAAAAAGACATACTGAACCAGCCAAATCAAATACAGATGGTTGGCCAAGCATACAATTGAAGTCATAAGCATGGGAGACTTTGGTGTTTACCCTTCACTTCGGTCCACTCTTTGAATTTAAGGATTGATATTGCCTAAATAGTTGATAAAAGGTGTCTAATCTGAAAACCATTATACCAGCACATCAATATGTTCCTTGCAGGCTAACTCAATACAGCGTGTTACAATAACGTAATGTCAGGCATTAGACATTTTGCAACAGAATTTATTCTGGGTACATTCTGTGACTGTACATAGACAACATATGATCCAAATATTTGGCAGGTGGAAGTGAATCTTGTGAATTATTCATGAATGGCTTAAATCCATGAACAATTTATTATCTGCTTGGTACAACTCTATTTAAGTGGAAATTGTAACATTTGTTTGTGGTTTTTTTCCTGAGGAAGGCATCAAATGAAATTTTGTGACTAAAAGTAGGGGCTTGGTTGCCTGGCTGTTGTTGTTGTGTGTGTAAGATTTGTATCTATAATAGGAAATACTCAATCACAGTCTCATTTTTTTGAGATAAAATAATTTCTTTTATTTACCCCTAAAAATAGCACATCAATGTCATAGGATTTGTTCTTACGTCATGAAATTTTATAGAGAAATAACACTGACAAAGGAAAAGAACAATATGTGGATGGGAATTTTTATGTGCTTTTTATTTATATTTTAAGCACCTTACATTGAGCACTAGACTAGCATGAACAACATCAAAGACACATGTAACATAAAGATATCAATAAAGAAGTGTATTGTTATCTCCTAGTTCCAAAATTTCTCATATAAACAGTACTTTTACATGTTGTTTCAATTTCGAATGTAGTGATTTTCTTATTGGAAATCCAACATGTATGTATGATCCCTCTGTGGAACTGTACCTACCTTATTGACAAAAAGTCTGTATTGACATTATCATTGTCCCCAGTGATGCAAAGTTATTAAAAATAACGTCAGCAAGATCCTAATTTTCTTTTATACTATATCAAATACCCTAGTCTAGCAAAACTCTTAACTGTGTATAGAATTTTATGTATATACGTTGTAGTCATGCCTTGTAGTCATGACATCTCTTGATGACTGCAAAGGGTGTCTGAGAGACTCCATATGCATTTCAATTAGATTAATCCTATTACCGAGATGACTTAAAGTTGGGAAAAGTTTCTGTGTTCCTCTAGAACCATTTTTTAGAGAGCACAATATAATAGGAGTAATCTGGCAAACCGTGGCTTAACTCTCTTCAGAAAGCTGAAGCTGCGGAAGATAAAGTGGACTTGGGAGTTTCCCAGAAGAACAAAATCCTCAAAG
Source organism: Larus michahellis (assembly GCF_964199755.1). Lineage (NCBI taxonomy): Eukaryota > Metazoa > Chordata > Aves > Charadriiformes > Laridae > Larus > Larus michahellis. The sequence goes on along the minus strand of NC_133898.1, from coordinate 100,656,936 downwards.
CTATCGGCATACCAAAAAATAGGAACAAAAGATGTCTCAGTCCTTATGCCAAGGATTTTTTTAATCACTTTAAATAGGAGTACTTTTTTGGCTAAAGGCTTTACTTCTAAGGACTATTTTAAAGGATCAGACCCAAATGAACTGAAATAAAAATTCTAGTTTCAATTAAGGTGAGGTTTCAGAGAGTATTGTGGAAAAAAAATGAGTACAGTTTTCTTTTGTGCTTTTTGGTTACCTTCTAATGTGAGAATATTAAAGGAACTCTGCAATGTAATATAAAATATATACTAATCTCTACATTTAATTATGAAGAGCTGTAAATTGATAAAAATAGTCTGCGATTAATAACAAAAAAAAGAATTAGCATTGAACCAAGAAGCTCTCAACTTTGCAGTCTGAGGGCAAAAGCAGTTTCTACCACCAGAAGTAAGTATTTTGATTGAGAAAAAAAAATGCAGTTTTTCTGCTTTCAGAAATATCCTGTGAGAGACTGGAACTTTAAAATAATTGTCTCAAAGCTTGCTTAAGCTTCTGCAAATTGACATCAGGTTTGCAGGCAATAAGAAGCTTGCTTGTATCTATTTAGCATCTTCTGCAGACCATCCTCTTGCTTACCAGTCACCACCCAAGATTCCCATCAGTGGAAGAGAGCATGTTGCCATGAGCTGAAAAAGGTATAGGCCTTTGGCTATCAGAGTAGCCAGACCCTGCCTACTCTGGGGCCCACCCGGGTCTGTGCCCTTAGCTCCTAAATTGCTGAGGCACAATGACTGATCCAAGCACTGCCCAAACAGAAGGGGACAGGAAAAGCTTGTACAGCGACCGTGTAAAATTACAATTGTCTGGGCAAAGGCCACCATCATGCTGATTGGTCAAGCTACAGACTGACCTGGGCTACCTGGACTACAACTAGCACAGCGACCCAACACAATTTGGGAATCAGGACTGAGACCCCCACCATCATCAACCATGGATCAATGGGATGCTGCTGAACTTCCAGAGGACCACTGAGATGTTGACGGCCCTGGGGTGGTGACTATACTCTTGCTACACTCTGTAGTACTGGTTCTCTTTTCTGCCTTTCCACTATTTCTGCCTTCACTCTATCGCTTGTCTTAGTGACTATTGCTGGGGAATAACAATAAACCCGCAGTGAGCAGCATCTGACCTTGTTTGTGTCTTAATCTCACACTTGGAATCATTGTGAACCTCTCCTGGGCCTGATGTAGTTGGACTGGGACGTAACATATCCTAAAACACATTTGCACATTTTGAAAACACATTTTTAAGGAGTTATATTCTTATTTAGATTTATTTTGAAAGTTCCTAAACAAATAGGAACATCAGTGTGATCAAATACTTAAGTAGCAAAATAGTGAAGAGGTTTGTAATTTTTTCTTTCTTTCAACTTTAAAAAAAAATTTCTCTGACGCTCTAAACACATGAACTTTAGCATTAATACTAAGATTTATAATATTTACAGTCCTATATCAGTGGGACATTATTAAACCCTGGCTAGATATGTGTAAAACTAACTAAAGAGTGTATTGACAGATGAAATTCAGAAGTGGAGTAATAAAACTTAGTTCTCAGACACTCTTCCCAAGCAAAGTTCTGTCCATATTTTCTCAGTGTTTTAAGGAAGATACCTTTCTGTAAATATATCTGAATTTGCCTTTATGAAACACCTTTCACATGGATGCAATAGGTGGAACTGTCCATGAATGAAAGTAAGGTTTTTATCCTTTGCCATTTCAATTCCTAAGATATTTTTTATCTATGCAAAAACTCACTTTCAGTGAGACAAAAAAATTATCTGTGCAGATTTTATCTACATTAATATTTAATTCAGAATAGTGTGGGTTTTTTAGTGAACGCTCCAATGGTTCCTACTTATGTGTGATTATGTTCACTCAGTTTGCAGAGTGTGTTTTGTGCAGGAAAGAAACTGTGACAGTACATGAGTGTCCAAAGCAATGACTGGTCTTTCAATTGGTATCAAAGTATATTTTACAGTGAAAACAATTGGTTCAAGAAACCATATTAAATCTAATCAACACCTGTTTCAATCCACTTTTGTTTTGACAGATATTTATAGCACAGTAATAACAAGATTCTTCCACTTGCAGAAACACACAGACATGGATGGCATCCATAGGTAAGTGGTTTTCGACTACTATTTTAAAAAAACTTTTAGTTCATCCAGATCGGTACTGCAGAGTTAAGAGCAGGAGAATGCACTAAGATAGAAAAAAGAGCCAGAAAGAAAAACAGCTAGTGGTATAATACTATCTATATCTACATCAACTGGCAAGAAATGTATATAGGAATGGTCAAAATTAAGTTGTCCTTTCTTGTCCATACTTTCTTTTGAATAACAGTCTATGAGTTGTTTGCTATACTTAAGAATGCACTGAATCTGTGAGGAGCTCCTTTTCACCAGCATTTTTTAAGAGCACTAAGTCTTCTTTGGAAGACTTTTCCTTTTCCTTTTTTTTTTCACAATGACTTAGGAAGCAACACTTAGAAAGTAGTCACTAAAATTAAACATCTGTCTGCACTTACAGTATATTTGTTTCACAGCTTGAAATTTAGACTGGAAACATCTCTTTCGTTATCTGTCAACAGCATAGCAAAAATTATACCTACCGATTTACATCTCTAACAGACAGACATACTCCTCTTGTCTACTGGAGTTGTTCTTGGAATTATTTTAGTATTCTTGCCAAGGAAATGGGTCTTCCTATAGGGTATTTTGAGATTAAGAAAATTTTCTATAGCTTGTTTTGAAAGATTACCACTTGTTTATTATTTTCTGTGCTTGCTATCCTTGAGCAAACCAGTAGTTTTGTAACCCAACACAGATGTGTTGTCTCTTTTGTCAGAAATTTAGACACTAAGAATAGTACAAATGGCCTTCAGAACTGCTATAGGTTGACTTAACTCAGCTAAAACACCGCACCACTCTCTTTATTTCACCAGCTAGGAAAAGGCTATGGCATACATCACAGCTAACTTCATTTTCAGGAAACAAATTTTATAAGACAAACTATGATTCTAACACTTCTAACACAAAATATGAGATAATACAGGTAAAGATTACAAATTAATAGTTGATGTGCTCATTCACGTTAGCATGCTTCCCAGGCTAGTATGTGTAGTTTTCAGAACTTCAGTGAGTATTTTCTGATTTGAATTGGGATTTCTGGTGAGAAATGGAATTGCGTGTATTTGCTTTCTTGTGTTAAGTATGTTACTTCTGGCATCTCCAGTGTAAAATTTACCTTCTGCCTCCAACTACTTGACATGCCTCTTAAATTAATTCTAATCCAATGAATATCATTGGATTTTGGTTTATTTTTTTTTTTTTTTACATTGAAAGCATAAAACTCTTACCTTTTCATAAACTAGTATAAATAATTCTTTAAAGGACATTTCATCATGTGGGAGGCTGTTTCGGATGAGCACATTCCACACTCTCGTTGTCCCTTTGAATATTTTATAGAAATGGAAATTTTTAAAGTTGAAATACCTTCATTTCAAGAAAAGTGTTTTTCCACACTTACAAATGTTAACTGTATTCTCTGTTGACCTATTCTTCCTGAAGTTCTTTTCTAGGTAATAGGAAGCTGTGATTACCCAAGCCAAGACATGAAGTGTATTATTTCTGACTGAACAGACAATACTATTTGCTTTTCAGGTTGCTTTTGGCAAGACCTAGCATATGTGCCCCAGGAGGAGACTGGAAACATTTAAAAATTTTATGCGTGCTAAGGTTTTGTGGCATCCAGAATAGAAGCACAGATAGTCGAGATACCATGCATGAAAATTAAAACAAATGGCTCACCCAAAAAGATCTTGAGAGACAGATCACCACAACTGTACATAGACCCTTCAGTTACTGTGCTCCCAGGTTACATGCTTTAATAAAATGTTTAATATTGTGCGTTTAATAAAGATATGAAATCAATCTAAGCCTAAGTACAGGAGTCCAAGATTTAGGTTTCTGAAAACCCTTGTTATATTTTGAAAAGGGCATGAATTCCTAAATTGCATACCTGTACCTTGAAGCATGTCTTTCTGAAAGCTGTGTCAACCAAACGTATAAAGTTTCTAGATAAAGAATTTCTGTTACTTATTAATGTTCCTTTATCTACATATAATCCTTTCTCTATTGTTTCAAATTTGAGAACGTTTTAGACTAAAGACATAATTGGAAGAACAATAAATAAATAAATACAAACAGTGCCTAAAGCTTATTTGCCTGACTATTTACAGCCAATTCTGATTCAATGAGAAGATTTACATTTATACCAGCAACAGCTGAATTAGGGCATAATATGAAACAAAATTGCTAAATAGTATGGCTTTTTTACAGATGTCTGTCATTTTTGTCAACACTTTCAAATTTGTTGACCAAAGGAAATAAATTCACCTGAATAAAGTCACTGAGTTTTGATCCTTTATGAACACATTGATGTGGAATATCCCTAATAGCATGTAAATTAGACTAAATATAGTTACCTGAATGGATTTACAAAAAAATACAAATCTACAAGCAGAAAAGCATTTCCTCTTTAATAAAGATATTAGATGAATTGCTATATTCTTTACAGAAGCAAGTTCATTACTGTGGTGCTGCAAAACTCTCAAGAAAACCTTGCACTTTATGGAACTAAGAGTATTTTAAAGCATTTAGTGAAATCATGGCGTAGATTGAATTTGCAATAGTTATGATCAAGAAAATCCTGTTTTCCTATTTGTTTTTAATTGTAAAATTATTTAATAATTATGAGATTTTTTTTTTAAAGTGCAAATGAATGCCAGGTCACTTCCATCAATATTAATGAAAGAGTGTTAATTACAATAATCATACTTCTTTATACGAAAATAGAGTTCAAAGACATATAAAACATAAACTAAGTTTAGTAGCTATCCCAGGCTTGAGATAAACAAACCTAATAAGATACAAAAAGCACATCCACAAGTTAAAAGCAAACCAAAAGAAAACAAATAAACAAACAGAAAATTGAGAGTTCTCAAGGTGATTCAATTACATAGAGAAACCACAATTCTGGTGTCACAGGAGTAGAACTGGAGAAAAAGATAAGACTTGCTTATTGTGAATATGACGATTGACAGCCGAACCATTTATTTTCAGTAACCTGGGAAATTAAAAACTTACCTGCAATTGACTCAGTAAATTGTTGTTGTTATTAAATTATTTTTCCTAAGTATAACATAATGAATATTGGCATCAGCAGTTTATGTTTGCCGCCGTTATCTAATCACCATGGGATATATAGTTCCCCAACCTCCCATACAAATCTGGACATATGAAGACTCAAGCATAAATGTTGAATGAGCTGAAGTAAAAAGCCTTATCTAGAACATACATAAACATATATATATCATACATGCATGTTTATTTGCCAAAACACATACATGTGCACTTACATGTTGTGAAGTGCAGCTGTACAAACAAAGTGTGTAATCCAAATGTAATTTTTTCACACTGTTTCTAATATTTTTGGTGTTAAACTGTGATGATAAACTTTCTGGTTCTGATTCGTAATTGTTTCATGCAGATGCAACCTGATGATATATCAGAGGATGCCATTTGGGAATTATTGTGTAAATGTGTTTGTGACTGTATTCAACACATTTCTTCCCTCTTAGCTCTGATATACATACATATGTATATTTTCATAATTTATGTTCACCTCCTTCCCTTGTGAAACAGGTTTTTTTCAGTTCCTAAAGAAAAGCAGGATATCTTAGAGATTCAGCACTCCCTGGCAGCTAAGTGAATAAATGAAAAGCTTGCTATAGATCCTAGGGTTCTGATGAAGAGGATTTTTTAGCATTGACAGTTGTTTTCCTCTTTTGGTGTACTGCCTCTGAGAGTTTTTCCTTGGAAAATCCTGAGATTTGGAAGACAGGGGTAAAGATACTAAAGGAACATACTATTATTTTCAGTCTTGTGCTCTATGGATGAAATCCTCTTTCCACTGAAGACAGACATAAAATACCTGAGGTCAGCAGCAGGCTCCAAATTTCTGAGACTTCCAAAGCCTCGGAACAAACAAGTTTTGAGATGACCTTAAGGAAGCGTGTTAAGATAGAAAAAATTAGGTTCCCAGTTACTGTTAGTGGTAAACATTTTCCTGTAACTTTTTATTACCACTGTGATATCCACTGGTCTTTTCTTTTGTACCACCATATTCTCTTGTTAACCTGCCAATGTTCATACTAAAAAAATTCACCTCCGCAACAACTTTGTTATTATTGCTGGCTTTTTGCAAGAGAAAGAGTTGTACCAATTTTAAGCTTTTACAATCAGCTAAATGAAAAAAAGGTGAGTTCTTTATTGCAATACTGAACTCTGAGCCCAAATCCTCATTTTTAACTACCAAATACTGACCAACAGAAAGAAAGAAGCAGTAAGAAAGAATCAGTAAGAAGCAGCTTGCCTTGTAAAATAAGTAGTAGCTTCCCAGCTGAGGAACAGAGTAGGGCCCATGTAGATGCAACTGAAGAGCATTTCCCTGTATGTTTTCAAATAGAACAAATCCTGAGTTCTTCCTAGAACTGAGAATGTGATAGGTAACTTTTCTGCATCCTTAACCGATGATGAAATGGAAGATGCAGAGGGTATAGGGTTGTATATAAGAAACTGAAAGACTGACAGCAAACTTATTTGTTGTTTGTAAACTGAGAAATTATAAACAGCACATGAAATCTAATCTGTAGATTAACTATGCCAATTGACCTTAAAGACCTCATAATGAATGTTTAAATGAATTTTAAAATAAAATAAAAAAAAAATATATCTAGTACAGACAGCATCTGCCACCATGGTATAAAGAACTCATCTTCTGAAATGATGAAGCTGTTTAATTTTGATCTTTGGAATTTTCATTTCATTTATTTAATCCAAACTGTAAACGGACAGAATTTTTAACAGCCATGTAATTCATCATGCCATGCAAATGGAGTTATGTAAATTCCCTATCTCAAAGCCCAGGAAACTTAATAGGTTATAAGTAGGTGATCTGATACTATCAAGCTGGGCAGAATTAGGAGTCACATACCTAAAAATCTTAAGGAACAGTCAAACACAGGATAAAACTCTTCATTCAGTTTTAAGTTGGGTGCCTCAAAGTGAAAAATAAGAGGGAGAGCAGTCAAGGCTGCAAGATAAGGCAATGTGAAAGACTTAACCATCTTTTGTTTTCATATTATTCCCAATCTAATTTCCCTTAATAAAATTTTCAATTTTTTCTTTCTAAAATACTAATTTCAAGTTAATTTCTTTTCAAAGATGATGACTATCAGAGCTGGGAAAAAAAGAAAAAGTTTTATCTGGGCATAAAATTCTCCTTAGAATACATAATTTAACGTGTCTTACAGATCATCATAAATTCAGGGTGATCACTTGGAAATTATCCTGAAGAGTGAAGCCCTTTCAAAAGTTCTATTCTCAGAAGGTGGTGACAATTAAAGACTAAGAAGACATAGAATGAAGTAATGAAAAACTTATTAGATATCCCTTTCATTTTCTTTCTTCAAACTTTCACAATAAAAGTTTAGAAAACTTGCAAATGTTTAGAAAACTTGGAAAAAATGGTTTCTGTTCCCAGCTATGCACAATTGGAGGCAATCATGAGGAAATTATGGATTTTTAGTTTGCATTATTTTTTCTCTTTTACTTCAGGGTAAGTCAGAGACATGCAATGTAATTTCAAATGGTGAGACAGGTTACATGAATGTGTGCTTAAATATTTGATAAGCAAGATATAGCAATTTAAATTCACAAAATATGAGCTTTTCAAAGTCTAACGTATATGAAGAAGACTTGCGCAGAAAGGTATACATCTTCCTATGTTCAATAAATAATTAAGTATCTTCAAGTGGTTTATAATATAATACAATGCTATACATGACATTTAATTCAAAAATTTTTGTTATATAATCTGTTCGCTACAGGTTTTGCATTAAATGATATGTCATTATTCAACAATGAGAAGCAAATTTCTAACAAGTTCTGCAGACACGTTTTTCACATTCACTGCTGAATATCAGAACCATGTCCAAAACATAAAAAAAAAAAAAAAAAAATCAGCTACCCATTTAAAGGTGACACCATGTTGGGGCAAATATGCACAAGTTCCACAGAGTTTCTGCTGTTCCACAGTTTTTGCTGTTAGTGCCTTCCCCCTGAAAAAGGAATCTCAGGAGGGCAGGTAGGAGAGGAACAGTAACATCTGTGGTTGAAAGAATGGCCTGAGTCAAAATGTCTCATAAGGGCAATCAGAAGTTGAAGCACTGACTGAAAGATTACATTTACGTCCTTGGTCTGCATGTGTGCTTTGCATAATTTGCATATGAAGCCAATGTGCAAATTCTTGAATGTTTCATTCTGCAAAAAATTTTACCTGTGGAACATGGGGAGATCTAAAATGAATGGAAACCTAGAATCTAGAGTATAGAGAATATAGATGTCCTTTTTCTTGCTGTTTGAGAGAGCAGCAGAATTGTAGGCTATTCCAAAAGTTCAGAGTTTTAAAATTACTACCTCAAGCAGAGAAGCTGGTTTAGGTTTATATGTCAAGGGGGTTTTAAAAATTGCTTCTTCGCACCTCTATCAGCAGATAGTACTCATTGCTCACTGACAGTAATCATTCCTGGGTACAGGGATGGGAACTGGAGGATGGAAAAACCTATTTTGCACGAGGATTTAGCTTCAGGGTCATGGTGGGGAAGGAAGTAAGCAGTGGTAGCAGCAATTCAGATCTCCAAATTGTTTCAAGTGGCAAAAGCTACATGACAGAATGAAAAAGTTACAGAAGCACCTCATTGATTTCCTGTATCCATATCCTATGAGGTAACTAACTCCTAAATAGATAGAAATAGTTTAAGTCACAACAGTAGCAGTGGTTCATGTCAGTCAGTGCTGAAGAGTGATAGAAATAGATCTCTCTTAACAGGAAGCAGATTTTTCTTTCTTATATGAATGTTCCTCTGTAGATATAATACCCATTTGAGTTATAACCTACAAACTAGAGGACTTTCTTAACACAGTCAAAGCCTTTACAGGACGGCTCCAACTGCAGGTTAGGACATACAATATGACGTCTCTCAAAATGTGTGCCCATTTGTGAATGAACAAGTCAGTCAATACAAATCTAGTCAATGCAGTCACTGTATTCCACTAATCAGCCAGAACTATTTCACTAATCACCCATCAGATCAGGATTTGTTTGCCCAAATACAGGGACCTAGTGCCAGCTGAAACACTCCAGAGTATGCAAGACATGCATGGGGCATAGGTCTTCTGGAATGGCAGCTGATGATCAGGTGGGACACCCTAGCACATATCAGGTGACATCAAATGCCAGAGACTCAACTACTGATTCATGCATTAGAGGACTACTTTTGGATGAACTAAATTGCTTCCCAAGTTCCATGGACCGTACTGAGGAGACGTGCAATGATTGTAATGGGGTTTAGATGTCTAGTGCACATAGAGGTTTCAGACAGTTGGAAATATAAATGCGGATGCTTTAATCTTGAACTGAATCCAAACTGGATGTGATTCAGCTGGCTAAAACCAGACATGTAGTGCCATTTCAGTATCCTGTTTAGCTTTCAGATGCCACTTCAGAAAGAATCTATCTGATCAGGACCTGTGTCACATCTGTCATTGTCTCATGGCTCTCAGACACCTTTAAGTGTCTAGTATCAAAAGGTACTAGATATTTAGGAAACAGATCCAGCACACTCCAGTGTATTTAACTTCTTAAGGAAGAAGAAAAAGCAAATTCAAGGAAAGAAGTTATAGGCTGCCCTAGAGCAAATTCTGGTAACAAATAAATAAACAAGAAAAGTAAAATGGTGTAAAATGATAATGGCTTGAGCACCGCTGTACTAGATATTCTATTAATTCCAGGAAGTGCTCTGGAATGATTTGCAAAGTTCCTGTTGTGTTTCTTTCTCTCAGATAAAAGGAAATATTATGTTGTGATCAGAATATTTAAATACATCATGTATTTTTTTTAATATTACAGAATAAACAAATCTGATATTAATAATAGAGTTCTTTTGAAGCTTCTTAAGTGTAGCTAGTAATGACAATATATGGTTGGTATAAAAGGATACATTATTTTATTTGGAATTTCATTGTTTTGAGAACTTTGTGTTTAAAGCTCTTACAAACTATGTTAGGATTACAATCAATGGTGTTTTAAAGCACAAATACAAGGCAGTGTTACGAGCTCTTAAAAAGTACAGACACTATTGTTAGTAGATAAATTATGCATGCTCGATGATACTCTACATCTGTTGATTTGCCAAATAGCTAATTAAAATGCTTTAAAGCCATTATGCTGTTTAAGGCACATTTTGTGATTTCATAAAATGTCATTTATCTGGTGAGAACCATGCTTGTTTGAAAATGCATTCCACAAAGCGACAAGGATATAGATTCTGCATGCAAATGAATCTCTCAGAAAGGTGCCTTAAACTAGTTTGACCTATAGTGGACAAGAGAGAGTGATTTACGTTATCTACAATGAAAACCATTATAACAAGACAAATTCCAATGGTGTATTCAATATGGCTTAAGAAAAGAAGAAAGAAAGAAAGAAAGAAAAAATAGAACATTTGTTTATATTTACCTAGAAGCCTTTATGTTCCAGATGACAGGAAATTCAATTATGCTGTGAAACACTTTCTACTCTCAGGGAAAAAAAAAAGGAAAAAAAAAAACAAAAAATGAAAGAAATAAAAACACAAACAGCAAACTGAAACAGGTTAAAAAAAAAAAAAGAAAACATCCACATTCAGCCAACAAAATGTAGCTTGTTTTTAGGAAGAATATTTATGTGATACTTTCCTTCATGTAGTATTTTAATCTTCAGAGGATTGCAACAACAGTGACTAATTAATCTTCTAAGTAATCTTGGGAATTATAAATTAATTTCTCCATTCCAGATGTACAGAAAGAAAACTTGGAGTCAAATAGCTTGATTTGCTGAAACTGCAGCAACATACACAAAGCTGAATTTGGACAGAAAAGATGAAGAGTTGAACTGTCAAAGGGTTGTAGTAACTATGACATTCAAAACTACAGTATATAAAAAATAAGTACCTAGTTGACAGGCTGAGAGAGTTGAGGCTGTTCAGCCTGGGGAAGAGAAGGCTCCAAGGAGACCTTGTAGTAGCCTTCCAGTACATAAATGGGGCCTACAGGAAGGATGGGGTGGGACTCTTTATGAGGGAGTGTAATGACAGGACAAGGGGTAATGGTTTTGAACTGAAAAAGACTAGATTTAGATTGGATATTAGCAAAGAATTCTTTACTGTGAGGGTGGTGAGACACTGGAACAGGTTGCCCAGGGAAGTTGTGGATGCGCCATCCCTGGAAGTGTTCAAACCCAGGCTGGATGAGGCTCTGAGCAGCCTGGTCTAGTGGGAGGTGTCCCTGCCCAGGGCAGGGGGGTCGGAACCAGATGATCTTTAAGGTCCCTTCCAACATGAACCATTCTATGATTCTAAGATTCTATGATTTTATGATTCTGGAATGGTATTTCACAGTATAGAAGTAGAAACTTGTAGGGCAAATTTGGGGTGAGATTCACAGAACCCAGAATGAAAAGTGAGAACATGCAAATAGGAACCGAACATACAGGAAAAAGGGACTGTTTGATGTTGACTGCCTGAACCCTATTCCTGCAGGGAGCAGCTGCCCCATTTTGCAAAACAGCATCTTGATTACAGAATTTGGCTGTGAAGTGGAAACCTGAATAAATCTTACTCTGAAGGCATTTGGACCGAGGGCCAGCAGTGTGCTTGAATGCAAGACAAAAATAGAATAAAATGAAGGTCCTTCCTCTTAGTTGCTGTACAGCACTCTGCAACCAGAAGTACAAAATTCACAGAAGTTGAAAGTGAATAATAATAGACATTCTGATACTACAGCCCAGCAATGAGGAATTTTTTTTGCTTGGATGTCAGGTTAGCTTAGCTAGCTCCTACAAAGTCGAAATTGTGGGATTTTAAATGCTTCTATCTGAAGAGTTCTGATTACAAACCACATATTTCCAAGAACACTGAAGGCAAAACTTTAACTTATATGTGTCTAATTTACAGATTACAAAACTGCCTTTGGCTGACATAGCTTTTGAGTACCTAACACACAGAGTGGGATCTAGTTACAAAACAAAATACCTTTTTTAGGAGTCTACATATAAGTAGCAATACATGTTCTAAATATCCAGGCTTCCAATGGAGTAAGTAGATGCTTAGTTAACACAAAAAATTAGCTCCCTCTAAAATAAACAGGTATAGCTTCACCCTGCTTAACAAACCTGATCTCTTTCTATGACCATGTGACCCGCCTTCTGGGTGCAGGGAAGGCTGTGGACGTTGTCTGTCTGGACTTTGGTAAGTCCTTTGACACCGTCCCCCACGCATTCTCCTGGAGAAGCTGGCAAATCATGGCATAGACAAGTGTACTCTTCGCTGGGTTAAAAACTGGCTGGATGGCCGTGCCCAGAGAGCTCTGATTAATGGCGTGAAATCCGCTTAGTGTCCCATCACAAGTGGTGTCCCTCAAGGCTCAGTTTTGGGGCCAGTTTTGTTTAATATCTTCATCAATGATCTGGATGAGGGGATTGAGTGCACCCTCAGTAAGTTTGCAGATGACACCAAACTAGGTGGGAGTGTTGATCTGCTTGAGGGTAGGAAGGCTCTACGGAGGGACCTGGACAGGCTGGATCGATGGGCCAATGCCAACTGTATGAGGTTTAATAAAGCCAAGTGCCGGGTCCTTCCTTTTCATCACAACAATCCCAAGCAACGCTACAGGCTTGGGGCAGAGTGGCTGGAAAGCTGCCCAGCAGAAAAGGACCTGGGGGTGCTGGTGGACAGCCAGCTTCACATGAGCCAGCAGTGTGCCCAGGTGGCCAAGAAAGCCAACAGCATTCTGGCTTGTATCAGGAATAGCGTGGCCAGCAGGAGTAGGGAAGTGATCGTGCCTCTGTACTCGGCACTGGTGAGGCCTCACCTCGAGTCCTGTGTTCAGTTCTGGGCCCCTCTGTACAAGAGGGACATTGAAGTGCTGGAGCGTGTCCAGAGGAGAGCTACCAGGCTGGTGAGGGGTCTGGAGACCAGGTCATATGAGGAGAGGCTGAGGGAGCTGGGCATGTTTAGTTTGGAGAAGAGGAGGCTGAGGGGAGACCTCATTGCCCTCTACAACTACCTGAAAGGAGGTTGGAGAGAGGTGGGTGTTGGCCTCTTCTCCCAAGTGAATAATGACAGGACCAGAGGAAATGGTCTGAAGTTGCGGCAGGGGAGGTTTGGATTAAATATTAGGAAGAATTTCTTTACTGAAAGAGTGGTCAGGCACTGGAACAGCCTGCCCAGGGAGGTGGTTGAGTCACCATCCCTACAGGTATTTAAGAGACGTCTAGATTTGGCACTTCAGGGCATGCTCTAGTGGCAGAGATTGTAGGTTCTTTGTGGGTTGTTGGTTTATTTTTTGTTCTGTTTTTTGTTTGTTTGTTTGTTTGTTTTGTGTGTGTGTATGGTTGGACTCGATGATCTCAAAGGTCCTTTCCAACCATGAAGATTCTATGATTCTATGATTCTGTGAAAGACAGATATCTATTCCCAAATGGAACTCAGTAGGATAGCTAAGGGATTAACATAATTCTGGTAGGAATGACACAGAACCTATGTGAGAACATGCCTTTATAGAATGACAGCTGGAAGACAGAGGGAGATCATAGGTCACCTCGAATACTAGTTGTATGCCCTTATAATCAAGTCCCCAGTGGCTAGTCTTTTTGGAAATTTAGTCATTGTTGGCTATATTGATTAGATTCTACTGACCATAACAGAATGATGTTTGGGACAAGGATGACATCAAAGCCTGTTGCTACACACTTATTTTTAGGCAATTAATTTCCACCCCAATAGACACATTCATTAAAAAAACAAAAAAGGCGTATAAGGAAAGTTTTGGGAAAATACTTAAGAATTAAGTGTACTTTCTGTGAATAGAGTTTGGCACCTATAACACTTTATGGATCTGAACATTAGTTTTACCAAAAGACAAGTAGTAAGTTGTTGCTGGAAAAAAATGCTCATCAGTTCAATTTAAACTCACTTCACGGAGTTTAAATCTAATCAGGATTGATTCATCCATTCATTAATGACATGTAATTAACTGGCAATCAATGAACTATATATTCAGAATCAATATCAATAATACAGCAGATAATCAGCAGTACTTTCACTTACAAAATGCTAATAAACACCTATTGTTTGCTAAACACCCTTATATAACTAATCCCAGAAGGTTGTAACCACACAGAGACATGTGCACACACGCACACATATTTATATGCAAACCATATCAGTGTGGGTTACACATACCCCCACCCCAGCATGTGGGGGCAGATTCCCCACGTGCAGAACCTCCTCTGGAGTTGTGGGTGCTCCAACTGAGCATGCATCCTTGCTACTGCCCGTGCCTAGCTAAAGTACCGGTTGTGGGCAGGCAGCCCACATATCCCCACGTGCAGCCTGGGCTGTTGTGTACCCATGCCGCTCCTGTGCTGTGGGTCACTGGCTGGGTGTAAGCTGCTCCTGTGGCACCCAGGGAGGTGCTGGGCCTCACCCAGGCAGGACTAGGGATGCTATGGGGTGACACCTGCCAGTGTCCAACCAGAGTCACTGCTCCTCATCCTGCTCCAAGGCCTCTCACTCCATCTTTTACAAAATTTCCATTTCTCTATTGTACTTGTTTTCAGGTTTGCTCATTTTTTGTCTCTTTTTGTAATTCCCTGGTTAACATTTACTATTACCTCCTCCCTGCTCTCCAGGCAGTACAGGGCGATAGGGAATAGAGGTTACAGTTAGGCCATAAGTTTGCCTATTCCTCCTCATGCTTTTCCCTGCTCCAGCGTGGGCTCTCCACAGGCTGCAGTTTCCTTCTGGGAATATCCACCTGATGAAGTGTAGGGTCCTCAACAGGCTGCAGTGTAGGTATCTACTCAGGTGCCTGGAGCACTTTGTTCTCCTCTCCTTCTCTTGGTGTTCACAGGCCTGTTTTTCACAGTTGTGTTTTGTGGGTTTGGGAGTTTTTGTTGGTTTTGGTTTGGGTTTTTTTGTTGTGGTTTCCCACACACACACACACACCTCAGTCCTCTCCACTCTCTGGCATTTTCTGCCCTTTCTTAAATAGGTTTTCCTGAGGTGCCCCCACCGTGGCTGCGGGGCTCAGCAGTGCCCTGCGGTGTGTTGGTTGGAGCCTGCTGGAACCGGCTGGAACCCGCTCTGTCCAGAACGGGGCAGTCCTGGCCTGTCCTCACAGAGGCCGCCCTGAAGCCCCCGCTGCTGGCACCTGGACACTGGCACCCAACACAAAAGTAGATGGCCAATTCCGTTTTAAACATGGTCACCTGAGGTAATCAGTGTCCTTTTTGATTCTAAGATAACCGTTTTTGGGCAAATACCCTTCAGTTAGTTTGGTATATTGGACCGGCACACACTATTTACACCTACAACGTAACAGGTGGTGTCATCCATGACATTTTTCAAGGGTGGACCATGCAGGCACTCCCACGTTAAGTCAGTGACAAAACTCATGAGAGAACTCCTGCAGGCTTCATTCTTGACCACTTGATATCACTAAGCCTGTATCCCTTCATTTTGTTGTGTTGGTGAGAAGGTATAGTCATCTATATCCAGCTGTTTAACTGGACAGACTGCAAGTTAAAATCATGTTTTAATATGTTAACAATATCATTGAGTTAATGCAATGGAAACTCAAACTTAGGCCTTTTCAGTTAGAAATGGCAATGAATACATAGCAGATACAAGAATAAAAAACTGTCTTAATGTACTGTGATTTAAAAATATATCATCCCAATATATAGAATTAGAACAACGAACACAAAAAGTACAAGAATTCACACTTACATACTGAATCACAGCAAAATTTATCCCTCAATTAAACCTATAAAACCACAGATTCTGATTCCATCTCTAAGCAGAATCATATTTCCCATCTGTTTCTTACTTATTTTCCTTAATTTCATAAATTCTTCTCTTGAGGTCAATCAGCTAATTTTAATCAAGTACTCGTATTGACTTCTTATAAAAACGGCTCTGGAAAGGACACTGAGAATTCTTATGTTTTATTCCTGTAACCAAAGGAGGAATAATTCCTGACTGATGTTTAATACATTTTTAAAGACACCCCCACTGATGGATTCCATAAACTTTCCCCAGGCAGTCTATGCCAGTGCTTCATTATCGTTACTGTTGTGAATATTTTCTCTGGACAATGTTTCTCTGTTTTCTCATGTCTAACTGAAAACTTTCTTGATGAAGTTCTTTTTCAGCACTTCTCCTCTATACCATAGACATGATAAACAGATCATCCTCCTCTTTGTACCAGCCATTTATTTCATGAAGACTATCATCTGCTCTCACTCTGAAGGTCTTTAGACTAAAATCCTGCAATCATTTCAGTCATGAACCTGTATGTTATGAGATTTAGTTATCAAACATTACTTTTTCTCAGTTTCTCAATTTGGTCACATATCAAATGCAGAAAACTGAACTTGGTAGCATGGAGGATATCATACCAGTGCTAAAATAATTAAAAAAAAAATACTGAGTATGTAGTAATCATATGTTGACCATTTCACTGCTTCATAACAGGATCATTTTAGTGATGGAACATCACAGATACTCAGGATAAGCCCCACTCCTTTTCTAGAGGAAGCTATCAAGCAGATTTTCCTCGTCCCTGTCTTAATAGAAGCAATTATTCTGAACTGTACTACACTATATTTTAAAAATTCCTTTAAACCTATCTTTACAGACAGTTCTTCAGTTTTTAAATATTGTGTTGAATTCCAGTGGTGTACTCCTGTATGGTGTCAGCCCACTCCAGTACTGACAAGTCAGACTGATTCTCCATGCCAGGACCAACTCACCATATATGCTGTTTTCAGCTTTCAACAAGGAAGGAAATAAAATTGTTTTGAAATCCCTCTTCAGAATATGTGTCAGAAAGCGTTATCTTACCATAATCATACAGTTGCTATCACATAAAACAAAGTTTTTAATTATACTCCTCTATTAATTCCAAATCACGAGTTAAAGAGACGAGAAATGAGTTACAGCATTTAACAGGGATAGAAAGTCCATGAAAAATGTGTAATTCTAATACTAAACTTAAAATCACTGACTATGCATGTCTTTTAACAAATAAAATTATTCTAGTGTACTTTTACTTAGAAAAAGTAACAGAATACAGACAACTACAGACAAAGTTGGTTAATGAAGATTTTTTTCTTACAAATTCCATAATGATGTCTTCTTTTTCCCAGAAATAAAAAAAAAAAACAAAAACAACAAACAGTGTCAATGATGTCAGAAAAGCTTCAATTGCAGTTCTGCTTTAACTATTCATTTGTAGCTGACACAGTACAGTCCTGAGTCTTCTGTATCCGGCAGAACTTAACACGTTAGTTTTAATGAGAATGAAAGCAATTACTCTTACTACTGGAACAGCTCATTAAACATTTTTTTCTTTTTTTCCCCCTTTTTTAACCACAGAATTGAGTGGTGTACCATTACAACAATTAAGGCATTAGTGAATTGCATGCGTTTATCTGAAACCTCCTTGTACAGACAGATATAGCAGGTCATTCTTTCATTTTTCTTTTCTGTCCATGCTAATACCTCCTACATCTGTTCAAGCACTGACTTGATTAACTTAATTAACTGAAACTTTTTTAAGGCCTCAATAGTTTCTGTATAACAGACATGACACAATACATTTCATCTGTTATTCTTACGTTCATTCTAATTAAAATGTACTTATTCCTTTTCTAAGAGGTAGCTTTTTTATCTTCAGATAAGTCCTATTAGAAATATATCCACACGCCACACAGAAGTAAGTTTAATGACTTGCAACTTAAAAGAGCTGTTCAAGTGTGTCTTCAGTGTGTCAGATATGTTACGAATTTAGTTTGCCCACTGTGAGTAAGAAAACATAAAACCAAAAATATGGCATCAAACAGGCTCATAATATTTAGAGTTACACTTAAAATATTATTTGGCATAGATGATAACATTTTCATGTTGATTTCTCCTGTGTGCATATGGGTTCAAGAAATGGAAGACAGTTGCAGTAGAATGCTAATGGTATGTTTGACATGGAGGAGATCTTTGAATTAACAGTACCTACATTTTAATAATAAATATCAGTCAATTCTTCCCATGAATGTGGGAATTTTCCTGCGAAACTACTTTGTTATCATTAATGATGAGAATTCTTTATGTCCTACAGCCTCACTCTGCAATCCTTGCCTAGAAAGCTCAATTGTATGTAATGTTGTACAGAAATGCCTACACTAGCATAAGAATCAGTCTCACCTCAGGCTTAGACACCACCTGTTTGTTCATCTGCCTTTGATGCTGATCCATGTATTCCTGACTCCAGATCTGGAATCCAGTTCTCACCCGTTGCTGAGCCCAGTCTGGGACTTGTCCAGTGCCTGCTGGTGACATCATCCTGTGAGCTTGATACAGTTTTGTATATATTGTATCTGTTTCATTATTTCCTTTTTATTTTATCATTAACATTTCATTAAAGTAGTTTAGTTCCTTCTAAACTTGTAAATCTCTTTATCTCTCCTCCTCCTCGGAGCGAGAGGTGCGGGACAGCATCTGTCATCTGTCATTGGCCAGTCTGGCCTAAACCACGACAATCAGATTTGTGATTTTTTACTGTGATTTCTTTACTGTGAGGGTGATGAGACACTGGAACAGAGAAGTTGTGCATGCTCCGTGCCTGGAGGTGTTCAAGGCGAGGTTGGTTGAGGCTTTGAGTAACCTGGTCCAGTGAAAGGTGTCCCTGTCCATGGCAGGGGGCTTGGAACTAGATGATCTTTAAGGTTCTTTCCAACCCAAACCATTCTATGATTCTGTGATTCTGTAATATACATACACATTCTATATACATATTCTGGTAATATTCTTACTCCACCCTGTATACCTGCAAAAATTGATCACCTAAATTTGGTGGTGCTTTTAATCTGTACAAATTAATCCAGTAATGGACAAAACCACAAAACCTAAGGTAGAATCACAGTGGTTGGAGCTTCATATTCTTCCAGGAGGAGGAGTATACTATTGCTACTGGAGTAGGCTTTCTGCTACTCCAGAAAGCAAAAGGTTTCTTTTAAGTCCTGAATCATATCTGCTAGTTCTCTGTGCATGTTTTAGCTACCTTAGGAATCTGAAATGGCACTAAACAATTATGCTTAAGCAAATTGAATTGTGGCCTTCAGGTATACGTGAGTTCTTGGGAACTTGTACTATGGTAGTCAGGATTGTTGATCTGCCCTACTTTTCATAAGAGTCCTTTTAAGCAAGACAGTGTTTGACTATAGGGGATGAGATACATGGTGCTGGATGTAGGCTTATCCCTACTACATTTCTTGGGTGTACTTGGATGCACTCTCAGGGAAAGAACAAGCCCAATCTCTTTTCCTTTTGATATGCTCTAGGTTTTGTTTAGAACTCATACTTCAGTCCAAGCGGGTATCAAAACAGTTTAAACAAAGATATGCTCCTGGAGAGTAGTATAGACATCTATGACTTCACTAGTCATCACAGACTTCCTTTATAGTCAGTGAAGGGAAAAGGGACACCTAAAATGACAGCAATTTCTATCGATAGCAGTGTCTAAAATTGGTCAAACACATCACAGCCTAAAAGTGCAATTTTGTCTCCATCAACTATAAGAAATTATTAGCTCAGACTGGAACACCTGCACACTGAGAACCTAAAGGCAGGTAAGCTAAATCTTAGGGAGAATTTGAAATCAAGCATGGGGCTGACTTGAAACACTTGATTCAGATTAATCTGCTGGATTTGACAGGATGTGTTTGTTTTCTTAATTCAGTGTCTTGAGGTTTGTTCATATATTTCATAAGAATTTATTAAAATGTTTGAATATTGATCATTCTTAATTGTGATCAGTCACCATCACTGTAAAAAAGTGCTTCCTGATGTTTAAAGGCAATCTTCTGTGTTTCAGTTTGTGCCCTTTGCCTCTGGTCCTGTGACTGGGCAACACTGAAAAAATCCTGCCTCCATTCTCTTTGCATGCTCCCTTCAGGTATTTATATCCATTGATAAGATGCACTCTGAGTCTTTTCTTCTCTAGGCTGAACAGTCCCATCTCGCTCAGCCTTTTGTCATAGAAGTCCCATGCTCCAGTCACTTAATCATCCTTATGGCCCTTTGTTGAACTCTTTCCAGAAAACTGTAGCATATTTAATGAGAGAAGTATTTTGTTTGGATTTGTTTTGTTTCAGTTTTTTAATGACCTGTATAGTGGCCTGCTATTCCACAAAACAATTAAATTCATTAAGTTCCCTGATCATAAAACCTCTTTGTTCATATTCTTTGTGCAAACCTTATATAAAGACTCAAAAAATACTCTTCTGAGTGAGTCATCAGCACCTTCATGAATTCAGCAGAGACACTGATAAGTTTGGATGTCAAACTTGTTCAAATTATCAAGCTATTAGTTCTTTTAAGATTATCGATTTTACAAAGAAGCTGAAAAATTGTGCAATCAGTTCAAATAATTAACATTTTTCTATACAGGTACTAATGAAAGATTTCTATCACTTTATGCTGGCCAATGACACTCTTCTGGTTTTCAAAGCTATCAAAAGCCCAAACAAAGTAAGAAATTAATCTTATTTATCATATTCTGGAAGGCCAGAACTCACGACTTCACCACATTTTGGTAAGGCAGAGACACACACAAAATGTTGTCCCGATACCATTGGTATACTCCTGGATCACAGTGACAGGATACAAAAGGTAAAACATCATGAGGCAAGGAGGGGATTCACCAGCTGCCCTGAGCATGGACAGGTCTCCATTGTTTTTCCACTCTTTTTTCCTGTTCCTTTATAGGTCCTTCTCACAGGCTACAGCCCGTTCAAGATCTATTTCAGCATGGGTCCTCTCCACTGACTGCAGCCTGTCAGGAACAGACTGCTACAGCGTGGGTCCTCCATGGGCTGCAGCTCCTGCCAGGAGCCTGTTCTTGTGTGGGCTCTCCAAAGGCTGCACTTCAGCTTCCTTCAGGACATAACCATCTGCTCCAGTCTGTAGTCTCCCACAGGCTGTGATGTGGATATCTGTTCCACCATCGTCCTCCATGGGCTGCAGAGGACTAGGTCTATTGTGATGGAGTTTATACAGTTACTAGATCAATTATTTTGTATTGCTTGAGTAATGCTGCAGGATCCAACACACTGATGCTGGGTCTAGGTTTGTAACTCTCACGGCAGTTCTGACTGACAAAACTAACTCGGCTTAGTGCAAAACCTCTCAGATGTCTACAGAGTCCCAAGCAAGTGCAGCCTATATGAGATTATTTTCTTACCATTCAACCTAATCTGATGACTAATTATCCTTCTTTTAGGAAATTGCTTCTATTTCAAGTTTAAATTTCAAACACAAGCCTTTCACATCCTTTCAGAGGTCTATAAACAGATACAGAGTGACCACCGGAATTTTCTAAGGCCTCCTTAGTAGGGCAAATAGGTCACACTCCCAAAGTCTCACATAATACAGCTTTTCCCACTGTGCATACTGGAATCTACCTGTGTTTCTAGTATAAATGTTTTCCAAGAGTTTCCCATTTATTTCAACAAGCTGGCACCAGAAGCAGGGGCAGCATTCTAGAGGCTGTCGATTCATGTGCTGCAGAAGGAAAAGCAAGATTGCTTTCTCTGTCCACTACCTGTTTCTCTTTTTCTAAGGATTTCATTAGTGTTTGGTGTCAAAGCAGTTCACTAAGTCTGAGGAAGATATTTCCAAAGAATATTAAACTGACTCAGTGCTTTTCAAGGCAGACTTCCCATAGAAGTTCTTATATAGAGGGCTTTGCATGTGGCTGCACTAAAACCATTATCTTAGATTGTGATCAAATCACCAGATTATTCAAACCATACTCATAATGATGATCTATTGTTTTCAATATTTAGTATCCCACTAGTTTAGCTTTAAAAGCAAATATTTTCTACAATCACCTGTAATTTTTATTACAATTACATTTAACTGTGCTAAGGAAGAACTTTCCCTAGAGTACCGCTGCTGCTAATGATGTTTGATTTTTTGTTTAGGTAATTGATGTTTTCCCACTTAACAATTGCATTTTGGGATCTGCCCTGTGTATTCTGAGGAGCATAACTGTGCTTTTACCTCTATTCACTCAAACAAATCTTATCGCGAGGTCGGATGTAAAGTAATAATGATTTTAAGTGACAATACAGGAGACTTACAGGGCATAAAATAGAATATCACAATGAAATACCATATTTTTAGCAGCTATTGAAAAGTTTACCATATGAAGGCACTTACTAGCAAGCTACATCTCTAAAATATAGGATGACTTCCAGGGCCTTGAAGGCACTGCTAGGATATAACATCCCTGCCCAGCTCCTGGCTCAGGGCCCATGGCTCAGGACCCCATGTAAGCCTCCCAGGGCCGTCAGTCCCTGAACCAGAGACATCGCAGTAGGACCGATCTCCCGCTCCCCACAACCCTGCCCTGCCTAGTCATTTGCCTTGCAGAAATGGGTCCACAAGCTGGCTTGTGTCCTGTCCCAGACTCATCCCACCCCCATTCCCAGGGAGCCGCCTGATTCACAGGGTTGGGGCTGCCTTCGTGCCTCCCAGCCATGCTGCTTCTGGCTGGGACAGTGAGACAGGCCCTGGCTGCCAAGGCCTGCCCTGACGGAACAGGGAGCCATCAGCCTGCACGGTGCTCCGGCAGTGACTAAGAATTTTTAATGTAAATTATCACAATAAGCTGACATACTGTACATCCCCTGCGAAACAGTTTTTAAGGGGAAGTTGGCAGAAAAACAGAGTGGAAAAATCGATAAATCTCATGGCTGTTCTGCTTAATCCAATAATCAATCAGTTCATTAATATTGGTATAAATTTCTTTCATTCCAGAAATAGGAAATTTATTTCAGATCATGAACGTGTATCACTACATAAATAGAATTCTACAGTTATAATTATACTTTAAAATTAATCTGGTCATGTATGTTACGCTGAGATTAAGCAGACTGTTGGGAGGGCTCAATGCAGCAGTTTACCACCCTCCTAACAGGTTAGAAGAAAAAAAAACTTTAATATTGTCCCTAGAACCAGCACATCCATGACCTGTGCAAGTATTTCCATGCAGCACTAGGTTTTCCTAACGAGGAAAATTTTTTACCTTGTTTTGCTGCATGAGATTTTTTTTCTCTCCTTTCAAACCTTTTATGAACCAGTGTGAACAATGAGCAAAGTTCACCTTATGCTGAATAATATTTTGAACTTTTTTGGAAATAATAGTGGCTGTTAGAGATCCAAGGTGCTCTAGAGTAGATGTTTACTAGGAAATTAAGAAATTTGATATGGAGATAAGATTTACTATAAATGTCCAGAGAAATATCAATAGTCATTGTCATATTTACACACTACCATGGATTGTTTTACTGAAAACTCATAGCCCTAGTTGGGGTGCTGAGCACAAACACTTAGGATTATAACCATAGTACCAGTTCTGGTTAGAAATTATGGCTGCAAGATTCCACATCTTAAAGTTCCAGGCATAGAAATTACCCTATGGAAAGGAAGAAGTCCAGTGCCCTTCGTTGAGCAACTCTTCTGTAAAACTCCAATACTTGGCTAAAGGTTTTCAGCAGCAGCATGACAGACAGCTACAAGCAGGAGGCATCACTATCCACAGTGAAGAATGGGGTGAAGGAGAAACTAATTTACTAAAAGCAACCTTTGCTGATCCTTATTTTTGTTTGTTGTGGTTTAACCCCAATAGGCAGCTAAGCCCCATTACAGCCCCTTGCTTATTTCCCCACAGTGGGATGGGGTAGAGAATTGGAAGGGTAAAAGTGAAAAAACACACAGGTTGAGACAAAGACAGTTTAGTAGGTAAAGCAGAAGCCACCACACAAGCAAAGCAAAACAATTAATTCATTCACTACGTTCAGTCAGCAGGCAGGTGTTCAGCCATCTCCAGGAAAGCAGGGCTCCATCATGTGTAACAGTTACTTGGGAAGACAGTCACCATAATACAGAACAATCCCCCTTCCTCATTCTTCCCCACAGTTTTTATTGCTGGGCTGGATGGCGTATGGTATGGGATATCCCTTTGGTCAGTTGGGATCAGCTGTCCCAACTGTGTCCCCTCCTCTCAACTTCTTGTGCACTCCCAGCCTAATCGTTGTGAGGGTGGTGTGAGAAGCAGAAAAGGCTGTGATGCTGGCTGTGCAAACACTGTTCAGCAATAACTAAAAAATCCCTATGTTATCAGCACTATTTCCATCACAAGTCCAAAACATAGAATCATGTAAGCTATTACGAAGAAAAATAACTCTATCCCAGACAAAACCAGTGCACTGTTTAAAAAACAATAGACCTCAATTACTTTGCTAAAAAATTAAAACCCTATGTCTGCACAACGGATATATCTTTACTTATTAGATATACAAGTGAGAACAAGCTAGTGAAAAATCTCAAGGCAATCATAAATAAAACTACTCTTTTTCCCACTTATGTTATATACTGATGTACTAACAGTAACTGTCCCTGAACTTTTATTCTTTAAAAAAGGGGGAAAAAAATCTTACTTTATACATCTCTTGGAACACAGAGGAGAAGGAAACATAGATACAGAGGTTGACTTTACCATTGAAAACTAAAGCTTTAAAGTTTTTCTTTAAAAAGAAAAGAAAACTTCTTTAAAAAGAAAATTCTACTTTTGGAGTAGAATGAGGGGGAAAAAAACTGTTCCTCCCTGCTATTAACTAGAATGTAACCAGTGTGGTAGTTGAACTATTTCTGTTCAGGGTTGTTCTGAAAGGCCAAGTATACTCCCAACATGTTAATCTTGTTTTCTTTTTTTTTTCAATCAGTGGGAGAGGGGCATTAGGGTATGTAGGCATCCCCCTACTGCTTCCAAGCTCGGAGATCCCAGGGGCTACCTCTCATTTGGATGAAGAGCAATCATTGGCAATATTATAACTAACCCTTGCAGTTTCATATAAACAAACTCTTCCCCTTTACTCCCTCTGAAAACCATAGCAGGTTCAAAAGGCATGTCTACGTAGGCACATAGAAAATCCACTAGTGTAGAAAATCCACTCCTTTTCACAGAAGACAAATAAAAAATGTAACACTGCGACAGTGTGTGCAAAATGACCAGAGTCTCGTTTTCAACAAACACCTTTCCGGTCAGATTTCTACCAGACAACTTGGGAATCAATCAAACAAATTGAGTGGGTACAATGCCCTGGGTTCTTTCAGTGCCTCCACATAAGTTACCCATTTAACATTATAAAAAAAAAAAAAAAAAAAAAAAAAAATTTATACATTGGTGACTTGGAAAAGCTGTTGAAAATTCTTATTATGTTTTGGTAAAACCTCGGGTTTTTTGCTTTTGTTTTTTTTTTTTTTTAAATCCAGGTAAATATTAATATTTCTGGTATGTTCACATTTAAAGTGACTTTGAAAAGTGGTCTTCCCCCATGTAAATCTACCCTTCTCTTAAGAATACTGTTTTGTTGCTGTTGTGTCTTAGGGCAAGTTTTTTAAAGCATAGACATTTAGAATGGAAAGAGCCAAATAAGCATTCAGAATTCAGTGGAGGAGTAACCTAATGGAACAGTTTCATCATAAATAGTGCATCACTGGCAATAGCCCCAGAAAGAGGCGTGAGATATAAATATGTATCACTGCTAAGAAAAACACTTGTAAAGCACAATGGGACAGGAATATTTCACAGTTTTTGTTCTGTTTCAACTGTGTGTTTGGGAAATGAAAATGGGTGCAGGGGAAAAGAAAGAAGAAGAAGAAGAAGAACAGAGTAGTGAGAGAATGAAACACAGAGTTGACACTGAATGACCTCGAGGTATGTAGACCTAAGAAACAGGTTTGGGGGTTTGGTACTGTTCCCGTAATGAATTGAAACAAAGAACGATTGTTTTTTTCTGAAAACCAATGCAGAACACTGCAGATTTAACTAGGTGCATTAGTACCTTAGAGACATAGACCAGCACGTGGTGAACTCTTCTTGTGGAAGAATTCTCTCAGCTAATCATGACATATGACTCAGTAAACTGTAATCAGAAACCAGCTGGTTCAAATTCATGACCCAAAATATGCAAAACTCTTCCTCTTCCTACCCATCTGCACCAAACACAGTATGAAGATGCAAATTTGTTTTGACAGTGTCAGATACGTCTTGGCTTAAAAGATTGTCTAAGAAGAGTTTCCTGGAGAAAAACTGATATACCTAGGTATTAAAACTCTGTGAGAATGGTCCCAGCCCAAAAATAACACAATAAACTGTAGTAAGATTAATTTTAAATTATACAGAAATTCTCAGAGAAATTAGGAATTGAGTTTATCAACACTTACGTATGCATGAAAAATATTTTTCAAGTCCTCTGCTGAGATACAATGTTATTGTTTACTGTGCATTATAACTAAATTAAATATGGCAGTGTTCTGTCCCCAAATAAAATGTAAAAAAGCAACTTCAAAATATGCTTTTTAGCCACAGTGATTTATGTGATGAGCATTGATCTTAACTTATCCATAAGTAAAAACTACCAAGAGTAAATCCCCAGCTAATTACTGTAGAATTGCTTTATTAAAATAACATGATGTCAGATACAAAAATATTCATTCTTGTTATATACTCGCTTTTTAACAGCATCTGTTTTGCACAAAGTTTTTAATGAGGAATGAAATCTGTGATTCATAGATAGTTAGTAAAACTTCAGAATTCAGTGTGCAATGCAAATTCCTGTAATTTAAAAGACAGATTATTTTTCTGAGAGGCTGGAAAAGTTATTGTTGGATTTGAAGCTTCAGATTCTGAAGCCTGAAGTTTGATGTGGTTTTACAATTTCTAACCCAATATCCTTATTTCCACATTGGTCATGTACTTCAAGTACTTTGAGTGAACTAAAGTATGTAACGTAGCAGCAACTATCTAAGGCATAAAATAATCACCCAGTCACACCCAAAAGTAAATGAATACTAGAGATAATGCATAGCAAAAATCTGCAACAAAAATAAACTCAGTGCATCACAGAACTTGCAACATTTTCAGTTCCATATGAACCAGCTCCTTTGTCAACAAACTAGATAACATTGTTGTATGGCAGCACAAAATTGTGTATGTTATAATGATACTTATTTCCAGTTTGAATGGGATGCTTGGATATATAAAAAAGAAATATTGAGTAGGAATAAGACACTAATATTAGCTCGGTGTATGACATAGTGGGTCTATTGCTGGGATATTTTTCTTTGTTCTAGTGCTCTTGTCTTGTAATGTAGGTTAACAAATTAGAAAGGAATCTGTGAGCAGCAAAAAATAAAATTTAAAAAATAAAATTTAAGATTTTTACTTTTTTGACCTTTAGTTTTTCGAAGAGTTGGTGGCAATTGTGATCTTAATTTTTTGTTGCTGGACAGCCAAATAGCTGTATGCTCCAATTTAAAAAGGTAATCCTGGACTGGAAATCACCAAATTTTAAACAGCTAGTGGAATCAGTACCTGGAATATCTTTATGGGGAAAGAAACAGACTTACCATTACTCAAAGACTTTAGAGAAAAATTATACGCCTTGGAAAAGATATGCTTCAACTGAAACCTAAATTCTGATACTGACAAAGTTTGATGCTGAAATTATTGCATGATAGTCTAATTACTCAGGAGATCATCCAAGATTATCATAAGAGCTTTCTCTGACAGTAAGACTTGCTACCCAGTGTATGAATTAACAGAGGACACGTAGAAAAATAAAACCGAGATTTAGTTTTCAGCTCCTTTTAAATGCTTCAGGAAGATATATTACTCAATACATTCAGGGCTAAGCTTACGTAGCTAACATGTCCTGAGTGATAAGAATGGTATATTCTCAGAGCCTGGTGAATGAATCTGCTTTGCATCAAAGTAAGAATAGAGGTTTTTAATTCAGTCTTGGGTATTTAAAAGCATGATTAGTTAGTGTAACAGCTAAAACCCCTAATTAGGCTTTCCTTGTTAGCCAAAGGCAGGAAGACTTATTCAGTAAAACTGTTTAGCAGTTATATTATCTATAACTGAAAAATGGCACACATTCAGTGCTACTTTGGGTGAATTTTTAGAAGACTATGATTGCAAAGCTACTATCAAATAACTGCTTGATGTGGCTGAATTATACCTATGATCACAGTAAGGAACTTAATTTGTTTGGGGATTCTGAATTAAATTTTGAACGTTACATTTGATGACTTCTCAATATTTCATATTATCATTTGTAAATTATTGCTAGACTTCAGTCATCCTTATCTTGTACAGACTGTCAACAGCTCATTCAGATTTTAATTTCCATTGGGCTAGATCACTGCAGAAAATTATTTATCTATCTGTGAACATATATAAACTCAATTTTCTCATACTTTAACTAAAAGGGTGTTACTAACACATTGTACCAAGATGCAACATCATTTCCCATCTTTCTACTTGTTTGTATGGAGAAACAATTTTTAAGTTCTCCTAGGACAAAATTTAAAAGAAATGTGTAAAATAGCTACAACATAACTACTGTAAGTAGCAGCAATTTTTCTCCACAGTATGTTGCTTCTTAGGTGAGAACGTGTGTCTTCTAGATCTTTTCAGCAGATTGGGAAATGATTTCCTGGCCCCTTGAAAGCCAAAATAACTGTTCTTGGGTGCATACTTCGATACTTTGCTTGACAGAAAAGGCTAGTTATAGACTCTCACAGGCTATTTGAAGAATTATTTTAATCTAAAAATTCTCCCATTATATCTGTCCCTACAGCGTTTTGTAGAATGTTACATCCATGAACAGACACACAGGTTTTTTGTATAGATTAACTGCACCATCTGCTTCTATTTAACAAAATAAAACATTTTTATTTACACAATTCATATTTTTCAGATGCTATTTGTCTTTTTTTTTTTTTTTAATTTTATTTTACTTGTCTATTTTACTCACAGACAAAGGATGGCAGGCACCTGATAGGTCAGACAAATTTCAGACTCTTTTTGACATATCTTTGAAAAAAAAAATCCTTATTAATATGCAAATGGGCATATACTCAGTTTCCTAGCTAATTTTCTTCTGTCGTATTATATGCTTCAAAATTCAATATTAGATTCCTTAAAGACTTGACAGTAAGTAGCAAGATAACTACCATCACGTCGTTGAATTCAAAGGGTACAAAAAGGTATTTCCCTGAGGCAGCAGATGTTTGGAAAAAATACCTAAACAGAGAAATAATAATAGAACCCTATTCACAGAATCACAGAATGGTCCTGCACTATTGAGAGAATTAACTTAAGTTTCATTAAATACCTTAAAAAAGACAGACTTCCACACTGATAAGAAACACTTTTAGGATACATTTACCCTATTTAATGATATTTATAGCAGAATTGAAAAGAAAGTTATTATAAATAAAGACATTTTATCATGTACTAAAATAGGCAGAGAATACAAAATACTGCCCTGGCTTGGGAGACACGTATTTGCACTAGATTTACTGGAGTTCTATATGACATACAACATAGTACAATATTGTCCAGAATGATGAGTTTTAGTAAAGTTATGTCTGAAGTTACTGCCCTTGAAGTTACTGTGTCAGTCACAGTAAGTAAAGTGTATGCTAAACTCAAGATGGACTTAAGTTTTGAGCTGTGCCCCACTGAGGGACTGCTATAGTTACACAGAATTTAGTTTAGGTCTTAGAATAGAATTCAGATAGATAGAACAGATAGAATTCAGGAGCAAAAATTTAGAGTTAATGACAATTTGTGACAACAGTTTTCAAAAGGGAAGGTATCGGGACGTGAAGATTTGGTTTGTATCCACTTCTGTTAAAACAGTGTGTTAGTATCACTCTACCAGGAAGAAAACTAGCAGGAATTTTGTCTTTAAGAGTAAGAACTACTGGGTATTACTGAACATTTTGGTAATTTTTTTTGTTGGAATGACAGTTTATCTGCATGATGAAATAGTTTAAACTTTTAATCAATAGCTGACAAATTTTATTTTGCTTCCTCTCTGTTAAAATCTACTCCTATATACAAACAACTGAGTTCTTAAAGGAAGGATTTTAAAAAAATATTATCTGACAGCAGTCTTGATACTGTTTTGGTTCCTCTTGATCAAAATAATGAAATAATTGATTTAATTTAATGAAAACTGGATTAAGTTCAGTATTGAAGCAGTGAATTTAAGATTAAGGTTATACAAATTCTGGTCTTGCTATGTCTCTATTAAATCTGACAAACAGTTACAAGTGTACACATGTGCATACCTGTTTGTTATTCAATTTGTAATCTCTGACATTTACTTTTACAAGATATTTGGAAATAATTTACAGAACAGCCTTTAGGCCTAGGAGTATCATACATACGCACAATAAGAAAGACTCATTGTGGCTTAACTTCAACTGTTTTCTAGGTTGAGACTTAGGGGGATTTTTTTAATTAAACATTTTTAGTAGTCAAAAAAAAAGAGGAAATTACCATTGGATCAGATTTAATCCACAATAGTAAACTATAAATATTTCCAGCAAGGAAGGTCCTCAGATGTGAATTTAAAATCTTTTCCTCAAATAATAGGATTTCAAAATGCCTTAGCTCAACAGTATAAAGGAGTAAGAGTTTAGCTCCTGCTACTGTAGAGATAGAATCCACAATATTTCAGAACTGTTCAGATATTGATTTGAAGAGAAATTCATCATCCCAAATCAAAATGGTTGGGATATTTTAATAAATACAAGAAAAGTCTTTTATTAAACACCGAAATCTGAGAAATCTGATTAATTTGTGGACAAGTTTATCTGGATGGAATTTCCCATTAAAAGTGAGAGATAGAGAGATCTTGTTCGCCATCATTTTAAGTGGCTGCCTTAACCATTTGACTAAATATTACTGTATTTTATCTTTATTTTTAATTAACTACCTCCTCCCTTTCTTTCCCTCTTCTCATTTTCCATTCCTTATTATTCTTCTCTTATCATAATCATTCCCGCATTTCTTTCTGGACTTAAAAGACTTCTTATTAAAAATGATAAATGTTTCCAAACAGTTTTAATTTAATAAAAGTAATATTTTATTTAACCTCCTAATCTTCAAGATGTTCTTAAAAAAAAAAAAAAACAAACCTCCTTTTCTTGAATTTCCTATGCAGAATGTTGGTTTTATAGGTTTGCATTAGTACTAAGTACCCCTTCCACTTGCACAAATTTCTATGCAGTTTATTATTTGGGATCCTAACAGTTAATCTGACATTGTCAATCTTGGAAACTCTGTAGAATATATGCAGAACTTTGGAACTAGGTCAAATATCATATAAATCTTTTTCATGGTTCTCCATCCAATTATGCTATTTAGGATTAGCTGTCAGGACTCTAGAGCTTCAGACAAATATTGATTATTTGCCAGATTATGCTAATACAGTCAATGCTACAGCAGATAAATATTTGTACAGCCAAATAACACTTGACAGCAAATACATGCATATTGTTTAAGACATAAATGTCAACAAATTCATTCTGGTGATTGACATGGATGTGTACAGATCATTAAGATCCACCCTTCTCTAATGGTCACAGGAACATAAAATACAAAACATGATCAAATTCTCATTTTCTTATCCAGTCTGATTTGAAGCCAAAAAAGCAACAGTAGCACAAATATGTGGAAGCACAATATTCAAAAGGGAGTGTAAATAGAAAGTGTATTTCATATGTTTAAATTGGAGCATGGTTAACCAAACTTATCTAGATAGCTCCTTTGCAAAAATCAAAATAAATCCTCAAAAAAATGATTCTGTATGTTTACTTTTCTTTGCTTTCCTTTTTATTCTTTTTTTTTTTTTGGTAGTCCTTAGTAAGAACTACATTAACAATTCTACATGTAAAAATACTAAACCAATACTTCCTTCTTAATTTTTTTTCATAAATTCTAGATTACAGGCTAGTATTTTGAAAAGATTTCTTTAGGAGCACTGTATAATATTGTCTCTCTTTCACAATTTGCAATACCTTTCTAGGTCACTTTAAAGTTTGTGCGTTTCCCCTTCATGCAAAAGGTACACTAATCAAGTGTTACCTCCTCTGCATCCCTGTTTTTTTTTCCTGTGTAAGTATTTTGTACAGTATAAGGTAAGAAACAGTGCCATTAAGTACATGTTGAATAACATGCAATTATTCATTCCTTAGCAGTTAGCGTAATAAAGCATTATGTAGACTGAATGAAGTATGATTGATAACTTGGGTGGAATATACCTATTTTTGCATGATCTTTGAATAGGAAATGCAACTTTTTAAATAGGAACATATGAAAATACAGAGAAATGGAATAAAAGTCCAATGAAGTCCTAGACCTCAAAAGTCATTGCAAACAAGAATTTTCATAATGGAGATATTACTTGTGTATTCTTCTAGCTTTGACCCAGGACTCTTAAGTAGTTCTACTAATGACTTGAAATACAAGACAAAGAGTTAATTAACCAGGAAGAAGAATGTAGAACAAAAGCAGAGAATGCAGAACTGTGACCTTGATTCTGAAAAAGATTTGGCACTTTTAATGAATAATAAGATGAATATGAATGAACTCCTACAGTAAGGTTTGGCCCGAAAGAGATAAAGTGATCCTTGGATGTACAAATTGTAACTTACTAGCAAGACTGAACATGTTACATAAGCTTTGTTTCTGTCAGTGGAATAACCATTATTGGAATTGTGTTCTGTTCTGAACATAGTTGAAGAAGATGGTAATAAGCAGGAGAAAGTTCAGAGAAGAATGCAAGAATATATCATGGCTGAAAAGCATATCTGATACTGAAAGACAATATGCCAAATTAATTCAGTAAGAGGAGTGTCTAGAGTTCCTTTAGCTCAATATCCTACAAAGAATTTTTGAAATACATCTGGTCATTTGCAGAAGAAAAGAGGGAGATGAGGTTGATGGAAAGGATTCCAAGTTATTTATACAGTAGAAGAAATGTTGGGTCAAAGTATACAGGATTGCCAACTTTTGGTCAAGGGAGCACTCTAACTACCACCTTCTTTCCACTAGCTAATCATTCTTGAGCTTCTATAACAGTATTTTAACATTCAACTTTATTTTCCTATTTGTTGTTTTAAGTACTTATGTTTTATACTCAATACAATGAGAAAAAGACAATGTCAGAGAATGAGATTTTCCAAACCTAATAAACTCCCCAACCTGGTCTGTAAGAAAGAAACAGAAGTGTTAAATTTACATCCTTTGTTTCTGGCAGAGAATGTTACTATGCTGTACATCAAACCCAGGTGAGTCTTTTCTCACAAATAAGTAAAGAGGTAATGGCTATCCTGCCAAGGCAATTGGAATTAAATGCACTTCCCTTGAGCTATATAAGTTTAAGGTCCCGTGTTGTCTTCAGGACAGCCACAGTTTAACACAACAATACATCTTATGCAATATATCCCTGATGGTGCAGAGGACTCTAGCAGATACTCAGTAAGAAAAAACTGACCTTCCTACTTGCTTGACCTGACCTTCCTGCATAGAAACGAAGTATGCACTTCAGATGCACAATGTGCAACATGCCCAGCTAGCATAGCCAGTTTCTCCTTGACTTGACCTGAATAGCTTCAGTGTTGGAAGTCTAGGACTTGCAGAATGAAGGCAAAACCATGAACTACAATCAAGTCCTTTTACTAATGAGTTGTGTATTGGTATAATCTGGCCCCAGTTATTGTCAGAAAAAAAGGTATTAAATATTTACCATACTAATCAAATAGGATTTATCTGCCAACAGGGAAGGAAGATAGGATGGCAGTATTTGAAAAGAAAACACAAAAGCATACTCATCAGAATATTCTCACATACTCATCACAGTTTCTGTAAAACAGTACAAAGCTAAAAAATTAAATAAGATGAATTAAGATGCTGTTCATTGATATTCTTTTAATAAAAAAGTTAAAAGAGAATTTAATGAATACAAAGGTAAAAAGATCACAAAAACATACCTTATGTTGTATATCACTGAAAAATAAACACAGATAAGTTATTCAGCAATCAGCCCTAGTTAGTGATCCAGTCCCTCCTTTATGGTATACGTGTACTGTATTTATTCATTAGAGCTATTGAGCACACTATAACTCTCTCAGAGAACCACATCATGATTTTCCTAACTTTTGTTATATAATCAGCAGATTACTTATACAGAGAAGATTCTGGTCAAGCGCTGCTGAAGCATAGCGTATAGACAATTATCTGTGGAGTTTGGACCCACTCTTCCCCACAAGATAAAAATATTACTTGCTTCTGCTTCCTCCTGTTCAGTGGCCAGCATTTTCTGTAGAATGAATTTATATATGGAATATACTGGGCATTGCTCAGATATGCTACTTTGTGCACAAAGGCAGGCATGAATATTGTGACATATCTGTGATGTGGTCAGGCCATGTGACTTCACAAAAGAGGACCCCAACTGATAGATGAAGAAGACGGGGAAAAAAGAAGTGAACAAAAGCAGGTGGTTTTCATGAGGAGCCTACCTCATACCTGGAATGTTGCCTACACCAATAGTGTAGGCCATTGGTAAAAAACTTGGTTGTATTCTGACTGGGGAAATATGTATAGATAATGGAAATTATAATTAATACATATAATGAAATTTTAAATATATAATGAAATTTAACTTATTAGAAATGTTAAATTTTATTAGGCAGTCAACTGAAAGTTTTAGTAGTTTTGAACTAGAACTAAAATATTCATAGATGGGTACTTAGCTACCTTCAGTAAGAGCTGAAGCTTTGAAGTGATCTTCAGTGAAAAGGCTGGTGCAACTGAGACTCTGATAAGTGCCTCTGGAATACCTAAATGAACTGAGGTGGACATCTGAATCTTCACCACACAATCACCAGCCAATGACATAAACCTCAAAATTATTGAAAAAAACAAGTTAAAACATTCATTAAGAAGTCAAAGGGATAAATATAAAAAAAAGTATCTTTGCTTTGCCACAGTCTGCTCTTTAACTTTCTTGTCAATAATTTTCCTTAAAAAAATTGAGACGTACGTGAACATATATGTTGATCTCAAATTGATAGTTGTAATTCAGGTAACTATAATATTGAATCAATACATACAAGGATCAGGACAGATAAGCAGCATTATATTCTTTTCCAGCAATTTCTACCCAATGGGAAGTAAGTAATTTGAATTTATTTACTTATTTATTTAAAAAACAGCAATATAAACTCAGATTACCTATGCTCCTAAGGAAAAGCAAAATACTAATAGGAAAATAATAACAGCTTATTATGGAAATTTGTCTATATTTATCTAAAACCTTCAGGCTATTATAAAGTACATTGGGACCTTATAATGCAAATTCAACGGTTCTTCTGATAACATTGTGATTAGTATGTAGTCTCAGTAGAATATGCTTTTGTTTTCTTTTTTTTTTTGTCTTTGAGATTAAAATCACTGGTTGTTGAATCAACTAATAATGCTGTATATAGATAGCTTCCTCAATCAGGTGTATGTTCATTTTAGAACATGGCTAGATTTTATGCCCATGACACTGTTCTCCCACACATTTCGCTACCACCACCTCTTTTATCTTGTTCAGAGATGTCCAATGCAAGGAATCCTATCAACAGACAAGATATGGAGTCCTGTGACACAAGCAACAAACTGTACAGTCCCTTCTTTATGGATTTTACTGTCCTCGTATAAACAAACACCAAGGGAATATGTTTATTTGCTGAAGTTACAAAGTAATTCAAAAAATATGTGGTCTGTGTGAGCAGAATGTTTAGGAGCTAAACTCTCAACTCTTTTAAACTGCCTTTAATGAAAACTTTAATTGACAAAAATCTGGTCTTAAAAGACAGTAATTTTTTTTTACAAAACTTTCCTATTCCTCTGATCATTACCAGACAAGGACAAAAATAAAAAGATCTGGCAAAATTAAGTACGCCTCATAAACTTGTGTGAAGAAGATATTAATACAGATTCTTCTCCCATTTTTTGAAGAGTAGTACTCTTAGCTGACAAAGTACTTACAGTGATGCCTATAATTTACAGAAAATCAGAATGGGTCATATTGGTCCCTTGAAAGATGCATGAACTTTCCCTTGTGATAAACTTTTCAACTGAGGGTCTCAGATCAAGAACAGAAATGAATTCAGTCTCTTCTTTTGACATTTTGACAGACAGCATCTGCTGCAAGAGCATAAAGCAGAGGACAATACTTCCCTTTGTGCAGCAGGGTAAGCAATCTATATAAGTAGTGTGTTAATGTCAGCTTTTACTTTTCCGGTGTACTGTCACTCAGACAATACAGGTATCTGGGTACTTGAACGGAGAGATTCAGAGCTGGCTATAAGTTACAAAATACTATGATGTTAGGAAATATTAGGAGTCACAAAAACTTAAACAGTCATCCTCAAAGAGTACTACAATTCTCCTTCTAGATGAGCAAAAGATTCAGCAGACCAAATGCAAGTGTCTTAGAATCATAGAATAGTTTGGGTTGGAAGGGACCTTTAAATGTCATCTAGTCCAACCACCCTGCAATATGCAGGGACATCTTCAACTAGATCAGATTGCTCACACCTGTGTCCAATCTGACCTTGAATGTTTCCAAGGATGGGGTGTCTATCACCTCTCTGAGCAACCTGTTCCCGTGTTTCACCACTCTCATTTAAAAAAAAAATCTTCCATGTATCTAGTCTAAATCTACCCTCTTTTATCCCTTTTAGGCTTTGTCATACTGAGAACAGAAGGGCTTACATATCAGACTCCTTTGAACAGACCAAGAAAACCCATTCCATTTTAAAGTTTGGAATTAGAGTTTGGAATAAATTAGCTACTCAATATAATTTTCAAGCTTTTTCCTTCATAGGACCTATAGATCTGACATATAGTTCTGAGATCTAAAGGTTTTTTCTCCATGGCTAAGGTTCACAGACTATGAAATTGTGGGCATTATACATTTAATATTCATAAAGAAAAGACTTCAGACTGTAGGAAACGCCACATTTACAGCTCTCAAGCATTACATTCTCTAATTAAAAATAAAAGCCAGTATTTCTGCAAATAAAAGGTATCAAAAAAATAACTTCTCTACACATTTTACTTTCTGTGACCCATTTTATGGGAAGACAATGACACCGTGCAAAGTAGATATTTAGTATTTCTGTCACGCTGATTAATGTAATTGGAGAAATGCGGCTGAGTCTTCCCTGAGGAAGAAGCAAGTACAACCTTGATGAGTTTCCTTAATACTGGAACTTGCTTAAATAAAAAAAGAATACAATTAAGCTTATTCAAATGTAAGACTAAATCAGAATGCCATTAACTATCGTTCAGTGCACTGACGTGTGAAATATATGCTTTTATGTTTGCTGCAAAAACCATGCACTTTTAACGTTAAAGGCATGAGATGGAGTAATACAACAAAGAATGGACAAGGAAAATAATGGATAAAAATAGCTGCAGTCTGTAAAT
The DNA here is from genome assembly GCF_964199755.1 of Larus michahellis. Taxonomy (NCBI): domain Eukaryota; kingdom Metazoa; phylum Chordata; class Aves; order Charadriiformes; family Laridae; genus Larus; species Larus michahellis. The sequence continues at coordinate 100,619,264 of NC_133898.1, read as the reverse complement.
TACATGCATAGTGTAATACATGAGTACACATGAACAAGGGGAAAGAAAAAAGCCACCTTTGTAACACCAAAAGAAAAAACGGGGCAGAAATCCTAACCAAATTATTTGGTCAGATAAGCTTCTGGTACTGCCTGAAAACTATATTGTATAGCAATTAAAACAGAAGGGCATACAATTGAATAAAGACAGTCCAATCCTGCCATCCTATCCTTATGTTCATCAACACCTACCCCGATTAAGTTTAGACTCCTATAGCATCTGTGCTCAAGATCAGACTCAAATTCTCAGAACTAAATGGTGATACTGTCATGGGTTTGTTATAAGCAAAAGGGCACACACCACATATATGGAACTAAGAGCTTAATATTAGCCCAATTAATGTTTTAACGGTCTAATAACCCAAAGTGTTAGTTTAGTTACACTAATATTCACTAATAATCCAAATTAATTCAAGGAAACCTCAGTAATATAGCTAACTAGTTTTACTGGGGGAAAGAAAAAAAGATAAAAAATCACTTGCCCCTGGTGCTGTGCTCTCCCTTCCCCTGTCTCCAGGGTTCTAACACTGGCAGTCTCAGAAGAAGGAGGAAGAATGAGGGCAGGCTGCAATGAGGTGTCAGCACTGTGGTGGCTTTTCTGGGAAGAGGGGGGGCCTCCTAGGGGTTTCCTCCTGCTCTTTGTCAGGAGAATTATGGTGTTGATGATTTCTTCCAGATCAGGCTTGGGGTTTGCTTGAAGTTTTTTTTGTATATTTCCCTTTCACAGCTCGCTTCCTTCTCCCAGATTGTCAGGTGCAGCCTGGTAGTGGCCCATGGACCTCCCCCGCCCCAGTCCCAAGGGCTATTTGTCAGGCAGTGATGGGGGAGTGGGGGGAGCAGGCCACCCCAGAGCTGAACCTAAAGCAGGGGAGGCAGCAGTCACCATCCAGCGCAGGGGTTAAACCAGCGATGCGCAGCTCAGGCTCAGGCTGAGCCCCTGCACTGCCAGGTCAGCACTCAGCTGGGGGCCTTTTACAAGCAATCACAAAAGTCTTATTTTCTAGGCTACACTGGCTCAGACTACTTACATTCACCTTATTGTCACGGCTCAAGTGTGAGCTGTTTACTTTTCCCTTAATTTCTCTGCCTAATTTCTCTTTCTATAAAAAAAAGTTGGACAGCTCCATCCTGCCACCTTAATGAAAGTCAGCACAGAGACAATATCATGAAGTATGAGCTGGAGGACAAGCTTGATCCTTAAGCTACCATGACACTAGAGACACACCGTTAGAAACCCATTATCCAAAGGAAACAAGAAAACACCAGGTACTGGCTAAAGGAAAAAACAGCGATGCACCTCTAAAGATACCTGTTGCATGCAACCTGAAACTAGACATGTTTTTCAAAAAAGTCATGATGGATAAAAGTAATAATAATTACATATATAGGCTATGAGAAATTAGAAAATGTTAGTCTTAACCAGATAAGTTTTATCATAAGTGTTATGAAGATTTTTCGTTGAATTTTAACAGGGCCTAACATCTAAAGTGGGAGTCACGAAGTTCTAATTGAAGGTACTTTAAAAGACGTTTTGAATAAGTAGGTATTAATTTTATACAGCCATGTGGTTCAAGGGAAGAGATGCTTAAATATCATTCCAGCTTAGAAAACCCTATTTTAAGTCTCTGGGAGTGAGAGAAAAGCATGAGGTTATTTTTGAGTGAAGGTACAGAGGAGAGAAGAGGCAGCTGGAGTCATGCTAGTATTCTTGAAAAGCAAAGGCAAAAGAGATGTCTGGACATGGAGACAGAAATATTTCTACCTTAGATCTTGTGCTACAATGCTGATCTTTGTTTGAGGTATCAACAAACCAACACAGGCTGGTATATTTTGCACTGCAGTCAACAGACCTTTTCACATTGACTTGAATGAGCACTAAATTCAAAAGTTCAGGCTGAAGCCTTAGATTATGTCAGGCAGTTATTCCACATGTCTAATTAACATTAGATATCTAGTAATTATTTCTCAATCAATTGTGCGTTTGCAAAAAAGAGAGGTAATTATTTTGACCTTATTTTTATGTATTACTTAAACATTCATTTCTAAGAACAAAGTATGTCTAATATTAACGACTATGAACTGGTATGATCTTAAACATCCAATTCCAACATACAGTACAGTGGTATATAAGAAAACTAATATGAACTTGGAAGAGAAAGGAGACAGATGACATTTAGCAGAGGCACAAGTCGGGAAATTCAAGATAACTGCATAAAATTCTTGAAAAGGAAGAGAATAGAAATAGACCTGGCAAGGAAAAGGTTGACAGCAGTTTAGGATTTTGAGTAAACTCAATAGAAAGATTAGCAAAAATATCACCGTACTGGAATCATTGCCCAGAAGAAACTCCTATATTTACATGCAGAAGTGGCAGGAAATCTCTGGCAAAACCATGCTATCTTAAAAATATTAACATTAAAACAAGAGTAGGAAGCCAATACGTGGTGTTTACCATCCCTTTTTATTCTTTTTTTTTTCCACATCTGACTGATCAGAATCATAAGGTTCTCAAATGGCCCCATTTTTTTTACCAAGAATGGTAAAAACTTTACTGCTTATGATTAAAGATGTAAGAGATGATTTGATGTATTGAAGGAATATAAACTACAAATCAGTAAAGAATGTAAATCAGTGATGTGATTGGTGTGTAAACCATACATTTATTTAAGGTATGTAGAAGGAGGCCTGATTAGTAATGAAGGGGTTCTGCTCTGATATATTTCCAAAACAAATCCAGTCATGTAAAAAACCTGCAGAATCTTTTTCCTTCATGAAACTTGTTTACCGTAACAAGAAAAGCACTCACAGGCCCAGCACCATTTTAAATAAGACTATGCAGTAGTTACTTCCACCCCAAAGGGATGTCATTTTTTAACCGAAAAAATTCAGGAACCTCCAGCTTTGTATGCAGATATTACTCATTATTAATGTTTTAAATGAGAAATATCCAGTGGTGATGAATGAAAAAGTATCCAGATGTGTTGCAATTAAGAAAACCAAAGCTGGTCTTTAAACATAATGGGTTTCGAATGATGGCTTTTCCTGACTAATATTGAAGTATTTTCCAATGAAATGTTCATTTGGAATTCCACTTCTAAAACACTACAAAAAGTTCTGCAGAGACAGTATGTCTACTACAGGGCAAAGGGACTAATTGACAGTGGTGCATTGACCTTGACTGGCCACTAGGTGCCCACTAAACTGCTTCCTCACTCCCACTCCTCAGCAGCATAGGGGAGAAAATCACAGAATCACAGAATCACAGAATCTTAGTGGTTGGAAGGGACCTCTGAGATCATCGAGTCCAACCACATAAAAAAAAAACAAAACAAAACAAAACAAAAAACAACACACACACACACAAAAAAAAAAAGCACCCACCTACTAAACTCCACACCCACAACCCCACACACAACACCCCACCACAAACCAATAATCTTGGGCACTAGAGCATGCCCTGAAGAGCCATGTCTACACATTTCTTAAATACCTCCAGGGATGGTGACTCCACCACCTCCCTGGGCAGGCTGTTCCAGTGCCTGACCACTCTTTCAGTAAAGTAATTCTTCCTAATATCTAATCTAAATCTCCCTTGCCGCAGCTTCGTACCATTTCCTCTGGTCCTGTCGTTATTCCCTTGGGAGAAGAGGCCAACCCCTGCCTCTCTACAGTTTCCTTTCAGGTAGTTGTAGAGGGCAATAAGATTAAAAGCTCATGGGTTGAGTTAAGGACAGGGAGATCACTTACCAGTTACCATCACAGGCAAGACAGACTCGACTTCGGGGAAATTAATTTAATTTATTGACAATTAATAACAGAGTGAGACAGTGAGAAATAAAAACAAAACTAAAACCAGCCTCTGCCCATCTTTCCAGGCTCAGATTCACTCATGACTTTTCTATCTCCTTCCCCCTCCCCAAGCCCCCTCAGGAAGTGGTGTTGCAATCATTTAATCTCTGCCATTCCTTCCTCCTCATGCTGTTCGTCTGCTCCAGTGTGGGGACCCTCCCACAGGATATAGTCCTTCATGAACTGCTCCAGCATGGGTCTGTTCCATGGGCTACAATCCTTCAAGAATGGACTGCTCCAGCAGTAAGTCCACTGCAGGCCAAATTTCCAGCCAGGACCTTGCTCCGAAGTGAGCTCTCCATGGGCTACAGCTTTCTTCAGAACACATCTGCCTGCTCTTGCATGGAATCTTCCATGGGCCACAGGTCAGATATCTGCTTCACTGTGGACCTCCATGGGCTGCAAGGGGTCAGCCTGCACCACCATGGTCTTCGCCACGGGCTGCAGGGGAATCTCGGCTCTGGCACCTGGAGCACCTCCTCCCCCTTCTCCGTCTCTGGTCTTGGTGTCTGCAGGGCTGTTTCTCTCACATTTTCTCACTCTTCTCTCACACTTGTTGTGCAGCATTTTTTACCTTTTCTTCAATATGCTATCACAGAGGCAGTGCCAACATCACCGATTGGCTCAGTTTTGGCCACCAACGGGTCCATCTTGGAGCTCGCTGAAACTGTCTGTCTCTGAGATGGGGGCAGCCCCTCGTGTCTTTTCACAGAAGCTACCCCTGCAGCCCCCTACAACCAAACTGTTGCCATGTAAACCCAATACACTCCGCCCCTTACCTCTATGAAACACCTGTTTAAGAATTAACTTTAAAATATACATTGATCACACAATCTTCACTTACATCAACAAAAAGAATTCCCCGAAGTCAAAATACCATCACAACACCGACAGAAATGGACAGTCTACAATGCACTCCACCTCTCGTCCCTTCACCACAATTACAACAAAAACTCCTCACAATTATACCATTCTCTGGCAAAGTCCAGTCCATGTTTTCCCATTACCTCTCCCACTTACTGTCCTTGTCTTGAATTCCTCCAGAGCCCCAGTTTGGGATCCACAAGAAGGACTGTGGTGGGTTGACCTTGTCTGGCTTCCAGGTGCCCACCAAACCACTCTCTTACTTCCCCTCCTCATCAGGACAGGGGGAGAAAATAATATGAAAAACTCATGGGTTGAAATAAAGGCAGTTTAAGGAAAGAAAACAAAGGCCACATGCGGAAGCAAAGAATCACGGAATCACGGAATCTTCAGAGTTGGAAGGGACCTCTAGAGATCATCTAGTCCAACTCCCCTGCTAGAGCAGGATTGCCTAAAGCACATCCCTCAGGGCTGCATCCAGGCGGGTCTTGAAAATCTCCAGAGAAGGGGACTCCACAACCTCCCCGGGCAGCCTGTTCCAGTGCTCTGTCACCCTCACTGTAAAGAAGTTTTTCCGTGTATTTGAACGGAACTTCCTATGTTCTAGCTTGTGCCCGTTGCCCCTCGTCCTGTCACTGGGAACCATTGAAAAGAGCCTGGCTCCGTCCTCCTTAAACCCACCCTTTAGATACTTGTAAACATTAATCAGGTCCCCCCTCAACCTTCTCTTCTCCAGGCTAAAGAGTCCCAGCTCTTTCAGCCTTTCCTCATAAGGGAGGTGCTCCTGTCCCATAATCATCTTGGTTGCCCTTCGCTGGACTCGCTCCAGTAGTTCCCTGTCCCTCTTGAACTGGGGAGTCCGAAACTGGACACATTACTCCAGTTGTGGCCTCACCAGTGCAGAGTAGAGGGGGAGAATGACCTCCCTCGACCTACTGGCCACAGTCTTCCCTATGCAGCCCAGGATGCCATTGGCCTTCTTGGCGACAAGGGCACACTGCCGGCTCATGGATAATTTGCTGTCTACCAGGACCCCCAGGTCCTTCTCCTCAGAGCTGCTTCCCAGCATGTCCGCCCCTACCCTATACTGGTGCTCAGCATTCTTCCTTCCCAGGTGCAGGACCTTACGCTTGCTTTTGTTGAACCTCATTAGGTTCTTCTCTGCCCAGCTCTCCAGTCTGTCCAGGTCACGCTGTATGGCAGCACAGCCCTCTGGAGTGTCGGCCACCCCTCCCAGCTTGGTATCATCAGCAAACTTGCTGAGGATACACTCTGTCCCCTCATCTAGGTCATTAATGAATATATTGAACAAAATTGGACCGAGTATTGACCCCTGAGGGACACCACTGGTTACAGGCCTCCAACTGGACTCTGCGCCGCTGATCACAACCCTCTGAGTTCTGTCACTCAGCCAGCTCTCGATCCACCTCACTGTCACCTCGTCTAGCCCATACTTCCTCAGCTTCCTAATGAGGATGTTATGGGAGACAGTGTCAAAAGCCTTGCTAAAATCAAGGTAGATGACATCTACAGCTCTCCCCTCATCCAGCCAACCCGTTATAACATCATAGAAAGCTATCAGATTGGTCAAGCATGATTTGCCCTTGGTAAATCCATGCTGACCACTTCCAATAACTTCCTGTTCCTCTACATGTTTGGAGACGACATCCAGAATGAGTTGCTCCATTACCTTCCCAGGGACAGAGGTGAGACTAACCGGTCTGTAGTTCCCTGGGTCCTCCTTCTTGCCTTTTTTGAAGATTGGAGTGATGTCAGCCTTCCTCCAGTCCTCAGGCACCTCTCCTGTTCCCCATGACCTTGCAAATACAAAAGATCTATTCTCTACTTCCTATCAGCAGGTGATGTCCAGCCACTTCCTGGGAAGTAGGGCCTCATTACACGTAGTGGTTGCTTTGGAAGACAAATGCCTTAATAATGAAAGCCCCACCACTGCCCCTTTCCTCCTTTCTCTTAGCTTTTATTTCTGACCATGACTTCATAAGACATGGAATATCTCTTTGGTCTGTTTGGGTCTGCTGTCCTGGCTACTAAGATCTTGCCCACCCCCAGCCTAATGGACTGCAGCAGGGAGTTTGGAGAAACAGCCCTGATGTTTGTGCAAGCACTGCTCTGCAACAGCCAAAACACCGGTGTGTTATCAGGAGGATTCTAGCTACAGATACAAAGCACAATGCTATAAGGGCTGCAAGGGGGAAAGTTAACTCCATCCCAGCCAGACCCAATACAGCGACAGAGTAATTGTTTGCATCTTCCTTGCTATTGAAACCACTCTGAAACCCAAGAAAATTAGATCAGAGAAATCCGGCAAGCCCGACACTGCTTTGGCAATTAGCTTAGAGTTATTGGCAGTTTGATGTATATGATATTTTTTAAAATGTCTAACAGAAGTGCTTTTAAAATAAAAATGACACTTACACATATTAGATGTGATTATATTATAAAAGAATTGCATAACTTCTAATAAACTAAGTTCATAAAAATGACAGGAATTAAATCGTGTTGTATTGATTCCTGCTTACTGTTTTGTTTGATTTGGGGTTAGAAGTTCTAAATATCATTCAGATCTGTGAGTTGAAATGGCAGTTGTAGTACATGTGCATCTTTTTTTTTCTTAAGTGTTCAGTTACAAGCATTTCAGTAATATGATTTGATTCTTCTATATAATTTACGAGGATTTGGGGTAAGCGGCATGTGGGGCAGAAATGGGGTAGCACAAAACTTCAATGAACCAGCTGAACTAAAGGTCTCACAAAGAGGTCTGCTACTATCTTTTACCACCATTCTACTTTCCCACAGTCTCTCACTATTTATCTTCTATTTTTTTGCTACCTTTTCAGCTGTGTTTGATTTTCAAGTTAAGTTATATATGTTATCACCTCACAGCTCCTGCATCTCAAAGCATGGACTACGTACCTGCCTGCTCCACTCCCACAGCCACCCTGAGGAGCTCATTTCCATCAGACTGTCCTGCTGGGTCTCACCCTCCTGCAGCTCCTGTCCCTCCACACATCACAGCTGATTCGGTGACCTCACAGTGACTCACAAGAAATCAGTGACTCAGTGAGTTCACTGTGACTCACAGAAAAGATGTGAGGAAACTCTAGTTACTCAGCAGAGCCCTAAGAAGAGCACTGCCTTTCCAGTCAGCTCCTGTGGATGCTGTTGAACAAATGCATCCTACTCCCAGCATTTCATGGAAAATTAAGCTAGAAAGGACCTTGGGGATTATCTTTTCTGACCTAATGCCTTCCTTAAACCTATAGAAAAATCAATGCATTACAGCATATTTACCTCCAACCCTTTCTCTTTCTTTTCTGCAGCAGCAGACGTCTACATGTACTCACTCCAGCAATATTTTCCCTGTACTTTCATTAAATGCCTTGCTTTCATCAACTGATTTCTTTTTGTCTCATAAACAGCAGATTTCCTTGCTGCTCTTTCTCCGAGGGAAAGGAAATTAAGAAAAATCACATATAGAAATAATACAGTTGTTTTTTTGTTGTTCCCCACCCCCCCACACACCCCCGGGAATTTGCCCTGGGTGCAAATAAATCACATCAGCCTAAGTATCTTCTTTTTTCTGAGTCCTAGCTTTTTTGGTGTTACTGATGCATACAAATGCTTCTAGACCTAAGGGAACTTTCTTCTTTAATTTCCTACTATTTCAGTCTGAAACCCATTCTTAGTGTCTGAAACTTTGCTTTGCAGTTGCTTCTCCTCTGGCTATGGCATCTGTCTCCACAACCTTCATTAAGTCCACCAATAGATAATCCTATTTCCTATGAATACCGGAAAGCTTGGAAAAAGGAAGTAGAAGCTCCACTGCTGCAAGAGAAATTAATAAAAGAGTAGCTCAAGAGTTTGGGTCTCCATTGTTGACTTTGCTGCAAGTTTGTCACTGCATGTTTGAGTGTCTTTCTCTGAAAAAAACCCAAATCCTGATATTCACAGAGGCTTTTGGATGACCATTTGCTTCTCTGTTTTAAAATATGTAGCAATATAGGACATTTCACTTTGATGGCTACTTGTCATAAATACATATATAGAATAATGTTCATTGCAACAATATTAATATCTCAACTAGCAGAAGAGTGGACTTTAAAATGTATTAAGCAGCAAATAATATAACTATGAAAGCCGGTTTTCACCTTAATTACTTCATAAAAAAAGCTTTATAACTTTTAAAAGCCTTCTAAAATGTTTAACATGTTTAATCTTTACTCAAAGATACAAAATATTGCTAAGATGCCAAGTCAAAAGAAGTATCAGGAGTAAGCTGAGAGACTGAAAGAAACTGGAAAAAAAGATTTATCAAAAAATACTCTTAGAGGTTACAAAAATAGAAATAATGACAGACTTGGCAAGAATGGAAATAACTCTTTGCAAAAGAAGTAATAACATTGTGAGTTTTTTCATTTATTCTGCTAAGAAAATAAGGATAAAAGAATTGGGTTTGCTATCTAATGAGGGTGGAATGTTGTGAGGATAAGCCAGGTAGTAATGATAGTCTGCCTCTAAGTTGTCTGAAGATAACCCAAAAAATTTGTCTCAGATTTTAGTAAGGAGAACAACATAGCAAAGATAAGCGGGCCATCGAACCCATATATAAAAAAGAATATTAACACATATGTAATGAGAATAGAATTTAAGGTGATTTTTTTTTTAGTATTTCACTTGAGGGACCTGACAATCTCAATCCTATAGTACTGTAAGAACGGGCACGCACAATCACAGATCTAGCAAGCAATGGGTCTGCCCTTAGTTGTAAAACAGGCTAGATGTGGCCTGAAGTCCACTGATTTTAATGAAAGGGGCTGAAGGATAGCATTTGCTATCTGGGCAGGGGCTACGTACTTTCCAGTTGTGTACAGCAAGAACACAGAGCCCACCCTTGGCAGATGGGCTTGATAACAGCAGCTGGTAAGACAGAAATGTCAGTGTAAGAATGTGTGTGTGTAAATCAAATATGCAAAACTGTCTGAGAGGAAGTTTGCCCCACACTGATAAAATTAAAGAGGAAGTTTTAATGAACTGATAGAATTAAAAAGGAAGGGCATTACAAAGAGATACAAAGGATTCAACCTGAAAACAAGTATAAAAGAAACAAAGAAATTTGTAAAAGGTGGGGGGAGAGTCTTTGGGGCAAGGTGAGGAACAGTGACCCTGGTTGGGCATTGCTGGGCATCACCCTGTGACATCCCCAGCCCTGCCTGGGCCAGACGTAACACCTCCCATGGGACACAGGAGCAGCTTGCACCTAGCCATTGGCCCACAGCATGGGAATGGTATGGGGGCACCTCTCCTTTGAGAGTGTGGGTCCATGTGAGGCTCCTGCCCACAGCTGGTGCCTTAGTGGGGTGCCAGCAGTGGCAGGGATGCATGCTCAGCTGGATCACCCACATCTCCACAGAAAGATCTTCATGTAGTAGACCCTCACGCACACACTAGATGGGTTGCTTTTCAGTCTATGTATGTGTGCTTTTGGAGATGAGTTATAGAAGGGTTGTCATAAAGCTGTAGGTGTTTGTTAATATTTTATGTGTCAAGTATTTTGGTACCTCTTTTGTATTGCTGTTATTGGTCCTAAACATATAATTCACTGATTAACATTTTATTGCATATTGTTAATAAATTAACAAGTTGCTTCTATACTGATTGGACTAAAATATGTGGACTGAGCAGTTTTTCCATGAGACAAAGAATTTCAGAGAAAAGATGTTGCATATATTGTTTGCCTTTCCTTCTTCACTCTCCATTTCCCCCTATTTTCTGTCCTTCAGGCAGATAAAGAAGTAATAAGATCAAGTAGAATGAATCCAGAAAGGATCTGAGATGTAAAGGCATGACTATATCTGGGAGAGATTGAAGGAGACCAATAACAAATAAGAAATAGTCATACTCTGTGCTAATAAGTCAAAGTTCTTCATGGTTTGACCACTTACTTGAGTTGTATGCTCCCGCTTTAGAAAATATTTGAACAAAAGGTTGAAGACATAAATGAAAAATGGCATGAAGATCAGTGAATGTGTGTCACACCTGACCAATTTCATTAATCTTTGAAAGGCACTACTGACTTTTTTTGAGATGAAAGGCAGCAGATCTAATCTGTCCGAACTTCAAAAAAAAACACTTGCTGTGATGCCACACAGGAAAAGCTATGTGAAGCTGAAGAAGAGGACTGAAAGGGAAACTGAGTATAGGGAGAGAATTAGCTGAAGAATGTGCATGGATGCATCATACTGAAGGAGATATACTAAACTGGACATTGAAACCCAATGAAGTTGTAACAGTTAAGATTTTGTTATGGACAAAAAAGAGGAATACAGCACATATGGGAAGCTGAGAATTCAGTTTTAGTCTACTTAAAAGTTTTAACAGTGTGGCCAAAATGCAATAAACATTGTCATTAGCCCAGTTATTATTATACTAACACTCACTGTCTAAATTATCTAATCAATACAAAACAGATCTTATTAGTAATACTAAAGGTAAAAGTTGCCATACATGACAAAATTCCCAGTATCTATCCCCTTCCTCTGGTGTTGTGTTCACCCTTCTGATATTCCTCTATGTCCTAAGAAGGATGGTTTTAGTTGGGGGAGGAGTCATGTATCAAGTTTTCAGCATCCTGAGGTCTCTGCAGGCGGACTTATGATAGTCATGGTGGAGGAGTCTCCTCCTGTTCAGGCTTGGGCTTTTCTTGGGTTTATTTTTCATCACAGCCCACTTCCCTCTCCCACTGCAGCCTGGCAGTGGCTTCCAGCCTTCCCCCAGCCCCATGTGCACAAAGGGCTATTGTTTGTCAGGCAGTGACTGGGAGGGAGGGTTGGGAAGCAATGTGTGTCACCCCATCCCAGGCAGGGCCACCCCAGAGCTGAAGCTGGACCAGGGGAGGCTACAGTCACTGGGCCCAGTGCAGGGGTTAAAACAGCAACTCCCAGCTCAGACCAAGGAGAGGCTGAGTCCTGGGCAGGTCAAGGATGTGATTTTTTAATTGTTAACAGCAAAATCATGTCTCCTAGCTGTGGAGATCCTCAAGAAATAGCCATGGAGTGATGATATCCAGCTTTCTTTTTAATTTTCTTGGCACAAAGTTTAGGTATGCGATGATAAAATTTTCTGATAGATTACAATGGGAGGAAGAATTTGGTTTAGCTGAGAACTGAAGCAATAGAAACTGAATAGAAATAAACACTGGAGACTACAATGTCTTTCTTTTAGGGGATAATGAGAAGAATTTCTTCGAGAAGCTGTGGTCTCATTAGCTGGAAACTGCTGAGAAATAGCGAAGTCTGCATATATTAGTCATTGAAAGTCTACAAGATGCCAGTGTGACATAATAAAAGTGGAAAAATGATCCTACAATTTGTCAAACTAGGTTTTTCTTGCTAAAATAAGGAATTATTACTTTTATTGTATGCAGCATGGATCTTTTCTGTAATAATATACACACTTTTTGACCCACCAAGGAGTTTGAGAAGATGACTGCAGATTGGAACAAGGGCAAGAATGTCTCACAGCTACAGTGATCAAGAACTGAGGACAATATGTTGGCTTTGTAAAGTTCCTGGGCAACCCCTTTGAGTCTAAGTGAGAACACCATTGAATATCCAGGCGTGCTGGGAAGTGGCTGTTGCAAGACTCCCTGAAAGGCAGAAGCCTCTTTTTATCTGCCGTCAGGTGGGCTAATTCCACTCAATAACAAATATTAGCCTTAGGGTCTCTCACCTCCCACCTGAAAGCAGTAATCACTACTGCTTACTTCCAGTGCACACCTGCGAGAGTATGGGTTTTTTTGGTCTAGTCTGTGTGCAATTAAAGGCCACCTGTTTGCATGCAGGATTTGTTCTCAGCTGTTTCCCACAGCTGAGACCACTGATTATTTCCTTCCAGCTGATATATATTGCTGCAGTGAGCCATGTATCAACATCAAATTCTGCATGACTATAGCAAGGCTGATTATACTAGTGGTCAGCAGTCTCAACCTGAAAGAAAAGATTAACAGAACCTTCTAAAATAAGACCCCATGGGAATGTTCTTCTTCTCTTCCATACCTGGTAGGGAGCAATGAACAGCCCTGCCTTTTCATTGAGACTTGTGTCTGACCATGAATGGCATGATGTTGGGGTAATTAACAGCTGCTTAAACAGATGGCTAAAGAAAAACAGCTAGTCCTCAGAAAAAATAGTCCTCAATCATAGTTTTCTTAATTATTCACCATTCTGACTATGGTGCATATCAACAGGATCCCCAGCATGGCACAGAGGAGGCTACAACACAGCAAAGCATAGTCAGTGCCTCTGATCTGTAAGGTTTCATGTTAGGGAGTGTTCCAGGTGGAGGTATAGGCAAAGCTCCTGGGCTCAAGCCGGAGTTATTATTTGCAAGGACACCAAAGAGCTAATTCATACTGGCAAATAAACAAGTAGGTGTAAATTCTCGAAGAAGAAACTTATCCAGGAAATTAAAAGAAGGTTCCCAATGACCAACAAGCAAGGTCTGAGGAAGAAGCAGGAAGAAACCCAGGTTATTTAAAGTCATGTTTATAAATCAGATATAATTGACTATGAGAGGAGAAAACTGGATGTAGTATTTTAAGAAATTCTCTCAAATCATATGTTCAATATTCATGGCATTTTTAGATATGATATTTACAGTGCCAAAAGCTGCAGTATGTCTTGTTCTTCTTATATGAGATCTAGGGGTCAGTTTCTTTTATTGCAACAATGCTCAAACATCTGCTTGGGGTTTAGGCAGTTTGAGCCCTGCCAGCAAGCCTTTAACCATGTAGGTAATTTTAAGTTTTATATGCATCGAGACACCTATGGGTCAGACAGCACCTGAGTGGGAAACCTTCCTGAAATGGTAAGGTAAGATTTGGGTGATAAAGTCCTTCCGCGGCATTAATCCAAAATCCTTTTGCAATTCTCTCTGGGTTATGAGAGTGGGGAAAAAATTCAATTCCTGTTGCAAAAGTGATCCAAGGGCTGTCACGCTTCTGAGAACAAAGCTAGAGCAAAACCACCCTCAGTTCAAAATCTTGACATGGGCAAAATCCTAGCTGATAATTTTTTGAGTGGATTAGAGAGGATTAGAGAAGAGAGAGAGGTAGAATAAAAATAAGAAGATAAGAATTTTTTCTTTAAGTCACTTCTGAGCATGGTAAATTGGTACCTCTAAGATTTTCACAATGCCAAAAGAAATACTCTCCTTTTTGACACTTCACAGTCCAAATTTCCAGACGGAGCAGCACTTGCAGGCTATTCTTGGACTGCAGTCAGGGCTCAAAAAAAGGAACAGAAAGTGAAACCAAATACTGATATTTAAAGATTTTTACATCACTGCCTGTGCTCTTTTTCTGGTATTGTGGTTTATATATTTTCTTGACATTTTTCTGTGTATGATTTCATTAATGAAATCTGAATATGGTGCTGATGCAACACGACTTCCTACTGGATGTAGAGAATTTTCTGTCTTTTTTAAATCCTTTATTACAATCATTAAGAAATTTTGCACTTGCATTCATCATAACTTGGTAACTGACGGAAAATTCAGTTCATAGTTCTTACTGATATTCTTGATTTTTTTTTTCTTTGTGTATATGTGTCAAGTCTAGTTGGTATTTTTAAATAGCTTCTCTCAATATTTGTTTATGTGTGAATTGTGTGTGTATCAAATGAAACATATCTCTCTCACAGAAACATATGGATGGACTTTTTTCCCCTTCCTTTTTGTTTTTTTTTTTGCTATTCATTCTAGTTCTGGGTATTATTTCCTTGGCTTAAAACTGGTGGAGACCTAGGCTATGGAAGGGTGTAGAATGGGTAGATAACATACATGAAGTTTGAGATTGGTTAGAAGATCTACAGAAATACTTATTTTATTTATTTGTTTGTCGGGATGCATATTGATAGTTAATGAAAATCTTCTCTATTCAGATACCTAAGAAAAATCTCTGGTTTCCTAATCAGCCTAGAATAATTATCATGTAAGGAAAATAATATTTCACTCTCGTTTGCCCAAAGCATATGTATGTAGGTCATGTGAAGGGTATTAAATAGGAATGCTGTGGAATTGCTTCTTTTTCTATACAGGTTTGAAACTCTGCTGTGTAGGGACTTTCCTGTACCTATAGCCTGGCAGATTTTTCATTTTTGTTTCAAATTTTCATATTTCTGGAAATATGCTGATTTCCATTCTATACCTGTACAGCCTTGCTAAGATAGTAAGGTTCCCATGACTAGCTCAGAATCAGCATGGTAAGTCACTCTCTGGTGAAGGTGGATTTGCACTAAATCAAAGTGCTTGAAGGGGGACCCCAAATTCTGCTCTGCTGACTCTGTTGTTGTCAGAGTAACCTCTGGCAGATGAATTATAATAAGTAATAGTAAAGCTGGAGAAAACACAGCTTCCAGTTATTTATTTAGGGAAAATGAATCAGAGTCCCTTGATAGCTAAGGTTATGCTTGGGAATTTTTATTGTACTCCTTGGGGCAAATTAAACATACATTTTTGTTTAAATACATATATTTAAAAAAACCATTGATGAACAATGTATTGGGCAGTCTTACCACCATAGGCAGTTCTATAAAGAGTCTGCAAAGATACATCACGAGCCAATTCCTTATATACACTTGCACCAGCATCAGGCCTGTGAGTGTTGACATGGGGCATGTCATCTTGGTGTTGGGTCAATCCCCCATCACCACCCCTGCTGCCCAAAGGTGGCCCCTGAGTGCCTGCGTTTCAGAATAGCTATAAGCTTATGCTTATCTCACCACAAAGGGAAACTTCACTCCCATACAGGGCGTGGTTTTGTCTCTGGCTTTTCTGTTTCCAGACAGTTTAACCCCTTTTGCAGCTAGGCCTTCTTTCTCTCCATTCCTTGGTAACAACTTACCACTGCTAAGCAGTTATGATTTTAATTTTTCCTTTGCATATCTGAGGGTACTTCCCCTTCAGCTGCTTACATTCTTAAAATAAGGATGACTCTAATCCAGCACAGTGTCTGATATTAGCCATATTTGATAATCAGTAGGGACTGCAGACAGGTGGAATGGATGAAACTCATTTCGTGTCAAGAGGAACAAAATACTTAATTGCACACGAACAACCTGATTCTGAATTAGGGCTTCATTTGTGACAGAGCAGCTCCCTTGTTGTGGTGTATTGAAAAACAGTCATTGACAATGGCCAGGAGCAGAAATCTAGGCAAAGATTATAAAAGGTAAGAAAGCATATTGTGATATTTCCCTAAGTAGCTCTGTGATTAAAACTTCCAGTCAGATTCTTGCTACTATATGTAGAGAGCTTAGAGGTGCATTAATGAGGGAAGTCCAATATCCTTATTCTTTCTGCTTCGATTAGAAATGGGGCATTGAAAACACACAACATTACGTTGCAGTACTCTGGCTTTAAACCTGCAGCAATCCTATTAAGGGCAGCAAATAGTACTTGTGAACCTTTCCTATGGAAAACAAACAAATCAAAAACAACAACAAAAAAACCCAAACACCAAAAAACCAAAACAAAAAAAAACAAATATGAAACACACTATTGGAAATCAGAAAAGCAAAATCAGAAAACCTGAAGCAATGAAGTGAAGCATTATGCCCAATTTGTTTGTTCCTAAGGAAACAGAATGATTAGGATTTAAATAAAAAATCCAAATGTGCTTTTCTAATATATGCAGATTTCTATTGTGCCCACTTTGCAGTGGTGTCATTATGCTAGAGGGAAAAGAAACAGATTTTAAATAGGAAAATCAGCCTTTTTTTCTTTATTTCTGCTTGGTTGAATACTTATTTTTTGCTAAAATTCACCCAGTGGGAGAATACATACATTTTGACTTCAATTTTCATCACAATAAGCTATGTTTCAGGCAGAGATAAATAACAGTTGATCTGTCTAACAATCCGTCCATCCAAGTTTGTATCCTAAATTCCTCATTAAAGTATTTGAGAGCTTCTTGCCAGACATAAAAGTGTAACTGTTACATATTTCCTTATTCTGTCTTTTTCCATACCCACTTCATCTCAATAGCAATAATAGTTATGTAGTTATGATTAATTTTGCTGTATGGCTGAAAATATCAGATGGTACAAACTGAAGAATTTATTAGAGTCTCTACTCATAAAACTGCTGAATACTATTTGTACTTAGGGAGGTGGCAACAGTAATACATAAGTGTTTTTCATCATCCATCTACATAGGTTTGCATACTGGCAGTCTTCACCATATTATTATCTGAGTGCTTCCATAATGCCTGAGCACTCCTTACTGTATTAGGTTATTAATCCCAAGCGACTGTGGATTGGATTCCAACCTCACTCCTTTTTTAGGTGTTTTTAGTCTTACAGCTCTACTTCAGTGGAATTGTTCTTAATTTACACTTGTCTTCACTGGAATAAGCTCCTAATATTGAATGGATAAAAGTGAGAGCAGAAGCATGCCACTCTTAGTATCATTTTGATTACTCTCATGCAATACTATGATCTGATTTTTTACTTATCTAGAAAACTATTTATAAAAAGCACTAAACTAACAAATAAAAATGATATTTTGCATAAATGGAATCTGTGGGTACATGTGTCCTACAAAGACAGTGGATAATGAAAAAAAATTAAGGAAGAAAAAAATTATGTTTTGTTAATACTTTTAACATTAGTTTGTTATTAAAATGCGTGGCTGGGAAGACATGTTCAGAAGATGACAGTCATATTTACTAAGAAGTTATCTATGACAGCACTATAATGATATTTCAAAAATATTTTCAGGTGTTTATTGGATAATTTTGCCCTTTGTAACAAAAGTTTGTAAGGAAGGACTGACACTAAAGGAGAAATATATAAAACATTTGACCTGAAGTACCCCACTTCATCCCCACATTCCATAGTAAGTTTCATTGCATTAGTCAATTCAGATAATGATAGGAAGTAGTGAAACAGATTTCTGCCCTTTAACAATGATATCCTTTGGGAGAAAAATGATATTTCAAACCATTGGTTTACTGTAAGAGTACTGCATAATGCTTCAGAGAATGGAGAAAAGAAAGCATGACAATGAGGGACTCGTCAGGCAGTTTTGCTACTTCCTTTGTCAAGGGAAATGTAAAACAAATGAGCATATCTGTTCAATATCTGTCAAATAATGAGAGTGTCATATGAGTTCTGGTCTGTGTCAACATAGCTTGAGCAGAAGGTTAAGGAAATATTCACAAAAGGGAACACTGTTTTTTTTAAAAAGCAGTGTACAGAGTTACTTAGGACCACGTTATATGGTTCTTACTCCTATTGGTATTTACTTGTGTGAACCACCCTCTTAGAAAAAAAGGACTACTTTTGTGGTTTAATCTTTCATAGCATAAGAGCTTTATTATCAAGTTCTTTGTGTTTTATTGTTATATTTGGCAATAATTTCATAGTAACATCACGAAGAGACCACTTTAAGAACACAGCTTGGTACTTGGTGGTCTCTGGAGTATAAATAATACTGCATTCTGTATAGATGAAGTAAAAAAAAAAAAAAAAAGTCTATTTATTGATTTTGATTGTTTTTTTCCAGAATTGTGTTGGTTTTGACAAGATTTCTCAAGTGCAAAATACAGTTCTGAAGCAATTCAGAGAAAGAGAGAGTAGGTCATCAGTGACGATGACCTAATTCAGAGGATGCAGTTCAACTTGGTCTTCTCTCTTATTTGGGAATTGCTTACCCTCTGGGCCCTCGGACCAGTTTTTCTCACTGTAGGTGGTCCAACTCATATAAAGATTAAATATTTATTAGACTTCAGTCTCATAACTGTAATCTTTTTTTAGGACTAACTATGGGAAAGAGAAAAACCTAGAAGTGACTTTTCTATTAACCTCTTCTATCTCTCTTCACCACAAGCCATTGCCATTGGGAGAGCAAACAGTCTCAGCAGAGAATTAGTTTCTTTCTTTCTATCTCTGTTGAAGGCTTTTGGCACCAAAGCGTGGTTAAAAGACTGACATGTAGTCTTCACTTTCTCTTGAAAACATCTGAAGTGTTTTGGTTCTATTTCCCATCTGACTGGAAAAAAAAAAAAGAAAGAAATGAAATCTGAGACAACCCATCACATATTCACAACATACAGAATTATGCTAAGCAGCTGATTGTCCCTCTGTAAATGGCAGTAGGTAAAACTTCATTATATTTCTTTGAAATGGGATTACTGAGTGGGTCTTAGTCCTTCTGTGCAAACTCTCTGCTCAGGCTCTACACAAACTGACGTCTTCACTGCTTAGTGTTGGACATAACAGTTCTAGCAAAGCAAAGGCTTCAGAAGAGTGACAGTATAAAACAGAATATCACCTTTTTTCTGACATTAATTTTAATAGTAATTGCTCTAAAATTCCGTCTTGGCACTTTAGTTATGTAAAAGGTCTGTAATTTCATGAGTTTATGGATTGTTTCTTCTATTTTCTGGGTTA
This sequence comes from Larus michahellis, assembly GCF_964199755.1. NCBI lineage: Eukaryota > Metazoa > Chordata > Aves > Charadriiformes > Laridae > Larus > Larus michahellis. The sequence goes on along the minus strand of NC_133898.1, from coordinate 100,600,042 downwards.
CTAGAGTGTTCCAATACTAATCTTCTTTCCTTCTTTTTTCCCTCTGTTATTCTACTATCTGTTATAAAATCCATCTTGAGATACAATAATAAGTGAGTTCTAAACAACAAAACAACCCTCCAATACTGCAAAACCTGAACCCTTTCTTACAGATTTTGTTCTTCCTTAGCATAACATCTGGTTCTAAAATTCAAGTGGGATGCACCGGATAATCTTTCTTTCCATTTCACCAACACCAATTCTGATGGACCCTCCAGAATCAAAATGAACAGCCCACTACAGGAGTGATAAATGAATTCATGCACAGCCTTTTTTCCCCGTCATTATTAGTTACATGTCCTGAGAACAACTCCCAGTTAATCAACTAGCTTTTCCACTTTAAAAATCACTAGCTGCTCCACTCCCATAATTCAAGATGATCTTTCCCCACCCATGTCCAGCTGTAACTCACAATCCTATCCCTGGCAGTATGCCTCACCACTGGTCTCCCCAGCATGCTGCTCTGCCTCATCTTCAGGTGAATCCCTGAAGAATGAATAGGGTCAGCAGCTTGCTTTGGCACTGGTCCTCAGAAAGGGGACTGTGTCTTGGGCCCACTATCCCGTGCAAGAGCCCACAGCTCAATAGGCATTGCTTCAGTCAAACAGTTATTCTTTCAAATGTAGTATACCAGTCCAATGTCTTTTCCAAGATCCTTCTCCAAAAAAATTATGCTGGCCATATAATGCAAATAGCTAAAGAAGCTGAGTAGTAAAGACTTGCACCTTGATATGGAATAGCCTTTTGAATGAATAATTGCATAACGTTACTGTAGATGTGAATAAAGACAACAGAATATCAAGATTTATAAATACATCATCATTAGAGTTGGTACTTTAAAATTGACTGAACCAAACCTTAAAAAAACCATCTTTTCACAATTCAGAGAATTTTGAAAATGAACAGATTTAAATTATGTACAAGGTATACAAACTTTAACTTGCGTCTTTTTGAAAACTATAAGCAATTATGATTCCTTATTTTAATAACAGGATCATCAATAGTATGCAGTGGTGCTTTCCTTCAGAAAAAAAAAAACAGTTCTCCAGCAAATATATCACTGTACTTTACCTGAGAGAAAAAATGTTGATTCTTTTAAATGACTATGGCTTATACAGCTTTCTGTAGGATACATTCTGTACTCAATTTACAGCACTACAGCCTGAGACCGATAATTCAGAGTCTCTGCAACATGATTCCTAAATATCATATTTGGAGAGAGAAACTGATAAGCATGTCATAGTTTTCTAAAAGCATGATAGTTATAGCATCTGTTAGTTGTCCCAAGATTATTTTTGATCATTACATGTGTACAAAAAAATACCATACTTTTGGAAGGCAAATAGAATGCTAGTAGTTTATAATGTCACCCAAAATAGAAAAGCAGTGCATATCTGTACAATCACACACAAAAAAGATTGTTTTAAGCTTTCTACTGAAGATGCCTTTTCCCAGGTGGTCAATTGCACTTGTCATCTGTTATTTTGGAAAATGCACAGAATTTAATAGATGAGGTATATCAAACTAACTACATTAGGAACATACCAGCTGTCAATATGGCTTCAGCCCAACAGCATCTTTTGGGAAAAGCAAATTCCAAAATGCAGACAGTATACTATTAGTCTGATAGAATGATTATAAGTTTCGCCATCTGTTGCATATTTCACAATTAATTGTGATTTGTATCAACAGATATTTTCTAAAATCCACATTTTCTTTTTTATACAAGAAACAACAAAGCAGAACAGCAACACATTGTGTCAAGTAATGATGTACCAATGCTGGAGCTAAATCAGATAAGCTTCAACCTGGCTTAACAAGGTAGATATCTAGGGTACTAATTACAGTAAATAGATCCAAAAATATCAGTGTCAGTACAGAAAAATTACAAACCAAAATTATCTATCCTTACATGAAAAACTTACTGATTTTGCTTTTCAAAGCTATTCCGTTGTGCAGCTATGTACTATTTATGTTTAACATTTCAAAGTCTATCAGTTGAATGCTATTGGATTTTAATAACAGGAACCTATTTAATCAAAACATAAATGTAAAAGCCACAAACATTTAAAAATATTCCATGGCTAGATCTAAACTATAGAGGAATTACTTGCATGTAAAATTAAATGCCTAGTCAATACATTTAATATGAATCATCATGATAGTGTTTAAAGTTGTATTAGAAAAAATAAACAAAAAAATAATTATGTTTGAGTCTTGAAGTTTGGGGTTATTTTTTTGCTTATATTCTTTTATCCACCTTATAACCCTAGTTTGTTTGCTTATTTGTTTCATTCTTTCTTCCCTTATTTCTTTCAACATGATTCCCATCTGTTGCTGAGTGAAAGGCATAGTTCTACTCCCAGCTACTATTGTTCAATTTTGGCTTTTTGCCTATGACATTAATCGGCTCCATACAGGGCTATGGGTCCACTGCATTTATTTAGAAGTGAGATGAGACTCATAGAAGCAACTTCATGGTCAGACAAGTCTTTGATAACATATGTAACACTGAAAGCATAATTCAAAGATTTTTGAAAAAAGACCTAAAAATATGGTATTGTTTAAATTGCTTCATTTTTCTCATCTTAAACTAACATTTTACTTTACCTGAAGATAAGTCATCAGTCATGTCAGCTTTGTGCAAAGTGACTGAACAGGCCTTAAAGCAAAAGGAAAAACTGTAACAACATGTACTTCATATTGCCTAAGCCATAAGCTGCATTCAAACAATCTTTCACTTTCTCAAAAGCTTCTCCACCTACTCACAGATATGAGTTATCTTAAACATGGAACAGGGAGAAGGTAGCTAGTGTCAGACCCAAATGATCTTCATAAATGTCATTTTACCAAAGGCTTTGTATGAGGTTTGTTTCTTTTACTAGCACCAAAGTTATGTAGATCTTTACATAGTAAAATAACATCTCGGTTTTACCTATTGTTCCATAGGTAACTATCAAAAAAAAAAAAAAAAGAGAGAATAAACTATATGTATGATATGTACATATGTTTATGATATCTTCCTTAATAAGAAAATTGCTGCATTTCACATAGGCCTGAGTTTCCAAATGACTCAAAGTATGTAAACTCAAGTAGGGAACACAGTAATAATCTAGGCAGATGACAAACACAAGAAACCAGTAGGAAGAAAAGCACTTCAGACAAGAGGTGACACCATCCTAGCCAAATACAAATGAGTAAAGCTGCCATAGCTATCTTTAAACAGTAACTGTGAAGATTAGCAGAAATCCAATTTGCAAATACTCATGACGAAAGAGGGGGAATTAGGTAGAAACATTCAACCTTTGTGGTGTATTTCTGTTGCTTTATCATGGAATTACAGAATGGTGAGACTGGAAGGGACCTCTGGAGGTCATCTGGTCTAACCCCCCTGCTCAAACAGGAACACCTAGAGCCAGCTGCCTAGGATCATTTCCAGAGGTTTTTAAATATCTCTAAGGAGAGAGACTCCACAACCTCCCCGTCTTATCCATCGACCCTACCTCTATTTTGTCTCGTTGAACTATAGGCAGCTAGCTTTTATCTGTATCCCAAACAAAACTGTAAACAGGGGAATCACTGAGTTGGAGTACAGCAGAGAAAAAGAGAGACAAAGAGAAAAATCTTTGTCTTCCTTGTATTGAAGAAACTATAATTTCTGCTTCTTCCCCTGCTATTCCTGTAGCTTCATTAACTTATTAACGAAGGGAAAATAAAACAGAAGTCTGCAGAGCATAACATGAGAGTGCCTTCACTATAGGAAATGACTGTCCAATATTCAAAACCCTCTGGAAAATTCAAGAAATAAAGATGAAGCCACCTTACCACAGTAAGTTCACTCTTTCTGAACTTGAAAGCCATATCAATTAATGACTGCTCAGATCATTGGAAGCATTTGATATCTACACAGGTACACAGATTTTTTTTTTCTGTTTTTTTTTGTTAGTTTTGTTGTTTTTTTCTTCACTGTTTGGAAATCAATCAGCACAGCAAATGTTATCTTTTAGGACACTGGTTATTAATCTAATAAGTAATACTTACCAAACTCAGAGTCAGATGAAAAACAGGCTTGCAATTTATTGGGAAAAAAAGCAATGTCCTTTCCAAGATATATGATGAAAACTGGATATACTGACACTAATAGCTTTTTGAGCATTTGCTATGACTAGAACTTTTTAGAAGTCAGTATCATGTCCATTAATACCAGAGCTAACTTCGCCAATTGGTCTTTAGACTACATGTGAAATTTTATAAGAAATACAGAATTCTATAGGAAATATGTAGAGAAATATATCTGTTTCTTTGTAATTTCCTTTATGTTTGTAAAAATTTGATTGACAGAGCAAATTAGGAGGGATTTTTTTTTTCTTATTTTTGCTTAAGGATCTATGTTTCTGCAGATGTTGTTATGTGAAAGATCTGTATGTTTTACAAGTACAGCACCAGGCCACCACTGTATCTGAATGGATGTGGAGAGAGATTATTACAAATGCACAGCAGATTTTTGTCAAACAAAGTTACCTAGATACATTTCAAATGAATTGCCAAGGTTATGGCACTGATGGCATAAATCCAAAAAGCTTTGCTTTTTCACAGAGCTATAACACTGTTTTATAATATTAATTATTAAACTGCAGCATTAACAAAAGCCCATATATGGATATTTTTGTTTTAGAGAAGACACATTTACAACAGATCTTGAATAATTTTACATTCTGGTGACAAATTTGAACACTATAGGTAATATTATATATGAGCAAGACACCTACTGTCACATTCTGCTTCTCTAAGACATTCTGTGTTTCCCATTGATTAGTGAAACATCACATTTTTCTTTTTAATTATCAAGGCCTTTAGACTAATATTTTAATTCTTGGTCATCCTTAGAGCTACCAGTCAACTGAGATTCATGTTCTGGCAACAGCCTTCTTTTCCCTTTCTCCTCACAAGCTCTTGAGTTCAAAGAGCTATATCAATCATATTTTCAAGCCAATTACATTAATCTGGTTCTTTTGGATGCCCTTAACAGATTTCTGAAAATGAAAATATGTCAACCTGCTAGGAACTGAATCCAGATTCCTGACTTAATGACAGAATGTGCCAGGGACTTTGCAGCTTCTCTATCTCTCTTTTTATCCTTTGGTCAAATAGTAGCTCCAGTAATGTTAATTGTCCTTCTCTTTCTGTAAAGCAGCTCATCCTATTTTTATTTTTTTGAAGTTAGCACAAGGTCCATTTAACTGTTTATCATTTTCCACCTCTCTGTTCCATCTTGCAGTAGTGTTCAGGCCCCATTCCTTACAGGACATACTACTTTCTGAAGGTTATGGCAATGAAACATTGTTTCACAAACAGCAATTTTGGTGCAAGATAGTATCTAAAATCCACTGCAAAATAGAGTAGTGAACTTAGATCTGTGACTTTTCAACTTACCAGCTCATTCATTCTCTCTTCCTACATTTCTACTGTATAAGCAGAAGTTGTGTTTCCAGCTCAGCAGTCTTTCTTTTGCAGGTTATTTTCTATAGAAGTGGGTAAACCTAATCCACTTGATTTTGGACAGTCGATGTCTCTGTATAGCAGTAACTCCAGCAGCCGTTGACATTCTTTTCCGCTATGTGTTGGCAAAGAAGCACTAAGGAGCCCTGATATCACCACTACCTGTAAGGACTTTCGTAGTGCTGATTATGAGAGTCAATCTGAAAGACTGCTATCCAAATGGTAGTGCCCCAGACTTGTAGCAACTCTTTGTCTGTTGACATTAGCAATTTACTCAGTTTTTGTTTTCCCACTGCCTTCTCTGTGTTACCTTCTTTTGCTCGAATCTATTCTTTCAGGGATTAGTAGCAATTTATATTTTAATTTTAAATACAGAATTCATGTTTAAATAAGACATAAAACCAGCTGCCTAACTATAATTGTGACTTTTTTTCCCTGAAAGGCCAAGCATCCTGCTGTTGTCCTAAACCAAGGCTGTTGGCCATTTAATACTGTAACCACATATTTCGCCCACTCTGTTTATAAAGAAATTATGTTGCTTCTGACTTCCTATCCTAATTCATAGCAGGATGTTAAATATTTTTTATTTCACCTCTGTGGTGAAGTAAGTTCTGTAATATTATGTGATCTATAAAGTTTTGGGGAAAACTGGGCAAAAAACCACAATTAATTATGTAAATATACTTCAGAATAGTAACAGTTCTTTTTATAATGTTCTATTATAATGGTTGTCTTTGGTAATGATTGCTCTTGTATTTTCTGCCATTTTTCAAATTCATTGCCAGAGGTTGATAGAGAAGAACCCATGGGAAAAAAGAAAACAGAGGTCTGCACTAAAGGTCTGGCTTGAATGAACTGTCAGAATGAACCTTCCTTCTCTACAATTCATTTTCTGTCTCCCGCTGTTCTAATCAGCCAAAAGGTATATCCAGCAGCAGGCGCAGCCATGCTACTTTTAAATGCATGACTCCCAAAACGGAAAGAATTTTATGCATGGCTGCCACTGTACCTGGCAGTGAGTCAGGGGCCTACATTCCCTGGACAGAACTAGGGAAGATTTACGTGTCTCAGAGTAGGATCAAAGACCGTCATCGTGCTGAACAAGCAGAGGGTAAATTAACACTGAAACCAAACTGTTGCAGAACTTCCACCTCAGTCTAGAATGTGGGCTGAATTTTGGGCAGCTGCCTCTTCTACTTCAATTCTTTAGGAATAAGCAGGATCCACTTTTAAAACCTACTGCTGGTGCTATTTTACATTTTTATGCGGTAGATGCCAGAAGCATTTCTGCAGGGATTGTTTACCTGGGCTCAGAGGTATTTTCAAGCTGTGAATTCCTGCTTACCCAGGGAGAAGCCTGAGCACTCAAGTGCTGCCAGTGCACAGAAAACACAACATCTTAGCCAAAAATCACAGTCTACAAGACAGAGGCAGAATCTGGAAATAAGGAATCTCTCAACCAAGCAGTGCCCGAGCCAGTAGGCTTGTATTAAGATGCTTCTTAGGATTGCTGTCCTTACCCTGAGGATTCTTGAGCTGATCACTGTGCAATGGCTCAGCTTCAACAAAGACAGAGACAGAAATTGATCTCTCCCTTCTTCCCTCTCAAGGAAGAGCTTTAGAGGTTAATAAACTTGTATGGAAAATATGAACTTGAATGTTCTCCTCTTTACCTCCCATTGCTTTCCATCAAAGCTATAGGAACATGTAGACATAGACAGAAATGTATATACTTTCTATTTGAAGTATAAAAGCAAGCTTTATATTAAGTACTGCACCATAATATTCTATAATTCCTTAGAAAAGTGCCAAATGTCTTCACAGGAAAAACATATTTTCATATCAGTTTCAGTCCTTTCTGAAGGTCCTCAGGGCCAAATTCAGCTGGGGCCAACATTACACAAAAAGCATACAGTCTGGCTTTTACTAGTGATCCATACTAATCTATTCATAGTAAGGAAAAAAGAAAAAAAAAAGGACCACCTACCCCAAACACTATATCAGCCTTGATGACTAGTATGGCTCCTCAATTTTTTGTCCATCTCCCCCATGAAGGATACTACAGTTTCATATGCCAGCCTCAGTCCTTTGCCATCACTAATGTTGCTCTGATGCCTTCATATCATCATTCCCTCCCTGCCTTTCACAAGCAAGAGGTCAGCAAGAGCCCTTTCAACAACATTCTTGTCTGTTAGAGACACATGCTTCTGGGATTTAATTCCAGCAGGGATAAATATGCTGTTAAACCAGAGACCTGGGACAAAGTCTGCACACAAAGGTGTACTCTTCACTGGGTAAAAAACTGGCTGGATGGCCGTGCCCAGAGAGTGGTGGTAAATGGAGTTAAATCCAGTTGGTGTCCGGTAACAAGTGGTGTCCCCCAGGGCTCGGTGCTGGGGCTGGTTCTCTTTAATATCTTTATCAATGATCTGGATGAAGGGATCGATTGCAACCTCAGTAAGTTCACAGATGACACTAAACTGGGTGGGCGTGTTGATCTGCTTGAGGGTAGGTTGGCTCTGCAGAGGGATCTGGACAGGCTGGATCGATGGGCTGAGACCAATGGTATGAGGTTCAACAAGGCCAAGTGACGGGTCCTGCACTTGGGTCACAACAACCCCACGCAGCGCTACAGGATTGGGGCAGAGTGGCTCGAAAGCAGCCCGGCAGAAAAGGACTTGGGAGTGTTGGTTGACAGCCGGCTGAATATGAGCCAGCAGTGTGCCCAGGTGGCCAAGAAGGCCAACAGCATCCTAGCCTGTATCAGGAATAGTGTGGTGAGCCGGACTAGGGAAGTGATCATCCCCCTGTACTCGGCACTGGTGAGGCCCCACCTCGAGTACTGCGTTCAGTTTTGGGCCCCTCGCTACAAGAGGGACATTGAGGTGTTGGAGCGTGTCCAGAGAAGGGCTACAAAGCTGGTGAGGGGTCTGGAGGACAAACCTTATGAAGAACGACTGAGGGAGCTGGGGTTGTTTAGCCTGGAGAAGAGGAGGCTGAGGGGAGACCTTATCACCCTCTACAACTACCTGAAAGGAGGTTGTAGAGAGATGGGGGCTGACCTCTTCTCCTTGGTGACAAGTGATAAGATGAGAGGAAACGGGTTCAAGTTACGTCAGGGGAGGTTTAGATTGGATATTAGGAGACATTTTTTCACTGAAAGGGTTATTAAACATTGGAATAGGCTACCCAGGGAGGTGGTGGATTCACCATCCCTGGAGGTGTTTAAAAAAAGGGTAGATGGGGCACTGAGGGACATGGTTTAGAAGTGGCTTTTGTCAGGGTAGGTTAAAGGTTGGACTCGATGATCTTAAAGGTCCCTTCCAACCTCAGCAATTCTATGATTCTATGATTCTATGATTTAATGCCTAAACAGTATTTTGATGTCCTGGTATCTATCTCCACGCTGTCTTTACAACAGAATGACTCCACACTATTTGCTCTTTGATTTCTAAAACACAGGCTGTTAACCAAAAAGAGAGCTAAAAAGCTACCAGCCCAATGGATACTGAATCTTCAAATGGAAATTTCATTTAATTTCAGTAGTTTCTGCACCCTTGCCTAAGTATGTTTAGAAGTAAAGTTTTGCAAATGAATGGAAAAGCCACTAATTGTGGCTATTTGCAGAAGCCTCTATTTGTAGAAGTCTCTATTTGTAGAACTCCCACTGTATGCATTCTTCTCATCAGGAGATACAACTGCCAATCTACTTTAAATGTGAAGTCACATATTACCCATTTGAATGACTAGAGTGCCTGTCAGATAATTACGATATTCTTAGCATCTTCCTGGAATAAATATGTACAGCTACTAAGAATTCTATCTATATGAAAAGATTTTTCTTTTAAGCTTGTTTACACCTTTAACAAAGAGCTGTGGCATTATTTCTGTATTTTCTTTATACAGGATATCATTTACCAGTTCATGGAAACTTCTGTATGATAGAGGACTTGCAGATATCATCAGTATGTCACTTATTGAAATAATAAAGATGTCCGGCACACCTAAATAAAGTCTCTTTGGTGTAGATGATAGGAGCTGGAATAGAACTGTCGGAGCCAAATTTATGAAAGCTCTTCACAGGGCAGTGAATATACGCTTTAAATATATAATAAACCCTCCTTACAGATGGAGAAAAAAGCTGCTGCTGCTGCTGCTGCAGTGACAGAGCAAAAAAGTTGCTGCTTTTGTCATCTGTTAGAGCCAGCAGTTGTGATGGGAATGGCATCACCAGCACTGTCACCATCAGCACTGCTAGTAAATCTGTGGAACTGCAAGGAGGCATGAGTATATTCAGAGGGAGAAAGCTTATTTAAAAATTAACAAGCCCTTCCACTGTTGAAAAAGGAAGTTTAATGCATGTGATACTGCACAAAGAAAGGCTAAATTTAGTCTACAGCTCCATGCTTGAATTTAAAAGATGAGAAGCATGTGAATTTCCATGTGAGATAAAATACCACAATGTTAATGTTTTTTCATATATTTCTGTGGTTGTAACTGATGTTTTAAGGGTATAGCAATGTAGACTTTGGAGAAACAGTAATACTTTTTACTAGACCAATGACTGTTTGAAAATAACAACCCCCGCCTTTCAGCCACTCAAGACTTTCTTTGGGCTTTCAGATCTGATCTTTTAAGACACGTTAAGAAACAAGGACAATACTATGGGCATGAACAGCACACATATGGTAGATAATTAAATACGGTCTTGCGATTCATTACTAAATATTTTTTTTATATTTTAGTATAAGATCCTCCTGAAAGATAAGTTTATGCAGAGAACTACAAATATAAGAATAATAAGAACTTAAGTATCTAATATCTATGTACAGATGTCCTTCAAAAATTTACCTACTACAGAACTAGCTGGGGTGGAAAAGAGGTGCTGGTATTTTATTTCCGTAAAATAAGACAAAGTTCTACCATTTTTCTCTTGAATATTTTGTTAAAGTCAGGTAACAATAGTTTATTGAGCTTGTCATCTGCACACTTTTTTTGGTCAAGTACAGCCATCAGCAGCAGCTGTCACTGCAGAATTGTTGCAAGCAGTGACATCAGGTATTCAGGAGCAAGAGCAGCTCTCAGCTCTACAGGACTTTGAAGTCTTGCTTTCCCCAATACTGCACGTACTGCAGTTTGGGATCCTTTGTCCTAACTCATTCAATCCCTGTTGTACCTATAATATCCCTCATTAGCCAGCATGTGATACCTTTCTAGAATTATGTTTGGCACTGTGCGTGCGCTTGATAAATGAGTAGTGCTATTCATACTTTTTCTTCATTTTGCTCAAGGTCAAGCTTCCTTTTAGCATTCCAGCTACTTTTTAAACTCATAATCCATCTGCCTAGCCACTTAGCTGCCTTTCCAAGATTTTATCTTGGTGCTTACAAGTGCACTATTTGAATACATCATGAGAGTATTTATAAATGATGCATATATCCCTGTTCTTTCCTTAGTAATAAGAGGACAATTTTACATTTAAATGCATATAGGTGAAATTACTGCTGTTAAAAAAACAAAGGTTATTACTTAAATTATGTTCCAAAGAGGGGGAGGATTTGCATTTAACTTTGCATTTAACTGCTTCAGTTTTGCCCATATATGGGAAATTTTACAGATAGTAACAAATCCACAACACCAGAAATTTATCTATCAAACAAATAGAATGGAAGTTGTTGGTTTGTTCCTGGCTTGGTTTTTGTTGTTATTGTTGTTTTTTGGTTTTGTTTTGGTTTGTTGTTTTTTTGGGTTTTTTTGTCCTGGCACTGAATTTACATTTATAGATATTGCTAGATTATTTTATTTATAACATTTACAAATTTAGGGCCAGAGGCACTAACAGGCCTTTACTGCCCTGAGCAGCCTCACCAGGAATGCACACCCATGAGCTACCTTGTAGGTGTTCCTGGGTTCAACTTTGTCTCTGCCTACTCTCACCTACTGAATGGCCTTCCTGGATGGACCCTGCTCTTGACTCATTACCTCACTTTGCTGGAACTGTGATAGACCTTGTCCGTGTCATAAGGACAGTGGGATTCAGCCTGGATATCCTGCCCTGGACTGTGTCAAGGGGTCAGCCTTGGCTCCTGGCTTGCTTGCTCTTGTGGAGAAGCCCCACTCTTGCTTCACCCTGATCCTTATACACGTTCTGGTTCCTTCAGACAAAAATGATAGATTTCTGAATTATAAACTAATCACAAGACAAAAAAAAAAAAAAAGTCAGTATAAATGTTGAGTGTATGACAGACATTCAAGAAATTCAGAAATTCAATAATGATGTCCTGATTTTTTTTTTTTTTCTTCACTACGAGGGTGATGAGGCGCTGGAAGAGGTTGCCCAGGGAAGTTGTGGATGACCCATCCCTGGAGGTGTTCAAGGCCAGGTTGGATGGGGCTTCGAGTAACCTGGTCTAGTGGAAGTTGTCCCTGCCCATGGCATGGGGGCTTGGAAGTAGATGATCTTTAAGGTCCCTTCCAACCCAAACCATTCTATGATTAAATGATTCTGTGATTATTAGTCATTTATTGAAAAGTAAATAAAACAGATTGCAGCACCTTTCCAGCCAAGAAGTCACTCATAGTATTAATTTTAAAATAATTACTGAGACAAAAAATTTACCTTTTTTCTTATTCACACTTCTAGCAAGTAAGCGTCGTAACAGATATAATGATGATATAAACCACAGTACAATTAATAAGCAATGCAAAATTAAGTCAATTATTCATGATGACAAAGCACTTGTAAGTCACAGAAATGTTCTGACAAAGAGAAACTGACCAAAAGAGTAACAAAGGAAATTTAATGCAGACAATTGCAAGTACAAGTACATCCAGAACAATGATGTAACTCACAGTCATTTCAATGTCTTGTGCAAGGTGTTCTAGTTGTCTTTGGTATGTACAGGAGCGTTGAACTAGATGATTTCCAGAGGTCCCTCCAAACTCCTCCTTTCTGTGATTCTGTGATGCGAAAGTTTCATAAATAAATTCCTCATCCTTTTGACTCTTCCAAAAATATTAGCCTCTGGCTACCCAAGTTTCACTTTGACTTTTGCATGTGCCATGATGGATAACTAGATGTACATCTCTGTCTTTCAGTTTCTCCTACCACGCACATCTAAAGATGTGTCCCCACATCACACCCTTAACTTCATGTTAGCTCTGTATACAAGATGTGCTGCTTGGTTTTCTAAGCCCCCTCCCCCTCACATTAGTTCACGTTTGGGACTTAAATATACAGTCTTAATTCCACTCAAAGAAACTACTGTGCAAGCTTTGAAATTAACAAAAGTCTGGCACATAATCTCAGCAGAGATTTTTGGTTCCAGATCCAGCAGTAATATAGCTTTATTTCTTTCTTTCTTACTTGAATCATAGCTAGAGTAAAGCTGTACCTGTCCAATCCGAATTCACAGAAAAAAAGAAACCAAAGATACGACTTCCATCTCAGGATTTCCCTGAGCTACGGGTCACGAGAATCTCAAAGAACATAATAGACATACGTCACCAAAAGTTTTCCTTGTTCTTATAAACCTGTAAAGTTACTCTTTTTTTGGCTACTGTTTAAAGATAGGATACATGGACCCCTGAGTTACCTTGTAGATTTTTTTTTATAAGCAGAACTTCTTAAAGTGTAATACATATATTTATAATGTTTATATGTATATCTCTCTGTATGTATATTTGTATATAGAATCATAGAATTGCCTAGGTTGGAAGAGACCTTTCAGATCATCTAGTCCAACCATCAACCTAACTCTGACAAAAACCATCACTACACCATATTGCTACATATCATTTAAATACCTCCAGGGATGGTTACTCAACCACTTCCCTGGGCAGCCTGTTCCAATGCTTAATAACCCTTTCAGTGTAAAAATTTTTCCTAATATCCCTCTCTATATTGATGTAATAATTAATAGTGATTCTACTGTTAACAGGATTCTGACTGTGTCTTCCCCTAGTAGTGTTAGAAGGAAATACACTAGGGACGTATAGGGACATATAATCAGCAGAGGCAATTAAAAATAAATAATGTGCTTCATAAAATCCCGATTTCTTGCATATATTTCCATTCATTTTTTGATTCGTTCCCCCAGCATCACTTTATTTCATCTAAAGTAATGATTTTTTTTGATCCGTGTGAAGTACTTTGATATCTACAGATGACAATGAGAGATACTCTAAAAGATAGTCAACTATGCATGAAAATCTTGTCTAGAGACAGCACAATTGTTTATGAGTTCAGCCACTTCTCATCCTGCAGTAAGGAAGACTTTTGGGTTAAAAGGATCATCCTCATTCAAAAATACCAATCAGCCACATCACTTTAGATACCTCAGTTAAAATGGGAGTATACAGCGAATTCCATCCCATTAATCGAACATGTGGTTAGAAGGGTGTTTGCAAATAATGGATTTAGCCTCTGAGGATAGGAATAATTTTGCTTAACTTCACCTGTCCTCTGAGTAAAATGTTTGTATTCTCTTGCAGAGAAGAGAAAGCAGTACCTTCAGATGAGTAAACCATCTAATTTTAAACATTTGCTCTTGGATGGGAGGAATAACACTGTAAAAGTACCAGCTTTTCTCTACTGAGTGTAAAGAGTCTAGCCAACTAACTCAAATGTAGGTGTGTACCTTGTAGATGTTTACATCTGTTCAGGTAATAATTTAAATGCCAAAATGGAAACAAAAGTGAAATTAGATAAAAAATATTTCGTAGCTATTTGCTACTTGTTACTGTGCCCTCTTCTCTTCCTTGTGCATATAGGCAACCATATCACACAACTTTATTTATTACTTTCCTCTCAAAATAAAGACTGTAGTACTCATTGATTTCCAGTAGAGATAATTAGGACCACCCTAGTACTACCCAATACCTAATTACTGCTATGTACATGGAATTACATGAGATACTGCAGATGAATAATGCAAGTAAGGCTCCATTCAGTTTTCATAGGAACAAAGTTTGAGGTCCTCATTTGAGTGACTGTTTCATGCAGACTGTCTGTGACTGAGTTTCATGTGGCCTCCCAGGTTCACCAGTATATAATTCCTTAAGGATTAGATTTTGACATCCCAGTAAGAAGAATTTCTGTTACGAAAATGTCATTAGTAATTTGTATTAGGAAGATAAAACATGCTTCTAACTGGTGTAATCAGTGTTTCATTATGACAGAAAGCAGCAAAAACCTTTAAGCATCTGAATACTTATTTATATAGTTAAACCTAAAAGTATATGAGAGCCACGATTGTGATTAAACATCTTGGGTTCCTATATTTATGTCATTCTAAATATGCCTTAGATAGCTCATCTTGGCTTCACAAATTTTAAATAGGCAGCTGTCAAGAGTGGTTTTGTACATCCTGTAGACAAAGGATGCCTGATTTATTCCTATTAAAGCCATATTTCAAAATGTTGAACAGTTGCACTAATCTGATGTCTCAGGATTGTTCATTATCATAGTCCGATTATCATATCGGCATATAATACGATTCTAACCACTTCCTTAGTTTAATTTTAAATTTGAATGTTCATGGGCTGTATTATAAATTCTAATTAGAATGATGACTATTGATACACTTGTTCACCTCCCCACATCACAATTTTCAGTATTTGCATGAGGTATAAGGTTTGCACAGGCCCATTCCTCAAGCCTATCAAGATCCCTCTTGATGGCATCCCTTACCTCTAACAGCAACTGCACCACTTGATCATCTGCAAACTTGCAGAAAATCCAACAAAAAATTATACAGGAAATATAGAGCAAAATATATAATTCTATTTATACACAAAATACATCATAAAATTTAAACAAAATTATATGTGTTTATTCAACTGAGCTATAAATAATTCTGTGCCTCTTATTTTTTGGAGGTACTGTCTAATCTACAGTCCTCTCTGACCTGGAATTTTATCATCAAAGCCAAGGATGTTCTTCCACTGATAATCTCTCAACTATGTCATAGTAAATGAGTCCTTATTCCAGTTTTCTTGCATTGTAGTCCCAGCCTCCACTTTGTTAGTATTAGTATAAATATCTCAGGAGGCTCAACTGAGTTTTGTTTCAAAGAGGGTTTATATCTTTGGGTGACACTACAGTAGAAGATAATTAAATAATTGCTTTCTCTCTTCCCCCTCCCTTTTCCCCCTTTCATTCGTATTTTCTTGTTTCAGACTTCTACTCCACCCCCTAAAATAGTAATTTAAAATGTTAATGTCCCACAAAAAGTAGAAATTATTTTTATTTAAAATTTTAAAATTAAAAAGTTCCTAGAATATTATTTCCTTAGCTAAACTTAGTCTTTTATGCACAACTTTTTCAGGTCCTAGAGTTTTTGCTGGGAAAACAGCCCTGCTTGATTTGCAACACGCTCAATTTTTCTAAAGTACCTCTGCTTTTCAAGAGACTGATAAATTTTGATCTCACATCTCAGCAATTTCAGGAAAATGCTCTTAGAAGGGTAGGAGCTAGAAAGACTATTCATACCATCAAACTACATGGTCCATCACTTCACTCTTTTCTTTTGCTTTGTTGATAGTTTTTGTTTTTCTTGTTTTAAACACACATAAGGCTTCCTTTGACTTAATTTTATGCCTTCAGGCAGGCAGAAATATAAACTTCGCAAAAAAGGTCACAGATAACATTCATTAAAATTTAATACAGGCTTTTTCCCAGCTCTTCACAGGGCACTTTTATACGCATGAACAAGGAAATTCTCAATAAGAAGAGTCTTTTCTCTTTATGGTAGGATATGAAAGCCTAGAATGTTTAATAATTAGCTGTTAGTGGAAAAGCCACGCATATTTTTTGTTTGTTGGTATAGTGTATGTTAAGATGCTGATAAATAGCAGGTTGCACCTAACAAGGTTTTTAGTCTTTTCTTCGTAGCATTGAAATGTATTTTTTTATATAAAAATATGAGGAGAGTTTTTCAACATAAGAATGAAATGGAGCAACAAAACATGTAGAGTTGCCAAACATAATTGAAATAAGAAAACCCTTTTTTAGAAAAATGATTTTACCATCTTGACGCTATTGAGTCTTTTGGGTAACATGTTATTTTAATAACTATACATCTTACAATAATACCAAGTTTTGATATGAGAGTACATAATAAAATGGAAAACTGATTTATTTTTTCAGAGATCTATTACTCCATGTTAGTTGAATAAATAGTATTAAACACAAAAAAAAAAATAAAATGGGAGCACATAGTATTAAATATGGCTATAGAAGTTAAAGCGACAATTCAAAAGGCATCACTTCAGTGTTTTCTGTATACCTGTAGAACAGGTAAAAGGAAACATTAGAAATAATGGAGATGGTGATGTCACAAAATTATCCACTCTATAAATGGAGGGGCACGTATTCTTTGCCAAAAATTAAAAGCAATATCTATTTACTTTTGTTAATGTATCTTTTACCCAGACACTCAGTTGCACCCTTATGCTAAGTGAGGCATATACATGACTAATTCTGGAAAAGTTAAAGACATTAACTTTCATCTTCTTATAAGTCTCAGTGAATCTAAGCTAAAAGCTTAGGAGAAAAACTTCCAGAGATTGCTGCACACTTATTTGAGATAAAGAAAGCAGAACTGTATCATCTATGTAAAATAAGAAAATAATACAAGTCATTAAACAGCTGTGATAGAAATGAAACAAGAAATATCTCATAACACATCTACTTATATGCTGTTCAGCTTCAATTTCTATGTAAATGATAAGAAACCTGCATAAGGTAGTTACAGATGTGGAAACATGCATCACTGAAGAGTCTATGAGGAATCAAAATGATAACAATATACCTAATGGGTTTCAACTTCCAAATCCTTCAGTTATTGGACCATACAGTCTACCACAGCCAAAGCCCTGTCAGTATGACCATCTTAAATTAAATATGTTGTATGAACACAGTGTTCCCAGGTGTATTAAAACAATCCTTTCAGACAGTACATATATATATATACACTTATTTTTGTGTGCTTTTGCTCATGAGCAAGTCATGAGCAGCTTTAATTACGGTTTATTGTTTCATTGGCCTCCAAAAGGACTGAAAAATAGATCTAAACTCAGTTATCAATTTTTTCAGTTATTTCATTCTTCAACACATGCATCCTTTAGCTTATTTGGTAATGTGACGTTTATCCAAATTCTTTTTTTTAAGTTATCTAACCTCTATAAACAAGAATACATGAAAAAGTGAGGAATTCCCTAGATATCTTGAGTACATAAGCGAAACAATCTTTTCAGAAAGAAATTAATCTTTACTATCTTGAGAAGTATTTTGGCTGAAAGTGGAGACACTCCAGACAGAGGTATCCCACATTTAGTGCTGAAAAGAAAATGAAAATAGTTTCAAAAGGTGGGAAAGAAGGCATGAAAAATAATCAGTTGTGATTTGTAATGCAATGTGTAATCATGGAAATATCCCAAACTAAAGAAAATAATGAATAAAGGTTTAAGACAAGTCAGCAGTGGAAAGATACTGACAGTGATTATGAACACAGTGCTCCAAACACCATCCATACATGATAAGCCAATTCTGCTAAAGCTGTTTTTAGGATTTTGTGCAACATTTGGAATTACTCTAAATTTTATTGTGATCTATGTCATTTAGAACTGCAGCTTTTCCATGTTATCTTCCACACTATTTTCCACGTTGCCATCTCTGTGACATTGCCATAATATTGAATCATACTCTGAACTGGTGTGTGGTCAGTCCATAACACATTGTGTCTGCCGTTCCTTCCCCCTCCTTCTCTTCTCCTTCTTTTCTCCTGCTTCAGTGTAGCGTCCCTCCCACAGGATGCAGTCCTTCATTAAATTCTCCAATGTGGGTCCTTCCCACGGGGCTACAGTTCTTCCAGAACTGCTCCAGCATGGGTTGTTTACCTGGGGTACAGTCATAGAATCATAGAAAGGTTAGAGTTGGAAGGGATGTGAACCACTCAGATGATACAGTTTGGTAGAAGCCCATCAACCAAAAAAAGAATTCTTCAAGAAACTGTGTATTTTAAATGATCTTTTGTAAATATAACCTACAATAAGATTGCCTTCCTTATTGCATGCATTTCAGAACCTTTTTTTTTTTTTTTCTGTCTGAGGATTTACAAGTTCCTCTGAAACATATGCAGTGAATAAGTGGAGAAAAGAGAAGAGGGAGTAAAAGTTTTTCTGACATTTTAATACATAGCCCTGCCCAAGCTACAACATTATGAGAAGCACCTTTAACTGTCATTAATACAGTTTATAGCTGTTCCTATGCTAGGATATCCAGTGCTTTCCTGTCCTATCCTAAAAACAAATACTTTGTGAACAACTCAGTAATCAGTTAAAACGTTATCAATGAAAAAGGATGACAATGACACAATCCAAGTTTTTTCTTTTTAAAACGGTTTACCAGAAACAAATCTAAAACTTTTTTTAAGCGAAAAGTTGGATCATTTAATTTGGAAACTTTTTTCCCTTATTTACTTTTATTTGAAATAATTCAGTGAGATCATGGAAATGGCCTAGAGGATCAGTAAGATTTGTACATCTGATACTTGTTTTCTGTGAGTTTTTGTGAAATTCATTTTATGAACTAATAAGGAGACATCTAGGCTAAGTTTATCATTCACATTTCACCTAGAGCTAATAGACAGGGATGGACACCCTCTGGTAGAACCTGTCACTTTGTACGATGGCAAAGTAAATCCAGACAGGCAGTTTGTACTACATAAATTGCTACATATTTTCAAATTTGAGGCACATGACTACTGGCATCAGTTGTTGGGTATTTTTCCTCCAGCAAAATGGACCAGAAATTATTGACCTTTAAAAACAACTTACAAAAAAGTGCATTATAAGAACTAGCTGTATTACATTATTTAAACTAACCCAAATATTCAGTTAAGTCAGAAAGTTTCAATCATCTCCACTCCTTATTTTGATGCCAAAATGGACCCATGTACACATGTTCAATAAGCAGGATGTTATGAAGAAATTTCTATCAGCAGAAATATCCATTTGTGGAAACCTCCACACCAGATCCTCTGAGCATGACTTTATGATGTTATATGGAGAATACTGGACCAAAGAGCACAACTGCCCAAGTATGAAAATTATTGAATACCAAAAAGATACAGAAATAATTTCTAATGTGTTTAGGTGCACAAATTCTTGTGAACAGCTTTTCTTTTTTTTTATTTGTTTCCCAGAACATTTCATTTGTTTCTGAAGAGCGCTGGCTAACACTGAAATACATAAGCAGCATTACAAGGCAGTGAGCGTCAAAGGATGTTTAGAAAGCTTTGAAACTTTAGGATGCTTGAATATTCCTTCTGGAAAAATTTCTGTGAATAACAGATTGTAAAATTAAGATCACTTCATAACAAAAAATGTGATGATTTATATATTACCAAATGCAACTTTGTTACATAAAATACAACTTTGTACATTAAATGCGCAATAGTTAACAATGGCAGGCAAAAGTGACATTTACTTAGGTAACCTTACTTACTGAAACCTTCTTTTTTTGACTTATAAAGGCATAAAGAGATGACATGGCTGCTGAACTCTTAGACAATAGTCAAACCTTTGGTCTGTCTGATGTTCAGTTACAATGCTGGGCTTTCTATTTTGACTGTAGGTAAATAAAACTATATTGTTTGATTAGGATAATTTATTTGCAAGCAAAGATATTAATAGCGGCTAATTAGGAAAGCAGGTTGAGTAGTGATAAAAGCAGGCAACTAAGGATAACTGAGAAATTTAGACATCGCCTCAGAAAATGTAAGTAAAATTAATGGATGGAATTCAGTATTCAGTAATGTTTTCCAGTTGACCAGTGCTTCAAGCCCTTAGTCAAATTAAGGAATGGTCACTATTTTTCTTAACTTTCCTGTTAACATAATGATAAAAAAATCAATGTGTTTCACTTTTTACAAATCAAGATGAATTTCATGTTTATCTCCCCCTTCCCCCCACCCTTTTTTTTTTTTTTTTTACTGTTCCTCAAACCCTTCTGTTGTGAAAAAGTACCTGTTTTATGTCTTGGATACTTTTAGGTTGCCCACTACAAGCTGTATCTGATGGGATATTGAAGCTATATGTCAAAACATGATTTAAGTTTTTATTGCAGTTAGATGGGATTCTTTTTTTTTGTTTCCTTAAATCATATTTATGAAGAATTACAAAGTTGTATGTTATACTTCAAGGATGTGTATTCAGTGTATAGGACAAACTAGACAGTGGTCCCTGCAAATCTGTGCATGCACTGGAGTGTGCAAACAGGGTAAACAAATAGATCCAAAGTATTTTTAACATATTTGAGATGCTACTTGTATATAAGTAAAGTCTCTAGCTACATTCAGTGTCAGGGCATGAGTGCATCCCCCTGGTTTGGGAGTTTGGCTTCTGAGCCTGTGGGCTGGATCAGATATGGAGGGCCATGGAGGGCGGCCCCTTCCTGCAGGGCTCCCTGACAGCGCTGTTGGGCACAGCCAGGGCTGACCCCAGCCCAGCCCCACCCCTGTTCTCCAGGACCTGCTTTCAGCTGGACTCAACCATGGGCCCAGCCCTAGCTGCTGGCCCAAGAACATCACAGTGAGCCTACGAGCCAACATCCCAGCCTGTCCCTGTCCCCAAGGAGGTACCCAATGCCCCCATGTCCCCCAGCTGCCCTACTCCTGGCTGGGGTGGTGGCGTGGGCCCTGGTTGCCAGGACCTGCGCTGATGGACCCCTGGTGAGTTCCTGCTGCTCCTGGCCCCTGATCCCAGGTTGCTGCTGACCCCTGCTGCACCCCAACTGCACACAGCAAGGCAGCTTTCATCGAGGTAAAACAATGAGGCTGGTGAAAATTACGTTTTATCTGAAGACCACTCTAAAAGAAGGGAATAAAATGCATTGAATAATTTGTAGGTAGTTGCAGTGGGGTAAGGACCATTACCTCCTTCATCAGGATCACAAAGAATGAGGGATGTAACTTTGCTACTGGCAAAGAATGAAACTCTAGGGGGAAAAAAAAAAAAAGAACAATAAGTTATTCATTGTGTACAAAGGTTAAATACCACACATCAAAGAGCTCATTATTGTGCTACGGTTTTTAAACAAAATTTGCCAACTCTAGAGCAAATAGTGAGAAATGCAGTGTAGAAATCTTTCTTCCAGATTGAGAAACCAGTATTCAGTGGCACTGGAAAAGCAAAACAAAAAATAACAATTCAAGAAAACCACATATAAATCAAGTAGAAATTAAAATATTAACATTATAGTGTATCTATCTTCCCTAATGCACATACAGGAAAACCAGGTTGCAAATCACTGTTTGAACATTTGTGAGCAGTGATTTATATAATTACTCTATTCATTCCACTGAGCAGCCACTCCTCCTAGCATGAGTGAAAGGTTTATAACACAGTCTCTAATTACTACTTGAAAGACTTTTATCTTTTAAAGGTCAAAGTCGGGATTACAGGGTAGAAAAGATTATCCCTATTTTTTTTGTATTAGTGAATCATAGTAAAGTCGGCATAAGAACAAAGCATATTAAAACTGGTTCTCCAAAAAATAAAACAAACTGAAGAAAGGAAGAATGAATGAAAAATCTGAGAAGGAGAATGAAACTGTAGAATAAAAATCAGATTATAAGAACCCCATTTCGCAGCATTAGTTCATTGGCTTGTAAAATTGCCTGCTTACTATCTTTTGTAAAATGATGCAAATCAGAATTAGCTTTCCTGGAATCAATGCATTTACAGTAGCATTAGCTCGATGAAAAGTGACCATTAAAGTCAATAACTTCCTTTGGTGTTCAAATATACAATACAAAGTAAATTTCAGTGTCATTTCCCTTTGGGAAGAGTAGAATTTTCACTTGCAATTTACTGGTCCACTTTTACATCCCCGTACATAGCTGTCTTCATGCCATATTTATGGTCTGTAACTTAAATCTCCAAATATTACAATTAATACCTTTAGCAATACTGGGGGGAAAATTAAATTTGTAATACTAAAAAGATGTTAGAGTAGGAACAAAGTGTTTATGCTAGGCTAGAAGAAAATATAACTAAACAAAATATGTAAAACTCAAACTGAAACCTTGACTGTGTAGAAATTCAAAGAAGTTTGGAGAATATTCCAATCAAGTCACAATTGCACCTGGAAAAAAAGAAATAGCATTTTTTCATTAAATACAAAAAACTATTTAATTTGCTATGTTACAGGATTTGAAATAATTTTGCTGAAACCTCTGCTTTTCATTATGCTTATAACTATTGCAGATCATGAATACTGAGTAGAAATAATTTATTTTTTAAAAAAGCAAAGCTTAATAAATATTAAATCAAACTTCAGAAGACATCTTTAATGCTATTCTGTAAAGGCATACCTTTCCCAGACAGATGTAATAGCAATGCATCTGGCCCACTAAGCTTGATATTTGACTAAATATTTAAAAAGCACAGAGAGAAGGTAAAAAAAAAATATTTATGATGTTATTTACTGATATTTATTTTGAGTTCCAAACCTAGCCTCCAACATGTTAAATATCTTAATTAAATTTCTAATTATCTAGGTACAGGGAGAGGGCAGTTAAGTATGTAGAGGACACAGCAATTAATGCAACTGCAAAGTTTAAATGAAGAATAAAAATCCAAATACTTTGTCATTAAACATAGTTCAAATGAGTTCAAATCAGCTCATACTCAAAGTTCAGTGGTATACTGTCAACCAAACAGCACCTCTTTTTTTTTTTTTAATTTCTTTTGCAAAGGCCAGCATATTCAATCATTTGTAACAAAGCAGCATAAATGTTAAGTTTCTCTATTGCCCTCTGCTGAAGTGAATTCAAGACCTGCACGTATGTGCTAATGTCTGGCCTACTATATGACCTATAACATAGATAAGAGAAAAATACATTATCTAATGGAGGTTTTCCAAATAATGTTCAGGTTAACATTGATTAGATATTTGGTCATCAGAGCTTGGCATTCAACAAGATATTTATGGGCATTACAATTAAATCTTCCAATAGACATAAATTAACTCTTCTGGAAAAAAACAAATTCAGAAGTTCTTTTAGGTCTAGGTAAAAATTGTTATTTTCTTAAAAGGACAATATTTCCTTCTAACGTCATCATTCTGAAGTTTTAATATTCTATATTATGGACTAAAGTTTTGCATCAAGGAATAAACCCTGAAACATTCTAAAAATGGTGACACTGTAAATGCTGATGATTTCAAAAGACTTCATCATTCTCTAAACAAAACCTAAAAAAATCTCAGCTCTATTAAAAAATAAAAATATATAAAACCCAATTCAAGATAATTATTCCATTCTATACCTAAGTTGAAAATCAACCTCCAGTTCAAAGACTAAAATTGCAGCACACTTCTGTTGTGCTTCTTGAATAGCACTTCTTTGATATTCTACATGGGTCATTTTCAGTTATGGCTGGTGAAATAACCTAAATATATATCTTAAATAGTGAACACATTGACCTAGCTATGGTTCATCAGAAGATATACAGAGATCAACAATGGTGCAGTAATCTGCACTATAATATAGAGCTAAAAAATCCCAAGTTCCACACCATGTTTAAATGCATAACTCCTGTGTGTTATGGGGTAAATGATTCCATTCTAGATCCTTCAATCTGCTTAGGCATTCACTATCCTTAAGCTGCAGAGGAGCTGCAGCTGTTTTTGAACCTTGCCTGTCTGAAATGAAGAAAATGGAAGCAACAAAGTTCTGCATTATAGGAGAAATGGTTACAAAGAATGTCTTTTAAAAGATTGTGAGAGATTTAAAACGTATTAACAGATGCCAGTGTAACAATTAAAACATGGATATTTTTTACCTGCACCACTTCTGTAGCTTTCTCTAAGTGTCCATGTGTGTCTGTCCTTTGACACATTTACTACAACCAACTGTAAAACAGATCAAGCCTTTCAGCTAACGTGGATGAGTTTTGTCAAAATTAGGACCTCACCAAATCCAGTTGAATAAGTTCCTCTGAAAACTAATATGCATAATTCACTTTAGTTTTCTTTTGTACAAAATCTTTCCTACAAGATCAAGGAAAATTTTATTCACAAAAAGCATTGTCAAGCGTTGGAAAGGCTGCCCAGGGAAGTGATTGAGTTGCCATCCCTGGAAGTATTTGAAAGATGTGTAGACATGGTGCTTAGGGACATGGTTCGGTGGTGGACTTGGTAGTGTGAGGTCAACTGTTGCATTTGACGATCTTAAGGACCTCTTCCAACCTAAATGGTTCTGTGATTCTAAGGGGGTAATTATTTCATTTTATCCACATCCATTTCTTCTGTTTTCTCCTTTTTGTTTCCTTTCTTTTTCTAAGTACCAGAATTTTATTCCCTTCTTTTCTTTCCTTCTGTCATGTTCTCTGTAAAACACTCCCACAATATAATTTACAATTTTTTTTCTTTATAGCCAGTGTCTTTAATGCAGCTTGCCAGTTTATGTGTTAATTAGTGAACAGACATCAAAAATCAGACGTACTTCTAGGTATGTCTTTTCCATTTCTCAAAAAAATTTATCATTGTGTTATACCAGCTGCATCAGGTAGCTGTAATTGGAGTCCTATTTTTGTTAGTTCTTCAGGGTCTAGTTTTGTTTTCCTTCTCAAAGTAAAGTTAAATTATTTTCTCTGTTTCTGCTCAACAGTCAGTAAGTTAAAATATTTCAGTTTCCATGCTGAAAACAAAGGTCTGAACAATGTAGGCAAGACTGTCATCTGTTTTCACTCCCTAAAGCTCTGGGAAACTGTGAACAGCAGCAGAGCATTGTAGCTATCCACTTTCTTTGCCTCATAATTCCCACAAGAAACAGGAACCTTTAATACTAAGGTGAATATTTATCATTTTAAGACTAAAACAGCATAATTGATAACAAGCTGACCTCAGATACAGAAAAACAGTTCAAAACCATATGAGGCTATTGTTTGTTTCCCAGATATCTATATAAATATATTATTTTTCCACAGGATTTGAAACTGCAAACAACTTTAACAAACAATGGATATACTGATTTTAATAATAAACGATCAATCAAGTCAATCCTCTGAGTGCTAAAAGCACCTATTTAAAACAAAAACAATAAATGTAATGAATTATGGAAAATTATCTTCTATGATATAGAAGATAATGATTACTCTACTTGCATATTTTCTTAAATAAGCAATAATTATTTCCATCAGTAGCAGTCTTTAGTCTTCATTAGTTTAACACTAAATATTGAGTCTCCAGAGAGAAGCAAACATATTTCTAACTGCAAATTGTAAGGCTAACAGAATCAAAGAACCCCATTAATTAAAAATATTTTTGCCACCTTGTCAATTACAAAAGTAAGTACCCTTGGAGAGTGCAGAAGAGAAGAGAACAGGATCAGTTAAGTTTTGAGCATTCAGAAAGAATGCCAAACCAAATGAATCTGAATGATGTTTTTTTTAGAAAACTTGGAAAAAACAAGGAAAAAAGCACTAAGCAGGAGGGCTTCTATCATCTTTTCAGTCCTGTGACCCTATAGTCTTACGAAAAATGTTTAAAATTTGGACCAAAATTAAA
This sequence comes from Larus michahellis, assembly GCF_964199755.1. NCBI lineage: Eukaryota > Metazoa > Chordata > Aves > Charadriiformes > Laridae > Larus > Larus michahellis. The sequence goes on along the minus strand of NC_133898.1, from coordinate 100,573,929 downwards.
CCCATGCAAATAAACTTGCATATAATACACAAGCACAATGGAACCACGGACTCAGTCATGAGAGTATTTAAAAAATTGAAGTAACTCTTGCTAAATAGTGTAGTCCTTAAATTAAACTCAGTGATGAAAGAAAAGCACAGATTTATCTGGAACACCAAGAAAAATCACTAGGTTTTCAGTTATGGTGAAAACTCATTTGTGTTCGTATTTCCAAATGTATGAGTGTGTTCAACAAAGCACATACGAACTCAGGAAGATATCTAGTGTGAAATTGTTTTACATTTGTGTAACGTGTTTTGACCATATACAGTAAAACAAAGTTTGAATTGGTATTGTAAAGATGAGTTGTCCAAAAAGGTAATTACTGTAACACAAAGAGAAAATTAATAGGATAAGCCTTCTGTACACAAAATATGTTATAAGGATTGGGGGGAGGGGGAGATTAATTATGAGTGCATAATTGACATTATTATATTGTTAGAGAAATATATTTCTGACTGAGTCCTTAGTGATAAATAAACTTTTAACATAGCTCTGGATCAAAAGGAGAGAGAACATGGACAAACTCATAGGCAAACTTTTGTTGGGTGAAAATCCTACCCGAGGTAATTTGGTGTACCAAACAATAATGTTCAACATCAACATAGTGCTTAACTTTCCTACCTCTAATGTTGCATTCAAAAATATACTATGGGTAAAAGGGGACTGCCTTATATATGTATTCAGGAACTTACTATTAGTCTAATTAATGCTTGAGCAATCAACAAACAACCAATTAAAATATAACAATATAGTTATCAGTCCTATTGCCATGATGTTAATACAGTCTAAAAATATACAATTAATGAACTAATGTCCCTGTCACAGAATCAGAGAATGGTAGGTGTTGGAAGGGACCTCTGGAGATCTAGTCCAACCCCCCTGCCAGAGCAGAGTGATTCATAAGCGACGCTTTTCCTATATCTACCCTTTTATCTCTGGTGCTGTCTTCAACTTTCCACTGCTTGTCTTAAGTCCTGAGGCTGGTAGAATCATAGAATCATAGAATCTTCATGGTTGGAAAGGACCTTTGAGATCATTGAGTCCAACCAAAAAACCTACAATCTCTGCCACTAGAGCATTCCCTGAAGTGCCACATCTAGATGCTTCTTAAACACCTCTAGGGATGGTGACTCAACCACCTCCCTGGGCAGGCTGTTCCAGTGCCTGACCACTCTTTCAGTAAAGGAATTCTTCCTAATATCTAATCTAAACCTCCCCTGCCGCAACTTCAGACCATTTCTTCTGGTCCTGTCATTATTTACTTGGGAGAAGAGGCCAACACCCACCTCTCTCCAACCTCCTTTCAGGTAGTTGTAGAGGGCAATGAGGTCTCCCCTCAGCCTCCTCTCCTCCAAGCTCCCTCAGCCTCTCCTCATATGACCTGGTCTCCAGACCCCTCACCAGCCTGGTAGCTCTCCTCTGGACACGCTCCAGCACTTCAATGTCCCTCTTGTACAGAGGGGCCCAGAACTGAACACAGGACTCGAGGTGAGGCCTCACCAGTGCTGCGTACAGAGACACGATCACTTCCCTACTCCTGCTGGCCACGCTATTCCTGATACAAGCCAGAATGCTGTTGGCCTTCTTGGCCACCTGGGCACACTGCTGGCTCATGTGAAGCTGGCTGTCCACCAGCACCCCCAGGTCCTTTTCTGCTGGGCAGCTTTCCAGCCACTCTGCCCCAAGCCTGTAGCGTTGCTTGGGGTTGTTGTGACTGAAATGCAGGACCCGGCACTTGGCCTTATTAAACCTCATACAGTTGGCCTTGGCCCATCGATCCAGCCTGTCCAGGTCCCTCTGTAGAGCCTTCCTACCCTCAAGCAGATCAACACTCCCACCTAGTTTGGTGTCGTCCGCAAACTTACTGAGGGTGCACTCAATCCCCTCATCCAGATCATTGATGAAGATATTAAACAAAACCAGCCCCAAAACTGAGCCCTGAGGGACACCACTGGTGACCGGGATTTCACCCCATTAATCACAATTCTCTGGGCATGGCCATCCAGCCAGTTTTTAACCCAGTGAAGAGCACACTTGTCTATGCCATGATTCGCCAGCTTCTCCAGGAGAATGCTGTGGGGGACGGTGTCAAAGGCCTTACCAAAGTCCAGATAGACAACGTCCACAGCCTTCCCTGCATCCAAAAGGCGAGTCACATGGTCATAGAAAGAGATCCGGTTGGTTAAGCAGGACCTCCCTTTCCTAAACCCATGCTGGCTGGCCCTGATCCCTTGGCTGCCCTGCACTTGCCGTGAGAGCTCACTCACGATGATCCTCTCTATGATATTTCCTGGTACCGAGGTCAGGCTGACAGGCCTGTAGTTCCCCGGATCCTCCTTCCGACCCTTCTTGTAGATGGGCATCACATTAGCCACCCTCCAGTCATCTGGTACCTGCCCTGTTGACCAGGATTGTTGATAAATGCTGGAGAGAGGCTCGGTGAGCTCTCCCGCCAGCTCCCTGAGTACTCGTGGGTGAATCCCATCTGGCCCCATAGATTTATGATGGTACCCATCTTACTCCAGATGGGTACAAGGAGTCGCGAGGAGTTGGCAATGCCAGAGGTTCTTCACTGGGAGAATACAGGTTTGATGGGGAGGCTTTTCTTCCTTCTCTGTCTTTGGTCTGCTTAGGGTTACTTTCATATGTTTGCTTATGTAGACTACTTACTCACTCTTTCTTCACTGATCCTCTACACAGATTTGTTAAATTTTTAGCATATATGGTATTCATGAAGTTAACCAAAGCCCCGAGATAGCCAATCATTACCCGACCATTAAACAATTGTTATGACAGCTTAAACAAGCTAAAGTCAGCTCAGGCCAAGACAAGTTTAGACAATTCTTCAGGCTTCAATGGCGGCAAAAGCCTGTACCTTTTATGAGTCATAGCAATGACATTTCTTGGGCTACAGGACTACAATTTCAAATATTAATTAATCCTTTAAAAAATCTTTTTTTGTTCATTAATAAACATTACAGGAAAAAGAAAATACAGTACTAGACAGCCCACATCCACAGAGCAGTGTTCTTAGTATTTTGCAGGTTATTTTTTATACAGACCATGTGGAAGATTAACAAATCTTTAAAGAAGCCTTGTTTATAGCATTATCTGGAGTTGATCTGGTGAATTAAGGCCACATCAAACGCTTTGAACTTAAGTTTGTCTTATCAAACTTGACCTTCTTCACAAATGTCCCTGAATTTTTCAGGTTTCTGGTAACCGATTCATGTGAGAACTAAAACTGAAGTTTTTGTCATAGTCTTGCAGTGATGGGATCATATTTTTAGATATGCAAATACACATAAAATTTTTACTAGCCAGAAAAAATTACTTATCAATCCTATCTCATTTTACATGTTTTTTAATCTGTGGACTACAGTAAGAAATTAATCATTAGAGATAATAGTCTGTCTTATTCTGTGCACAGCAAATTTATTGGGGAAGACAGAAGTTTTATGCTGGCATCTAAGGAACGGTCCTTTAGGAGGGAATTACACTTTATTTTCAGTCTCTTTCTTTTACCATCACAGTTTCAGTGCTGTGATTGTAATTAGCCTTCTTTTTACTCTTCACAAATTATACAAAATATGAAATCTGATCTCCAGATCAGATCAAAAAAACCTACACCTCTTAAGAGTAGAAGTTTTGACTCACAATTTTATATAATTAAATTCTCATGACTGATCTCGACAAATGAAATTTAACTCAGTCTCAAAATAAAGGTGTCCTGAGAACAACAGGAATTCAAGAATAAGCAGTTTCATGTGTTTAAAAAAATCTAGATTTATTTTTGCAATAACCTCAGGATTTTTGACCTTAGTGTTTTTTTGTTCTGTAAATTACATAGTCATGGGTAATTCAGTAATATTTTTTCCATAGTTTTATTTATCTGGATAATTAAGAAAAGATGAATTATTGTTGATTTAGTATTGGGTTATATTTATACTTCTATGAGTCAGTGGTGATCATTTCAGAGTGGAGCAAACTCAATGTATATAAATAGCTAACTTAAGACTGAGTCTGAGTGCAATAAATCCGTTACATACAAATCACTGGTACTACGTTCAGAATAAGTTTAGTTTGATTTTGTTTTTTTTAATGAAAATGATAGAGAAAAAAATTTATTACATGCAATAAAGATCCACAGAAGTGTATTATGATCAGTGGAGTTGATAGGCAACAAATCCTTCAAAATAAAAGAAGATACAGTGTATTAATATATGACAAAAATAGTATAAGATCGTGTAATTAAAGACATCAGCTCCATGTTGTCTGTGTTCCATAAGTTTTTATGAGAACCCTTCCCTCTTTTGTAGAACTAATGGATTTTTAATCCATTTTAAAAAGTACAACAGACCCATCTTTATATCTGTGTTTAGGCTACTGAACTAAGTACTATGGCGTTATATGTGCAACATATTGTGACATTGTCTTGATAATGTGATCCTGAATTGTGGAAGCTTAACTGTGAAAGAGTGGATGATAACAAACTATTATGTTGTAATATCCAAGTATATGACAAATTCAAGTATAAATTGGCAAGTAAGAAACATTTTCTTTTTGAGGTGGGTTTTTTTTTGGTTTTGGTTTGTTTTGGGTTTTTTTGTCTTCACAATGATTTTCATCCTTAGTAATTATGACAAAGAGCAAGAAAGACCTTATAGGTAATCAAACTTGGTGTATTCAATCTTCAAAGGGTAGTACTAAAGTAAGTAACTAAAACTTGTTTCATGAAGCAAGAATGGAGAAAATACCTTTACCCGTTGCAGGGCTTTGAACATTTATAGGTTAAAATTCTACATAATGCACCAGGTAGAAAATCATTAGATTTTCCTGGAAGATAAGACAAACTGTTCCTTAAATATCTGTCCATAATATATGACAATAGTAACAGTAGTGAGATTTAATGCACTTAATTCAGATATGTAACTTCTCCATTCAGTCAATGAAGAGATTATAGTGTCTTTGAAGACCTTCAGAATTGGACTATGTGGGGAATTTAAGCAATCATACAGATGTTTTTTAAAGAATTTGTAAACCTCTGAAAATAAAGCCTACAAACATAGGAAAACTCTGCCCTTCTTTATGACTATTAGTCTACTAGGATTGACATTTAGTGCCTAACTTAGACACTTAACTATAGTGTTGACAAGTTGTCCCTGCTTGCAGATGGTGTTTTTACTAGAGAACCTCCTGAAGTCCCTTCCAACTCAATTATTCTGTGAACCTGCAATTTTACTATGCAGATTATGACTTACATTATAGGTGCCTAAACCCTCATTATAGTCCATAAAATCCAGTCATTGCAGCTATTGGAGTCTAAAAGCTACTTATCTTAACCTTAATAGGTATCTGCCTTTGGTCAGCTTAATAGTTTCTTGAACTCCAGTAACAATATTGATTGGATCTTGACTGACCATAATAGGCAGATAAGACTTCCAGTTCCTATATAGATGTCTACACCTATACATATGTGTCTGCATGTGGAACTGAAACCAAAAGGTCTAAAAGGGATTAAGTTGTATTTGGATTCTGCCGGAATCAGGTTTTGTTGGGAGAGGATTTAGTAGGTTTCTTTGATAGTAGAGTCTGTAAACAGGGACAAATGAAAAACAGCTGATGAAAATGAATATCTGTTACTGTTGTAGAATTAACAAAAGTTTATTTGTTAAATAATCGTAAACAATCAACAATGTGCTTTATTACAATTAAATATGAGATATAACAGAGTGAAGGGGGCATACTGTGAAATGTAGGGAAGGGTACTATGAAGTAGGGAGTCAAGGAAACTTGCTCTTGGAGTTTGAAACAGGAATACTCAGCACAGAGCTATATATTTGTCTCAGTGTGGAATTAATTAATAAAATTAATTAAAGCAATTGTGTTGGATAGTCATACAAAACATTTCCTATGGAATAGGAATAGTGGTTCAGAAACAATGAAACTTGCATATTTTGTTTCATAAGTTAGTGTGTTTCCAAGAAATTCTAAATAAGATTCAGGATATTAAAATTAAAGGAAAGAAAAGAGAGTTGCTTATCAAAGTCTTTCTCAGTGTGAACATGTTTTCATGAGTATTATCCTACAGACATGAAACCCAGAAATCATACTGAGAGTAAGTCAGCTGTGTACAGAAGATTAGCATGAAGTACATGATCTAAGCACCTATTTCTGTGGAATTTTATGCATTGGTTTTGCTTCATGGGTTTTACTGAAGGGTAACATCTGGTAAAGGAAATACTAAAAATGGTGAGCTTTCACAGAATGAATTTTTTTATGATAGATTACATTCAATAAAAAATAAAACAGATTAACATATGCATTCTGGAAGACCTATCTGCTATTCTGAAAGCCTCAAATATTTGAGAATTTTTCATATATTTCTAGATGTACATAAACTTCAGATCACTGTAAAAACAATCTTTCGAACTTCTATTGTTGAAAAAAGAAGAATTTATTCTCCCTGACAGCAGGTCCAAACAACTGAATAGGGAGACCATGGGGCCTGGGGTTCAGAGGCCAGCGGTAGGGTAGGCTGGCTGTCCTGGTTGTGTGCGTGTCTACTGGAGCATGTGCTCAACTTCATTCCTTTCTGAATGTGGGGACATGGAGCTGTGGCAACCTCATATCTCTCAGGTTACTGGGTTTGGCATCTCCTAACACAGCTAACCAGTGAAATGAATTAGAAAAAATGCTGTTTAAAACCTTATGAAATTCAAAATCTGTAGCTGATGTCATAATTAAAACATACAATGAACCTATGTTATTACACAGTAAAATATAGAGTACAATTTAGAACAAACTGTTCTAATACCTCTTTGGAGTTACATAATCATGCCAATCCAAAATTTTATTCAGGAATGCCTCCGTTGCTGTGCTGTTCTTTTGGAAAAATTTTAGATCCACTTTCATTTTACAAATATGAACATAAACACCTATAGTCTACAGCTAAAAGGATAGTGATAAGCCCCTGTCTTAACTCATCCACAGCGTGTGCATACTCCTCCCACTTCAAAGCATTTAATAGATAAGGAATCTCCATATTGCAGTTGGGGACCTGTGTAAATTCATTCTGTGATCAATAAGACATGAAACCAGAATATGGACTTTCAGAGTCTCTGTACATACTCAAATATCCTTTTAATCCTTAGGGCCGTAGAAAACACAGCTGGCAGAGGTCTTAAGAAAACATTTTATTAATTTATTTATTTATTGCCAGTAAGCCAACATATCAAGAATTTATGTTCAGCAAGCACAAAGGTCAGACAGGGAACTGAAAGCTAAATGTTTGGAAAGCAGCTGAGCAGCGTACTGTAAAGATATAGTAGGGATATTTAAGTCTTTATTTATCAATACAAGACATAAACTGTTTGGCTTAAATTGATATATCTGTTATGCAAGACATAAAGACTGCTGCACATCAGACAATATGTCCATAGGGACCAATATAGTATCTCTGACAATGGCCACTGAGATGGCTTAGAAAATGCTATAAAAGACAGAAATGTGATGCTTCACCAGAAAGTTTTCTCACTCTCAGCACTTTGTGGCTCATGAACATCAAGGAGATCTTCTTTTTCTACCTGGGAATGCTAAAAGGCTTTTCTTCTGTATGTTTGTCCAGCATTTTTTTCAGAATTCACTGAAATTGCCTGACATTTTCAGGGATTTCTTATTGTTGTTGTTGTTAATTTTTTAACCTATAATAAAACTTAAATGAAATAATAAATGTGATTTTAAAATATCTTATCTTATTGCAATAGAATATCTCTCAGCTGAAACATGCTGTGAAGTTTTATAATGTTCATTATGGGCAGCACAGTTGGATATATCTTTGGCTCCTTTAATAAACTCATGGTGGAACAAAGCTACTGAAAGAGTATTCTTTAAAGTGGAGAAAAAGAAAGTCAGTGATGTAAAAAAAACAGTGAAATCAGTGTTATTTTAATGAGAAAGTTGCACCGCAGAACTGCTGGCGTCAGTGGATGGGTTTGTGACTATAACTTCCTATATTTCCTTAATGTAGATCAGCTATATTTGGTGATGTGAATGGTTTAAGTGGAAACAATGAATGCTTCAGAAAATCTCTTCCTAAATCCTTCAGTGAAATCTTCTGTGTCTGTCTTGAATGAAGGCTACATAATTTCTCTTTGTGGAGGCAGAGAGCAAACACAGCATCACAGAATAGTAGAGACTCAGAGAGATCTCTGGAGGCTGGTTCAATCCCTCATGCTGAAAGCAGGGTCAGCTACAGCAGGTTGCCCAAGAACATGTTCAGTTGGGGTTTGAGTATCTCCAAGGATGGGACTCAACAATATGTTCCTGGACAACCTGTTTCAGTGCTCCAGTAAAAAAGTACCTTCTTAATTAAAACGGAATTTCTTATGTTTCTGTTTCTACCTGTTGCCTATCGTCTGGTCACTGAATACTACTGAGAAGAGCCTGTCTTGATCTTCTTTACCCTCCCATCAGGTATTCATATACATTTCTCCATGCTTCTGTAAATCCCTTCCTAATCATAAAAAAAACTTAGGAACCTTGTTGTTCAGTGCTTTTACAGGTTACTTTGTTGTTGTTTTATATAAATACCAGACGGTTTATTTAAACAACTCTCTCCTGGTCAGCCCAGAGAGTATTTAGAATATTTAACAAGTGCCATGAGAAAATTATACTGGTCCCAGGATTATATCCTATAGACTCTTAATTGAAACTTTATTTATATACTTACTATGTATTTATGTACATTTATTGATGTTTTATTTGGTGAAATATTTACTATAATAATTTATAGGCATGAAAAGAAACTGTAATTTCTGTGGAATAGCTCTGCCACATAAGGCTGAAAAACCCACATCCAGTTCAAAACAACGGTGTTGTTTCATTCATTTTATTTTGATAGAAATTTAACACTGAATTATTTCAATTAAACAGATCAACGTTAAAAAACAGTATAGACAAGATGACTGACAGAATATTAAAACCCATGGGCTTTTCAAAATTTATATAATTATTTTTTGTGCTTGGGAAAGTTAAAGAATGCCTAAAATTGATTATGGCAATTTGAAGGTGCCATTTTGAAAGCTTCCATTTTGCAGGTTTTAGCATTTCATTTGTCTGAAGTGCGCTAGAGTGCTGTCGTTGACATGAATGATGGAGCCATTTATTTAAATGTATTAGAAAGTGTATGCAAGTTGACTATATACATAGGCAGATTCTTACCTATCACCCTCCCTCTGCTGTAGTAACTCTAGATTTGTATTTGTATGAATAAAAGCAGAAGGCACTCTAAGAGGTGGAAAAACAAATGGGCTTATATTTAACTATATACAATATATATTTATATTTATTACAGAAAAATGTGAGCTACGTTTGTCCTTTCTTCATCTTAAAGTAAATACACTACATATTTTTCATGCCAGTACTATCTTTTTCTAGACCCTCATCTGTCTGGCATAATATCATTAATTACAATGTACAGCAAGGTGTGCTAGAAATAGCTGCTCACCTTGCATTACTTGCAAGATAGTCACTAGCAAATATTTTCTTATTTTTTTTTAAAGGGCAAGTGGGGGAAGGGGTAGCCTTTGCAGCATTCACAGAAGGTAAAGTAGGCTTTAATGAGTCACAGTAAGGAATGAAATCTAACAGATGACATCCTGTCAGTAATTGCCTACCACTTAAAACAAGAAACACTAGCTCAGAAGTTGCCACTGGCGTCAACTGCAAGATTATGTTCATGACAGAGTGAGCAAAACAGAGGAGCTGAGACATAATAGGTATATTATAGGTTAATACAAAGATCCTGCATAGCCTGCAGAATCTTTTTGAAAGCCATTACTTTTCAGAAAGTGGTGTGATGTAATCACAACACGAAACTTCAGTTAACAAGCATGATCCACGTATTATATTGCTTCATTTTCTGAGTAGCCTGAAGGTGGTGACCAATATGTATTTCATTACACCTGTGTAATAAAAAGATAACAAAGGCATTGAAACATGTGACAGGGTCTCAAATGGACAAGATGCATTCTTGTCACTGTACACAGATTAAAAGTTTGGTCTTGGCTACAGTTATTTGACCATGAAGGGGATGTCCTGAGTACATTTTACAGTACTACTTCATAATCATCTTAAGCCAAAATAAGACTGTATTTTTGCCAAAATAAAACACTCACCTTTCTCAGCTACAATTTTTGCTGCCTCTCTTCAGCCAATACTAGCAATCATTTGGCCTTCCAATAAATCAAGATTAGCTATGACTGAAAACTAATTGTGGGGAAAAAAAAACACACCACCAAAACTAAATGATCTGACTCACTTGATTGCAAGTACTGATACAAGAATGAGAAAAGAGTTCTTTTCAGCATCATGCAGAGTTAATTTACCTTAAACCAATTGTAAACCAATAAGTAGCCTTTAAAATGGTATATTGTTAAAAATTTACCAACTCTTCTACCTGTTTTTTCCCAAACTACCCCAACAATATCTCTGTTATTTCAGAAGAGATTTATAGGTCTCTGGGAAGTTCATAAAGGCTTAGGAAAGGATTCATAGATACCTGAACTACGTTGAACGAAGAATTATCTAAGATATCTAAGTATAAATACTGAACAGTATACCTAAAAGGAACACACAGGCCTAACTCTTGAAGAGGAAAAGGGATAAACCCATATCAGCATCAGATATATAACCTAAGATAGCTATATGCCAGGAAAAAAAGGAAGAAAACAAAACATAAAGATGCATTCCACTATATATCCAGTGATACAGTGACTATGACGGTTACAGAATAAAAATAGACATGTATTTTAAAATCACCCTTTGTAGAATAGATTTAAATTTAAGTCTCCCAGATTCCAGGAAATTGCACTAAATATCAAAGTTTTGGACCTACATTCCTATCAATCTTTTCTGAGGAATCTGTTTTACCTCAAACATGTATTTATAAAACTTGAATATATGCATTTGGTAGCGGTCCAACATCTATTGGTGACAGCCCTGAGCACTGAGGTATGGAGGTGGTCTGACAACCCTCTCTCTTACTTATCCTTCTTCCAGAGCAGTGAACAGAAGTTTGAACTCTGCTAGTATCATGACCTAAGCAGTTTTGCCTGTCTCCACTGACTTAGGTCCCCACTTCTGACATGCAGAAGTACTCTGCCATTTGATGCCAGACAGCAAAGAATTGCATCCAGACAAATTTCTAGTCAGGGCCAACCTGTGCAGAGTCAAAACAAATCCATCAATATCCATTTTTGCCTTAACAGCAAACTGGTATAATTTACACAAGCCAATATGATGCTCACAACAATAATAAATTAACTATGCAAATTATTACATTATGTACACATATCAATTCACTTCATAAACAACCAATCTGTCATACAAACCTTGAGTTCCTTAGCTTTAATTGACCTGTCACAAGCCATTAAATTTGACACATAGGCAATAGCAGAATATTGTGGGCTAATCAGGCCATGAATTCCACTTTTCTCTAAGCCACTAATTCTTAGTGGGGTCTCAGACATGGCACTAAGGTCAAAAGATAGAACTTTTGAACAAAAGTAAATCCATATACAAGCATCTAAATGAATCTATCAACTTTTCAAAGAAATTCCAGAGATTCTACAAACTTGACTGATTTTGGTTTGAATTTCTCATATAACTGTCAACCGCTGGAAGCTGTAGGTATTCAAAAAGTTTCAAAAATAAGGCTGTTTCATATAATATGGATTTTAGTGTCTGAAATGAGATAATTGTAAGAATACTGATCTTATTTTTAAATCCGTATATTTACATAAAACAGACATTAAAAATTAATTTTAAAATTCCTTATAATTTTGAATCAATGTATTTTTATCAGTATTTCGTCTGTATTTCATTTATACATTAACTTTTATGTGTATTTCATTTATTTTATCTGTATTTCTGAGGAACCTGTACATACACAAGTCCATGGGACGTGATGAGGTGCATCCAAGGGTCTTGACGGAATTGGCTGATGTAGTTGCCAAGCTGCTTTCCATCCTATTCAAGAAGTCAAGACAGTCAGGCAAAGTCCCCAGTGATTGGAACAAGGGAAACATCACACCTATTTTAAAAAGTTAAAAAGGAGGACCTTGGAAACTACCAACCAGTCAGCCTCGTCTCTGTGACCGGTAAGAACATGGAACATATGCATGACAGGGAAGTGACTAGAAACAGCCAAAATGGCTTCACAAAGGGCAAATTGTGCCTGACTAATCTGATCATCCTTCTGTGATGGAGAGACTGCATTGGTCAATAAAGGAAGAGCAACTGATGTGTTCTACCTTGACTTCTGTAAGGCTTTTGACGTGATCCCACACAACATCCGTTCTGCTAAATTGGAGGGATATGAGTTTAATGGGTGGCCTATTCAACAGATAAGAAATTCGTTGGATGACCGTGTCCAAAGAGTTGCAGTCAATGGCTTAACATCCAAATGGAGATCAGTAACAAGTGGTGTCCTTCAGGAGCCCGTGTTGGGACCTGTACTGTTCAACATTTTTATTAACAGCATAGACAGAGGGACAGTGTGCCCTCCGCAAGTTTGTGAATTACACCGAGCTGTGTGTTGTAGTTGGTATACTAGAGGGAAGGGATTCCATCCAGAGGGCCCTTGACAGGCTTGAGAAGTGGATGTATGTGAACGTCACAAAGTTCAACAAGGCCAAGTGCTGGTGTTTTGCCTTTTCTTAAATACATTTTCCCAGAGGCACCACCATGTTGGCGTGTGGGCTCAGCTATGCCCTGTGGTGTGTCTGTTAGAGACCACACCATTTGTGTCTAGCACAGGGCAGCCCTCTCCTCACACTGGCCATCCCAGCAGATCCATGCTGCCAACAACTAGACACAGACAGCCAGTACAAGTGACTAACCTGATAGTAAACAAAATCAGTAGATGCATCCAGCCAGCAGTATTTGTTGACCTGCTCAGGCTAGAGGAATCATGGCTGAAGGTTCTAAGAATTCAGCCAAAGGAAGCAGCAGTTCTTTCTTTTATGCATGCTTGTTTAATGAAGACCTGAAAAAATCAGCTACTACTTTGATAAAAAAAGTGGGGTAAGGGAGGTGGGGTGTTGCGTAAAATATTTTCCTTCAAGCTCTGATTTCAACTCATTTTTTTACAGAATAAATGACTAAATGTTAAAGATCACATAATCAAATATTTGAACTCTCATTTGGTGTAATATTCCTTCAGCAAAAAATAAGAGATAAGCAAGTTTTATTTTTTTAGTGCAAGTAGTCAACCTTTTGTTTTTTAAAACAAAAATTTCACCCTCCTCTGCAGCCAATAATAGTTACACTGCTCCACTGGATATCCAAGTGTAGAATTTCACTGTGTTGTTTCAGTGGTATTTCAGTGTAGCTTTGCTGATAGCAAAAGAGATACTTCCCTGTAAAATTTCAGTGATGAATTAATTCTAGCAGATACAATCATGCTGCTCTTTGGAAAATATTAATTAATTTCTGTAGCTGAACAGACCTTATTTTATATATATATATTTGCATATATAATATGTGCTCTCAGAAACTTGTTCTGTGACAAAACACAACAGTTTCCCTACTTTCCTGCAGTAAGGAAGATGGCATGATTCTCTTCACATCTGAAGTTTTTACATTACTTATATTAAAAAAAAACAATTGGATGTTTTAGTAAAAATGAACAAACAGAGAATCATTTTGACCACTAACTAATTGCTTTCCACAAAAATTATGCGATAAAGTAGTCATAGGACTACATACATTTAATTTACTAATAGCATTTTTTTCTTCCTCTACAAATATACATAATAGATAAATAAACTTTTTTTTTAAATGTGGAGGTAACAGATGCAGTATATAATCTAGGAGAAATCTTCCAAACACTATGCACCTGAACAAAATTTTTGATTAATTTCTTCAGGATCACAGGCAACTCATGTTTGAACTAAAACAGAAATAGGAACACTCAGTAGAAAACCAAAATGCTTCACACACTGTTCTGTGTAGCCTTTATGCTTACAATTGAAGGTCTCACTGATCTAGTAAGCAACCAATGGATTCATGTTAAATCTTTTTTTTAAAGAGTTTTGTACTTGATCCTTCTCTGCAAAAGTGTTTGCATTTATTTAATGGAATTTCTTACTTCTTTGCCTGCAAATTTAGATTTGTAAATTATTTGCTTCCATCACAGCTGTAGGCTGAGCCTTTTAGGGTCTTAAATCACCATTGCATCCCACTGAAAGTTATATTCCCTCAGAATCCGAAACCCTTTTGTACTTTTTGGGTATGTGGAAGCATAAGTCTTTAAACTAGACAGAGATCACTTACGGAAGTTCTTTGTAGAGAGAGAAAACTCTGTTACAAAACAATAGGTGGTTGTGTGGAGGGAAATTCCATCTCACTCGGCTACCAGTACTCCTCAAGTGCTGCCTTGGTACCAACACCCATTCATCAACTTCATTAATGACCAAAAGAAGACAGTGTGCAACAAAATCTCCAAGTTGGCAAATGATATTAAGGGTCCTTTGGGAATTCACATTTTATGCTGAATATGTGTCAGAGTCAGAAAGAGAATGCTTAGCTAAATAACAGACAGCTAGTTCAACCCAGCTAGACATTTGAAGGCTAGATTATCAAATAGGCTGAGTATCAACGGTAAATGCACAGGACCCGATAAAATGGAATAAACAAAGGAAAAGGTGGCAAATCAGCTTTTATGAGTTTCAAATGTAAAATGATGCATCTAGGGAAAAATAATCTAAGCCGTGCTTACATGATGCTGGACTTGAAACTAGCAGTTGAAACTCAAAGATTTTAGGAATGGTCTCGACAGTTCTCTGAAATCATCCCTTTAAAACACCACCACACAAGATGTTGCGAAGGCCAATAATATCAGTAGGTTTAAAAAAAATAATTAAAATTAGATTATTGGACAGCAGATTTATATGCAGGTACTAAGGAGAAGTAGCAGGAATATCCTCAGAAAACATCTGTGAGTATTAGAGGAATACATAGATAAAGGACTGCAGAAGGCAGCCATGCTCACATGCTCTTCCTAAAGAACATATACTAGTGCCAGCATCAGGAACAGGATACTTTGCTAAATTATAGACAACTAGTTCAACCCAGCTGGACATTTGAAGGCTAGATTACCGAATATCAAAACGTAGACAAAGATGAAAGTGAAAGCTATTTCTTAAGTCAATTCTTGCTTCCCCTCTTTCTACAACTGCCATCAATAATTATATTAACTTATTTTTTCATTGAACCCTCAATCTTAAATTCATCCCCATGATATATAAAATATGTTTTACGTGCAGCCAAGAGCATTTCCAACAATACATCTTATGCTTTTCTTGTGCTTCTAATTTTCCCTCCCTATATCCTCTCTGAGGGAGAAATCAGAGAAAGGAAATAAAAAAACTTTAAAGATTAATAACCTAAAAGTTACCTATATTATTTTTCTGTTAGTGATCTTCTTATGTGTCAGGATGTGATTCTCTGTTTAATTCCTAACAAATATATTTACATCTATCAGCTATAAAAAGCAAAAATTTACTGTATGTTAGCAAGCACTGGAATCCAAGTTACTGCAGCTGTTTCAGATACCAGTATATGTTTGTTAACTTATGTCAGACATTTACTTTTTAGTGACAGCATCATATATTTCAGAGAACAGGTCAAGCTTCAAATTTCAAATTGGGATTCTGTTTTTCATTTCACATAGTTTGGAAGGGTTAAAATGCAAGATATGGCTTTGGCAGATTATAAGGATGGTGTTCAAACACAGTAGCACAAGCATTCCATAAACTGAACAACTGGCTTTGGAACACTAGAAAAACGTTGAGTGATCCCGTGTTGACTTAACGCCTGTTGCTGACTACTCTAGAGTACAAATGTTTCTAAGAAGTAACTATCTATTACAGGAGGTTAGAAGAATTTATGTCTGCAAAATAAAGGCCCTATAGGAACAATCCTTTGTTGAAGTTAAAGGCAATGGTTTTAAGATTGTTGTTATTTTTAATTACTAAATCCCCCCTGGAGAAACTAGTTAAGTTCAACCTAATCCAAGGCTTTCTGGTCCTGTTCATAACAGAGTAAGTAATCCCTTTTATTTCAGAGACCATTAACGGAATTTCACTACTGACTGTAGGCTTGGATTTCTCGTGTCTCTTCTCAGACATAGTTAGAGCTATGGTATTTATAGAAAAGAACAGGTGATTAAGAAGGGGACTTCCTGGCAGTGAGAGTTATGCATAAGATATACTAAATTTGAAGTTACTCAAATCTCGTTGGTAATAACAACAACAAAAAAAATCATTTTGCAATACCTCTTTGTATTGCTTTTCAGATATAATTTTAGGTTGATGACCAACGAGTAACCTTTATCTAGGATATTGGGAAGGCCACAATAGAATAGACTTTGTCATACCTGCTTCTCTGGTACATGACTGAGAAGATGTGAGCCGAGGCTGAATCCAAAAAAAATTTTGGTGTTTTTACCACTCTATAAAGACTAAATAGATAGCTGTGGTCTGCTGATAAGCAAACTTTTCTTGCACCTTTCTGCAATATGGCTTCCAATGTCTGTGGTGGTAACCCTCATCTCTACTCAAAATTCTTGTAGCTGCTTCCTGCAAATTCTTGTTTGTATAACTTAAGAGAAGGCTTTTTAGGAAAGAAACATTTGGAATTTTTATTAATCTTTTCCAGTGATCTGTTTCTCAATTTGTTTAAAGTACCTACAACAAAATTTATAGATAAGCAATATCCAGTGATGTTTTACTTCTGCAAGGATTGTTTCTTCATCATGTCCTAATTCACCATGCTATTTAATTTATGATCCTGAGGAAATTATTGTAATTTTTTTGTGTTGAGTATAGAATACATATGGAAAATTAAGAATTTTAGCATGGTTGGTTAACGTGGGAGAACTTGTTCATGCAACCTTTTGTGTAATGCAATGACGCGATATAATGACACTCTGCATTTAACCATCATATTTTCTAATCTGTCATAATAACAGTTTTCATAAAAGTATAGTACATCCAAAAATCACAAAGACCTACAGTTGGAATATTTTTCTGATCAAACATTTTAAATAATTTAACTTCATTGCTCCTTTACATATTTAAGTTGCTAGGTTTGAAGGTTTAACTTAATGAAATCTGATTCTTACAGTACATCTATTGTATGCACAAGAATATAAAGCATGAATAAATTACATAATTGCAAGTGAATTTTGAAATAGGTCTGTTAAATATGCAGGAGTATTTTGTTATCACTACCTCCAGCTCTGATGATATAAATGTCTTACCCACAAATTCTGATTATTTTTTGTTTACTTATTATAATAAAAATGCTATAAATGGATTTTTCATATATTTTGGGGGCATTTTACTAAAGAGAGCATTAAAGCAAATATAGAATTATTGAACCAATTTCTATTCCCTCCATCCTCCTCTACAGAATATCTTGCTATAACTCATCCGGTCATTAAAATTAGATCTGTGTACATGTGAAAGTGAACTGTGAATTTTCTGAACTATATTGGCTGAAAAGTGCAAACACAAACCAGAGGTGGCAGTCCCTAAACATAAAGATGTCATTGAAAAATTAATATTTGCAACCAAAACTCATGAGGCCATTTAAAGTTGTACTAGACTACATGTGATAGTGGATGCAAAGATACAACAGGAAGGATTAATTTATATAATTGTATATACAAAAACAAATGCCACAATACTATGAAGAACTTGTTTGATATATTTATCAATGTAATCTTCTACTCCATATAATTTTTTTTTATACAAACATTAATTAATCCTTACTGTAATGAGTTGATAATAAATGGGGAAATTTATGTTTATGTATCTTTGAAGCACAGTAAGTTTTCATTCCCAGTAGATAAGGCTTTCTATAATGGAGTGACTGCATCAGTGGACAAGGGAAGGGCAATGGATATCATCTTTCTGGACTTCTGCAAGGCCTTTGACACGGTCCCCCACAACATCCTTCTCTCTAAGTTGGAGAGATACAGATTTGATTGGTGGACGTTTTGGTACATAAGGAACTGGATGGATGGTCACATCCAGAGGGTAGTGGTCAATGGCTCAATGTCCAGATGGAGAGGGGTGACAAGTGGTGTCCCTCAGGGGTCCGTATTGGGACCAGCACTGTTTAATATCTTCATCAATGATATAGACAGTGGGATCAAGTGTACCCTCAGCAAGTTTGCAGATGACACCTGTCAGATGACAACTGAGTGGTGTGATCAACGTGCCAGAGGGACAGGACGTTATCCAGAGGGACCTGGACAAGCTAGAGAGGTGGGCCCATGAAGTTTAACAAGGCCAAGTGCAAGGTCCTGCACTTGGGTTGGGACAATCCTTGTTATCAATACAGACTGGGGGATGACATGATAGAGAGCAGCCCTGCAGAAAAGGACCTGGGGGTACTGGTGGATGAAAAGCTGGACATGAGAAAACAATGCATGCTTCCAGCCCAGAAAGTCAGTTGCATTCTGGGCTGCATCAAAAGAACTGTGGCCAGCAGATTGAGAGAGGTGATTCTCCCCCTCTGCTCTGCTCTCCTCTCGTGAGACCTCACTTGGAATACTGTATCCAGCTCTGGAACCCTCAGCACAAGAAGGACATGGAACTGTTGGAACGGGTGCAGAAAAGGGTGCAGAAAAGGTGATCCGAGGGCTGGAGCACCTCTCCTATGAAGACAGGTTGAGAGAGTTGGGGTTGTTCAGCCTGGAGAAGAGAAGGTTCCAGGGAGACCTTATAGCAGCCTTCCAGTACCTGAAGGGGGCCTACAAGAAAGCTGGGGAGGGGCTGTTTGCAAGGGCATGTAGCAATAGGACAAGGGGCAATGGTTTTAAACTAGAGCAGGGTTGGTTTAGATTAGACATTAGGAAGAAGTTCTTTACAATGAGGGTGGTGAGACACTGGAACTGGTTGCCCAGAGAGGTGGTGGAGGTTCCATCTCTGGAGACATTCAAGGCCAGGCTTGATGAGGCTCTGAGCAATTGGATCTGGTTAAAGATGTCCCTGCTTACTGCAGGGGAGTTGGACTAGATGACCTTTAAAGGTCCCTTCCAACCCAACACATTCTATGATTCTATGATTCTATAACATATATATATATATGTATTCATTTAGTCAGCTTTCTAGGGCAGAAAGAAATCAGACAAGAGCAAAATATAGATTATATACTCCATTCAGGACTCAGTGGGGCTTCACGTAAGCGGCAAAATCTGTGCAAGCAGGCCTGGTTGAAAGGTCTAAGCCAAATTCAGTACAACCTGATAGTATTGATTCAGTTATTCAGCAATGCCAAGTGCTCTACTGCTAAGGATGGACATATAAATAAGACACTGACTCATGTATATTTCTTAAGCAGCTATCAGCCACTGTCAATATATATATATAAATTAATTCAGGTCCATGGGTGATATACATACATTCCACAAGAGAATCTTTCTTACAAAGACATCTAGAAGAGTCTGTTCGGAAAGAAAATGGCAAAATTTGCTCAAAAGGTATTCCCTATGTCCATCATAATCATATGGAATCCCCTTTGCAAGAATTTTATTAACATTATTAGTCTCTGTCATATTGGGATAGGGAAATTGCCCTTTTCATAGTGGTAAGATCAGAATCATTAGAAACTGCTTAACCTCTTGTGTCTTTTCTAGAGGAACAAACTGTCAAAGTACATATGTGTGAATTTAATCACAGTCTCTAAAGACTGTATTTTCTATGGTGCAACATTAAAACAGAAAACCTTAGTAGAGAACTGGTAATGCAAAGTGGCAGGTTTTTCCTGCAAGAGGCATTGGGGGAGGTGGATTATTTATGAAATTTTAATAAGATTGTTCCTTAGAAAAAAGGGAAAATTCTTCAGATCTATGAAACACAATCTGAACTGTCCCTTTATTGACAATAGGGAAAAGAAACTGACCAAAGTTTTAAACAAGATACAAGAGTTTTCCCATAGCTTCTATCATCTACAATAAAGGCATCTACAGCTGAAGTTGAATCTCTATCTGCCATTGCTGTCTTTCTGGGTTCGTTCTAATTATTTCCAGTTGCAGTGATTTGATAGACTGTGAGGATCTTTATGATAGGTTAATGTACAAAGAAAGTAATTGATTGAGATAGCCTCATAT
Organism: Larus michahellis; assembly: GCF_964199755.1. Lineage (NCBI taxonomy): Eukaryota > Metazoa > Chordata > Aves > Charadriiformes > Laridae > Larus > Larus michahellis. The sequence goes on along the minus strand of NC_133898.1, from coordinate 100,553,702 downwards.
CATCTTAGAAAGATAAAAGACAAAAAAAAAAAAAGGAAAATTAGCATGCAAATTAAAATCCCTATATTTATTACTAGTAGATCCTTTTTACTAAGGATCACAGTTCTGCAGAGAACGTTGAATTACTGTGGTCTACCAAACATGCTAAAGCCACAATAAACATTTAAATGCTAAGCTAAAATTAAGAATTTATTTATTTGTTATTTTATTTATTTTTCTACAACATGAAGTTTAAGAACACAGAAGCTATATGGATTCATTCCCATCTCCTGCACACTGTTTGATTATGGTAGTCCAACTGTTTATGAACTGTGCTGAGAAAAGGAGCAAGGAATAAGTGTGGTAAAAAACTTTTTTTCCCCTTTTCCTGCAGAGTTTGTGGGTATAGTTTTAAGCTAAATACTCCACTTCTGGAGTGCATATTCTAGTCTATAGATGGAAGATAGGCAATCTATGTATATGAGAGAAACCATTTCAGCTTTTTGAGTTTCAATGAACACTGTAAATTGTTACAATTGATATTGTGAAGGTCTCCAGAGGGGTGGAACTTCAGACTTTCAGCTCCCTTTGGTGTTTCCTATGGTCTGTCTGCCTTGGGGAACCTCATCATCCCTTCACTTTCCTAGTATTCCTGTTAGGAATGCTGAATGCTGATGGTCTCACAATTAGGTGCCAAAGACAGCACTAATTTTTACTGATGGAGCTGAATGCTTTATTTTTAGATGTTCCAGAGCTAAGCACCACAATTCTTAGCCTTCTGTATTAAATACTTATTTAATGCTTCTTTAACTGTTTGTAACTCCTGATACCAAATGGGAGAATAGGAATAGTGAGGTTCCTGACTGTCATCCTTGTGAAATAAAAACAGAGTGAACGACTTTGCCTTTAAGGGAAAAGCTGTAGGAGTCTTCCCTGTGAGTTTAGGGATAAAATTGTGCCTTGCTCTTCCATATCACAGACAACTGCTTGCAGACAGCGAGGTCACAATTTGTACACTCTTATTTTTCATCTACTAATTTTAAGGTACCGGTTTACTCAATATACATCTTGGCATTTAAGACGTAATTCTGAAAAGAGACTGGCATGGCGAAGGGTAAAGCAAATACCTGATGAAACTATTCAATGGTGAACTCATCTCTCAAGACTGCTCTCACATAGCTTGTTAATGAATCAGACTAACCTCTCTGATAGTTTAAACAAATTTGGCCCTTCTCCTCCCAATAGCCTTCAGTTACTGGAATTTTTTTCCCTCCATATTAGCTCGTACCTCTTCCTTGGCAGAGTACATCATGTATCTAAACTCTGTAGAGTAATTTATGTAACTTACATTTTTTCTGGTTAGCACTTCAGGTTCAAGGTCATTTGACTACTAGGAACTTTCTTAACTTCAGCAACAGCCTCAGCTGACAGCAAAAGTTGTACCAAGTATTCTGGCTTTTTCAGCATCTTCTTAGCAGCATAAATAGCAGTGAGCTTTTCTTGTCATCAGACAAAGTAAACAAACAAACAAAACCAACAAAAGGAAACTGGAGATGTCAGTCCCACCTTCCAACAGATACAGCTGTTATCTTAGTGTCCAAGCTCCACCTGAAATTCTACCCTCAAATTCTCAACACATTGCAAGTCCAAACTGCCCGTAAGATTTGTGAAGCAAATTCCCTCTCAGGAGAATCATCCTTTTCTTTACCTCATCATTATTAGCTGAGAGTTTATAGTGTCAATATAAGATGTCATTGTAGTCCAAATCCGAAACCACATAGAAGAGTTACAATTTGAATTCATGCTTCAGACACAGAGGTTTAATTTCCCAGCACAAAATTACGTGTAACTCTGGATATTAAAATAATTTAACTCCTTCAACTTAGCTACATATTTTTTTAAAAGCCAAACTTTTGAGCTGACCCCTAATAAAAGCAAATAAGTGTCTTATGTCTTAGTATCTAATATTATAGTGCAGAATCTTACAGAACAGCAGTCTATATACCCTGCTTGAATTCAGCCTTCATAAATTTTCCGTATTATGTGAAAGAGAGAAATTCTAGTGATAAAAAAATACATTTGGAAAGAAATTATAATTTGATTTTGTCTGAGAAAAAAAACCAAAGAATGAAGAATGTTTATAGTAAGACTTCCTTATGGATGGACAAAAGCTTTTAATCATGAATCAATGTTACTAAAGTGACTGCAGCTGAACATTTATATTATACAAAATGATTAAACAAAACAGAGTTTCATGATCAGTTCATCTGCTTCTGGAGTACTGTAAAGACATACCCTGAGGACACAGCTTCTTATCTGGAGACACACAGAAACCCACCTGTGAGGAGTTGATTATATGCTTGCCTTAACCGGAAATGCTATATATCTCAGTGTTTGAAGACATATATGTATCTGATAAAACTGTGCATGTAAAATAAACCTTTGTTTATGCTAAATCAATCAGGACAACATTAAAAATTGCAAAACAATCAAGGCTACATTTCCATCAGATAACTATCAAGTGATGTTTTCCCCCGGCTCTTTTCTATTGCATTACATGTTTGTTGCCATCTAAGCATAATAGTACATAATACCAAGGTATCCTTGGGTGTTTCTTTGTGGTTTGTAGTTTTTTTGGTTTGTTTTTTTTTTGTTTGTTTGTTTTTTCTGAAGGTGGAGTACTTATCTTCAGTTATAAAAAATGCATACAATAATAACCAGTTGTGTAAAGTTCTGTTCTGGAAAATTGTCAGTGAGATCATAGAAATATAGGATCATAGAATGGTTTGGGCTGCAAAAGAACTTGAAGATCATCTAGTTCCAACCCCCCTGCCATGGGTAGGGACACCTTCCACTAGACCAGGTTGCTCAAAGCCTCAACCAATCTGGCCTTGAACACCTCCAAGGATGGGGCCTCCACAACTGACCTGTTTCAGTGTCTCACCACCCTCATAATGAAAAATTTCTTCCTAATATATAATGTAAATCTACCCTCTTTCAGTTTAAAACTGTTACCCCCTATCCTATTGTCATGTTAAAAGGATTGTATTTTCTATATTTGTCTGTCAGGGTCCCAGGACTTTCACTGATTTTCTATCAGAGTCCCAGCACTGAGTCAGATTTACAAATAATCAAAATCAGTCCAGCAAAAATAGTAATAGTTCCTATATTTGTCTGTCAGAGTCCCAGCAAAGGACTTTCACTGAATCAGATTCACAAATAATCAAAATTAATTAGTTTATTGGGAGCGACAGAACAGATTCAAGATTGCCATGGATAAATTCACTAACTACAATAATGCTAATTAATTAAGGTTAATACTGCTAGCAAAAATAATGATAATACAACAGCCTGGGAGTAACATTCACCAGAGGATGAAAGGTGCAGCACTTACTCAGAAAGGCCTCCCTGCTTGGGGTGGAGGAAAAGAATGCAGCCCATCGACTGGTCTGTCAGGTGTCAAGTTTCTTCTCTCCCAATTTAACAGTCATTTTCTCCATCCTTTTATCCACAAAATTATGAGGTTTCCCCTCAATTGCTTGGCCTTCTTGAACCTGATGAGGTTTGCATGGGCCCACTTCTCAATCCTGTCAAGGTCCCTCTGTATGGCATCCCTTCCCTCCAGCATGTTGACCGGTCCACACATTTTGGTGTTATTGTCAAACTTGCTGAAGGCGCACCCAATCCCACTGTCCATGTTGCCAACAAAGATGTTAAACAGCACTGGTCCCAGCACTGACCCCTGAGGAATGCCACTCATCACTTGTCTCCACTTGTCCATTGAGCTGTTGACCGCGACTCTTTGAGTGCGACCATCCATCCAATTACTTATCCACTGGTGAAATCCATCCATCCGTCTGTGAAATCCATGTCTCTCCAATTTAGACACGGGGATGTCCTGTGGGACAGTGTCATATGCTTTGCAGATGTCCAGGTAGATATGTCGGTTGCTCTTCCTTTATCCACTAACTCTGTAACGCTTTCATAGAAGGCCACCAAATTTGTCAGATCCCATTTGCCTTTAAGGAAGCCATGTTGACTGTCACCTATCAATTCCTTATTTCCCGTGTGCCTTAGCATAGTTTCCAGAGGATCTGCTCTCTGATCTTGCCAGGCACAAAGGTGAGACTGACTGGCCTGTAATTCCTCGGTCTTCCTTTTTTTCCCCTTTTTAAAAATGTTTTCCCCTTTTCCTGTCAGCAGGAACTTCACTGGACTGCCATGACTTCTAAAAGGTGATGGATAGTGGCTTGGCAACTTCATCCACCAGTTCCTTCAGGACACACAGATGTATCCCATCAGGTCCCATGGATTTGTGCACCTTCGGGTTCCTCAGATGGTCTCAAACACGATCTTCTCCTATACCGGGTGGATCTTCATTCTCCCTGTCCCTGCCTTTGCCTCCTGCGACTAGGGCAGATTGGCTAGAGCCCTTGACAGAGAAGACCAAGGCAAAAAAGTCATAGAGTACCTCAGCCTTCTCCATATCCCAGGCAACAAGGTCTCCCGTTTCCTTCTGGAGGAGGCCCACATTTCCCCTAGTCTTCCTTTTATCACTGACTTAACTGTAGAAGCTTTTCTTATTTCCCTTGACATCCCTGGCCATATTGAACTTTGTCTGGGCTTTAGCTTTCCTAATCTGATCCATGGCTGCTTGGACAATTTCTCTGTATTCCTCACAGTCTACCAGTCCTTGATTCCACCCCCTGTAGATGTTTGAGTTTGTCCATGAGCACCTTGTTCATCCATGCAGGCCTTCTGGCATTTTTGCCTGATTTCTTTGTTGGGATGCATTGCTCCTAAGCTTGGAGCGGGTGATCCCTGAATATTAACCAGCTTTTTTGGCCACGTCTTCCCTCCAGGACTTTATCCCATGGTATTCTACCAAGCAGATCCCTGAAGAGGCTCTCCTGAAGTCCAGGGTAGAGAAGTTGCTTTGCGCCCTCCTTGAACAACACCATTTCATGGTCACTACAGACAAGGCTGCCCTTGAGCTTCACATCCCCCACCAGCCCCTCCATGGTCGTAAGAACGTAGCACCTCTTCTCATTGGCTCCTCTATCACTTGGAGAATGAAGTTATTATCAACATATTCCAGGAACCTCCTGGATTCCTTGTGTTGCTTGTGCAAGTTATGTTAGAACGCTATATATCATTTAAAAATGTGAGAAAATACAAGAAAAAGCTAGAGCTTTTTAGAATTGCAATGCCAACTATTTACATTAAAATCATCAAGCGGAAATAATAAGCAAGCATGTCCTGTCTTTTTTTTCTTCTTCCTTCTTTCCTTTTTCTAAACTCCTTATTACTTATGGTTTGTGTACTAATTTCAGCACTGTCTGCTGAGGTACAGCTTTCTATGTATGAGTTTCAAGTTTAATGAGTATTTCTGTGCTGTCATGATGTGGTCTAGATAACTGCAGTAATGTTTGTAAGACAGCTTAGAATTTTTTTCACTTCAGTTGCATGAACATAGTGATAAAAATAATTTAACCAAAATCAATAACAAAACTGCAAAAAAAAAAATAAATCACCAAACCTACAAATAACTGACTTTTTAATTTATTAGTGTAGATCAAAGAAACTCTCATTCCAAATAGGTACCCTTGTTTATGACCCAGAACAAAAATTTGTTTCCTTCAAAATACTGTATATATCCATATTGATTGTGTACAATGAGAAGCAGTTGTTTGGGACAATACAGAATAATAAAGAGAGGATATCAGTGAATGTGAATAGTGGTATCAGTGAAGAAATGGAGTAAATATTCTTTTTTTCTCTAAATATTATTGCAATGGAAAATGCCAAAGAGTGATTTGTAAGAGGATACTGAATGACTTTTTTGAGTATCATTTCCAGAAATTCTGAGCAACTGTGAGATTCAGCATGAATCAAAGACCAACAGTGTTTGAAATTTTAAAAAAGTGATCAGTTAAACTAGATCATGAAATCACAGAATTGTGGAATCATAGAATCATTTTCACTAGAAGAGACCTTAAGATCATCAAGTCCAACCACTAACCTAGCACTGCCAAGTTACCACTAAACACCTTTCTAGTTTTGTCTCAGCCATAGATGTGCTAAGAGAGAACTCTATTTCACCATCCTGGTCATTAATAAAGCCACTTAATAATTTTGTCCCCAGTATTGTCCCCAGTATCAATCCCTGAAGGACACCATTAGTAACTAGCTGGTGCTAAAGGATTTTGTAGCACTGATCACCATGGTCTGAACCAAGCAGTCCCAACATTTTTCCACCAATTTTATCATTCATTTATGTAGTCCGTGCCTTACCAACATTACTATAAGGACACGATAGGAGACTCTCCAAGGCTTTGCAAAAACTGGGGACTGCAGCATCCACTGCCCTCCCTCTAACCACAGAGCCAGTCAGCTCATCGTAGAAAACAATCTGAATAGTCAGGCACCATTTCCTTTGGTTGCCCCATGCTGCCTGCTCTCATTCCTGTTTAGGCAATTCATGTCTTTTGTGAATACTGCCCTTTAGGTTTTGCTGTGGAGTCCTTCCTGGATCTGTAGCACTCTATTTTAATGATTATAAATGTCTCATTCCCCTTTTAGAAGTGCAAATGTATTTTCTATACTTTATTTTAAATCCCTGCTGAAGGGCACCAGGCAAGTGATAGAATTTAAATACAGAAGAGGCGTTTCATCAGGCTAGAATATCACTATCCAGACACAGTTATAAAAAACCCGCAGTTTCAAGACAAAGAGAGATCAGGAGTGAAAAACAAGTTTGCTCAGAGATGATAAAAATAATGTAAAAAGAAATATAATACTTTAAATTGAGCTTTATATTGCTATACAATTTACAGTATTCATCGAGGTAGCATAACCCCCAAACAGGTTTAATCATGTGCTCATGTTAAACTATGACAATTGGACACTTCCATTTTAATTTCAGTCTCTGAACTGAAGCATCCCCAAGATCCCTCTACAGTCAAAAAGAAAATAAATACTTCCAGAGGCTGTCTCAGATCTAGAGTAGACTGACCATATTAAAGATATTGGCAAAATTCTGTGGCGTAATTTCACTTAAACTGTCTATGAGACTACACAGATTATCTGGGATGAAGGCTTTGTACAGATCTGGAAGTTTGTGAAAATACTTCTGTGAATAAATGTACACTTTAAAACACTCTTTTATCTGAAAACATGCTATTTTTTCTCACATCTCCTTTTGCAATCTAAATTTGCTGCCTTCCAGTTCAGCAACAATTTAAGTTCTATATATTTAGAAAGGAAGAGGGAGAGAGAAACTTATATGTAGGAATAAGAACTGGAACTGTGAGTGTGCTTATAAATCATAAAAATGATGTTACCATAGCACTTTTTCCTATATATTCATAGTTTTGTTCTGTATAGGAGCACAATGTCTACCCTCACCTATCTATAAAGCTACTACCATAATAACTGAAACTGGGCTACTCTTCCCATTTGTCTCTACATGATCTACCAATAGTTACTGTATTAACACTTTCTGGGGCACACCTCTGTTGAATAAAATGAGAGTTCTAAAACTGCTTCCTATTTGCAGCTTCCCAAATAAGCTACAAGAGAAAGAAACTCACAGTGACTTAATTCGTGGAGCTGCTGCCGAAATACATAGAAAAAAAAAAAATTTTTTAAATTATTTTAATTTATGTCTGCTTCTTAAATAATTTTTATCATTATTTCACAATGAAATTGAATGTTTAGTAAATGTGACATGTTAACATATCATGAGTTTTCCCTCTTGATAAGTTCAGTAAAAAAAATAAGTCAGTCTCTTGTAGAAAGTTAGTGCTGCATGTATGTGGTATGCATCACAACAAACCTCGTTATAATTAAAATTCAAATCCATACTAAAATAATAAAATCAACACAATATTTTGTTGGATTTTTTTTTCAAAAACGAAATGCAGACATTATAGTTCATTTTTCCGAAACTGTTTTAAAATAAATTTCACACATGAACATTCTCACAGCTATGACTATAGACTACAGAACTCCTGGATATTCTTGTGGTGAGTGTCAAATTATACGTCTCATCATTTTCCACTGTTTTCATCCTTAAAATGTGTCATGAGTGTCTTACCAGGAGAAAAAAAAAAGACAACGTGTGTGTTTTCTTTGAGAGAAAACAATGTAGAAATGTGGGTGAAGCATTTATTTAATTAGCACAAATGGATTATTCATAGAACCATAGAATCATAAAATGGTTTGGGTTGAAAGGGACCTTATTCCTACAAAACGTTTATAAGTCTCTTCCTTGCTTGTATATGAAGTAATGAATGATTGTGCACATATTACGTGATTGTAACGTAAGTGAGTATAGCTGTGGCTCTGTAGCTTGAATATATTTTTTAAGATGGCTAAAAATTATTAATGTATTAAGAATTGTTTAGGTATATTTCTGCATTCTTGTTTTTGAGATAAATGCATATTTTTCAAAATAAAAGCAGAAGAGAAAAATCTACACAACACAAGAAAGTGAAGAGGAAAATGCCTTTAACTCCTATTGGGAGTTAAATAAATTAGGACCGAAAATTTGATAAGGAGCTGGAGATAACAGCTGTTTCTCTGAGGAGAAACAGAAACCCCAAACAAGGATTCTTTCAACCAATTAGAAATATAGCCAAGACAAACAAGCTGCTGAAATACACAGTACAGTAACACAGAGAAGTAGAGATTATCAGGAACTTGGTTTTGTCTTATCCTAGAGAGGACATCAAACAATTCATCACCACACTGTAGCACTGGGGAAGCCCTCGGGGAAGATGTGGGACTGCTGACTCATGTATTCTGCTTCCAGGAGCAGCTTGGAGGACTCCGGTATAAATATTGGTCACACCAGCTTGTGTAGCTCAAAACTTGTCAGATACCGACTGAATCAAATTCTATTCCAGCTGCTGTATTGTCAACATTTCTATGACTTTGCTTAAGTCATATATAAAGACACTAGAAGTCTTTGACACTCTTTTTAACACATATTTTGGTTTTATATCTTTTTTTTGGGGGGGGGGGGCGGGTATTGAATGCCAACAGGAGGTCTGATGTATGTATTGCGAGAAAATAACAGCCTTTGAGCTCACTACTTTACATTTTGCCAGCTTGCAACATATTCAGGAACTTGTTATCAGAACTCAGTAAACATTGTGTGAATCATTGCATTTTTAAAACTTGATAAAACCTCTCAAAAGCTCCCACTTCCCAAAAAAAAAAAGAAAAGAAAAAAAAAGACAGGAAATGTCTTTAGACAAATAGAAATAGATATTGCTTTCAGCCCATGCTATATGTACCATATGTAGAGACTTTGTATTTGTTTTCCTTGGCAAAGTTGCCAATGTAATGATATCGTTGTTTATTTTGCTTTGAAAATTATTTCCTCCCTAGAATAAATATTGAGGTATAAAATGCTGATGTCACTATAAAGCATGAAAGAGATACAGCAGATCTGGGAAAAAATCCAAAGTGCTTCAGACTGACTTTTCTGCCAAGCTCAGGCTTTTTTACCCAAAGCTCTTAGTCGTCAAAAACACAAAGTCATCTTTAAAGATAATGCAGGTGTAGTCTGACTTGTGTGATTGGAATTCAAGATGTCAGCTCCTTTCATCACAATAGACAAAAAAACTTTCCAAAATCCACTGCTTAATAATTATGTAGCCATTTATGATCTAGAAACATAATTTTGGATTGTTGGTGTGGTTTTTTTCCCATGAATACTAGATATTTATAAGCCTTTCCCAGGGCTATGCATATTTCAGTAAAGGTGTGTATGGGGATGGAAAAGGCACACATTTTAACAAGTACTTTCTCTTTAGGAAACAGTTTCAAAGTGCAATCAGCAAACCCACATGAAGAAAGCAGTCAGACATTTAAATTCTACCATTAGCAACAAAAGGGATGTCAAGTAGGTGTCTCCTGAGAGAAAGGATGGCCTGCTGGATTTCAATACTTTCATCGTAAGTCCTGTGGACAGAGAAGACTTCAGATTTTAAGCTAACCTGTAGAAAACAGACACAGAAAGTGAGAAAAAGGTTGAATTGATTCTGAAACAAGTACTTATTTTTCTAGCTTTATTGAACAAATGAAGAGAAAAAAAATAAATCCCTATCTAACTGTGAAATTAGGAAATTGCCCAACGAATGGAAAAAACCCCAAAACAATAAAAGCTCAAGTTCTATGAAGGGAAAAAACAGAAAAAGAAGGCTGAGACAAATATGTTCCTGTGAGGCACAGTTATGAACATTGGATTTATAGCAGGTTAGGAGGTATTTGTAGCTGTCACTGTCTTTCTTCTAAGGTCTTCTGCTCACAGATGTCTAACACCCTACAGGGAGTTCGTGGGAAGCACTGATGAAATGTGCCCAGGTTAGCCTTAGTAGTCATTCCTTGAAGTGGTAGCATTTATTTTGTGTGTGTCGTCCACTTTCTGGATGATGTTTGTTGCCTTTGTAGTCAGAAAGGACTTCCTTCCTCATCCAGTAGTAGTGTGGGTCAGGACATTTATTTAATATGAAATACACATTAGCTTATAGAGAGGGGACAGGCAGGAACTTAAGCCACTCTCTGCCTGTTGCAGTGCCACCATCACTTTAGCTTTCGTGTTGAGGGGAGTTCCATACACGTTTGGGAGGCACCTCCTGCCTGAACAAGCCTTCATGTTCTGAAATCCCAGGTGCACAGTGGGCACCTGCTAGATTCCAATATACCTGTGTTCCTTGTATCTTGTGTTGACTGGCTTAAGTGGCTGGAAGTGTAGGATCCCAAGACAGTTTGCAGAGAGAGTTCAGTGCCTTTTTTATTCTGAATTGATCTGCCAAAGCCCCTGTATGAACTCAGTGTACAAGAACCACTAAACAAATGTGAGAACCTAGATCAGGCTGCCTGCCTGGGCCAGGTACTTATTTTCCGGCATTGCAAAACCTGGGACACTTCATTCATCTGACCTCTGACCATAAAATCTAGGGGTGCTTCCTATGTTCCTTGCTTCAGTTAAGTAGTTTACTGGTGGAAAAAAATAGCGATGGGTACATTTTATAAAGTTCAGAGGTCGGGTTTTGTTCCACAAAACTATCAAAAGTGTGCGTCTTTGCACAGTGAACCCGTGCATGATGAATAAGTATTTGGGAAGGTGGTATCTGAAGGGAAAAGGTCAGATTTGTTCTTTTTTTTTGCTACTTTATGATGAATAACTGAAAAATACAGGAATTTTCTTATCTTCTATTTGACTTTTAAATTAGAAAATCATGTCTTCTATAGTTCAGCAACTAGACAACCAGAGAAGTAACAATATCATAACAGCAAGAGACTAACATTTGAATTGCAAAGTGAAAAAGATCTAGTCAGGAAGTTAAAATGCATATTTTTTTTGTTTGTTTGTCTGTTTTCTTCTGCCCTGTTCAGCTGTACATATAGAGGTTATTATTTTTTTTTTCATTTGCCTTTCTCTAACCTCAGTCTCTTGAGATTAGTTTTTTCATCATCTGTTCTTTCAAATCTTAAGTACAAGAACTCTCTGACCAAAACCTCCATTCCTCAAAGTGGGTCCACAGACTGCCTTTAGAGTAGTAACTTAACTGTTCCTGGTTATGTTCCCAGGCACTCAGTGCAGCTGGTAAAAAGTATCCTGTGTCTATGTTAGTAAAGTATTTTAGCAGAAGAGCGTGGCTGCATGCTAAATGCATTGGAAATGGTCTAGAAAGTATTCTAGCTCCCAAACTACGTCCTGGAATCATTTTGGAGAGTTCTGGTTTGCACAGACTGAAAACATCAGACCTCCTTAGCAGTTTAGCAGCAGAGATGATTGAGTTTCTGCACCCAGGAGTATTTCAGGCAGTGCTTAAACTACAAGTAGAACCACAGCCATATGGTCTCCAACAAGAGGTAGCACCTCATCATTCAGTCTCATTAAAATGACATGTAAATCTACTTATGCTGACCAGGAAAACCTGGAGCTTGCTACCCTCATGTTTCACAGTAGTCTCTGGAAGAGTAAGATAGTCTTCAGCACCTCTACATGACTAGACAGACCTAAAAAGGCAATATAAATGTAACACAGGAAGAAGGCAAAAGGGAAGGAGTAATTTTTTCTACATATGATTAAAAAAAAAAGAATACTCTGAAACCATTCTCCTGAAATTACTAAGAAAGCTGCTGAAGACATTTTTCCCCATCCTTGCTTAGCTGATCTTAGTATTTCACTGAGCTCATTAGAGGAATACAGAAATGCTCTGCGCTCTAAAATTTACCAGCAATTTGTTTAGCTTTAATGCACACATTCAAAACAGCATATCTGAAAATAGAAGGTGAGTTTTCTATTTTTCAAAGGAAGAGCATGGCATATGTGTCTGTATCTATGCATAGTCAAAGGCTGTACTTAATCTAAGCATCTCTGACAGCAGTTTGTCTGTCATATAATTCACTTAAAATAAGCAGTACAATTTAAGTGGATATTGGCATCATAAATTTGCTAATTGAAAGCCCCATGCTAATGTAGTGTTTGCTTCTAGTACCTAATAGAGCCTATTTTACTTTAAGCATGTGCTACATCTGTACAATAACTTAGCATGTCAAGTCAGCCCTGGGTCCCTGATTGTCTAAAGTACATGTGTTTTCATTTACAAAAAGAAGACTTTTGGAGTAAATGAATTACCTTCCTACACAATGAAAATATTTTGCGGTCCTGGGACAGTTAACTGCTTGCAGCAGAAGTATGGACATAATCCTTCCAACTTTACCTCTCTCTGCTCTAGTCTTTCAACAAAGGGGATGCAATATGTAACTCTTTTTATGCTACAGAAATACTCCTCTTGTGAACAGTAGTCTAGTCTCACATTGATCAGGAAACCCCCTACACAGAATAGTAATTACATTTTGGGGAACAACACGTAGACCTTACAGGAAATCTGAATCAAGTGCTGTGCAGCCTTCCTTTTTGAAGTGCTAGACACTAGCCTCATTTTAATATATGGAGCCAGAAACCCCAAGATAACGACCCCTAGAATATAAGTGTAGCCACAATATTGTGAAGTAGAATATAGATAGTTTACTTTCAGTGACAATGAAAGAAATTGTTCCTCATTATCTGCTAGGCTGGCATTTATGGTCTAATAAGATATTAAATTTAGAAAGTTTTTTGGGTTGTTTTTGGTTGTTTGTTTGGGGTTTTTTTTTGGTTGAAATGAGACTTGTATTTTAAATTACTAGTTCCAATCTGCTTCTGTGTCAAAAACCTTTATCTAAATATGTATCAGATATTTAGATGCAAGATGTGTACCTTTAAAAGTTCAGTTATCCTCCTGACAATTTTAAAAGCAAATATTTCGAATTTTTTTTCATGAGACTGAGAATTTAATGAAACTAATTTTCAATACTCCTTTACAAAATACTGTCTACATTAGATTTTTAAACACGGTAGGATTCACAAAAAAAAATATTACTTTTTTTTTTCTTTTTAGGTAATGTATGTATTTTTCTGAATGAGTGAAACATTTTTTCTTTAACACTGTATCACTGAGTTGAGTTTGAGTTTATTTTTCATTATTTTATGTATTTTTACACATTATTCTTATTACATAAAATTACCGTATGCAGTAACAAAACTAGTCACTGAGAAAGTCTCCAGCCCTATAGGAAGAAATATCTTTTGTGATGTTGAACATGAGATAACTACTGATGGAAAAGGGAGTGTTTAGTTTTCAGTGGCATTGTAAATCCAAGTGAACATGAACAAGCAAATTCCAAGTATCTTGCACTTCTAATATACCACTACTACTACTACTACTAGTTGTAATATTATAAAGTTCTTTAATGTTTGTTAGTTATTAAAATCAAGCCATCAAGGCTCAGTTCTCCCAACACATCTGTAATTTTGAAGCGGAGAGCCAAATCCTAAACATAGTATGTTGGCCTTTTTTGTTTTTATCCAATACAGGTGATTTGTTCTGATAGTTTATTGGAAGCAGGGAAGAAGGTTGTTATTATTGGCATTTGAAGTAACCACGGAGAAGCAGTCTTTACACTTTTCTAAATGTAGGGAATTCAAATGTGCTTCAGCCTATGGAGGAAGAACACGGAGAATTGAACTCTTCCTCTCCTAAACCCTATCATGCCATACATGACATTTTAGCCTCAACCCTTTTTTTTCCTACTAATTTATCTTGCAGCTGAGCAATATCTTTTACTTTATTTTTTGTGATACTTTTTTCAGTGAGAAAAATTTCTTGTTTTTTAGAACTTTCATACTTACATAATTATTATTTATTTACTTTCAAGTAACATGAAACACCCATCTAAATGTTTTAAGCAACCTCTGAACAGAACTCAGAAATACAGTTTGTCTACATGTATGTCTTAAGCTTTAAGTTGATGGCACTGATTCATAAGGTTGATTTTGATAGAACAGCAGAAATGCATCAGACATTACCTAGACCGAAAGGCACTGTAGAATCTGCTGCCTGTTTCAAGTGAGAAATTCCAAAGACAGATCATGGCATAGCATCCAAAACATGAAAGTATGTAGTGAAACTATATTTGTATAGACTTCAGTCTATATTCTTTATTTACATCAGAGTGTGTGAGAGGTGAAGCTGACTCACGGTTTGTGCCTTTGAATATGATGAATTCTTGTAACAAGTGAAAGGAAAGCCATTCTAATGCGTGTTGGCATTTCTCAGATTGAAAAGAACAGATATGCCAAAGCATAGAGGCAAATACTCTCGATTCAGAATTCATCTTAACTTCCAAAGCCTATCTGATCCTGTTTATTAATCAGAAATTATTCCACACATTCTCAGTAGTTTATTGTAGTGATGTACAGCCAGCTGATGCATAGGAATACTCATCATCTAGATAGTCTCTTTTAAAGGCTATGTGGGTGCCTCAGTGCAGCCTATTAAAAAATTGTTGTACTGAATGTCTACCTTTCTCTACAGCTGTATACCTTTAAAGTAGTGTAAAGGAGTCCTCATTATCTTCTGTTTCTCCATCTCATTGAAAATTTAATTTTCTTTTGGAAAGAGTTTTTGTGTGTTAAACAATGTCTGTTTTGACAGATTCTTGTACATCATGTTTTCAGCTTCTTTTGGAAGCTTTAACTACACAGTGGAAAGTATTAAATGGCTCTTTAATGCTTCCTTGTTCTTATACCATACATAATATTCCTGACATTTTGAAATAAATGCATAGTTTTGTTTTCTAATGTATTTTTCTTCCTGGCAAATATTTTAACCTGTAAAATTTTCATACAGTGGATTTGATTGTCTCATAGTCTTTTAAATATGTATATTTATATATATATATAAAAATATATATAAATAAAATGAACTAAATAAAAATAACAAAAAAAATACAGAAAAATAGCCATAGATTGTAAGTGTAAGAGAGTAGGTCCCTAATTTTAAAAGCATTTTAATAAATTAAGTTTATTAAATAGATTAAGATTATTAAATAAAAGAAGATTATTCATTTAGCCTCTGACAGCTATCACTGGGATGGAAGGCAGCACTTGAACTGTCTTCATAACTACATATAAGTGATAGAATCCTATAGCACTGCACTTCAAGAAAGATGGCAGAGAGTACACATGGCAGTCATGCCGACAACAGAAAAACATCTGGGCTAAATATGTTGGTACCAGTGAAATAATAGAGTTAGCAATGTGAAGAGGCAGCTCGCTCTGTGTCCTTGTGCATGGGTAGTCCTCAAAGGAAAATCTGGAAGTTGAATCTCTGGGCATTTTCCTAATTCTCTCACCACTGTTTTGTAACACAGGGGAATAAAATGTGCCCAGTAGCTTGGCATTATCCATCATCCAGACGGTGTATAGTTGGGAATGACATGGATTTGGTGCCCAAAACCACTGTCTGACTAGAATAGAACCTGGTTTCCATTCATCAAATTCTTAAAACATTATCTCCCACTTACTGAGCAGGTGGGTGAAGTGTAAAAAAAACATGGCAGGATTTCTGTGGTAGTTGTATTTTTTGTTGTATTATAAATCCATATAAATCACTTTCAACTCTCATTGTGGCAGGAACAGGTGATGGTGAGATAAATTGCCAGCACAGCTATTCACAATTAAAATCCAGCTTTACCACCATTTAATAGGCACTATAGAAGTTCAGTTAGAAACAAAAACAAAAGTGGGAGAACAGGTATAGGAAACTGCAAATTCTTGTGAACACTTGCATTCAAAATAGCAGAAAATTATTAGCACATCTTTTGTGGGTAAGGAAAATATTCAAGCCAATAATGTACCAACAACATTTAATCTCTTCTTGGTTTGGAATATCCAAGATGGAAGTTACTTTACTCTGGAAATATTATAGAATAATAGAATAGTTTGGGTTGGAAGGGATCTTAAAAGGCCATCTAGTCCAATCCCCTGCAATGAGTAGGGACATCTTCAACTGGATCAGGTTGCTCAAAGCCCCATCCAACCTGACCTTGCATGTTTCCAAGGATCAAGCATCTACCACCTCTCTGGGAAACCTGTTCCAGTGTTTCATCACCCTCATCGTAAAAAAATGTCTTCCTTATATGTAGTCTAAATCTTCCCTCTTTTAATTTAAAGCCCTTACCCCTTCTCCTGTTGCAACAGGTCCTGATAAAAAGCTTGTCCCATCTTTCTTATGAGACCCCTCGAAGTACTGAAAGGCCACAATAAGGTCTCCTCAGAGCCTTCTCTTCTCCAGGATGAACACCACCAACTTTTTCATCCTGTCCTCATAGCAGAGTTGTTCCAACCCTATGATCCTTTTTGTGGCCCTGCTCTGGACCTGCTCCAACAGGCCCATGTCTTTGCTGTGCTGAGGGCTCCAGAGCTGGACACAGTACTCCAGGTGGGGTCTCACAAGACTGAAGTAGAGGAGTAGAATCACATCCCTCCACATGCTGGACACTGAACCCAGGATATGATTGGTCTTCTGGGCCGCAAGTGCACATTGTCAGCTCACGTCCAGCTTTTTATCCATCAGTACCCCCAAGTCCTTCTCCTCAGGGCTGCTCTCAATCCCTTAATCCCCCATCTGCATTGATACTGGGGAGTGTTCCAAACCAGTTGAAGCGCCGTGCACTTGATGTTGAACCTCATGAGGTTCACATGGGTCCACTTCTTGACCTGTCCAGGTCCCTCTAGATTGCATCTTGTCCCTCAGGTATGTCAACTGAACTACTCAGCTTGGTAACTGTATATTGTTATTATTATAATAATAATAATGATAATGATAATAATAATATTTTATTTGTTCATAGAAACATGTATTGTCATAGTTGTAGGAGCTTTTGGGTTTTGGTTTGGTTTGTGGTGTTTTGGTTTTTTTCTTTATGACTACTCAAACTTCAGCTCCAGCTGCTTGTTTGTATCCTGTAAGACTACAACATCCAGAGGCCAAATGATTTCAGAAACATTCAGCTATTGTTACCTGTCCATAAAATACCAAAATCAGACTGGCTGAGGTCAGAAGCAGCGTCTGAAGATAATCCAGTCCAACTCCCTTGTGCTCAAGTGGGGCCAGCAATAGCAGGTTGCTCAGGACCATGTCCAGCTAGGTTTCGAATAACTCCAAGAATGCAGACACTGCAACCTCTCTGAAGAATCTATTCCAGTATTTGATCATCCTCACCAAAAAAAGTTTTCTTCTAATGTTTAAATGGCATTTTCTCTGTTTCAGTTGTGCCCATTGTTTCTTGTTCTTTCACCAGGAACCACTGAGAATAGTCTGGCTATATCTCTTTTTCTCCCTCCTTTATGTATTTTTATTCATTGATAAGAACCTCCATGAACCTTCTTTGATTGAGGTTAAACAGTCACAGCTCTCTCAGTCTTTCCTCATATGAGATATGCTTTAATCCCTTTACCATCTTTGCTGAACTTGCTCCAGTAGTTCCATGTCTCTCCTGCACTAGGGAGCCCAGACTTGGACCTGGCACTCCAGACATGTCTTATCACGGCTGACCTCTCCTGAAGTGCTGGCAATGCTCTTCCTAATGCAGCACAGGACACTGCAAGGGTGCTGGCTTGTGTTCAACTTGTTTTCCACCAGGACCACCAGGTCTTTTTTTTTGCAAAGCTGCTTTACAGATGGTTGTCCCCAGCCTGTACTGGTGCATAGGATTATTTCTCCCCTCGTGCAGAACTTTCCCCTGCTGAACTTCATGAGGTTCCTATCAACCCATTTCTCCAGCCTACCCAAGTCCCTTTGAATAACATCACAACCCTCTGGTATTATCAACCACTCCTCACAGTTTTGTATCATATGAAAATTTTAAAACTAATTCCTATAAATATTCCTATGTACAACTCATATAACACTCATTTCCCCTAGTGGGCTACGCAAAAGGATCATTGTGCAACAACTTTTTAAAAATTCTGACAGACAGCAACAAAGGAAACTGCCTTGTTCTCCTGTGTTAGCCATTAAACACCAAGCTGTGAGATGTTCTACCATGGATTTCTCTCTCTCTTCTAGTTTGGCAGGAGTATTTGTATTAGGTATAGAGCTGTCACATTCTGGCTGAATTCACTCCAGTGTCTATAAATATTCACAGTGCTCTTGGTATGTGCTTGTTCTAGCTATACAGGACAGTATAAAATCTGTATCCAAGTACATTAAAAACATAAAAATGTCACAGAAGGTGAACATTTTTTCTTCTCTTACTTTTGTAGCAACTAACAGCTTGGAAAAATAAAAGCCACATAGTTTACATTTCATATTGTATTTGAGTAGAAATCACCTATATAAAAGGGTTACCTCCAGGCCTAAGCAGAAGTTCTTATACAAGTCATATAAGTGAAGTTTGCCGTGCTCTGCCTCTCATTCATTAGTTATTTCTGTATAGCATTCTTGGTGGTGGTTCTGTCCTACACTTGATAGAGAGAACATTGCTTTGCCATCACTTCCACAGTATAGAGAAGATATAATTGCAGGGATTTCAGTAGAGGTACTTCTGATTTATCCTGCCACCAATCACTGTAGTTAAACTCTGAATTGTCATACGATTTTTATCTACTACATCGGGGTAACCCAAGCTAAAAAGCAAAATGCAGTAGACAAAAAGGGTAGACAGGATTCTTAAATGATTTTTATACTTTTTCCCCTTCTTTATTTCCAGAAAGGGCATTGGTTGGAATAGTTCATAATTTAGTAGGGAAATAGCAGTTATGAGAATAAAAGCTAAACACAATTTCCTACATAAAAATGTGGTGGTGTTTTGTTTTGTTGGGTTTTTGTTGTGTTTTTTTTCTCAGTAAGCAATTTTAATGTAATAAATGTTTTCATTTTCATCACTTAAGTATGTAAAATGATGACACAGTAGTTTATAATTTCAGCAAATGTTTTACAGTTTTGTGCCTTATAGTCATGACTTCCTATTTATATTTCAAATTGTAGAATACCATTTGTATATCTAGCAGTACCACTGTTGTCATTGAATGCTATTAGGGAGGTTAACATATAGAAAGACAACTGATGTTGCTGATAATTAGCTGATAATTTAGCAGAGCTTGATCCACAGTAGCTTTTAACAAGTCTAACTTTCAGTAGTCTGACAAATCATATGCTTAATGTTTAGTATGTGCATGAGAGCTTTTCTGGAGGTGGATGCTACAGTACTTCTGTAGTCATACCCTGAAAGTTATTAGAATTATATTTTTCCTTTTTTTTTTTTTCTTTCTGGAAACAAAAACTGTCTCCTTTTAATATTTTTAATTGTTTTCTTTTAAACCACTTCTGTAAACTCCAGCTTCTAATAAACAAGGCAATATTATTCCTTTCTGAAGCAGAAATGTTTACAATTGAAGATTTTTTCCTAGTGAAATAGAAAGGAATCTGTGAAATATCAAGTAATCAAATGACATCTGTGCATACTTAATATTCTGTATCTAAATATCAAAAGTATAAATATCTTAAGAAAAGTTTGCAATAGGCATAGTGACTTAGGAATTTGGAAGCCATTAGATACTACTAGAAATTGCATAAGTTCGAAATAGACATTGGAAAGTTTGTTTCTAGTATCCTTCTGATTTATCCTTCTGATTATATCATTTTTTGCAGCTTTCTTGTGTATATTAAGAAGTCAACCAATGTAAGTTGAATTTAAGAAATCATAAATGTATTCCTTTCAAATTTTATTGTCAATTATAATGGGTTTTTTACAACTTAGTTTTAGCCCTGAAGCATGTCCTAGACATCAAAGGGCGAACTGTCAATGTGAAGTGTAGGAAATCGCACCACCATTCCCATTAACAGCAATGGCAGTTGCACATTTAATTCCTCAGTCACCACACTGAAAATTTCCCCCTCAAGAGTCATGAAAGCCAAGAAACTTACCATGGGGGTGAAACCCTTGTAATGGACTACTTAACTAGATTTTGATACCTGGAGAGAAAAGAAAATGAAATTTCAGAAGCTGTATTTAACTGATAACATACGACATTCCAAAGAAGGCTATACAAGGATAAGCACTAATGTTAGAAAAATGGTGCTAGAAGCAGTGGTTGTACAGAAAGATAAAATATAAGGGATAAAAGGAACAGGTTGTTACCCTTGGGACTGGAAAGGAACATTAAACTGCTCAGGGCTAAACATAAGAGCAGTTATTCTTGGATCCCTATTCATGACAGGAGGGTCTCCTAAAGGAGCTTACTTATAAAAAGACACAGAAAAGATGGAAAGCTAGGGAAGGAGGTACAGCAGGCTGTAATGATGATCCACAAAGAGGAGGAAAGTAAAATGATTCTGCCAATCTATTAGAGGTATATGTAGGAAGGATACAGGTAAGTGGCGGTGAAGGACTTTACCTGCAAGTAAATGTGTTAGGATGGGTAATAGGAACCTGCAATGATGTCTGCTGCTTTTACAGGGTTTGGGTGGAATGCTAGTCCTGTGAAAGTGAAAAGGCACTTTCGTAGGCAGGATTTGATCTCATAATTTCTTCTAAATCTTTTTTGTCTACATGCTCACTGAGTATTCACCCTGCACTTTCACATCCATATTGGCACCTCTCCTTTGCAGTCACATTTTTATGTATCACTTCCACCTCATCTCAATGTTTTACTGAATTTCACTCATTTAAAATGGCACTGGAAATATTTTTCCTTAGTCTTTGATTGTGTCTTCAGTTTTATTCATATTGCTGTACATTTACTGCTGATATTTATTCTAATAAAGTTTTTTTTTTATATGCAGTGATCTGAAAGTTACTATAAAAATAAGTATAGATGTTCTCATGTATATATAGACATAATTTATTAAAACATACAAGTAAGTTTAGGGTCCAAGAAACATGTTTAAGCCATCAAAGTATGTTCTTACTTTAGATCTTGAAGATCCTTAGAATTAATGGTAAGATTTAAGAAGGATCTTAATAACCAGATGAAAGGTCATTTAAAATAAAGAAAGTGCCCAAAATTGAAATTATGTAATCCATTAAAAAATGAGAAATGTTAAGTCATGAGTGTAGAAACTTCTGATTAGCTCCTGACTTTTTTGAAGGTTGTGAAAGGTGATCAGTATGATACTGTTTTTCTTTTGAAGTTTCCTCTAATGTAAGGTTTTAAGTTTCCAGAGTGCTATGAGTATCTAGTATAGAATCACGATCAAGAAAACATAGAGATGTATATCTCCCTGTTGACTCTCAGCAAGGTAATCACATCATGTAACTTGAAGCATCTAATTTAGCTTCTTGGAGTTGCCTACTGATTCCATAAGAAACAAGGACTTCTTATTTTAGGTATTGCCCACCACACCAGAATGAAACACCTGAGGTGGGCAATAAGAATAACCTCACTCTTTGGTTTGATTCAGCCAATTTTAAAAAGTCAGTGGCATTCAATAAGATAACTAATTTGCTTCAATCACACTTGCCCATTTCTGTAACAAAGCTTATTTTTTTAATTATCTTAATTGTGAAAATATATAAAAGTACCTATCTGTGTTGGTTTGGGGTTGTTTGATTTTTTTTCTTGTTGGGAGCTCTTTTGGTTTTTAAAAGGGTAAAATCCAGTAAAACAGTATTACAAGTAAGTAACCTCTTTAATATTTGTTTAACAGTGAGAAAAGAATTTTTTTTTTCCCTGAGATTGTACAGCTCTTCTAAGTTTCTCCAGAGGCAGGTATCTGACTTGAGGACAGGATGGATTGGTTTATTTCTGGTTTTAGATTATAAATTCCATGGGTTTTTTTCCGAATTACATTCTGATTCCACTGAAGTCTCATGATTTTGGTCATCGATTTCACCTGCTGTGTTTAAAACGTGTTGAGCTTTGCTCTCAGTTCAAGAGTAAATACTTCCAGTTCATTCCTCTGGGATCACGATGGAGCTCAATATCTATTTTTTTCCCTGATATTAAAATATATTACTCAG
This sequence comes from Larus michahellis, assembly GCF_964199755.1. Classification (NCBI taxonomy): domain Eukaryota; kingdom Metazoa; phylum Chordata; class Aves; order Charadriiformes; family Laridae; genus Larus; species Larus michahellis. The sequence continues at coordinate 100,531,352 of NC_133898.1, read as the reverse complement.
ACAATGGAGTTTTCATCAGCAAGCCATAGAGAATTTAGCTGAGCCACATGGGAATAAAAATGTTTTGTTTTTTTTTTATTTTGGCACATACTGTACAATCAGTTCCACTATTTTTGTCACAGACACAGGAAAGAATCCCTGTATGGATACAAAATAAATCATCTCTATTAGGTAATCAAGATGGGGAGCTGATGCTGTTGCTTGTTTTAATCAATCCATGAAATGAAAGCGATTATAAACCACACCAGCACAATGTATCCCCATGAGCCTCTTGTAATTGGGATGATCATTTAATTGGCACATTCTGCTTCCACTGGGATGTGCCATTTAAGAGGGATCTAGTTTACTCTGCAGTTACAGGGCTTGTTATATGATCTCCTGAGCTAATATTACTTGTATTGTAAAGAAAAATGAAAAAGATATATAGACTTTTCATCTTTATTTTGTCAACTGCACGAACTACAGGAGCTTTGGTTCTTACAGTGAGCTGAGAAAATAAGAAAAGGACAATTATGCTGTTGGGAAGGAATGCATGTTTTTCCACTGTGTTAAAAGGATAAGAGGAAAAACCTTCATTAGAAGCACTCGTGCAGTATAATCGACATAGCTGCATGGAAGAGAGATGAACAGGGAGAAATGCAAAGAAAGGGTAATATAAGGGGGGAAAATGACTGAAAAATAAGTAATTTAAGGTAAGTACTGATTCTTGTGTATAGGTTTGAATGTATTTATTTATTTATTTATTAAGAATATAAATGTATGGAAATAGCAGAATCTATTTTAACTATATTCCAATAATTTTGTATTAGACTACGTAGTATTAGATTAATTGTTCTTCTCCTAGTAAGGTGGGTAAGGAGGTCCTATCATAAACAAATTCATCTCACTCATCAGCTTTCAACCTCTATTGAAGGTACAGGGACTTGTATAGCTAATGCAACTCCAGGTATTCAGATTATCTTCCCAGAAACTTCCAGCTGACAAAATAAAGAAGTAGCACACATGCATTTTCTGTTCTCTAGCTCACAGATTCTTTACAAAATAAAATAAAACAATAAATAATAAAAAAAAAAAGCAAACAACACCCCCAAAAAACCTTCTTCAAGTATTTTTCTTTCAAGGAATATATTTCATTATATTCCCAAAGGTATACCCTTCTACAAAACTGGGATAACTTATCATTCTATTAGTGATGAAAATACGTTACAGCTAATAAGGGCTGGAATTTGGCTTATAGAAAAATTAATTTACAAATAAAGGAAATTGCACAGCTGTCTACATCTCCTTTACGTATAACTTTTCATATTCCTTCAACTGTTTCATTTTTAATTTGTTTTTCCTACACTTTTAATTTGATAAATTAAAAGACACCTTATTCCAGACCTCCATCGTGAATTGGAAGAACTCCACAACAGTTTATTTTCTATGCTATCTGGATAACCTGTTTTCAGGAGTACTAATGGAAAATAGCTTACAGGGATGTTTGGTAGGGCAAAACTTTAAAAAATATGCTTATTTGACTGAGTAAAAAGTAAGAATGCAAATTTCAGCTCAAATGCAAGTTCAAATCAACTCTGGAACAAACAGAAACCTGATAGAATTAATATGGTACTGACAAACAGACTGTGAATTCTGGTTTGCAAAAGGATAAATGTATCTTATAAATACACACTTTGTATATACATTTTAAACTTACTTGCTAACATTTTCCAGTGAAAATCCCTAATTGTCCCTGAAGCCTATTACCAGGCTCTTGCCAGAGCAACACCATGTAATTTGTGACCACTAAGCTTCAGTGGGTCCCCATAGTCCATGTTGCTTGCCCCTTCCACTCTGAGGATATGCTGGTAAAGAATCTGATTTCCCACACCTCTATTAGCATCCTCTGCCCTGGCCACTTTTTTAAGCCAAGAGGAAGAACCTTCTACTTCACTTCTCAGGGTTGGCTTCTACCTATGCACCAGTCACCCAGAGAACTTCCACATTCCTTCTCCAATAGATGTAAACCCTATTATATGGATTTTGTATTGTAGCAGCCTAGGGTTTTAGGTGTCATCTTTATGTGGAAGTAGGTGATATCTTAGCAACATATATTTAGTGGATGTTATTCACATGATTTTCACCTTCTTTGTCTAATTCTTACTTAACTGCTCAAGTCTCTTCTTTGTTGCCTTGATTGTCACTCACCTTCCCTTGTTTCATCTTCTCGCTGCCATTTCCCATACAGATACCCTGTCTCTTGCTTTTTGCTTTGTTTTTCTTTCATTTAACTTGCTTCACTACACAGATGCTTTCCCAACTATCAGTCATTTTGCCTGCTCCTGACATTCATTAGTAAGGAAAACATATCTATCAAGGCCAGACTCTCACAATCTATGCAATCTAAAATTCCCAGTGCTTTAACAAGAATGTCATTTCAGAAATGTTGAACAGCAACACTGAAGTCGATAGCATCTATGCCTACTCAGTAGCTAAAAATCAAGCATTGGAGGTAGATTTATGAGAATAATACTGTGTATACGGCCTTGCAAACAAAGAAACAAACAAGAATACCAGAAAAATGTAAGATGAAAGCACAGAAAACCATCATTATTGTGTCAGCCTTCAATTATTTCTCAAAGTTATGTTTGTTTTCTGAATGTTTTCTTTCTGACTGTCTTTAATTTCAGTCTTTAATTTTTCCAGGAGAATGATGACATCAGTTGCCACTTGGAGAAAGGTAGTTTACTGCTAGATTAATAACAATGTCGATATTAAAAAAAAAAAAAAAAAAGCTGGATTGCTACATGAAATGTTGGGCATCTTAGAGACAGTGAATATAAAATATTTTCTCAGTTCATTAATATTAAAGCAAGAAATAGTTTTTATTACTTAAATCAGGTATACCAATATTTTGTTAAATAATTACAAATATTTTGTCATTTAAGCTGGAATATTATTTCAGTTACGGTTAGTTCAGATTGACAGGAATTAAGTGGAATCATGATGGTAAATACATCACATAAAATACCTGATCAGATTGTTATAGAGCTATTGATTCAGCAATGATGTTCACACTGATACTGGAAGGACAATATTATTTCCTTTGTGTTTTTGCACCTATTCCAAGGTAAAGCATTTGTTAGCAAGCAAATATCTTGCATTTTACTTGTGGATACAAGTAATGTTTACCATTTATGTGTTCGTTAAACACAGATGAATACACCTATATCTGTATAACAATTTTTGCATACCTAGATTTTCATTTAAGTCTATTCTCGGTTTCATTAGATATCTATTACAGAGTCTTATTAACTTTAACTGAACTTCATTATTTCCCCAAGAGAAGTTTTCCATTGTGTTTATTCTCTCAAACTCACTCGTCAACTATTCATGTAATTTATTGTTTTATTTATATATATATTCTTAGCCAAAGAAATCAGGTAGACCTACATAATACCATAAACGTCTGTCCAAAATGTCTACATTTTGCAGTCACCACCACATTTCTTTTCAAGGTAAGATAGAGTAACTCTCTAAGGATCTACAGATTTCCTCTTTCAGATGTGTAATGAGGAGACCAACACAAAGTAACACCTTCAAAAACAGTTTCAGCCTGGCTCGTTTTTACATGCATCCTTCACTTTAAATTCAGCAAGGTTGAAAAAGAATTAAGCAGCCAAGAAGCAGGCATAATATGGTTTGGGGTTTTTTTAATAGTAAAATGCAGTAATACTGGTATTCTGCTCCAAAAAGGGTGGTAAGTCATTCAGAGGAAGTGTTGTACATTGCAAATGGCAGAGGCCAGTCAAAGAAATAGAACTAAAACCAAAATATTGAACTAGAGATTGCTTAATAAAGCCCCTACCCAGGGAGACGCAGTTATTAATTAACAATTCTAGCACCATTGAATATCTGAGATAGACAGACTTTGTAGCTGATGTGTTCTTTCAAAATACTTCTTTTGTTTTGTAAATTCCTAGGTCAATTTGCTTAAGGAAAAATTGAAAAAGCAAATTCCATCCCACAAACTTAAACTGACATCTCCTTTATTGTTCAGGTCATCAACAAGTTTTAAAGTTAAGCTTTCAATATGATATTTTCCTTGTCAACAGCAATGGTGTTATACTTAATTGCTGAGGAGACTGAATAAAGATTTTTCCCTCCAAAAAATGCAGGGGTATGAGTAGTTTAGTAAAAAGACTGACAATCGTCCATCACTAGTCATACTAGCAAGCCAAAAACAGTCTCCTCCAGGATTGTCAATATAAAACCCCATTCTGCAACTTGACAACATGTCTTTTAACTGCTACAGCTCTGCTGGAACTCAAGGCTAGCAACAATTGAGAGCATGCTCTGTTCTGGTGAAGGTCAGTGAAGTCAGATTTTGCTCAACTGACTGAATTATCAGATAATTTGATTACACTTTTCTTATGGAATACATGAAAACCATTTTCAGGTATCTGTAACTGAAAGAAATTGGGTAGGTCTGCCACTGAGGGATGTGTTTTTTACACTGGAAATATCCACTGCCACGTTCCAGATACAAAGCACAGATGTGCTAGAACCGCATGTATAGATGTAATAAATTCAGTATTGGGAATAAACATATTATTATGTGTCTTTCTTCTCAGTAACAATGAACTTATAGGATGAAGAAATGTTTTGATTTTTTCTTTTTTTTTTTGTTTCCTGTAACAGTGTGTGCTAGAGCTCTAACACAGAAAATGTCAGCTCAAATGATTAAATTCTGGCAAAATAATAAGTAAATCAAAATGAATTCTACAATTTGAAGTGGCACCCTTCATAATCACTTACCATCTCAATTACAGAGTGTATACTATAATTTGTTTAAGAAAAGAGGAAATCATAATTGTGATTTCACAAATTTTTCAGTTGTTGTTGAAATTGTTGAAGTTCAACCTATTAATTATTCAACAGCAAAGTGAGAATCTGGAAGCACCAAAAGGGTGAATATAAAACCTGGATCTTTGAAGTCTGTTGCATTCTGGAAGGAAAGGTTTATTCATCTCAGGCACTACTCCCTCTGTGTTGAATATCCTTTAAATAAAGGACACACTTTTGATTTTATGCAGTTTTACCAAAGATCAGCATTAGTTGTAAAACATCTCTTTTCACTGTTGCTAACAACCCTTAAGCACTAATTTTATTGTTGTTGTTCTTTACATTGTTAGTAGGTTAACAATTAGAGAACTGTGTTCAACGATTAGAATCTGCCATCCCACATTATACAGAGATGTACCAGTTGAGTTGCCTTTAACTGCAGCAGTTTCCAGAATGGCTGGCTTTAATAGTTTTATTGACAGCAGAGTATTTAGGGTTCTGGAAGACACCACCTCATAAGCTGAAATGTGTAGAATTTTGACAACTTTTTGTTTGTTGATACATTTCTCCTAAACAACCCCTTTGTTTTTGAAAATAAAGTTATAGCTTAGAACTATCCTTGACTGCAAAAAAAAAAAAATCATTCCTAAGTTTAAGCAAAGTCATGAGTAAAGCATAGGCTAGCTGTAAATTATGATCAGTATTGCTAAATAATAACTGGAGTGAGTAATAAAACCTTGCAAAAGAAGTATCTATATTTTATATTATGTTTGTCCTGTTAGAAGCCATAATTTAGTATTCCTCAGAACAAATATGACCCAATAACAATGTTTAGTTTGCTTCTCCACGGGATCTGAATAATCTTAACATTTATTTAAAATAACCACCAGAGATAATAGAGCTCAATTTACATAGTTACCATATATACTTGAACATATTTATGCTCTGATAAAATTCAGAGCTTCATTAGGCTTTCACATCATGGAATAACAGTAAGAGAGGATCTTAATTTAATGCACACTAAAGATCTTTGAATATGACATTAGATATTAATTCTTGGACATGTATCACTTTCACCTTCACCAACTAATGTCTGTGGCTTGCACTTTGGCCTCGTCCCTAATATTTTTCTTTCTGTAGTCCTTTTGATTACTCTTTATGGGAAAGGACACTTCCATCCATGGCAGCTTTGGCTGGCTGAGGTCGTACACAGAGGGGAAAAGGAAGAATTAGCACTCAGAAATGCTTTTCTTTTCAGCACCTTGTCTAAAAGGATGGGGTTTTCTCATGACTTTTGAGGCTGTCTGTGAAAACACAGTACAACTGCTTTTGATACGGTGTTTGCTAAGAGCAGTTCCTTAGTTGCCAACCTATTTATTTTGGTTGTACGATTTATCCCTGTAATACTTTAGCATTTTTATCACTCATTTCTTAAGTTCCATGAGTATATGGCTTTCATTGCAACTCTGGTGTGTGAGATCAGAGAAAATGGGAGAGAGGAAGTGGTATCTCTCCACTTTTTCTTTTTTTAATAATGAAGTGTTCACCTGACATAGACAACTAATTTCAAGAAAGGTTATTCACAGAACTGCGGACATCTTTTTTCCTTATAGAGTGCTTGTTACCAGTTCGGTAGCTAAACTTGTAGAGATGTGATGTTTAAAACCAGTCATATCTTTGATGTTTACCATTATTTAATTAATACAAAACTGGATGGAGTGTCTGGCACACTAGAGGGCTCTGCTGCTATCGAGAGCAACCTCTGGAGAAATGGGCTGACAGGAGCCTCATGAAGTTCAACAAAGGTGAAGTGCAAACTCTTACATCTGAGGAGGAACAACACCACGCTCACTATATGCTGGGCGTCAACAGGCTGGAAAGCACTTTTGCAGAAAAGGACATAGGGATCCTGATGGAACACGAGCCAGCAATGTGCCCTTGTGGCAAAGGCGGCTAATGGTATCCAGGGCTGCATTAGTAGGAATTTTGCTGGCAGGTCGAGGGAAGTGATCACCTCACCCTCTACTCAGCACTGGTCAGGCCACACTTGCTGTTCTGGACTCCCCAGCACAAGACATACCAAAAACAGTCCAACGAAAGACCATGAAGAGACTGGAGCATCTCTCTTATGACAAAAGGCTGAGAGACTTTTAGCCTGGAGAAGAGAAAGCTCAGGGGGAATCTTATCCATGGATATAAATACCTGAAGGGGGGGTGCAAAGGAGACAGGCCCAGGCTCCAGCACACCGTGGCAGATGCGATAGGCATAAACTGGAACACAGGAGGTCCTGTCTGAACACCAGGGAACACTTTTTTTTACTATGAGGGTGCCTGAGCATTGGAACAAGTTTGCCAGGGAGATTGTAGAGTGTGTATCCTTGGAGATATTCAAAAGCCATCTGCACATGATCCTCAGCAATCAGCTCTAGGTGACCCTGTTTGAGCAGGAGGGTTGGACTAGATGACCTCCAGAGGTTCCTTCCAGCATCAACCATTCTGTGGTTCCATGATTCTAGGCCTACAAAGCTCCCTGATCAGTTTACTGGATTTGTTATTGCTATAGTAGGGACCCAAAACTTTCTATGCATTGTATATGGAATTTCAAACGTATATCTACTATGGTGGAGAGTATGTAAGGAAGATCTGATTTTCCATGAGTTATCATCTTCTACTTGCTTACTACAGTTCTAGAAACTCATGCTTTTCCACTAGATAAGTGTGATTCCTTCTGACTGACCATCCTGCTTCTCAGATGCAGTGGGCTGGTTATATTCTAACAAAAAGTGTATTCAAGAGCTAAATACAAACGATTCCACTGAGGAAAATCAAATAAGAACAGCATGAAAGACTGTCTTGGAAGGCGGTGACTAAGAGACCTAACAATCTCAGCATAAGCTTCTACTTTAGTGTTATGAGGATTAGTGAGATTCATGGATATAGAGTAAAATTTATACGCGGGGAAACACTTTGGTCATTTTGTGGCAAAGGTATTGTATCCCCTGGAATATCATGCTGTGTATAATTTTTGTGACCATTCTTTAAAGGAAATATGGATTATCAGAATGATTTATAAATAGTATGCAAGAAAAGGTCCTCGAACTGGCAAATAAATCTTATATCATAAGTCTTAAAAAGTTCGACTTTACCAAGGAGACCTTCAAGAAGTTACTCAATCACTAAACAAAGGAAGACATGGCAAAAAATATTTGTGAACAGAGGTTCTTCACAGCTGATGATAAGCACATAACAAGATACAGAGGATGAAAACTAAAATTAGATAAACTCAACCTTGAAATAAGAAGTAATTTCGTAGCTGTGAGGTAATTAGATGTTAAGTAGAGTGCTAGGAAGCTGATGTTACTTTCAGCTCTTATCTTCCTAGGAGAGATTAGGCTTCTTTATTGAAGAGTAAGTTTTATCCAGTCTAGGAAATAAAATGTTTAAAGGTGCAAAGGATGTAAGAGAAGATTAGGTTTGTGATCACCTGAGGAACCTGAACATAGAGAAGTCTATGGGACCTGACAAGGTGCATCTCAGGTCTTGAGGGAACTGGCTGATGTAGTTGCCAATCTACATTCCATGATATCTGAAAAGTCATGGCAGTCAGGTGAAGATCCCAGTAACAGGAAAAAGGGAAAGATTGCACCCATTTTTTAACAGGATAGAAAGGAGGACCCTGGCAACTACCAACCTGTCAGCCTCAGCTCTGTGCCTGGGAAGATCATGGAACAGATCCTCTTAGAAGCTATAAGAATGCACATGGAGGACAGGGAGGTGATTCAAGACAGCCAGTGTGGCTTTGCCAAGGGCAAGCCCTGCTTGACCAGCCTACAGAGTGACTACATCAGTGGACAAAGGAAGAGCTACAGATGTCATCTATCTGGATTTCTGTAAGGCCTTTGACACAGTCCTCCACAGCACTCTTCTCTCTAAATTGGAGAGATATGGATTTGACAGGTGGACGTTTTGGTACAGAAGGAACTGGATGGATGGTTGCATTCAGAGGGTAGTGGTTAACGTCTTAATGTCCAGATGAAGATTGGTGACAAGTGGTGTCCCTCAGGGGTCTGTATTGGGACCAGCACTGTTTAATATCTTCATCAATGACATAGACAGTGGATTGAGTGCACCCTCAGCAAGTTTGCCAATGACACCAAGCTGAGTGGTTCAGCTGACACACCTGGGGGACAACATGCCATCCAGAGGGACCTGGATGAGCTTCAGAAGTGGGCTTGTGTGAACCTCACAAGGTTCAACAAGGCCAAGTGTAAGGTCCTGCACCTGGATCATGGCAACCCCCAGTATCAATACAGGCTGGGGGATGAAGAGACTGAGAGCAGACCTGCTAAGAAGGAATTGGGGGTTCTGATGGATTAAAAGCTGGACATGAGCTGATAGTGTACATTTGCAGCCCAGAAGATGAGCTGTATCCTGGGCTGCATCAAAAGTAGTGTGGCCAGCAGGTTGAGGAAGGTGATTCTTCCCCTCTACTCTGCTCTTCTGGGACACAACCTGGAGTACTGTGTCCAGCTCTGGAGCCCTCAGCACAGCAAAGAAATGGACCTGTTGGAGCAGGTCCAGAGCAGGGCCACAAAAAGGATCATAGGGTTGGAACATCTCTGCTATGAGGACAGGATGAAAAAGTTGGTGGTGTTCAACCTGGAGAAGAGAAGGCTCTGAGGAGACCTTATTGTGGCCTTTCAGTACTTCAAGGGGTCTCATAAGAAAGATGGGACAAGCTTTTTACCAGGGCCTGTTGCAACAGGAGAAGGGGTAATAGCTTTAAACTAAAAGAGGGAAGATTTAGACTAGATGATTAGACTAGATTTAGACTAGACTAGAGAGATGACCCAAAACTGACCAACAGGGTATTCCATCCCATCTGCCTCATGCTCATAAAATCTGAGGGATCAAAGGGTTAGCCCTTTTTCTTTGATGGCTGGCATCCAAGGAGGACTCTGCTGCTGTCTGCCTTTGATCCCAATCCATGCACTCCTGACTCCAGATCCAGAATCCAGCTCTCGTCCATCACCAAGTCCATTCTGGGACTCTCCCTGTGCCTGCTGGCGATGTGATTGTCATCCTGGGAGCTTGATATTGTTCTGTATATATTGCATATATTTAAATTTTTAATTAGTATTAATTTATTAATTTATTTTTTAATTAATTTATTTATATTTTATTAAATTAGTTTAGCTTTTTCTAAACCCATAAATCTCTTTATCTCCCTCTCTCTTCTCACCGAGAGAGAGGTGGGGTATGGAGTATCTCTCTTTCTGATTCTCCAATCCAGCCCGAACAACGACAAAATTCAGATAATTTTGGCTTATCTCACATAAAAGAAACCCTACCATAGAAAGATTCTGGGGGATTGGTGGCACCTTGGTCTTTCATTTGGTTGATCTGAAGCTGCTATTTTTTTTCTCAAAAGAATATAAAGTAAAATGGTTAGTCAAATGTGAGCACATTAGGGACCTTGGTATGTAGGAGGTCAATGGGACTTTGACATAGAGAACATCAGGTTAACTGATCTAAAAATGCATTACAATGAAGTTTTGTGAACTATAATACATAGCTTAAAATATAGACTCAGTGTGATGTACAAATTATATTGCTTGAATGGATTAAAAGTTCAAACTATAAATAGACTGAAGAACAAATATTAGTACAATGATTATATACATTGTGTATTGAAAGAATAAAAATGCACAGATTTTTTCATAGAAAAAATATGCAGAAGCTGTCAAATCAGTAATGTAAAAATGTCCAATTCCATTAGTTAAAATATTATCTTTCACTTTCTTTTATTTTATTTTGGATAATAGTAAAGGACAGAAAAAATAATTGGAAAAAAAGAATGGAAATTATAGCTTAATTCCTCTAGATTTAAGCAAGTATTTTTTGAATCTGTTGAGAATTTATTTTGAAATGAACTTATGACTATATAAAAGACTGTAAAATGATGCCAGAAATATTTTACTGTGTTTGATCCAAAATACAGTGAAGCCTTTACAAATGTCTTATGTATTGACATTGACTTTTAATGGGTAACTGTTGGTTCACCATAGCTCTAAATGATGGCAAGCATGCACTTCACAGTGTGCTAATTTTAGCTTACAAGCTTGCTGCCACTAGGCCCTCAGGCTTACTCTTCATCTGGAGTTTGAAGTGTTCTGTTAGCACTGTTATAAACAATCTGAAAAATGTAAAAACATCAAAGCACTCATGTGGCTGAAAATATAACTGCATAGAAGAGCTGCTCAACTATATTATCAATGAAAGCTCTTTTTGAATTAGTATTTTTTTCCTTTATAGTATTGATGTGGGACTATTGAAGCAAACTTGCATATTATCACACAGGAAACAATGCAAGACAAGAGGAAATGGTGTACATGAACTGGTACAGAACTGCATCCCTTCACCTCACAGAGGTGTGAGGTAGAAAATCTGGAATGACTCATTACAGAAACTGTAGGGATTACTTTGGATACAGGATTTAAACACAGTTATATAAACTATACTTTACATACGATTTCTGGGTTGCAAAAATGAAGAAGATACCATATTGTTTTATCAGGAGCTGTAAGCTCGTTCAGTTCAATTACTCTAAAGTGAGGGTAGAAGGAAAGGAAAGAAAAGAACTGAAATTAATCCCTCTGATGTTTACAATAGGAAATTCTGACCACATTTAATCTGTGTCAGAATTTTTTTTTTTTTTTTTTTGCTAGAGTGAACACTCGAACCTTGTAAAGTGTATTGGCTTTCTTCCATCAAGGAATTGAGCTACATCCTTATCCAGGGAGTCCCACAACAAGAAATAGAGAAAGGATGAAAAGGCATAATGGAGAGGAAGGGACGTACCCTGAAAAGAATTGAGAACCATAAAATAGAAACAGATAAAAAATTACATTGAAATTAAAAGCATGGGAAAGTAGGAAAAACATTAATTTTAACCTGGAAGCATTCACCAGTATTATATATCTTCAACTGAAGAGGATAATGTATCTCAAATGAGATATTCTCATTTTGAGAAAGAAAGAGGGAAGAAAAATGGGTACCAAACAATTTGTTGAAATTCCAGACTCTCATTGTCAGGTAAGTATACTGAAGAAGGCAGAAGGAGGACTGGGCTTGTTTCTAATTCCTCGAAAGGAACTAGGAGATCAACAATATTCTGAATCTTAAACACAAATTTTGTGGTAGATCTCCCAGGGTTTAACAATTTAGGAATTCTCTCTCTTTCCTTCTCTGTCCCCTATCAGAATGACATCTTCAGTTTAGTGTATTGACAGTAATAGCTATAGAGCAGTAAAAGTTACCTCATCAAAAGCAACAAGGGAGAAATGTGCCTGACCTAAAAGCAATAGACAGCCAAGAGACTGCATAAATTCTAGATCTAAAAAAAGACAGCAACAACCTATGAACACAGGTGATAAAACACAACAGCATGGTGTAACAACATCCACAGGAAGGAAAGATGAAAGGATTACCAAGTGGAAAATACATCCCACCTCTGGTGGCAGCTATGTGAGCTGACAACCAGGAAGAAGAAATGCAAGGGTTATTGCTCAGAGATGGTTACCCTGACAGATACTTAACTCTTCCTTTCTCTTTGGAAATCCCTAGTCCTGTCCTACTGAAACAAATTGTCCCTTATCTGCAGATAAGTATGTGAAGAAGTTTACAGGCTTCCCTGTATTTATGGGATGTACCCAGAACTGACTGGAAAGGGAAGCCCTTTCAAATCAGTCAGTCACTAAGGATAAGATTAGTTCATAGCCAAGGTATAGACTCAGCTCAGAGACACCACCTAACAGCTAAGCACTCAACTGAGCTGTGTGACCTTAGGATTATAAGGAAAGGTTGTGCTTCTCCAAAGAGAAATGGTAATAGAGTTACTCTCAGGAGGAAGCTGATAAAAGTGTGCTAGAGAACTAATAAAGCAGTGCTGTGCAGAGACTTTCTGTTGTAGAAATCATCCTTAAAAAATCCTTTTTTGGGAAAGTCTGAAGAGAATATAGCTATGTATTCTCATTGCAATAATTTCATGAAAGGAAAATGTAGGGTGGGTCTCAAGGGCTATTCAATCATGACTTTTTTTAATATGCACTGAAATTGTCACGCTTGGTGTAAGCTCATAAAATAATGTATACCTTTGGGAATGATGGTGCATTGTACTTGGGATGTAGGTTATTTGCCTGTGTCTCACAGGGATCAGATGACGATTAAAGAATCCCTTGAGCATCTAAGCATCTCAGACAGCTTGGAGCTTTCTCTTAAATTTTCTTTATACACAACAAGCAGTTTGAGCATGAATTATTTACACTGGACAGGAAAACAACAGGAAGGATATACAAGAAAGAAGTTTTTGTATACACATGGATTCTTGAACTGCAGAGAAGGACCTTACCGGGAAAACTGTATTCGCCCGAAGAGAGTTCATTATCACGAAGATGACAGAAAATGGATCAAATGGGTTTGCATCCTTTTACAAAGACAAGTTGTAACTCTGAGGTCAAACCGCTGCTGATCTCAAGCTCCACACGAAGCTCCAAGAAACTAGAATGGGCAGTAAGTATACATTGCTGCAATACAGCCTCATTTTAGCGGATTGAATGCTGTCTTCAAAAATGAGTTTTCCCAAGACAAATACCCACTCACCCTAAGGAGTCTTAGTCTGATCAATGATAGGACATACACACTCTGTCTTCCCCAATAACAGATGTCTATGTTGACTCCCCCTAAGGAAAACTTAACTACTAAATATCTTTATGGACTGGGCCCCTGGAGACTTAACATCTTGCTTTAAATCTAAAACCCCTCTTCCTGTTTGTATGAGCATTTCGGCCAGCTATAAATTGCCTCAAGGTCTCTGAAGTCATTATTTACAAAGAGGTTTTCTGGTTAAGCAGAGATTTCTCAGCATCCACGTAAAACCAATTTACAAGAAATTCTTCTGGTTTTTCTTGGAAGGAAGGTAATAACATTTAAATTGTACATTTTTCCCATGGGTCTTAACTGTTAGAAGTTGCTGAATGTGGTACTCCAATAGATGCAAGGCTGCTGCAGCTCCATGTCCCCAGGTGCAGCTAGGAGTGAAGCTCAGTGTGTGTTCCCAACAGGTACACATACACACAGTACATATACACATGGTTGGCTGCACAGATCAACACAGATGGAAAACATAGCACTTGCTCAAATGCAGACAGCACCAATAGCTTCATGCTGTTCCCTTGTCTCAGCACAAAAGCCCACTAGCAGGATATATATACATATATATAAACATACACAATGTGTATGCCTTCAGTAACTGGCCTTAGAGACCCAGCAGTTGGCCCTGGATCCCCTGGTCTCCCAGTTGCATGGAGACATGTAAACAGGTCACTCCAGTAGCTGGCCCAGACCTATGGCTGCACCAGGACCTGAACCCCATGCTCCATGTACTCCCCACTTGCTTGAACCTCCTGGTCCCTCCAGTAGCCAACAAGCAGACTTTCCGGTCTCTCCAGCACCCAGCTCAGAATTAGGGCACCTCCAACACCTGCCTCCTAAGTCTTTTATCCTGCTTGCTGAATACTCCAGTCTGATGTTTCCTAGCGCTCACACACTGACATAAAAGCACCCACACGATACACACGCACCCTCGTCTCTCTGGTTGCTGACCCCCAGACATGTGGCCCCTCTGCCCCATGGTCCCATGCTGGCATTCAGACCAACACACACACACACACACACCCCAGCACAGAACAGAGAGTCCCTCACCTAAGAAAAGACTTAGAAATGGAATTTAATAAGAAGAGATGACAGACAATGCTGATCAAGTTCAGGGAACAGCCAGACACACATACTGAACAGAAACTGTTAACATGTGACCAGCCCCGTTTATGCCCTTATCCTTGTATTTTATTGTGCCTGTTCCTTCCCAAGTGATCACTCCCTTTCTCCACCTTCAGTTCCTCCTCCAATCCCACAACCAGTCTTGTTCAATCTCCCAATGCTGATCCCTGTAGCCCTAAGCAGTGACCCCCAGCAGCGTGTGAGTTGCCTTTGAAAGATGCCCTTGCTGACTCATGATGTGGGGTGTCCCCCAGCCCCAAAGTTGAGGTTCCCCTAGGATAGTCCTGAGGGTCCAAGGCGGGGGTTTGTATCTCTGACTGGGGCATTGGGATGCCCCTGCCCACCATTGGGACTGTGTTCTGTGGCAGATCTATGAGCAGAGGCTTGCGTACAGCCAAAGACACAGTGAGCAGAGCACAGAGAAACAGGAACATAGATGTTGATATGGATGGAATGAAGAGGAACTGGTCCAATATAAACATGGAACAGAAAACAGCTTCCGTGCTTATCTTAGTGGGAACTGAATAAGGCAACTGGGTTAGTGATCTGAAATACGTGTTTACTTGCCTAGCACGTGCATGGAAAGTTTTAGAGCTCAGGTATAAAAGCCGAGGCTTGAGAAGCAATAAACGATTTTGTGCTTATCACAGCTGGAGTCCATGCCCTCATACACCACAGTGTTCTTCATGTGTCTGGAGACAAGCTTTTTATCACATGACCTAACATTAACCATGATGATGGGACAAAGTGACCCATTGGTTAAGGTCCCTAAGTAACACAGTTAAAAAAAAACAAAAGCAACAAGCTCTTTTATTCTTATGGTATCTGACTTGCTCTGGATTCAGGATAGATTGTCAATTTGCATATTGTAATAGCCATTCCCTTGACTGATATATTGGGTTTTTTCCTAATAAGTATAATAATCTAATTGAACATTTTATCTTTGAGTCTATCTTTGGGATTCTATTCAAGTTTTCATGGTTCTGGAATAAAGATTTTTTTTTTTTTTAACATTGAAATCCTTGAGAAAATACTTTTCAAAATTTTCAGAACCAAATGTTCTTTTTTCCTTATAATATAAAGCTAAGACAGTATTTCTAGTGTAGGGTTTTATATTGTTTCTTACATTTGCTTTTCAGTAATGTAGAGATTAAAGCACACAGCAGAATTAAGATGCGATCACAAAACTGAGACTACAAAAGAATCTTCTAAAAGTTTTTGTGAGGCTGAAATAAATTCTAAATATCCTTATTAGCTGCAGAAAAATATTTTTGTACAAGAAGATATTTTTACACAGACTGTTGTTTCTCAATTAGGTTGATACACTCTGTGTCACATTTCAGCTTCAGAAATGCCTATACAGATGAAAGACCGGTAGTGGCACCATCTCTGTCTCTGCAAAGCCTAAAATGTTCCCAGAATAAAGGTTTCACTTCTATCTCAAAGAGAAAGATTGATTCAGAATTTCTGAATATGGTACATATGAAGAACAAAGCTTTATGTCTTTAAAAGCATGCATTTCAGATTATTTAGCATTTCCATAGGATGATCTGTCATCTGCCCATTGGGAGAAAACATTGCCAATAAATATCTCAGGAGATCTACACACACCAACAAGGACTACTTGACCCATATGTAGCATATGAAAAAAGTTGTGCAACATCCCCACTATAACAAATCAATTAACATTCATCTGAAAATATGTAATTCTAGCAATACAGGAACTGAGAGAATAGATCAGGTCAAAGACTCAGTGATAAACACTCTATTGAATGGTAACCAATACAAACTACTCCAAAGGAAGTTGCAAGAAACTGAAATTATTAGTTATGGAATAACATGTTCCAGGAAAGTTTAATGTAGTCTCCAAGGTTTCCAGAACTATGAAGCTGAGCTGTAAAATATGAGCAAAATATTCAACATAAATTGAGGCTTTAAAATTGCCCACTTTTTTTTGTTTGAAAAATAAATCCAATACTCCAATTAAAATTAAATTATAATCAGGTTTCTTCATGTATTTAATTGACAAGATTACTAAATACTGCCTTCGTTTTTCTATCATTGGGAGAGCGTAAAGGGAAAAACAGAGTCCAGTGCAGAAACGTTAATATAGACACCTATTTCTGAAAATCCAGCAAATGCAAGTTGAACATACTCATCTATTAGGATCAGCAAAATCTTTGTATGCATTTCACTGAAATGCATTTTTCAGATCTTAGCTGCATAAAATCATGATTTCTGCAGTTCTTATTAAAGATGCATATTTCCTACCAGCTGAGAAGATTAAAAGGAGAGAATAGTACAAAAATACTTCAGCATAAGAATTTACTCTTTTTGTAGGACCATGGAGAATCTGAAGAAAGCCATTACCAGTTGAACCTTCTCCAAAATCACTGCTACCTTTTTCTCCAACATTAATAGCACACTATCAATTAACAATAGATTGAATTAGGAATTGTTCTTTGGCTTCATTATCAAGTTGAGGTAGTTGTTAATTTTTTTTCATTTCTCTGTCGCATGGCAAAGACTTTTAAAAGGCTCACAATAAACTCTTTAAGACAATTAATCCAAAGTAGTGAAGCAGCTCTGGCCTGCAATCATGTTCATGATACTTGGAGGAAGAAATTCCTAAAAATTGCCTGATCTTTTGTATTTTGGTTGTCCGCTCAGTATGACACATTCAGGATTCACCATTAAGATGTTGTTACTTACCAGTTGTTACCATGGAGTTACTGTAGTTACTTTTTGTTCATGAACTCCTACAGGAAAAAAAACCTACACAACTCTCTCAAAAAAACTCCCCCAAAAAACCCAGTCACAAAGACGACTTACGTATTGCAGGAACTAAAGTGAGAAAATGTTGGCTTTTTAATGGTGATCTTAAATGTTGTCCTTTTAAACAGTATTTAGTAGCTACCACAAGTCTATGTTGGATTGGGCCCCATGTGTGGTGCTATGCGGGGGCAATCTGAGGGGCGCTCTTGAGTCACCTTCCTTCTGACACTTCCCACAGCAGTAGTAAGAACTAAAAAAGCAGGTGTTTTCTGTTCACTACCACTTCCTAATATTCATCTAATAAGCACAGACAATTGATTTCCTCTATTTTTTTTGGATGATACTTAACAGCAGCACAATGTCATCAATCAAATTGATTTTCTTACTGTATAATTATTAGGCAATAATTACTACTTGTGTGGTTTTTGAATCAATTTCTTTATCCATCACACCTTTTTTTTTTCATTGTCAATTTGCTTTTGCTTTGCAACATGCACAAAAAAAATCTTCTTCCAGGCCATCCTGTTTGTTGACAAGTCTAGCTACTCCTGGAGATGATTCTGGAAATTAGTGTGATGGCCGTGGGACTCTCTCTCTCTCAGCTAGAAGAGGAAGTGATGTCTCAGCCGTTTTCCTTATCACTGACAATGCAGTCTGTGGACTGTGCCACTGAATTAATCAATACATATTTAATGCTGTGTACACTCCACAGTGGGCTATCAGCAGTCTGAGCCTGAGGTGTAAGCCAATGACTTGGCAGATTTCCCCTTTGCTCCCATGTTAGTCTGTCAGGCCTCTTAGTCAAAAAGAAATACCAATAAATTATACTACTACTGACAGCTCCTTCTGCCTACTGCTAGGCATGTCAGACTCTGTTATATCATTGACAGATAAAAGAACTCTACAGTTTTCCAAATAGTTTCCTCCAAATAGAAACCAACCACTGCCACCCACTCGTCCTTCCTGATTTCTCGTCACCCTCCCCTTTGCAAACTAGGCAAGTGGGCAGAAATGCAAGGCAGTGCAATGACAGCTATGTTGAAGCAGGCCCTTTTTGAGTCACTTAGTGCTGTGGGGAAAAAGAAAATGTACTGTTCTTATAAAATGGTGGATTTTGGAACAAGACTGGCTGTCATTTAAGCCTCAAAGAGCGTGCAGGAGTGTGCATGTGCATGAATGTGCACGTGGCTTTGTTTGTGTATGTATGCGTGAGAGAGAAAAAGAGGTCACAACACAAACAGGAGGGGAAACCCACCACGTTTTACAAAATATCATTCTTCAGGAGGATTAATACATTTAGTGAAAAATTACTTCAGTTCAAAAAGGAGAAAAAATCATACTTCTTTGTATAAACCTTCTCTAAAACATAATAATAATGCATCACTTCAGTTGACAACTGCTTCTTTTTATTCTTTAGGCACTTCAAAAATTTTTATATCAAAATGTGAGTGGAACAGCTAATATTGAAAGTGTCTGTTTTTCTTGAAAACCAGCCTAAATAATCCTAGCCAGGAATTCGCCAAATGGAGCAATTTTTCACTGGAAAATATTGATTTGTCAAACAGAAATGTGTTGTGAGAATGCTCTGGAGTCCATTAACTTCTGTAAAAGTAAGAACTTTAAACAAACCTATCCTGCTTTCCTTGATGTTTTCTGGGCAGCTTTCTTGGGATGCTAGGCCTTGAGAGCCACAGTTTCTTGGTCTCCTCCCTACAGGTGCCTTTCATGTCCTCTGTCTCTCAGCCAGCCATCCTGAGAATTTTCTAGCCAAAGGAATAGGTGGGTGGATAGGAGGGCCACAGTCGCAGGAGATAAGAGGTGCAGATGTCTGATGCTGTGAAACAGACCTACAGCACTTGAACTCAAGACCTTTTTCCCTCTTCTACTTGAATTTCCTGTTACCCTGGTACTCTTTCATTCAGTTATATGCAAAACAGGTGGCTGGATTAATTTTTCTTTCCTTTTTTCCTTTCCGTGTCTATGTTCTTGCTGTTACAATTCATATTCCTTGCTTTGCTTGAGGGGAAGGTAGACATTAAGAACAGCCTCAGCCAGTTAATAACTTCTGTGTTGATTTTTAGTTTTGCATACTCTTTGACAGTGTGATCCATCTCCTAGGAGATAGTGAGCACCAGCAAGAAAACAAAGTACACCTGTTCAAAAGCTGGTACTAGAAAAACTATTGTAAGTTTTATTCAGTAACTTCAAAGCAGAAAATATCTACTTCATTTGTGTTTCATCACCTAAAGAAAAAAAAGATGTCACTTCTTGTAAGAAATGATAATATCAAGTGTTAGTGATATCACAGATTTTGAAAGACTTTTTCATTTCTTTCTTTTTTTCTACGTGTATATTTTGTGTTAGTGAAAATGCTAGTGGTGTTAGTGAATAACAAGTTCTGCTAAATATAAAATTTTCAAGCATTTTGATAACATTCTTAAGTAAAAGCACAAAATCATATTGAAAATATAGAAAATAAAAAAAAAAGAAATCTTGATTGCACAGACTTTTGGTCAAAAAAAAAAATCTTTCTGAAATAGACATTTTTTTAAGATACTTTATTAAAAAATTCATAGAGTTGTTAATTATATTTATGGTTTTTTTTCACTTGCTTAAAGTTGCAGCATGAATCTTAAAATGAAAATACAGAGTTATTCCCCATGGTTTATTTCTCTTTTTCTTTCAGTATCCGGATGGCATATACTGACCAGACCTCTCATTGACAAGGACTTTCTTTAAAATGGCTTATTAGGATAACATTTTGGTCTCGTGATTAGAAAGTCTACGAAGCATTTTTACTCCTACAATCTAAATGTTTCTGTAAATAAGAAATTGGGATTTCACTGCTTGTGAAGTAATTAGCAGCTGAAAAAAAATTCCCCCAAATTTTATCATGACAAAACTTACTTAAACTTTGTAGACCATTATGCTGTGATTTTTGTTACCTAAACAGCAGGGTAATCAATAACAATCAGAGAAAATAACAATTAGAGAAATCAATAAAAAATAGAGACAATTACATCCAAATAGGGAAAACCGACATATTTTTTTAGTAACCAGGATGCCTGGTTTATGTAAGATTTGTGGTATGGTTCTGTCTTGCATGGAATCAAATATGTTAAATATTTTAGGGGAGAGTTTTTAATCAGAAACGTACATCAACCACAGAGGTTTACATAGATGTGTAATATGGAAAAAAAATATGGTTACTATGTTCTCATGCAGATGAAAAAGTAATAACTTAGAATTACAAGGTTGCATGGGGACAATCTGTGTTTGTAGTATAATATAAAAGTTTACCCTCAAGAAATTAAAATCATCTTTATGTCTCTTCGCTTTATAAGATACTGCAACTTAAATTGAAGATTCGTTTATTGGTGTATTTTATAGCTGCCTTCTCAAATACTCAAATATTTTGGCAAGTACTTGAACATATTGAGCAGATTCATTGCTATCTGTAGAAAATACAGAATGATGTGATGTGGCATACTGTGAGGGCTGTGGGATGAGTTCTGTACTGGTTCCTGTCTGCAACATCTCACCATTTCAGAGTAAGCATTAAAATAAGAATAAGCACAGTAGTCTATAGCTTTCAGAATGGACTTGTCTAAATGGTTGCAGAAAATGCAGAGGTGTTTACAGTGGGAATTTTAAGCTTTTGCCACTGTTCACAAGCACTGAAGACAATAACAAAACATTAGAAAGTATAAATAAAATATCTATCATAATCTTTGTCATTTTAAATAGGTCAATATTTAGATGATGTAACTTTACAGGGCTGCATAATACAGGTTGCAGAATGTAAAATAATTCTTTTCTTTGAAATATATAAAGGAATCCCCTTGATTTAGTAATTTAGGAATATGAAGAATATTCCACAGTTGGCTATTTTACTGGTCAGCTGTACCCATTGTTTAAAATTACTTTATTTTTAGCCTGATATTATCTACTTCCTACTTGTAAATATTCAATTTGGCATGAAGGACTGTTTGACTTCTTAGATGAGTGTCGCATCATTTCTGTAACACTAGTAACAATGGGGAGGGATGACAGGTTGTGCCCGGTCCCTGGGGAGTGACTGTGTCTGTTTAGCAGGGAAGTACTTCCAGACTGCACCATGTTTCTGAGAGGTCATTAAAGATGGAATCACAGCAAGAAGCTGAGAGTCCCTAGCTCACAGGAAGTCCAAGAGACTCAGAAAGAAGCGGCTAGCAGCCAGCTAGTTTTCTTCCTAAGGACCAGCGGGAGCTGCAGAGACTTTTCTGAAACCTAGAATGCTCCTTATTTGACTGAGAAAAGGACCTGC
Source organism: Larus michahellis (assembly GCF_964199755.1). Taxonomy (NCBI): domain Eukaryota; kingdom Metazoa; phylum Chordata; class Aves; order Charadriiformes; family Laridae; genus Larus; species Larus michahellis. Next base: position 100,509,610 of record NC_133898.1, on the reverse strand, counting down.
AAGGGTGCAGAAGAGCTGTTTATAGACCTGCTCTGTTTCCTATCTGTCACTATTTAAAATTTAAAAATTCAATATATTTTTTTTTAAATCCTTTTGGTCTTTTAGTCATATTTGTGCATGTTATATCTTCTTTCAATGTAACTTCCAGGAAAAGACACTGTACATGCCTGAACTGATGAATGTACATCTAGGAAACTTTCCTTATAAGAGGTTTGTAGGAAATAAAAACACTAACAGGATGATTAACATATTTTCTCTTCTACAAACCACATAGATTAAGATCCTTAAGACCTCTTACCAGAAAGCATATTTTCTAATTTCTCTGTGATCTGATGGCTATATCTTAAGCTCCTCCAATGTATCAACATACAACACACATTATACACACTTGACCTGGACAGAAACTGGTCATACTTACAGAAGTACAGAAGTAATTTTAATTTCTTACTGCAATTAATAGTGTCCATAAGGATTAAACAACTGGTCTTGGCCATAATATTGAATAAGGAGCACATGTTTAGCTGGTTGACTTCAAAGACCGCCAAGTTCTTTTCAGAGTCTATAACTCACTGGTAAATCTGTGAGTACACAGTTAGGTACTACACGTTCTCCAATTATGTTCTGCATTCTTTTTCTTAGGTTATGGCTTTCTTTTTTTTTTCATTTTGCTTCCTTCAATTCATGTAAACAAGCAATCCATATATTTGTGTATCAGAGCTAAAAAAGAAAGGAAAAAAAATAATTGTATTCTGAGGGAAAGTTAATTTCTGCCTGGGAGAAGAACTCTAAATAAAAGTTTAGCTAGTTTTACATTGTTTTTATTTTTCCAAAATAGTTTGACACAATTTCCAGTTTGTTTCTCCAGATATGCTACCACATTACCTTCTGTACCACATTAAAATAATGAATATCCCACAAAATCTGAAAAATAATTAAAAGGAAATAATTCACCAACACAGTTGTAACATATAAGTGTTCTCACTACACTCTTAATTTTCTGTTGCACCCTCTTTTATGAATCTTCATAGAAAGCGTAAAACACGTGTAGTTGATCTCTTTCTAATGCTAAAGCCACCATATAAAACTTATTTTCTTAAAAAAACCACTATACATGAAAGGTGGTGTTGGGTCCAGGCAGTCATGTAACTTAACTACAAAATTTGGTAGAACTATCTGGTGTGCACTGTTTAGTGTGACATCAACTTTTCTCAACTACAAAGTACCTGTGTGTAAAAAAAAACACCAAACCAACCAACCAAACAAAACAAAACAACTAAGCAATATCACAAAGTCTATTTAGGACTTTCAAATAGCCATTTGAAATTCTTAAAAATGGCTTTTATGTCCCTCAGCAAGAGAACAGGCTCCAGATCACTTAAATTGACTTTAACAATAAGATGTGGCTAAATGTAAAGGCTATTCCAAGAAGGGAAATTTCACTCCCACCCTTTTAACCCATCTCACAGACTTCACTGCCAGATTTCACAACTAGCCCACAATGGGTCCGTCTGCTTTGTGAAAAAGGCAGTGTCAAGACTAAGTGATTCACTGTGAAACAACGTTGCAAATATCCAGCTTCCATTTCTCAAAGGAATATTTTCTCATTTATTTAGCTGACATGAAAGAGAAAAGGTTTAAGCCAGTTGTAAGCTTTTTAGAAACTTTTTTCTATATGTCCAGGAATTTTCTTATGGTTTGTATTTAGATAAATATAGCGCGCCCTGATATTATTCCCATTCCCATTCTGTGCCTTACACAAATCAGAAAATTTCAATTGATTTTAGTAGACTAGTATCAGTTAAAACCAGGGACAAATTTTCTCTGTTTTGTTTAGCAATTGCTTCCTTAGAGTCTAAAATGCCACTATCCTCTCTTTAGGCCTGTCTCTAGGTTTTTTTTTCAGTGGAATAACTTTGGATTCATATTCAGCAATTATCCAAATTAATTCTTCACTTTTTTAAAGGTTTTCAGAAGGAAACTGATCCTATAAATAGATAACCAACGAAAAGTCAATTGTTTCATATATTCCATCCATTTTTATATTTAGCAATACCACCAAGGGGGATCTCAATGGGGTTTGTAATGACTTGAAGCCACATGCTGAGTTTGTTACTCATGCAGCTTTGATTCTTTTGCTGTCTTACTGCATTGACTTCCACGAGGCACTGAAGAAAATTAAGTCTTGTTCATTTTTTAAAGTTGTCTCCAAATGCACTTAGAGTTAATCATATTTTTAATATATATTTTAATTGTGAAGCTGTGTATGCATGATGTTCTTGATTCTCTGCTCTCTGTAGTGCAGGAGAGTAAAAATTATCTTTTTCAAAGACAGAAATGCAGTTTATACAGGCGCATGTTGTTGCTCATTGTTTCTTTTATGAACAAAATTTTATTCTTAGATATTATGTACCCTGGGTGTTATAAAAAAATCATACTTGATATCTTAATAAATGATTATTTTTCAACTTAATTTTTATCACTGTAATACTATATAATATCTATATAATCTACATAATCACTATATAATATCAATATAATATAAGTGAAAACTTCTGTTTGTATTAATACATTTCTGTCCACTGTTTTGCCATTTCTCAATATTTTTCAAAACAGATATGTGTATTTTTTCTCCCATTGTAATACAGGTACAGTCAGTTACATAGAATACAGCCCTAGAATATGTACAGTATTTATGTCTTAGTATTCCTTGTGGCAACTAACCTCAGTCAACGTGAAGTATTTTCTGTTGCTAAAACAGTGTGAAAAAGCATGATATAAAAAATGAGATAACTATGATAAAATAATTTCTTCCTTATCAAATCCCTCTCTGACTGTGTTATTATTGATAAGAAATTATGGTGATCACAGCTATCCTGTCGGTGTGGGAGTGGGGAACAGTTAACATCCCTTGATATCCAGCCAGAAGTCTGATTCTGGATTTGTCCTAAGGCCTACTGTCAAATGACGTAGAGAGAAATACAGTCTTTCACTTACATATCACTAATTTATTGCTATTATTTGCTTATTTATGTAAAGCCTTATGTTTGACTATATTTATTGACACACTGAGAGACTTCTGAGGCCATTTTTAGTTTTGATTTTTTTTTCCTCTGGAAAAAGAAACAAGTTTCTGTCCCTTTCTAACACACATCTATCATGGAACCTTGAGATTTGCTTATTATGACCACTTTTCAATTTGAATTTCATTACAATATATACTATTTTTAAATTGTAGCCTGACTGCTACATGACACAGAAGTTCTTGTCTGTCATAGCTGGATTCAGGGTGCCTTATTCACCTTGCATAACTCTCATATACAATATGAAGCTGTTCTCATCAAGGAACATGCAGCCTTTGGTGGGTCATCTTGTCCTCCTGAAAGGAGCAATGAAATTCTCCACAAAGCAGACAGAATGTAGAATGCAATGAGGCTCCATGGAGCCCCTCAGTAACATCAAGTCTACCTCCATTCTGCCTGTGTCTCACCCCTGACTGTATAGGCAAGCATTAAGAAGTATTACATGTCTTGAGAAAGCCTCTGTGATTGTTTATGTTAATATAAAAACAGCAGATCAAATTGTAGTTATTTAAACAGTATAGCAAGTTGTAGTGACAGCATATATCAAACAATTATGGGACAATGTCCAATAAGTTTTATTGATTTTATTGTGCAAAATCAACATAATATCAAAGCAATCAATGCATAACAAACTAATAAGAAATGGCAGAAAAATAATATAATTAATATAATGTAATGTAATGTAATGTAATGTAATGTAATGTAATGTAATGTAATATAATATAATATAATATAATATAATATAATATAATATAATATAATATAATATAATATAATATAATATAATATAGTAATGTAAGAAAAATGTGTCAGGACCAGGCATCATAAAAATGTAAATACTGGAAAAAGTTTTGGTTTTTTTTTACCTTTTTGATTTTTTTCCGTACAGTCATCAACCCACAAGATTGTTTCCCAGTCAACTCACTGTTTTACTTAATGACATTCTTACAAACTTGTCCAAGGCTTATGTTGTGGTTTAACCCCAGCCGACAACATAGCACCCCACAGCCGCTCACTCACTCCCACCCAGTGGGCTGAGGGAGAGAATTGGAAAAGTAAAAGTGAGAAAACCCACGGGTTGAGATAGAGACAGTTTAATAGGTGAAGCAAAAGACACACACATAAGCAAAGCAAAACAAGGAATGAATTCACTATGTCCCATCAGCAGGCAGGTGTTCAGCCATCTCCAGGAAAGCAGGGCTCCACCATGCATAACGGTTACTTGGGAAGACAAGTGCCATAACTCTGAACGTCGCCACCCCCTGCCCCGCCCCGCCCCCGCCTTCCTTCTTCTTCCGTCAGCTTTTATTGCTGGGCATGACATCGTATGGTATGGAATATCTCTTTGGTCAGGTGGGTTCAGCTGTCCGCTCCCAACTTCTTGTGCAACCCCAGCCTGCTCATTGGCAGGGTGGTGTGAGAAGCAGAAACGGCCTTGACTCTGTAAGTACGGCTCAACAATAATGAAAACATTCCTGTATTATCTTTCAGCACACATCCAAAACACGGTTCCATACAAGCTACTATGAAAAAAAAATAACTCTATCCTAGTCAAAACCAGCACACCTTTCCAGAATTAGCAGTGTTCTATTATCCACCATTCTCCAATAAATAAATAATATTGCTAATTGGGCTAGGTGAGAATTGTAAATAATTAAATTAAAGACCATTTTATCATTTATCACCATCAGAAAGTTTGAACAAAACATTTCCATTTCCATGGAAGATTATATGTAATAAGAGCTGTAGGGTTTCTATCCCATATTCTGCTGACTTTTGCTGTTTTTGAGAAATAGCTGAGAACTGCAGAGAAAATCTGTTTGCCTTTCTAAGGTTTGCACGTAAAGCTCCAAGCAATAATTGATTTGCTTGATAGCACATTGTTGTATGAAATATCATCTTGAGGTTCTGTTCTCCAAACTCAGCCTTCTACTGTTTGGAAATAAAGGTTAAATGTTCAGGCGGTTTCCCCTTCCCTTCCCTTCCCTTCCCTTCCCTTCCCTTCCCTTCCCTTCCCTTCCCTTCCCTTCCCTTCCCTTCCCTTCCCTTCCCTTCCCTTCCCTTCCCTTCCCTTCCCTTCCCTTCCCTTCCCTTCCCTTCCCTTCCCTTCCCTTCCCTTCCCTTCCCTTCCCTTCCCTTCCCTTCCCTTCCCTTCCCTTCCCTTCCCTTCCCTTCCCTTCCCTTCCCTTCCCTTCCCTTCCCTTCCCTTCCCTTTTTCCTTTTCCTTTTCCTTTTCCTTTTCCTTTTCCTTTTCCTTTTCCATTTTTTCTTGTATTATGGCACAGTAACCATTTCACATATTACATCCAGTAGCACTGTTTTACAGCTCTGTTTGTAAGGGAATGTGTGAAGTACAGCAAGAAAGAAAAACAGTAATAGAAATCTTCTCTTCTGACACCAGTTGATTTATACGGAGTTGCACAGAAGTAAATCATCATGCAGCTCAGCCTCTTCTCATGATTAAATCAAGTAATATAGATTGACTGTAGTAATTAGAATACTCTAGGTTCATTTCAGATACTGAGGAAGGAAAAGTATCTGGGAAGACAACCATTAAGAGGTTGGGGAAGGAAACGATGCTTTTCTCAGCTCACTGTTAGCCATATCCAGAAATAAATATTTTATGAAAAACTTAAATATGAACCAGGATGGGACTGTGGACGATGATGAGAAAGTTTGAATCAGTCGTGTGAGCTACGTCAGAAAAAGCATAAAATAATTTTGCGGATCAGATACAGATGAAAATCTGAATATAGTAGAAAGACAATATAACACTACTGTGAAACCAGTAGAATAGAATAGAGAGGTATAGAGAGTTAAATATAACGGCAGATTAGAGACTAGTAGAGAAGCTTTAATAGAAGATAGTATCATTCTAACTGACAGGCATAGGTACTTCTGATGATATCATGAGATGTGGATAAGCTTAACTTTAAACACAGGTGAGATAAGCAGCGTGGCAACTTCCATTCACATTTTGATGATGATAATAGAATATGATTATCATATCTTCAGATCTTAACAGGGAAAAAAGCTTGCTCAGTCCTCCCTGACTGAGTAGTCTGTCTTTTTAACCTGCTTCACTCTTAATCTATACAGACAAGAATGGAGTTTATATAAATTATCCAAATAATTCATCGTACATTTCTCCAGTTTATCTGTACAGGGAACTTTACAAAAAACCCTACAAAACACACAAACAAACAAAAATCCAAACCAAAACAGGAAATAAGTGTAGTGTCATAGAAGGAATTTTAAAAGAGTTCCTCAAATCTTTAAGACCTACCCTGACAATTCAATACAGCTGGAACTGCAGTAAGATCTGCTGGAGAACCTCTTCTTCCGAAAACAGTGAAAATTTGTTCATGTAGGACTACTTGATAAGTGAGACATAAGATCTAGGGCTCTACAGCACTTTCTTAACACTTTTTTTTTTTTTTTATAGGTAACAAGAAATAAATCTCATTTGTGACATGAGCAGAAATTCTGTGTATGATTTGCACATGCCTTGGAAAATCCTGATAGCCAGAATGATCCCCTTTCCAGTAACACTTTTTGTCCTTCTCCATCACTTGGTGATTAAAATATAACTATTGTTTCATATTTGAGCACGGGTTGGCTTTACACAGAGAAATATACCTTATCAATTATTACAAATCCACTTGGTGAAATTCACTATTCATCCACAAAACCAGACATGTTCTAAATCATAGATACCTTTTCTTGAAGAATACCATGTGATTTTTTTTTTTGTTTCTGACAACAATTTATTGTGATCAGTGGCACAGAGTCCAGTTGGAGGCCTGTAACCAGTCCTGTTCCCTAGGGGTAGTTATTGGGTCCAGTCTTTTTCAACATATTCATCAATGAATGACGTGCATGAGGGGACAGAATGTACCCTCAGCAAGTTTGCTGATGATACAAAGCTGAGAGGAGGCTGACACATGAGAAGGCTGTTCCACCATACAGCAAGACCTGAACAGGCTAGAGAGTTGGTCGGAGAGGAACCTAATGAAGCTCAACAAAGGCAAGTGTAGGGTCCTGCACCTAGGGAGGAATAACCCCGTGCACTGGTACAAGTTAGGGGTTGACCTGCTGAAAAGCACCTCTGTGGAGAAGGACCTGGTGGACAACTTGACCATGAAGCAGCAATGTGCCCCTGTGGTCAAGAAGGACAATGGTCTCCTGGGGTGCATTAAAAAGAGTGTGGTCAGCAGGTCAAGGAAGGTTATCCTCCCCCTCTGCCCTAGTGAAGCCACATCTGGAGTACTGCATCCGGTTCTGGGATCCCCAGTTCAAGAGACACAAGGAGAGAGAGTGCAGCAGAGGCCTCCAAAGAAGATTAAGGGACTGGAACACCTCTCCTATGAGGAAAGGCTGAGAAACCTGTGTCTGTTTAGCCTGAAGTGAAGATTGAGAGAGGATCTTATCAGTGCTTATAAATATCTAAAAGGAGGGTGTCAAGAGTATGAGGCCAGACTCTTTTCAGTGGTGCCCAGTAACAGGACGAGGGGTAACAGGCACAAACGGGAACACAACAAGTTCCATCTGAACATGAGAAAAAACTTCTTTACCTTGAGGGTGACAGAGCACTGGAACAGGCTGCCCAGAGAGGTTGTGGAATCTCTTTCTCTGGAGATATTCAAAACCTGTCTGAACATGATCCCATGCAATCTGCTCTAGGAGAACCTGCTTTAGAGGTCCCTTCCAGCCCCTACCATTCTGTGCTTCTGTGATTCTGTAATTCTGGAACTAGACAGAATTTCATATTGAGGTCCCTACCTGCAGGGGTTAAGAATCTTTTGCATTGTCCCAACTAATATCTGATGGGTAGACTAGCTTTAGCTCTAAGTGGGCAATCACCTACTTGTTTTTCTTAGTACCTTATAAATCTATATGTATATCAGTATTAAGATGTCTTTTTTTTTTTTTAATGACTTATAAAGTCAAAGCTATTTCTTGCATACAATATTTCTGGTTGCTTTGTTTCACTGAATGACTTAGAGAATAAACATTGTCCATAAAGTTATTTTAAAATCTTTTTAAAATGTTTTTTGTTTGTTTCACTCCTCGTAATAATTCCTCAAACTCTTGGTTCCTGGCTCAGGTCAGAGGGTCATCAGTCTGCATACCAAATAGGGATGTTATTCTTCTTGCCATGCAGACACAACATCCTAGCAGTCCAGATCTATCAAATCTGTATTGTAATAACAGTCTATAGAGATGGCATAATATATTATCCCATCCTTCAAACTCTTAGAAGTTGTTCTCTTAAAGGAGGTTTTCTTCCAGTACTTGAGAAGATCTAATATTTGAGTCTAGTTGGAATTATAAGGGTGCACAAATCATTAAGTGGGTAATTTTTGTTCTGGATGGTTCTGGCTGTTCATACTGGCAAATCAAATGTCTTTAGGTTATAGAAACATACAGGTCTGGCCATTGAGCTCTGAACCAATTGGCATCGGGACAGCTCAGGGAAGAAAAAACTTCCTGCAACAGAAAGAAAGAATTGGACCTAAGTGAGTGAAGGTACAGAGAGGATATATTCTCAGAAATGTGGGCAGCAACACTTTGCTGACATTAGATGACTAGATTTTTGACAAAAGTCAAGGAAGTTATGATGCAAAAGGCCTGCAGCATACCAGAGAAGGTTCTCATTATGAATTAGGATAAGTACATGATAAGGGTGCTGATAAAGTCAGCCCTTCAAAAATTTTATATCAGTTTTGATTGAGCAGAAAGCTTTTGCCCATTTTGCTTTTGCATCAGTGCTTTGATCAAATAGCCTGGTGCCATGACTGAATAAATTCCAAAGTGAACTTAACAGCACATGGGACTACAACCTTACTGTAAACAATACAAAAGCCACTCATTTTTGCAGCTTCCTATAATATTGATTTCTGACCAGTTAACACCTTAATTTCATTTCCAGTAACCTATGAAATCATATTGTATGCTGCATAGGTTTTATGCACATATATTTTAGCTTCATATTTATTTATCCCTTATCTACTTTAAAGAAAAATAATCCAACTAATACAGTACAATTTCTCTAAACTCTCATTATTAAGGCTTATGTGTATAAGGCTTAAAATGCCAGTTTTATTTTAGTTTTCACTTATCAGGACTGATCTCATGGACTGGGTCAAATAAAGGTATAATGCAATTTAATTGGAGAAAAGACTTCTTCACACCTTCTGTGACCTCAGATTAAGTTGATTTTATCGCACTCATTAAAACCTGAGTACAAATTCAGTTAAGATTATGAAGCTATTGAAAATCTGGGATGAATATGGATGCACCTAAACCCATGTTTTATTCTGAAATACCTGGGAGGAACAGAAGATTAGGGTTTGAGTTTTTCTTCCATTTTTTCAACTTTGTTTTCCCTCTGTATAGTGATCAAAACATACAGTGGTCCTAGGAAGAGTTGCTATACATGTTGGAACACAGCCCTTCTGAAAAACTCAGCAGGGATTTAGAGAAGGAAAACACCAAGAATCACTTTCTTCCCACGCTTTGTAACCTCAGCAGCCTTCCCCACATGCATCTTAGCAAGTCTTCAAAGTTGTCTAGTTCTTATTGGGAGCATAAGCCAGGTTCTGTGTAAAAACCTGTAATCTCATCCCAGTGACACTATTATAAACTGTTTTAGATGTTTTTCCAGTTGTTTCTGTCACACATTAATACATCTTCAGCCCCTCTTTAATTACCTGTGACTTCCCTATGACATCTGCAGAGCAGTCCTTGATCTGGTCTTTATCTGTCACTCTAAGAAAGGATAGGGATCCACCCTGCTACCCTGGAAAGCCTACCAAAGCAGCACCCTGAAGGAAGTAGTTCCTTTCATCTCCTGCTTAAACAAGACAAAAATTAAATGAAAAATTACTTAAATACAGAAAATCTGACAATTGGAAAAGACTCATAAGGAAAGCAAAGGGAGCAGGAAGGAGAGATCTATAAAAAGCTTCAGGCAGACCCTAGAAGTCTGGCAAAGCTCCAATCCTCTGAAATAGAAAAATCGATTAGATACACCAAGCAGATACGATGCACCAGGGGAAAGGGGAAAAAAAATCCTGTTCTACAGAGAGATGGAGACAGAGGCAGAGACAGAGAAAAGTAAATATGCACCCACACCTTTCTCATCAGAAGCAGTTTGAGGCAAATCCACACTAATCACTCCAAAAAACACAATCACACCTTTGTGGACTTCTGTGTGAGTCTCAATAAATTCGTGGCTCAAGATTTCAAACCCTGAAATGAAGGCATTCCTGGCAGCCATCAAATGCCTATATTCTTGAATCTACAAAAATACAAGCTAAACTTTATTTGTGGAGGAGGTGGTAATAAAGATAATTAGATCAGGGAGACAGAAAAATCACCCAGCTGGATAACTTGTCTACCATGCAGAATTCTCTTTAACTCTCTTCTCTACTCAGAAGCTGTACAGAGACACATTAGAGCCATTATCCCCTGGGACTTAGGCAATAACAGGAACTTGGACAGCAACTTAGATAGTAACAAAACTGTTGCTGACAATTGTTCAGTCAGATATCACAAAGAACTGAATGAAGAATTTTATATTAACACCTGACAGTGAATTTACCCCCCTTATACATATTTAGAACAGCTGCAAAGAAATGTTTTAACACTTAATATTCGATAAAGGGGCGAGAAATGGAATAGAAATGTGTAACCTTAGGAGGAGCTCAGGGATAGGGTGGTGTCTGCTTGTGGCTTTGGAAAGTAAATTATGACAGACTTGAAACATCTAATGCATCCTGAAATTCCTTGGGGTATAGTGAAAATTAATCTGTCACCCAGCATGCAAATCTGCATAGAGATGCCACCAGTTCTTTATTAGGACTCCCTATAGAAGAGACAAATGCAAAAATTAAGATGCAACCTCAGCATCTAATTTTCCTTAGCTACCTACAGTCTCCCATGGTGCTAAGGAGGTCAGATGTTCCTAAGAAGCATTCTTGTTGGGTGTCAAAGCTCTGCATCAGCAGCAAACCTACTGCACAAAGAATTGATGCAACTGTCTTCTTCATAGGGTTGTTTGATGTTCACGGTTTAGGCATTGCTAGTGCTACGTTCCCTCATGGGCCCATTGACTAGGCATGCTCTGAGAGAAGCTAACATATATTGACAACACTGAGTTAAGCACAAAATGCAAGTCACAGTCCATTTTATTCAAAAGTAGGGACAGACATCTTTGTGGTATAGGTCTTCCTGCCTTGTGAACAGAAGCAGTTTCTGAAATGGGTTTAGTAGGAGAGCAAGCTGCAACAAAAACCAGTCCAATTTTGTGGTATAAGCACTTTTTTTGAGAAGGAGATAGCGCATCTCATGCCCATGTTATGGATTCTATCTGTTTTTATCTAATAGCTTAAAATATAAAAACAGACACCAAAAAAGATTTTTTTAACTGGATAGCCTAAATTTTAGGTTTCTTTATCAAGGTTCCTTTTTCTGTCTGTGGTGGGTTGAGCTTGGCTGGCCTCCAGGTGCCCACCAAAGCCACTCTGTCACTACTTCTCCTCAACTGAACAGAGGGAGAGACAATATAACAAACGGCTCATGGGTCAAAATAAGACCGGGGAGATCACTCATCAGTTACCATCACGGTCAAAACAGACTCAACGTGGGGAAATTAATTTAATTTATTGCCAATTAAATAGAGTAGGATAATATGAAATAAAAACAAATCTTAAAACACCTTCCCCCCAACCCTCCTTTCTTCCTGGGCTCAACTTCACTCCCAGTTTCACTACATCCTGCCCTGGAGAGCAGGGGGACAAGAATGGGGATTGCGGTCAGTTCATCACACATTATTTCTACCGCTCTTTCCTCCTCATATTCTTCCACTGCTCCACACACACACCCAGTCCTCCATGAACCTCTGCAACTGCTGTTCCTCATTAACTGCTCCAGCGTGGGTCCTTTCCATGGAGTACAGTCCTTCAGGAACAGACTGCTCCCCCACGGGGCCACAGGTCCCGCCAGAAGCCTGCTCCAGGCCTCTGCCTTCACCTTTTTATCTGTTTCTGTTTCTTTTTTTCCAGTGTCCTAACACACAGCTTGCAACTGTTGATGAGAACTGTATTCAGTCTGGAGGAAAGTCAGGCATCCAGCTGAGGGCTGTGAGCTCTGTTACCAGTCCTGGAGACTTAATTAATAGTTTAGGTGAAAACTGGCATAGTGACATCTAAATATATGTATATATTTGGCTCAAGGCATAGAGGCAAAGCAAGGTGTCTTGCTCCCTTTTTTAACTTCTGAAATTCAGTCTTTAATGTCTTAAGATAAAACAAAATGGTAACAGGAGTGCACTTTGACCTCAATAGCGTATAGAAAAAAAATAGCAGGAAACATTTCAAGGAACATTCTATTCACCCTAACAGGCTACCTGATATTCCCAGTACTCCTCATTTGCCATTTGCACATTAATATAATTCTCAAGATGCACAAAAATACATATTTTTGGCAGCTTTGCGCACTTAACTGCTTTTTAAGTGGCTTCTAGTGTTAATGAATGTATGATTCTTAAGCATGGTGATAACTTTTAGCGTTTATTGTATATTTGGCATAATATTTTGCAACACTTTGCAAACAGTTAATTAATAATTAACCAAAATTAAATTCATCGTCTTAGGAGATGTAATACTGAATCAATTTTCTATTTCTTTTTCTTTGTTATGCCTGTATGGATATTTATAGCATTTATATTGTAATTTATTTGTATTTATTGTGTTATAATTTATATTGTTTTTATTGTATTTATAATACAATAATGTGCAGTATTTGCACATTATGTGCATACACAACTATGTGCAGTGTTTGAATTCATTTAATTGGCATGTAAAATGTAAACCAAAGATCAGAAAATTAGCTCACTAAACACCTCCCAGGGTAAGGCCTGACTGGGGCATAATCCACTAAAACTTTTATCTTCCCACTTCTAATTTTTCCTCAATATCATATACTGTTTCTTTGTAGGGTTTTTTCCTTTTTTTTTTTTTCCTGCCCAAATCAATAGCTGAAGTGAACTTTTTTTGCAGGTAATTTGAGTTCACTTGCCAGCTGTGAATTAATATTTACTGTCTGCTGTACAGAAATAGGTATATCTACACCTGTCCATCTGTAGTTTTGTAGAATGAGTCCTTACTCATAAATGTGGCAGCTGGCTAGAGTAGCTAAGGTATGATTTTTTTATGACTGGCTAGGCAAGACAGAACATAAAACCTCCACATAAGTCACCAAGAGATTAGTTACTTCAGCTTCAGGCTGCAGCAACTTCTGTTACTAACTTTTGTCAGAATCTCTCCACTTTCCCTCTCTTTCCCACACGCATACACACTTTATGTGGGAAGGAAAGCAGCATCCATTTTTTATATCTTTCAATCTTGAGCATTAAATTTAAGCGGTGAATACATGATTTGCAAGAGTGTTGAAGACATTTGTATTGTGCACTGTGATAGATGAGGGGATCAAAATATAGTTTTAATGAGCCATATTTTAGACCTTGTTCAAGGATGATTCACCAGAACTTCATAATTAAGTTAAATGTTTACAATGATACAACAGCACTGTTCATGAGGCATCATCCCAGTCTCTCTTCCATAGCCTTTTGCTTTATTGAAGACAAATTATATTACATTAAATTGCCATAAAAGGAAAAAAACAAAGCCATAATACCATTATCAATGCAAACATACACTTGAATTAAAGACGCTATTTACCCTTTAATAACCAGTATAAGGAAAAGTTTCAGGGAACAGAAGGCATTAAGTGGTGATTTGGAATTACACCGCTGAATTCTCATCAGAAAAAGTGAAGTTTCCTTTTGTGAAGTTTGCACTAGTAATTTGTCCTACACTGCTTTAGATTGAACGATGTGGAGAGTGGAAAATGACTTTTCTTTTACTGTTACCTCGTTCCTATTTAGGATCATCTCACACCCTTAAGTTTAATTGCTCCCTATACAAATTTAAAAGTTTGTTTCTAGGGAGGAATAAAATATTCTAGAGATTTTTTTAAGGAAGAATCTCCACAGAAAAGGAGCAAGCTAATCAGTTCATTTATAGCTTCTTTTTTATTATATTGGCAGATAGATTGAAAAGCTATACCAGCAAAAGCTTAGCAGTGGACTGATTTTAGTTAAGATGGAGTCCATGTTTTCCCTGCTTCCTACACCACTGAATAAATGGTCTAGAAGCGCCTAGAAATCTCTGCTTTTATTTCTTAACAGAATATTACTTTAGCTAAGATTTCAGCATTTTTTTCTACCTGCTGTATGATATAACACGTTATTACATGACAGCATTTTAAATAAAGCCATTGGAATTTATTAATAAGATTATTTTCTGTGTATGTGCAAGAGAAACTACACAGATCCCGACAATACTTCACAAATCAGACATTAGGGCATTTATCTTCATTAACACTGTTTTTTTCCTCACCTTGTTGTCTTTTTGCACCCTTTTACACCTTCCTTCTAACTTTATTATTCTTTTCCTATTCATTGCATCACTTCCAACCAAAGCCACATATTTCTCAGATTTTCCTTTCTAAGGTCTCCTCGTCAACTTAAAAAGTAATACATCCCAAAATAAATATCATACTTCTCTTCAGTATTTTTTTCATTAGTAAACTTCTGCTGTTCTTGACAGCACTGCACCTTCTCTGTTAAGAAGAGCCTTCCAGCTGACTGGTCAACTCCAGTTTTTCCTCTCTCTCCTCCTCTTACGTCCCGGTCCGACTACATCGGGCCCAGGAGAGGTTCGCAATGATTCCAAGTGTGAAATTAAGACACAAACGAGGTCAGATGCTGCTCACTGCAGGTTTATTGTTATTCCCCAGCAAAAGTCACTAAGACAAGCGATAGAGTGAAGGCAGAAGTAGAGGAAAGGCAGAAAAGCGAAGCAGTATTACGGAACGTAGCAAGAGTATAGTCACCACTACAGGCCCGACGACGTCTCAGCAGTACTCCGGAAGTTCAGCAGCATCCCGTTGATCCATGGTTGCTGGTGGTGGGGGTCTCAGTCCCAATTCCCCCCAAAATTGGGACAGTGGAAACCACTGCTGCAGTTATAGTCCAGGTAACCCAGGTTGGTCTGTAGCTTGACTAATCAGCGTGACGATGGCCTTTGCTGAGCTAATTGTCATTTTACATGGTTGCCCTATAAGCTTTTCCTGTCCCCTTGCTGTTTGGGCAGTGCTTGGCTTCAGCAATTTTGGAGGTAACAACACAGGCTCATAAATCAGTCTAAATAAATCAGCATACTTTTTAAATCCATTCACTGACTTCTCCTTCGCTACAGTCCATAATTTAAAGATTCCTTTGCTTGATTTCCAATGTGTAACTCTACTTCCTCCTGTCCAAGCCACTGTGCCCTTTTATCTTGCCTCTTGCGTGTTATTCACTCTCTAGGGAACATAGCGCTAATATTCTGGTAACCATTTTCTTCACCATATATGCCAAAATTGCATTCAATATGGAATGCAGATTTCTCATGCTGAACCCTAGATGCATTGCTGATCATGGCAGGATGAGTTGGTATTCTGCAGTAACACCTCCCCTTCTCACCCCAGAGGAGGTATTTATTTCTTTGTTTCAGTTCTCCATCTATAAAAGAGGGATTAAATTTGTCCTCTGTATCAATAAATATATACAGTTTAAATACATATATAGATCTATATGTACATAGCATAGATATACTAACATGTATAAATATCATAAAAGAGGTCATACAGATATATTAAAATTCAGTTAAAATCTTTCCTTAACGCCGCATCTGACCCATTTTTTGGTCGGTGTCATGGCAACAAAAAGATTTAATTCTATATTTCTGTATTTCGAAGTAGAAAATAGCAGCATGTCATCCATTAATCTTTGGTTCTATAGAGGAGGATAGGATGTGTAAAATAAAAGAACCCCACTACAGATTTCACCGCCTTTTCCCTTGTTCTCTGTTTGGAAAAGATTGATTTATTAACTCTTGCCCCTCTATAGAAATATAACAATTAAATATTTATCAAGAATGCTTTTTAGAAAGAGAAACTCATCAACAAACTAGTAAATGGCCCTTTAGAGATCATTTGGATCACTCTGGATTAACCAATAGTTTATTAATTAAACCAGAGACGGAATCTAAGTCTGTCGTTCACATCCTAATTAACTGTTCTAATAGATTTTTGGACTGGGTTGGGTTAAAGGGACAAAGAAAGGAAGAGATCTGTTAATTATTTGGGAACTGTGCTTGCTCATGTCAGAGTCCTACCACAAAATCTGAAAGATCTCGTGTTCATTTCAATGTCTTCTGCTCTGTCTCTGTAGTGGAGTTCCTGTCATCTTACACTTCCCAAGGGTAACCTCAGTGCTAATGCATGCTTTAAACTTTTTCTGGTTCTTTTGTACTTCAAAATAGTATTTCTCCAAGGATATTTGAGGGAAGTGCCTGAAGAAGTTATTTTCCCTGAAATTTTCACATCAATATTTTATATAATTATTCTGACATTTGGCCTTCACAGTCTGGCTGCATAAAAGGACTGAAGTACAAATTTCTACTTCGTCCTGTTCTTAGTATCATCATAAATGAATGAGTTTAGTCACTGTATTCAAAAATTTAGATAATTAGTTACAATATCCAACAAAGTACAAAAGGGAAAGCGATAAAATATATCCAGTATGTTATTAGATGAGGGAAAACCTACCTGGAGTTACCGTCATATGACATAACCATTATACTCTCACTACTTTTCAGTTCTAGTATATCCACATAAATCACACTAACATCAACAGCTTCAAGAACAAACCTGAACTGCATTAAGAAAAAGGAGGTCTTGGATTTCCTAGGGGCATCATTTTCTTTTTAATACATCAGCTGTTTATAAAAAAATAAAAACAAAAAAGGAACGTGTCTAGATCTTTGCCTCTCTGCAATAACCAATTTCAGAGAATTAAAAATACCCATTTGCATCCATTGCTAGGCTAATCAACAATCCTTACTTCTTCTTTTGCCACTCTTCAACAACATCTTGCTCTAAGTCTACCTTGTAACTCACTCAAGCCTCTCTGGAGCTTGGAAGCACTTGTTTTCCAAGCAGTGTTCAAAAAACAAACAGGAAGAAAAGAAACAAACAAAAAAGAGAGAGAGAATGAGATTTATAATAGCCCCTGAGACCAAATTTGGAGACTGGAACTATAATCATGTCCACATGTGTTGTATTGTGTTGTATCATTAGAACATTCTGTGGTTTGTTTTGTTCAAGTTTTTAGACTGTGACTGCCTTCAACGAGGGTATATGTTTGTTTCTCAGTCATACAAAGCACAGAGCATGTTTTTGGTCCTCAAAAATGATAAGATATTTTATTGAAAAAATGAAAAGATATTTTAACCCTTCCGTTCTGGCATCATGATTTTTCATTTATAATCCACTCCTGATAAGAATGTCTGTATAAATGATAAATTTGCCTTAAGAACCCAACAATCAAGTGAAAATAACCACTTTTCATAGGTCTTCGTATTGGTCAAACTATCAGGAGTTGTGTTACTTTAATAACTGGATGACATTTAGAGCACAAGTTTACATTTGCAGTGAAATATGGTTGTGTAATATCTTTTCATCTGAACAACAGTAGCCTAATGGCTTCAGAATGCTTATCAAAAATCTGTCTGTGAGTGTTTCTACAATGTGCAATGTGTGTTGAACATTAGGCTGTGAAGCTTTTAAAAAAACATTTTTATTCCCTAGGTGAAGAAAAAGAAGAGGAAAAAAGGATAACACTTCTGTTATGCCCAGAAAGATTTGTGCTTTTGTAACTGAAAGAAAAAAGAAAGCAAAAAACCAGCTTTTGCATAAGGGAGTGCTTTTTAAAATGAATTTTAAATTCACTTGAGTATATCTATGTCTGTTATTAAGTAAAATGTTACTGCAGTATACCGAATGAAACGGGATTTGTTTTACTTAATCTCTATTGGTGTATGGCCAGGGTTTTTTGGGGGTGGGCTGGGATTTTCTCCCCCATTCTGTTCTTTGTCTTCACTCTTGTCTGTCAGAGGGTGTCAGAATCCATTCTGATGACCTGTTTCCAGATGGTCCTCCGCTTGGCAGATTTGATATGCCACGTCACATAAAAAGCTCATAAAACTGAAGTGGCATTCACTCCATACAATGCTTTGATTATCAGCATACATACAGGGAATGGCACAGCATCTCACTGCCAAGCACTTAGTGCCCACTGGCTCCATCATCCAAGCTGAGCACAACACAGTTTAACATTTTAAGCCTTTTTGTCATACTTGTATCTACTTGGCTTTTTTTGAGTCTAAGAACAGATATGTGTAAATAAATGTTTGGCATAGGAAAAAAAAGTAAGAAAAAATATATTCAAAAGAAATATCCATTTAAGCAATATTATTTAAAACATAGAAACAATGAAATTTCAAATGTTATCTCAATTTTGATTTTTTTTTTTTTTTAATCTTTATTGTAATTGATTATATCTACATACTCCAGTTTGGGCAGAACAGAATTCTGCGAGCTCTGATAGAGAACAGGGCTACTTTATTAAAGAACTTCTTATTTTTACAGCTGAAATTTGAATTAATATTTCAATGAACAGTATCATTAAGATAGTTCTTCTTGTTGACTTTAGTTAAGCACTATCTGTATGTAGGTTGGCTACAGCAGCCTGTATTTGTTTAAGTAGTATAATTCACTACAGATATTTTTTAAAATGTAAGGCCATTTTTTATCTGCAAAAGATACATTCTGAATTACATTCTGCTATTGGAACAACAGCAGGTTTACCCTTTTGTAGATTTAACACAGTCAATGGCCTTGTCAAAGCAAACAAGAATTAAAACAACAATGAAGAGTTGGCTTTCCCAGTGAATATAATACATACATAAGTTTTAATCTACCTGTCTTTTTTTCTTGTTTTAGAGATCTGACATAGAAAGCAAGAAGTTTAAATGACATAGGAGGGTACCTTCCAAGAAACAAATAGATTAGTAGCCTTAAAAACTTGGACACCTGCCTGCTTCTTTCTCTTTCTACCCTCCACTTTAGGCCATGAGCAGGAGCTCTAAAAATAATGTCTCAATTTACTGCGTTTTTAGTGTTTCTGTCATTTTACCTTGGAAACAGACATAAATGCTTAATCTGAGGTGATGACCTACAGTTCCCCTGGAATCAGTAGAGAAATAGAAGTTCTCTTGAATACTATTCAGCTCCTAGAAAGTCACCCACATCTTTCTCTCTGCCTATGACTCTCTGACTACGCGCATAGCAACTGGGTTTCTAACTGAGGTGTTTCAACAAGATTCCTAAAGTTAGAGGCAATAAATCCAAGTCATGGGACATGAAAGTTTAAGCGAGATTCTATCCTTCTTAATCTTATTGTACTGTGAAACAGTCTGAAGACGGAGAAAAATGGTCAGTGTCATTGAAATTATGTCTGGTTCATGTTTATGTAACTAAGAACTAGTTTATTTATTTAGCTATCTGTTTTGAGAGGACCTACAGGGGATGACTTCTGAGGTCAAAAATAATCAGTTGAGAAGTAGGGAAAACATGAAAGAGAGAAATTTAGACTCTCAGATTATTTCCAATTATGAATATTGTTATACTCACTTTTCCAGTTCCATGTTTTAAATTCATTTGTTTTCTCATCTATAAAAATATGAACGTTATTCACAGTAATTGACTACAGTTTTTTAGAAGTAGAAAAAATAAGAATTTTATGTATACCCAGTCCCTTTTTATACAGATGGATCCCAAAACATTAAGCATATATTGTTAAATTATTTTTGTTTATTTCTGTTATTAGTGCTGTTATGATCACTCTTTCTTTCTCCTTCAGCACCCGTTGCTGTAGCATTCAAAAATTCTATCAATGAAATTAAGACATATGGCATTTATGGGAACAGATCCACCAATCATTACTTCTATAGCTCAATTATCTCTTTTGTATATCAAGGAGGGCCCCATAGAGCCACAGTCAAACAGCTTACAAATAAGCACTATATTTTGCCCAAATCCATCACAGTAATTTGAAAAATGTTCATGGTGAGTACTTCAAAGAAAATTTCTACTGCTACTGTAGAAAGCTCCTTAAAAAAAAAAGGTGAAATAATGACTGGGACAATAGGAAAAAAGAAAAAGCAGAGTCTTAAATGAAACTGCAAAATAATAATGAGCAAACATAAGACTAAATTTCTGAGTTCTCAGTTAAATGTGTATTCTTTTGAAATCACAGGAGAAATTTTTATTTCAGTTACTGCACAGAATGGATTGAAAGAGCTTTGCATGGTTGAAGTGGAAAGATTAGGGGTTTTCACTGAAAAATTAAGAATGAGTAGCTACAAAAGAGGTGTTGCTGGCAACATTAAGACCTCTATGATCAATTAAGGCACCTTGTAGATATTAAATCAATGCCTCATCCTAATACCTGTGTTGCTGTTATTACCATTACCATTTGCTGTTATTACCAAGTTACCAATTTGTTATTACCAATTAATACCATTATTTACCATTACCAATCTATTACCATAGATTTCTGAAATCTATGCTGAGGTTAAAAATTCCATAAAAATTTCTGTCATTAAATATGAACTACCTATTTCTTCTCCCCTTCTTCTTACATAATTGAATTAACTGAAAAAGACCCATATTTGTTACATGAACAAAAAATAAAAATAAAACAATGCACAGCTAACAGTACCATCTGTGTCCATCAGTTTTAAGGCAATCTAGTCTTTTCCCTAGAAGTCTTCAGTAGTGGATGATAGAAGGCAATCTGATGGTAGCTCAGTTATAAGCAGAGAAAAGAGCTGTGGCCTTGGCTTGAGTGCTTAGGCTCTTATTGGGAAGAAACATTACAGCTACTGCCTACAGACATGACTTTATTTCTGTCTGCATCAGCCCTCACATAAAAATTTGGCTGTGTAAACAACTTAAAATCAAAAGGCTATATACCAGATAGGCACAACTGTGTATGTGCTACTGCTGTTCCATCTGTAGATTGTTCCTTGTGCCAGTAGCTCTTTATAAGCTGGGTTTGGAATCAAGAGACATAATAGGAATATTCTAATGAACAATCAAGAAACCCAGTTATTCCTCTTTTTCTTTCATCCATAGTTCTTAGCTTAACGATGGATGTTTAAACTGACTGATATGCTTTAACTCACTGTGCTGATAATTCCAGATGTGAGAAATATATGTGGTTATTAATAAACCATTATGCATTGGGGATTTTCCCTTCACCCTGTCTTTTTCCTCTCATTTCCTGCAAGAACCATTTAGCATTAATGATTGTTGCTCCTAGAATTTTGGCAGACAATACCCTACTTTATCAAGTGTGTATGTAAGAGGAATCTTATGTTCCTGCCAAAGATAACCATCAGCAAAATAAAAAGCTTAAGCAGGCCTACAATAGTTTATTCGGCTGTTAGGAGGCAGGCAGCCATGCTTTAACTCCAGCTCATTATAGTTCCCACTTGACATTACCTATCTTTAGTATATCCCTTGTCTTGCATCAGTAATGACTGTCTTCAGATGCCTCAGGCTTTTCTTAGACTGCTTTAAACTCCTTTTTTTTTTTCCACTTCTTTTTTTATTTCTCTCACTTCTCAATTTTTCATGACTTTCAAATTATCTATTGACTGTAATTTACATGACTTCAGGCTTTTTAGCCTGTTTTACCTGGAAAGACTTGTGAGAATATACAACTACTTTACTTCATTAGGTATTTTATATCTGTCAACACACCAGTTATTATTAACCTCACAAACAGAAAAAGAAAAAAAAAAAGGGTAGGATCTAAGGCCCTATATATAGTGAGTGACTTTTAGATACGGAATGAGAAATGCGTAAGCCAAATACCCCAAATTTAAAAAGCAAGTCCAAAAAGCTGAGGGAAGGATTTCACAATACAATGTTCCTCTCTAGAGAATATTTCACTGATGAATGTGAAATGCAAGGTAAATTACATAAAAATAGTTCTAAGTTTGTCATACCTATCTAAG
Source organism: Larus michahellis (assembly GCF_964199755.1). Lineage (NCBI taxonomy): Eukaryota > Metazoa > Chordata > Aves > Charadriiformes > Laridae > Larus > Larus michahellis. The sequence continues at coordinate 100,487,493 of NC_133898.1, read as the reverse complement.
AAATAATCTAAAAGACATGTAATTGTGTCAAGAGTTAACCAGTAATATTTGAAAACTACATCCAACAATTTTTTATTTTTCAGAAAACAAGTATATATAAAAAAAATGTGTTTAATATAAAGAATGAATACAAACACAGAGAAAGTATAGAGTCATATGTATAAAGTCTATGGCTTTCAAAAAGCCCATTCTAGCAGCAGCGAGTTTTACAAACTGGTATAATTAAACTGTTGTGATGCAAGCATCACTGTATGACAGTCTATGTTGTGTATTGTTCTGAATTGACACCAACACAGATATGCTTTTGCTCTTTTAAATTTGTGGAGATAATCTTTTTGTTTTGCTCAGTACCTGTGGAAAATGTTTCAGATTTTGAAGTGATGAAGTCTTTTTCTGATTGTTATTGCTGTTAATTTATATTATGGAAAGACTGAAAGTATTTAGCAGGATATCAAAGCTTGTATGCGCTACACCCTGTATGTTATTGTCATTAAAATATATCTGTTGCCCCCAAAAGTTATGAACTAAGAGTAAAACTGTAAAACTGGGTGGATACAAGAAAGAGATGAGGAGAGTACAAGGTAACAGTGCGACAATTATGAAAAGGGTAAGAAGCAGAGGTCACAGAACTCCAACTGGCTAGACATAGTTATACATGTCTTCTTTCCCCACGTTTCTTCCTCTGTCTTTTAATTAAAAATAAGTGGCCTGATTTTCAAAGGTCTTGAACACCCAAAACCGGCACTGATTTCACAGGCAGCTGTGGGTGTCAGCACATTAGAAAATTAGGCCAAAAGTATTTTTATCTTTGGAAACTTCATAAGATTTATCCTTTAAATGTGAGTGACTAAGGGAAAACCTTGATAGTTGTCACTTAAAACAGTGAAATAGTGCAGTCTTCTAAAAAGCACAATAATCTTAGTATGCTATAGCTACCTTTTCTCTCAGACCTCTCTTTCTCTCCCAATGTTGTATCTCATGTTGACACCTTTCTTATCCATTTTGATTGAGGAAAAGGTCTAATAATCTTGGGCAAAGCTCATATTGTTCTCTCCCCATGTCAGGGCAATGCAGTGCTAGGCTTGGAAGTTTACCTCCAAGTTGGAAATTTCAAATGAATGTCGGGTAAACAACCAGGAAGTATCTACACTATCCTTTCTTTTCTTTTTTATACTACATTTCTTTAATAATAAGATATACAGGGGATCACAGCCATTACAATAGCACTCATTTATTTTAGTGTATTGGAATTAAGTGTAACAGGAATTAAGGATGCTAAGCTTTTGAAAAAAAGCTATGTGACGTTTACATTCTTTTAAATTATTATTATTTTTAGGAAAAGTTTTTATAGGGTGTTAAAAACACATTTTCACTTGACTGCAGGAAAAATTACTACATTAGTGGTAACAATGATTATTCAGAAATATCTGTGAAGATGGGCAAAAATAAAGTAAACAGTAGTATGTATCTGTACTCCCATTATTGAAACACACCCACGGATGGCAACTGAAATTATCTGTCTGTCTTCATAAAAAGATTAAGTTAATGTATCATGTCCTAACTTCTTAGAAGGTTCTTGCATACCTTCAGTATGCATTACAGTTCATACCTTCAGTTCCAGTTTCTTTTAACATAAATCTTTAGAGATGTTCTACCAATTCATTCATAAAATCTTCCAAAAATGACCAATACCGTGACTTTTCACATCCGACACTTCCTACTGTGAGACAATATCCTGATTTGAGGTAAAACAGAACCAATTTTCTGTTCAGTAATTTTACGTGGCAGCTAAGCCTCTTCTAACTCTTCAAACTCTCTGAAATTAACAGTGTATTGGGCAGAAAACTGTTCATTCTCAGAGTGATAAGACCTATGTTTATAGTTTATGCCAAGGATTGGTATGCAGAAAGGCTCTTGCTTATACTTATTGCTGTAGCAACCAAGGTCAGCTAATTTCGTTATTTGCCCCATTGGAGGCTTGGAAGAGGAAAAGCATAGAGGGGTCGCACCTGCAGGGAGGAGCAGACAGGACAGGTGACCCAAAACTGACCAACAGGGTATTCCATTCCATCTGCCTCCTGCTCAGTACAAAAGCTGAGGGATCAAAGGGTCAGCCCTCTTTCTTCAATGGCCGACGTCCAGGGAGTACCCTGTCTATTCGTCTGCCTTTCATTCCAGTCTGTGCTTTGCTGACTCCGGATCCAGAATCCAGTTCCCATCCACCACTAAATCCAGTCTGGGACTTTCCCAGTGCCTGCTGGTGACGTGATCACCATCCTGGGAGCTCAATACTGTTTTTGTATACATTTCATTATTTTCTTCTTATTTTATTATTAATATTATCATTAAAGTAGTTTAGTTTCTTCTAAACTCATAAGTCTCTTTCTCTCTGCCCTTTCTCTCCTTGAGGAGAGAGGTGGGGGAGGGCATCTGTCATTCATCTCAATGGTCAGTCTGGCCCAAACAATGACAGACCAGCTGAATTCTCTGTTAGATTATTGCATATCCCCATTAATTTTTCAGGGAAGGGGAAGAGCCATCATTGTGACAGATTACTTCATTTTACTCCTTTTCATTTTCCAATGTTTTGTACTTAGGCATGTATGATTTCTGGAGCCTCCGTTTCTTAACTGACTTTGGTATTGACACTAATAGTGATAATACACTTTACTCATACTGTACTTTATTAGCGTAGTAATCTTCATAGATTTTTAGGCTGGGATGTCTTGTAAGGCTTAAGTTCCTATGGCCCAGCTTGAAGCAACTCATCTGATGCCCTGCATTATGAACAGAGATTCCCAAGGGTCATCGTGTACATTTTCTAATTAGTAGAATCCACCAAACACTAACAATCAATGTTCATGAATATTCATGCAAGTAAAACAGATAAATTCATTTCAGCTGCACTTCAGTCCCTTTTGTGTTGACTTTCTCTAAACAATGAAGCGACTAGTCATTGATTAATTTTTGGCTGAGAAGAGTTACGGATAACCTGTCTAAAAAGAGATGCATATTTACATTTCAGCATTATGCCATGTATTTTTATGTTTTCATGTGCATTGCTATAATGTAACTATTTTGCTTTCTTATTTCAGATACATAACAGTTAATTAAACAACTTAAATAAATAATAATTGTTTGTTTATTGTCCTGGGAAATGCATGTAGCTTGTTTCTCTAATGTCTGTAATTAAGAAAGGTGCAGGTATTTCCCAGACCTGAAGATGACAAACACAAATCTCTGTCTACAAAGTCTAATTCTGTGGTGTTCTTCAAAGGTATAAAAATGATTATTTAAAATATAAATTTTCTTGGTCTAATGGGAAATACCTTTTGCAAAGAATTTTTAACATTGATTTAAGAATCTGTTGAACTCAGGCAAATGAACAAAACTTTGGCTTTAATTATCATCAAACTTTTTACATTGTTCTCTATTCAGTTATTAAATGTCATAATATGCCAGTTCTCATTACACATTTGAATTTTTCTTTTTTCATCTTAACTACGAATGGGATATGTTGAAAGGTCACAGAAACCAGCTGATCAGAATTATCAAAGGCCAATTTAATTCCTTCTGCAATCAAATGAACTTAGAAGAGGATGGTATTTAAAGCCTATAACCATTTGTGATTCTCTGTCCATCCAAAATGAGCATCAACAGCTTTCCAACCAAAAAATACAGAAGTCTAAACCATAATTTAAAAAATCTTGGTACAACATGTTATAAGAGCTTTGAACAAAATATCAGAAAACTAGACAAACTTACAAACATATTGATGAAATTTATATGTTCTGTGTCATGACTTTTTTAAGAATAGGAATAGATGGGCCACAAAGTTTATTTTGATTCAGAAATCCTTGTATAATGGTTTAACATTGGAATGTCAAAGGCAAGTGCTGCATTCATGACATTACTATAGAACTAATACTGTTTTCACTGAATTTGAACTATTTAGGTATTTTTGTTTTGTTTGCTTCTTAATCTCTGCTCTGTCTAGAGAATGAAATGCAGATTAACAAACTGGAGCTAATGGTGGGTATTATATTGCCTTGTGGTTTGGCCATTTCCTCAGAGCAAAGTATTAAATTAATTAAAATGAGAAAAAAAAAACCACCAATAAAAAAGCTTTTAGCCATAGATGCGATATCTCAAAACAATTAAAAAGGATAGATGTAGAAAGAGGCTAAATTTAGATTAGATATTAGGAAGAAATTCCTTGCTGTCAGGGTGGTGAGACACTGGAACCTGTTGCCCAGGGAAGCTGTGGATGCCCTATCCCTGGAGGTGTTCAAAGCCAGGTTGGATGGGACTTGGAGTACCCTGGTCTAGTGAGAGGTGTCCCTGCCCTTTAAGGTCCTTTCCAACCCAAACCATTCTATGAATGGGATTACTCATTTAGATATAAAAAAATTTACAACTAATGTATATAATCAATTGCATACATCAATGCCTTAGGGTCAAGCTGGGTGATTAAAATAATGATCTTTGTTGACCGTGGTTTCTCTAAATATATAATTCTTCGGTGGATGTGATTGTCAGAACCCATTCTAAGTAGGTTCTAAGTAATGTCTAAGTTAGACATTAAATGTGCATTCTAATAAACCAGGTATTTTTCAAGAGTATCTGAAATTCAACCTACATCACAGATGCTTAGATTTACCTCTAGAATAAATTTTAGGAAAAGTACTTGAACTAACAGAAACTTGGACATTATGATCCAACATAAAAAGTTATTCCCTACAAAAATAAGTTGTTTCTGAAGATCCAGACTGTCCATAGTGTATACATTGTGCATCCATTTAACGGGTACTCAAGATTCAGCAGGTCATCCTTTTTCTCTACAATATGTCAAAACCAAATAGTTCAGGTCTCCATCCGGATACTGAAAACATGAAAATATCCATTTTGACATTGAACAATAAAAAACTGTTTTTTCTTAGAAACAAACAAACCTCAAACCCAATTTTATATTTTATAAAAAATACTGGTAATCAGAAAGAAAGTAAGCAACACAGAACTGCAGCAATGCACTGTCAGATCATGTTATCAGAAACAATTTGCATATTTTTCTAGAATGTTCCTTTAGAGAGTAAATTGGCGCATTCAAGTATTCCTCTTCAATGCAACAAGAAAAGATCTTAGAGCTCTTGAGAATGGAATTTTGATTTTCTATGGAGATGTAAAGAATATTGTGATAAGGGAAAGTTAAAAAAAAAAAAAGATTTTGCAAGCATCTTTTTTCATTGACTGGTAGCATTTATTTCAGACATATAATGAATTTAAATAGATTCCAATGTGTGCTTTCAAATCCACTGTTAACTTTTTCAGGGAAACTATCAGTAAAAGTTCCATCCAGCACTATTCTTAAAATTTAAGTTTTTAAGATGCCAACATTAGATTAGTTTGATTGCACTCAAAGGCCTGGATCCACTGAAATGAGTAATTTTTAAACAAATAAAGGACCAAGAAGGAACTAAAGATTACTTTGTTCCTATCTAAAGCACCTTTCTTAGCTGCCTGAAGCAGAGGTAAGATAAACTGTCACCAGATGTCTTGTAGTACCTGAAATTCCTCCTCTTTAAGTCTTATTTAAAAGTTTTGTGTTCTTCTCCTTTGATTTATCCCCCACTATATGCTGTCATTCTTAAATATATCTTTCCAATATCAGCTGCTCTATCATAGTTACACCAGGATATCTTCCCACATTTGTTCACACATACATAGCTTAAGTACTGTTTTTATAGAAAAGGAGTAGATCTACTAAGTGCAGTAAGACATTTATTCAATTCTTAAAATAATACAAGATATTGTAAGAATAAATGCAGTGATTTATAATCTCCATAGTACTTTTGTTTTATGCCACACATTTGCACAAGTCATTATATACTTGAATAAAAGTTAGATGAAACAGGAATTATCTGTTCTATGGCTATTTTTATTCTTAAACTAAGAGGACATTGACAAAGTTACTGAGCAGCACCCATATGCTGGTGAGAGACAGTAAACAAAAAGTAACATCTTAAACTGTCACAATTTAGATTAATATATGGATGCAAAAAAGTGTGATACAGAATCCAAAATACTCAGGAAACATATAAAGGGATCAGTTTAATATGACTTCTTTTGGTTTGATTTTTTCCCAGTTTTCTGTTTCATTGAACTGAATGGCACCATTCTGAGATTTTGTCTCATTAGTGTCACCATCGATATCCAGATCACTTTCTCAAGAAGAATAATTCTCACTGCTGCCTTTTAAATTAATGCAGAACTTCCAGAATACACTTGAATGGTGTGTAAGTAATCAGCAATAGATGCCTTTGGACTTCTATCTTGGATCTTTAACTATGAGAATCAGACTAGTATTAAAAATGACGTGGTGATTTATTCATATTGCTCGATTAACTTTCTACCATCAAACTTGTGACAACTAGAAAATGTTTCAGCTTTGATAAATATAATGATGAATCATTATGAGGTGGCAGGGTTCCAATAAATGTGATACTGTGAGTTTGTATTGATTTTCTTATGCTTACTGGCGTGTGTTGCTCTGCTTACTAATTTCTGTACATTGGTCTGTGTCAATGTCTTCTATATTTTTATTTCTTCCCATGTTCCTATTCTGAACAGAAGGGATTTTTGGGAAATATCATCCTTATATAACTCAGTAGCATTCTGGTTATTGCTGGAATTATGGTTCCTGGTTCTTTGTAGGCACTTGTAATATCAATTACTTGAATTGTAAGGCCTACAGTCAGAAAGGGTGACATTTGCCAACAAATACTATAGCAGTAGACGATAGTAGTAATCTGGTCAGAACAATCAAGAAATGTTCAGGTATTTTATGCATTCAGATCTAGAATGACCTTTTTTTGGAAACAAATGATTGATCCTAGTCATCGCTAAAAACCTTGTGGATCTTCACACTAAAAATTTCCCTGTAGGTGCTTAGACTTCTGCTCTAGAAACCCCTAAAGGAAAATATAAAATATCTTGGCTTCTTGATTATTTTTATCATTATTTAGCTGCGTTGTTATGCACATGCATTACAGTACCTATTTGCCTGGAAATGTTCAGCTAGTATTCAATGTCCATACTGTATTCTGTATGTACTGAAAAATAAGAGCACAGATCATAAATAAGTGAAATAATTTGGTAGTCTGTTGCTGGTTTGGTTTGTTTGTTTGTTTGTTTGCTTGCTTACTTTTCTGCAGCAAAATTTCTTGTGATATTATTGTTCTAAGTATAGACATAGAAAATTATAAGAATCCATATTGATGAAGCCTTGTTGATATCCCAAGAAAGTCTGCATGTATATATATTTCTGGTAAGAGCTCCAATTTTAATTTAGATTTATAAACATAAATTAAGGTGTCTAGATATAAGTACCTATATATGCCATAGGTGTATGGTCTTCTGTTACAGTCAGTGGGTCTCAATGGAGTTGCTTACATGTAAGTATTCAGCACCATTTTAGATGACCTTCTTTATCAAAGACATAAACATGGGAGAGTGTGTTACAATGGAAGACCTGTGCCATTCCAGGGTCACAGCTGGAGGCTAGACAAGGTATTCTATAGCATCTTAAATGCCACTAGATCCCGAAGGCTGAACACCTGAAGACAGAACAGGAGGCCTAGTCAGCACAATCAACAAGTCAGCAAGGCTGGAGATTTATTCTCTGGTGGAGACCAGTGACAAGTGGCATTCATCAGGGGTTGGTACTGGGACTGGTGCTGTTTAATATCTTTGTTGGTGACATGGATGTTGGGATTGAGTGCACCATCAGCAAGTTTGCTGGTGACACCAAACTGCGTGGTGCAGTCAACACGCTGGAGGGAAGGGATGCCATCCAGAGGGCTTGAGAACTGGCACTGTGCAAACCTCATGAAGCTCAACAAGGCCAAGTGCAAGGTTCTGCATCTGGGTCAGGGCAATCCCAAGCACAAATACAGGCAAGAGCTGGAACACCTCTCCTATGAAGGCAGGCTGAAAGAGTTGAGGTTGTTTGGCCTGGAGAAGAGAAGACTCCAGGGAGACCTTATAGCAGCCATCCAGTACCTAAAGGGGGCCTACAGGAAAGATGCGGTGTGACTCTTTATGAGGGAGTGTAGTGATAGGATGAGGGGTAACAGTTTTAAACTGCGAGAGGGTAAATTTAGGTTAGACGTTAGAAAGAAATTCTTTACTGTGAGGGTGGTGAGACATTGGAACAGGTTGCCCAGAGAAGTTGTGGCTGCTCCATTCCTGGAGGTGTTCAAGGCTGGGGTGGATGGGACTTTGAGTAACCTGGTCTAGTGGGACGTGTCCCTGCCCATGGTAGGGGGGTTGGAACTAGATGATATCTGTGGTGATTCAGCTGCATAGACTTTAGATGCTTGGTTCAGTTACTTGCATAGTGATGTCTAATGCCATCTGGGCTACCCTAGACCACCTGAGATATCACATAGGACAGTTAGATGTGAATGTGACACAGGGCTTGTGAGAGACTCGTGCCCTTCTAAGTTCTTACCAAAGGCCACACAATATGTCTAAATGATTCTAATGATACTAGACTCCTACACAAGAGCAAATGAATCCCTCTGTACTTGAGGGTCAGCTGAAATACTGCCTGGACTCCACTAAGTTTATTGACTAGATTTCTCTTTACTATGACAGTATGTTAGACTCCTATGCCTCTGTAAACCCCTACACGCAATTAAAATCTGCTTTATGTGCATATCTGTCTTTCAGACATCATCCTAGTAACATTTTAATCTGCTTGGGTTGTTTTAATAGTCTGGATAGATAGTAAATTCTTGAGAATTTAGAGAAAAAATAGGTAGTTGTCTGAAAGAGAGAAAGATCATGTCATTTCACTACTGAAGAAAGTGCTTTTGTGTGCTTACAAATCTTCTCTGACATCAGATAATCCTCAAACTAAAACACAATTCCACAGGAGGCTGAGCTTTACTGGTTGTACTACTCATGGCCCTGCTTACTTTCCACACAGTCCTGGAAGTGCTGTACTGCACCTAGTTTTGTGTTACTGCTGTGTCTGCTTTGCCATAACTTCTTTAATGCTAGCTTCTCTACCACACAGCATAATGAATGGTCTCTCCAAGGCTTGCTGCCTTATTTGCAAAATGTTTGCAACCGTTGAAACTTCTTTGGATTTCTGTGGTTTCCACAATAACAGTCTCACTTCAAATAAGTAAAACGAGCAATCGTTATCATGCAGCACAAAGAATAACAACTGATTTTTCTGTCACATAGAACAGAGTGATGGATTAATACTCCTTCTTGGGTCTCTTGAAGAGTTCGTTCAATGTGATGAAATGATTTTTGCACAACTTCTAAAATATCAAGCTGTGTGTATTATTGAATCCCAGAGCTAAAATACTTTGCACAATTTTCCTGTACGAAAAACACCCAAGTGTTCTTTTGTCCGTTGTCTCATTTTAATACTGTTCAGAGTACAAACCCTGGCTTTGTCATTTCACAGAGAATTAATATGAAGATATTAAAAATCCTAATCAACCCACTAAACCACTAAGGATTTTGAATAATGTCTGGCATTAATGCACACTAAGATGTGTCCAAATATTCTAAAACATGTATTGTCTGAGTTTTTATTTGTTTTCATAGATCTAGTTACAGTAGTTATTAGAATGTTTCTCATTAGTGTTGCTATAAAAGGTGAGTTTCCTGTTTCGACCATGATATCAGTTTTTCATAAGTTTATGACCTTGTTTTTTTCCCCTGATTTCACACATAGCATCAACTCCTTTCAAAACTAGGTGATAATCGATGAAACAATTCCATAGGCAAAGAATATTAAAAAAAAAATCTATTGGTTTAAAATGTCTGTAAAGAAAAGAGATAACATTATTATATTAAAAAGATTATTTTCAGATTTCAATAATTTCTTCTGAACCTCTGATTTTTACGAGTGAAAAGAATTAAGATGGTTGTTATTTAGTGTTGAAAAATAGCTCCTGGGCATACCAAGCAGATAGCTTTATTATGCTTTACCTTCCGCTTTAATAGCTATAATAAATCAGAACAGAACTGAAATAATTCCATTGACATTTGATTATCCTAAAATCACTCACTTATTCTAAATCTCAATGGGAAAAGTATGTTTTCATTCTAAATTGCCATTATACAACTAGATGTACAAGAAATAATTGCACTGACTGGCCAATTATTCTGACAATAAAGGAACGCCATATTGACTTTTTGGTTGAAGAGGGGTCATTATGTTAACAGTAAGAGAAAGTAGTTTTTGAACTGACACATGAGCATTATCGCTTCAAAAGCTTTACTCTGTCTTACAGTCGTCTTACTCCTTTGTGTGTTTCATACTTCAGTATCATTAAGACATAAGAAAACGAATAATAAAAGTTAGTGTGTAAAGTAAAGTTGGTCATGACTTAAAGTGAAACAAAGAAAAACACTCAGCAGAAGCTCTTTACTTGCTATGTATATGACGCTTCCTTGCCCCAAATATACCTGTGCTTATGGTGACTGACTACTAGAAAAAAAACAATACTGAGGTAGTTTAACGTATTACTCAGGGTGGGGGGTGGGAGGGTGTGGGTGTCAATTTTCCGTGTTTTCCCATGAATCTTTTCTGCCAATTGAAAAATAATAATAATAAAAAAGCCATATACTATTTTCAGGTCATTATAGTGCTCATCCTCCTTATCTTTTGCAGCAGAGATGTCAAACTGTGCAGATATTTTTTCCTCAGCAAATGCTTTTGGGTCCCTGGCAGAATTCTCAGGCATCTGGGCTGGCAGCTTTGGTGTTGTCACTTGGACTGTCATGTAGATATGCTGCTGATTAGTTCTTCTTGCTGCTGTATTCACCTTATTGTCATTGTCATTTGTCTTGTTGATGTCATTTTTCTTTTTCTATAACTTGTGCTCTTCCATTTTTTGGTGGAGGCTTCCTTGCAACTACCCACTCATGAGATCTCTATGTGAGATAATTTTTATCTAAGTTTTTTAATAGCCTTGTACCAGCAAAACACAGGTAAAAGGATCATTCGCTCACATAGTTTTCTCAGAGAGTCAGGAATGCAGTCTTCCATTGTACAGTGAAATGTCTATGTCATGTAGTGGGCAAGAAAAATCCATTTTGCTGTGAGTAGCAAATGTAATGTATTAAAATTCACATTTGGGACTGTATTAATAGTTTAGTGTGCTTCTGAACTCCTCCGAATTTAAAAAAAAAATAAATATTTGGAATGATCATTTGCAGGGAAAGATAATACCGCAAGATGTAAATAATGTTAATTTACTAGTATGGCTGATCAGTTAAGGGAAACTGTATATATCTGTGTTGTACAGACATGACAGAAAAGAGAACCCTGAGGGAAATATGGAAAACTGTAGCTGTTTTCTTACCATCACTTAGATGGTTCAGTCATCTTCATAATTGTCTCTAGATTTTATTCTTAAACATCTAAAGTCTGTTGCTCTCTGCTTTAATAAATATATTTTATTGCTACTTATGTTAGGTTTTTGTTGAATTAGATTGTTATTTACAGTTAAACTTGGTAATAGGAGTTAAATCGATGTGTGAATCCAGGAGTAGGATAAAAAAAAATTCTAAATAGGTGACTCACAATCCTTTCCATATCTTCTTTCTTAAACACAAGAAATGTCTTGTTAAAGGTTCAAGTAATAGCACATTCTGATGCCAAAATCTGATTCAGGTGACACAAAACCATGTAAAAAAGGATGAAGGTGACTAAATCTGATACACAAAGTATTGTAATAATGACAGAGAGGTAAACTGGACTTTTGTTCTTCCGCTAGAGCTTGTCCTTCCTGCTTTCTCTGATATACATAAATAAAATTGTACTGAGAAAGGCAAACCAGTTAAAGTCAGTGAAAATCCTGTGGTAAATTCTGATGTTTTGATAAAAATCAGTATTTGGTTGAAGGGAAATGTCTGAGACTGTATCTGGCAAGAAAGACAAATCATGGTAAGGTCTTCCTAGGACAATCACTGAAGCTTATTAGACAGGCTTTTAGCCAGCTGGTCCACAGGATTAGAGCAAAAGAACAATAACATTAAAAAAAAAAAAAGTACAGTCCTTTTGAGACAAAGTGAAGAGGTATAAGAAGGATAGCAGATCTAAAAGGCTGTGCAGGAATTAATATAAAGGATAATGTGACTGTGACTATAGGTCACATATGGCTTATTTGGGAAAAAGCCATCAAACCAGTACTGTCTGACTGTGAGGTCCTAATGCAAGTTTAAGAATGTGTATTCCTGTTACAAAAACGGAAGAATGGCTTGGTGAAAAGGATATGGAAATCTAGTAAGGCAAAAAAAGACAGGGAACAGAGGACAGACTAAAAGACAACACTTAGCATGAGCTCCAAAACTAATGCCATGAGGAAAAGATTAATTTAGCTTTTTTATGTGTTGATGAGAAAGCAGCATTTAGAAAGCAGGTCTTTTTTTCCATGTACAGCACTTCTGAATTGAAATGAAAACCCTTTTAAGATCAGTAGCAAAAAGTTGAAAAACCTGTGCTGTCACTTAGCAAGTCCATGAATAAAAAGAATTACAGTAACACTTCAGAGGGTGGAGGAAAATCCTAAATGTTGAGAGAATTATAAGAGCTTGATCAGTTTTGTTTAATGAGCGTAAGATTTAGAAACATAATGATAGCATTAGAAGAAAAAAATCTAAAAAAATCCAGAAGTCAAAATTTATACAAAGTATTTCAATATTGTTTCTTACATTGTGAAGCACAATTGTATTTCATTTTCGTTTACATTTCAGACTCTTTCATTAAATTATTCTCCTGATTTTTTCCAAAATGATAAAAACTTTTATGAGATAAGGGAAGAATTTCCCTGCCAGGCCCTATTACAGTGCATAAGTACTTCCACGGGTAGAAAGCACTGAAGCTTTTATTAATGAAACGGAGAAAAGTGGAACAAGAATCAAGGGCTAGAAACTGAAGTCATACAAATTCAAATACACGAGCAAACACAGTTTCTTAACAGTGGACATAATTAACTGCTGAAATAAACAACCAGCAGAAGCAGGAGATTTTCCATCAGTGAACGATTTTTAAAATTATAATTGAGGGCCCAATTCAGACTGCCTCCTTTGGTTTCCAAGCCTGTAAAGACTTCTGCCTCGTGCACCATTTCAGAACACCCAACTGATTGTCCCTTCTATAAAGAACATAAGGGCATAAATGCTCTTTGATGGAGCTGACACAAGCCTTCATGTGTTAGACTCGTGAACCAGTGTGATATTTAACGTGAATATGTAGTATGCTGCATGAATTTTTCAAATAACACAGTACTGATATGAATTTTCATTTCCCAATACTGAGGAGCTACTTGGATGCAATCAACAGAAAACACAGGGGTAATTGTGAACATCTTGCCAAACTGCAAGATTTTCCATCCACTTCAGATTTGGAAGACCAAAACCTGTCCTGAACATAGCCACCTAAATGATCATTATCCAGTTGTGGAGAATATTGCTGCGTATGTGAAATCAATACAATAACAAGGAGGGCAATAGCGCAGAATGTGGGAAATTTGGGCTGAGCATGTGCTCTGCTTGTTGTTTTTGTTGGGTTTTTCTAAGTACAAATGCCTTATACGATATGCATACATAGCTCTGTGAAACACAGACCAGAACTAGAGATAGCTCTAGAGTGTTTTTAGCATGAAAACTTAGCTCTTCCTTTTTGCCTCCTGCCTAACACATTTTCTTCCTGCTTAAATCAATTGGTAAGCCACCAACTGAACGACCTTTAAGTTTCACCCAATTTTAAAGTGTTTTTTTCTGGCCTTTTTTTTTTTTTGTGTGTCTCTCTTGATACGATTTTTTGTTGAAGCCAACACCTTCTGGTTTGCTTTAGAATTGATTCACTGATAGCATCACACTTGGATGTAGCTGAGACTAAGTCAGCCTTCTGCACCCCTTTAACTACCTGAGCATGACACTCCAAATCTTAGACAGCGAAGTCCGCTGATCTGAATATGTATCAAAATGCCTGTGCAACACCTTTGAGTTGCGTATTACTGTGAGTTAAAGGTTAGAAAGTGGATATTTTTAAAGCATGTATAGGAAGCCCCAGTGAAGAAGAGATGGTTAGATATTGCTTTTCTTTTTTGCTAAATTATTACTGTTTAAAAAAAAGAAAAGTGTTGAAAAGTAGAGGTCTTTGGATCATTGGAGTGAGCCCTTCAGCACATAAAAGTTCAAAAACTATTCCAAATCTCTGAAATCAAAACTATCTTCAGCAGAAAGGGTGGCTCAGAGGCCCAGGCCTGACCTTCCCTGCACATTCCTTTAATTTTTCAAACATAGCTTTTCTTTATTGTTACTAATGAACATGATTACTCTAGGACGATAGCACCCAAAGGCCCCAGTGAGGATAGTGCCGTGTGCTGTACAAATACAGATAAATAGACAGCTCTCACCCAGCAGAGCTTATGATCTGAAAGGCACAAAGAGGTTGAGGGCTGGGAGTGGATATATAACTTTCAAGCAAATGAAAACAGTGATGACTGGCAGAGCTTTGGTAGCTGAATCCTTTCTTGTTCATTTGTCTTTTCTAATAGGAGTAGAGGTCAAATAGACGGAATGGCAGAACTATGGAAGTTAATAAAAAGAGAAC